>NC_045795.1:24929013-25529013 GCF_009873245.2 Balaenoptera musculus
TCAAGTCTGGATCTGAGGGCAAACGCTGGAGCCCAAACAAACCCCCAAAGGAGACTGGTTGGCTCTGATATGCCTCCCTTGAGTTATGTGCCTACCCCTGAGTCAGTCACTGACCACAGGGGAAACTGATACTCTGGATCAGACGCCAAGCCTGAGTTGTACGCTATCCCTGGAATGGGGGTGGTGGGAGGTACTGCCAATGCCACAAAACCACAGGGGATGGAGGTGGGGAGGGGTGGTTCCCCACGAACATGGGAGGTTGTTTCTGAAAACGGAGTGAATGGAGAAGGGCTGGCCAGGAAGCCACACACGTCCACCACGAGGATCTCGGTTCCCACATCTGTAATTCTGTGGGGTCCTCCCATGGCCCAGGGTGCTGGTGTTGGAAGCCACATTCATCAGACCGCCCTCCAGATGGAGCCTGGGTTGGGCTTGGGGAGGAAGGAATCCTTCTATTTAGGATGACTAAGCTCATCCCCTCCAGCAGCCCCGATGGAAAGGCTGTTCCTCCTGGCACAGCAGCCCGGCTTCTCGTTTCTCTGTGAGAGCGCCATCCACACCACACATCTGCCGGCCCCACCCCTCTGTCCACTGCCTCCTCCCGTCAGCCTGCCTCTGTCCCCTAGGCTCCTCTCTCGGCACATCTGTCTCTCTTTCTTTCTCCCTTCACCCCTGACCCCCTCTGTCTCCTGTCTGGTCTTCTCTGCTGCCTGTCTCTGTTTCTCTCTCTCCATTGCTGACTGGCTGCCTCTGTCTGTCTGTCTGTCTGTCTGTCTCCCTCTCTCTCTCTCTATATATATATGTCTAGCTCTCTCTGAGCTCCTGTCTCTGTTTCTCTCCATCCTCTCTTGCTGGGATTCTGACTGTCTCTGTCTCATTCATTCTTTCTTATACTGTCTGTTCTTCTCTATCTCCGTCTATTTAAGTACCTTCCTGTTACATTCTCTACCTGCCCCTTTCATTCTTTGTGTCTACTTCCCTTTCTCATCTGCCTTTGTCTCAGATTTTTCTTTCTTTCTGAAATAGTTCCCACTGCTCTAGACATGACTCTAAAATGTTCACAATCCATGCTTACTCCAAATGTTTCTTAGCCAACAGACAAAGAGTTTATAAGGATGGAGCAAAGACCGTGAAGGGAGGGAAATTTAGAAAGAAAAAGGAAGCATTAATGGGGCACCTGAGGCATAGCACTGTGAATAAGAGGTTATTCAAGCCAAAAAATACACAGCACACACACACATTAAAGTCACAAGCCACCTTCAGGCAGGCATTGAGCTTCTCCACCACAGTTACAGTTGAGTGGTTGAAGTCTTGTTTTTCTTAGTTTACTTTTTCTTAACGGAATAGCTGCTCCCGGGGTCTCTAAGCAGTCTGGATGTGCATAACTGATACACAGTCTCAGCCCACAGCCGGCTAGTTTACAACAGGGGCAATGAATGTGACCTGACTCTGCTGTAGGGCACCTTTGTGAGTCTCATCCTGTGGACAGCTCAGCCCTGATTTTCTTTGTGGTGGCCACCCAGGTCCTGCTCCTCAATGGCTAAATACATCTCCGATGCCCAACTCAGCAATGACTGACATCGGGCCCTTCTAACAATCTGCAATTTCCAATTCAATAGGAGACATTGCTGGGTTTTGAAAAATAGAATGTTTTTCAAACATTAGAAGGAAATATCTATCCAATAGGCTTGACACCCAGATTTTATTTCCATATATGTTTAAAAACTGGCTTCTCATAGCATCCTGAGGACTGTCCTTCTGATCTTCAATGAGTTAGTCTTCATTTACTCATGTCTACATTTTCAAAGGTCAGACATTGGCTTCTGCAGTCACTAGCATATTTTTTAACTACTATGATGTAAATGGCAAAAAGAGTGTAAGGTCATAGGATCTTTTTTTCTTTTCTTTCCAACTTTAACACTTAGCTGCTCTATCATGGTAAGCAAATCAACCTCTGTGAGTCCCAATTTCCATGTTAGTAAAAATAAAAGATAACAAGTGCCCAGCACAGTGCCTGGTACTTAATAGGTACTGATTAAAAATGTGTTCATTCATGTAAGAGAATGATGCTCAGCTTTGGCTGCCCATTAGAATCTCCTGGGAAGCTTTTTAAAGCCTGAAGCCCAGGCTGTAGATTAGACCCATTATACAGTGTATAAGACTGGGTCTGAGACCTGGCAGCAGTATTTTTTAAAAAATCCTACCACTCGTTCTACCCCAGGTAATTATAATATACAGCCAAGCCTGATAACCACGAGTTTAAGAGGAGGTTTACATTAGCTGTGTGATTGTTTTGTGCTTAATAAAGGGTCAAAGGCCCCTTTTTAAAAAGTGTGCTCTTGGACCATAGTCCTCACGAATCAATTTCCCCAATTTCCAAAGATCGCCTGTTCCTATAAGCTTGTCTACAATAAAAAAATGACCCCTAAAAGTTTCTATTTGGTCAAGGGGAAGTACATGTTAAACACTCAGTTCAACAACTCACACTGAATATTTTCCAGGTACTGAGAATTGTGCTAAACCAAAAGCCTCTATCTTCAGAAAATAAAATCTATAACTTCAAAAGGCCCACCACAAGTAAAAAGCAATGCTTTGTAAAACAAAACAAAACAAAACAAAAACTTCCTTTCCTTAGAACTTGATGCCTTTAAGCACACACGCTGCCAAGTTAATTTTCTGCTGAATATCAGCTCTCCTGCTGCGTGTAATGAGGGGCCTAAGAAGAGGAACAGGAAGTTTACACCGATGTGGGAGGTTTACTGGAAAATTCTGTGCTAAGAAAATAATTTCAGTGGTCAACATTGCTAACAAAAATACATTGGGCTGACAAAAAAAAAAAAATCAAACAAGCTTTTACTTGGTGACACTGTTTTTAATCGAAAAAAAATTATGTATGTACATTTATGAATTTCTTCCTCATTTTGATGATACTTTTGACACTCTCTGGAAATGATATGTGTTTCTATTTTCTTTGTTCTTCACTCTGCGTTGGTTGTTCTCAGCCCAGAAAGAGGTATAATCTCAGAAAGGAAATAAATATATGAAAGGGGATCCAATTCAAGAGAGTCCATCAGAAGCTCCTCTCAAATCTTAGCCCTGAAGCCCTTGCTGTGGTGTTTGTGTGCGGCATCTCACATCTGCTTCCTACGTCTCCAACTTTCCCCTCACTCTCTGGATCCCCAGATTCATAGTCTGGGCTAGTTTTCCGCTGGCCAGTCACTAATACTACTCTCAAAAGAATTCAAACTGTCATCTAGCATTCATGGACCATCTAGTGGGAAAAGATTTGGAGCCAGGAGGCCAGGGTTCTAGGCCTCGTTTTCTTCCTTACCACGTATATGACACCAAGCAAACACACAACTTCTTTGAGCCTGTGTTTCCTCGTTTAGAAAATGAGTGATACATTACCAACCTCGCAGAATTGTTGTAAAGGTTTAGTCAACTATAGGCTTATTTGTACATGCAGTACAAATGTCCAGTGCTGTTTTGTAACACTATTTTCCCAGGTTTGAAAACATTTCACCCTTAATATGAAAACTGTATAAATGACGACTTAAATGAACCAACTGAACTTTTTCTACGAACGTTAGCCTGCAAACTCCCCAGCACACACCTTAGTGCAACCCTGCCCTTTTGGAACAGGTAACCCTGAATGCTCCAGGAAGAAAGTCAGATTTCTAAACACGTTACTTTGTCCTTTTCTCTTTTCTCAGGTAATTTATTACAGAGATCTGGTTCGGCTTCAGAGATCTGGTGGCTCTGCAGGGGGTGACAAAGGTAAAAATGGATCTTGTCTTTAAACAAAAAGGAAGGAAGGGTAGAGAGACCTCTACATGCCTGCCCTCCCTGACACACACTGGGGAGCATGGTTCAGGGTCTGAGACTCATCTTGGCAGCCTGTGCTGACGTGTCCCCACCACCAGTTCATGGGAAAGCTGGCCTCCCACACGCCAGCTGGGTCCCAGATCAATGCTTTCCAGGGAGAACAACAACAAGAAATGGCTTTCCAAGTACACTTTCATCGAGAAGAATAGAAACTGCAGACAATATTTTCATCATTAGTTATTGTAAAATGTTTATTATGTTCTAGGGAGATAAAAGGCGCGGATCGCACAGCCCTCCCACTCGCACCTGCCTCGATCCGCCCATAGCCACCTCACCTGTAAAACAGTTCAAACTGGGCTTGTATAAATTCCCCAAAGAAGGTCCAGATTTCAGAGTGTACCTACCTCTGAAATATGGAGGAAGGAACATTCTTCACTCTTGTCCTCTGCTAAGGAGTTAAGGGAAGGCAGTAATATTTACTGAGCTCCTGGCAGATGTCCAGGCATTTTTCTCAGATGATATTTAATCTTCATTATGACAATTTGAGGTACATATTCTTATGCCTATTGATGAGGAGACTGAGGGTCAGAAAGATGAAGAAATTTATTCAAGATCACATAACAAATATTGATAACTGGTAAAAACAGCATTCTAACCCCAGTCTACCTCATTCCTTTCATTAATTCATCTTCTAAAATATGAATGGAGAGAAGTACGGCATAAATTACCATTGTAGTCCTTCAGTTGGTGAAACAGAAAAAATATTGACCTTATTTTAAAATCAATCAATCAATCAATCCTGGTTGTTTCCTCCTAAAGGCAATCTTGACCAGTTAAAAAAAATAAACCTAAAATATGAAACCTCTCTGGTATTTGAAAATGACCACATTTTTTCAATAGATGTCCATGGGTCAAATTTTGACATTCCATTGAAATCCCTGAGAAGGCTAGAAAATTCTACCTTTCTAAAATTCTAGAAATTTCTCAAACCGTGAGACCTGACAAGGGAGGAAAAAGCCTTTTATTAGAAAGTCAACACACAGTCATTCTTGGCTCATGAACAAGTGGGGAATTAGTTGTGACGTGTGTCTAAGCAATTTATTGCCAGTAACAGAAGTTAGCAAATCATTAATTATAATGGAGTACTCATAAAAGTATAATTTCTACTGTTTTTATGTTTGAAATTTACATTAACAAAAAGATTTGTTTGTTTTTAATTTTCCCCATTTTTATTGAAGTATTAACTCATGTACAGTGAAAGGACCGCTCTTTGTTTTTTATAAATTTATTTATTTTATTTATTTATTTTTGGCTGCATTGGGTCTTCATTGTTGCACGCGGGCTTTCTCTAGCTGCAGCGAGCGGGGGCTACTCTTCCTTGCAGCGCGCGGGCTTCTCATTGTGGTGGCTTCTCTTGTTGCGGAGCACGGGCTCTAGGCGCGCAGGCTTCAGTGGTTGTGGCGCACAGGCTCAGTAGTTGTGGCTCACGGGCTCTAGAACTCAGGCTCATTAGTTGTGGCGCATGGGCTTAGCTGCTCCATGGCATGTGGGATCTTCCCGGACCAGGGCTCAAACCCGTGTCCCCTGAATTGGCAGGCGGATTCTTAATCACTGCGCCACCAGGGAAGCCGGAAATGACAGGTCTTAAGTGTACAGTTCTGAGTTTCAGCAGTCACATCTGTCTGTGTAACCCATACCCATCACGATACAGAATACTGCCATAACCCCCAGATATCCCTCAGGCCCCATCCCTGTCAACCCCTCCCAGCCCACCCCACTCCACAGGCAACCACTCCCCTGATTTCTTTTGCCACAGGTTGGTTTTGCCTATTTCAGACTTCATATAAATGGAATCAGTATGTATCTTTTTGTACCTGGCTTCTTTCACTCGGCATAACGATATTGAGGCCCATCCATATGTTGTGTGTATCAGAAATGATTTTCTTTCGTTATTTTTTTTTTATTGCTGAATAATATTTGTTTGTATGGGAGGACCCGTTTTGTTTATTCATTCTCCTACCGATGGACATTTGAGTTGTTTCTAGTTTGTGCTATTCTAGTTTTGAAGCCAGGGCTAGGAAAAGAAAAGAGAGAAAGGTAAAATTTTTTGAAATCTAATTTTCTTACTGGAACATTCTGTGTTAGGAATAAAACTGCTATGAATGTTCATGCACAAGTCTTTTCTGTGTCCAATGTTTTCATTTCTCCTGGGTAAATACCTAGAGGTGTATTTTCTGGGTCATAGGGTAGGTGCATGTTTAACTTCACAAGAAACTGCCAGACCAGTATTCAAAGTGGTTGTACAGTTTTACTTTCCTGCTAGTAACATATGAGGTTCTGTTGCTCTATATCTTGGCCCACACTTGGTGCTGTCAGTCGTGGCATCACATGGTGGCTGTAATTTGCATTTCCTTGATGACTAAGGATCAGTTTTCATGTTCTAATTGGCCGATCCTCCTTTGTGAAGTGTCTGTTACAGTCTTTTGCCCACTTTATTGGTTTTTAACTTAAAAATCATGTAATCTCAACACCCAGAGATAACCATCATTAACATTTGAGGCTTTTTTCTATGCATTTACTTATTTACACAAATATATTCTTTACAAAATTGGGTCCATATTATATAAACTGTTCTGTAACCTATTTTTTTCATTTAGCAATTGGTCATGAACATTTTTCCCTATCAATAAATATACTTCTGTGTCATCATTTCTTTTTCCATGAATGATCATTGCAGTTTTATTCACACTAATGGCCCAAATAGGATACAACCCAAATGTCTTTCACCTGGTGAGTGGATAAACAAAATGTGGTATATATCTGTACAGTAGAATACTACTCAACAATAAAAAGGAACAAACTACAGGTAAATGTGACACACATGCAAAACCATATGCTGAGTGAAAAAAGCCAGACCCAAAAGTATAAATACAAACTATAGTGAAAATGCAAATTTAGTGACCAAAAAAACACTTGGGGCTGAGAGATGGACTGCCAGGAAGGAAGATGAAACTTTTGAGGGTGATGAAAATGTTCTATATATTGACTGCAGTTATAGTTTCTTTGGTATATGCATGCATCACAACTTAACAGGTTATGCATTTAAAATGGGTACATATTGAAGAAAATTATGGCTCAAAAAAACTGATGTTGAGGAGATGCAATATAGGATACAGGCTAAACACTGAAGAAAGTGGGGCAAGCATGGCTGACACAGTTAAAGAAAGGAGCAGAATTAACTTGAGATAAGAAAGTAGAGTTTTGATCTCAGAAAAAAAGAATAGTTTTAAGTTGAATTAGGGCTCTTCGTTAAACCCCATTAAAGTTTAGGCTAGAAGGGTGATTTATTCCTCACAGCGTACAAAAAAAGATTGAACAGCTGGAACCAGACCCAAGGCTGTCCCTTTTGGTCCTTTGGCTAGAGCCAGCAGGCTTTTCTAGAGCACGTGTGTGTGTGTGTGTGTGTATCTGTGTGTGTGCATGGGCGCAGCCATTGGCATTTCCAGATTGCTGGCTTCCCCAGCATCCAGTCTGGGATATATGAGGCAAAAAGAAAACCCAGGGAACTTACCACCTTGTTCCTCAGTTCCTGAGGTCTATAGCTGGTCTGCCTTTTCCCCACCTTTCAGAGTATTCTTATCTTTGCTTTATATAGGATGTCCAGAGCTTTTAGCTGTACTTAGCAGGAGGAGTATGGGAAAAGTATGTCTACTCCATCTTTCTGAAAGTAGAAATCTTCTTGACTACTTTTTAAAAATTGGTTTGTTCAGGAGCACCTCAATGCATAAGGCAACTGCTAACAGCTATAAAAGAGGAAATCGACAGTAATACAATAATAGTGGGAGACTTTAACACCTCACTTACATCAATGCACAGAAAATCCAAAATGAAAATAAATAAAGAAACAGAAGCTTTAAGTGACACAATAGGCCAGATAGATTTAATTGATATTTATAGGACATTCCATCCAAAAACAGCAGATTACACTTCCTTCTCAAGTGCGCACAGAACATTCTCCAGAATAGATCACATCTAGGGTCACAAATCAAGCCTCAGTAAATTTAAGAAAATTGAAATCATATCAAGCATCTTTTCTGACCACAATGCTATGAGATTAGAAATGAATTACAGGGGAGAAAATGTAAAAAACACAAACACATGGAGGCTAAACACTACGTTACTAAATAACCAAGAGATCACTAAAAAAAAAAAAAAAAAAAAAAAAAATTGGTTTGTTCATCTTTTAATTATTGAGTCATAAGAGTTGCTCATATATTCTGGATACAAGTCCTTTGTCAGATTGTATGTTGTGAATATTTTCTCCCACATATAGTTAGCTTATTCAATGTCTTTTTTTTTTTTTTTTTTTGGCCTCGCTGCACGGCTTGCGGGATTTCAGTTTCCTGACCAGGGACTGAACCCAGGCCATGGCAGTGAAAGCCCAGAATCCTAACCACTAGGCCACCAAGGAACTCTCTTCAGTGTCTTAACAGGGTCTTTTGATGAACAGAAGTTTTAAATTTCAATTAAGTCAATTTTCTCAATTTGTTTCTTTTATGATTAGTGCTTTGTGGGTCCTGACAAAGAAATATTTGCAAAGATAACCCCCTGTGTTTTTTTTCTAGAAGCTTTATGGTTTCTGCTTTTACATTAAAAGCTATGATCCATCTCAAACTATTTTTTGTGTTTGGTATGAGTTGCAATTGATTTTTTTTTTCCCTAGATAGCCAGTTGTTTCAGCACCATTTGATAGAAGTATTTTTTTCCCTTATTGAGCTTCTTTAGTACCTTGGTCAAAAATTAATACATATGGTTCTACTCTTATACAGTGTTCTGATCCAGTGATCTGTTTGTCTGCCTTTATGCTAATACCACACTGTCTTGATTACCATAGGATTTTAGCAATCTTGAAATAGTGTATATCCTCCAACTTTTTTTTTTTCAGAATTGCTTCATCTCTTTAAGACCCTTCAAATTTCCATAAAAATTTTATAGTCTATTTGTTAATTTCTACAAAAAAAAAGTCTTCTGGGATTCTGATTACGGTTGTGTCAAATCTTTAGGTCACTTTTGGGGAATTGACATCTTAACAAGAGACAGTAAATATTTCTTTCCATTTTTTTTTGTCTTCTTTGATTCTCTTAGCAATATTTTGTAGTTTTCATGGTATATATCTTACATATGTTTTATTAAGTGCATACCTGACTTTGGGTTTTTTATGTTATTCGAAATGGCATTATTTTAAGCTTAATTTTTCAAATGTTCATTAGCTAATATATAGAAATACAACTGAGTTTTGTATATTGATCTTGTATTCTGAAACTTTCCTAAATTCACTTAATAGTTCTAGTAGCTTTTGTTAAGTTGTCTAAGGTTTTCTATGTATAGGATGATGTCATCTGCAAAGATAGTTTTACTCCCTCCTTTATAGTTTTATGCCTTTTTTTTCTTGTCTTACTACACTGTTGAAGACCTCTACTAGGAGTGGTGAGAGTGGAATACTTATCCTGATCTTAATCTTAGGGGAAAAAAGTTTTAATCTTTCACTAGTAAGTATGTTGCTAATTGTAGATGTCCTCTATTGGGTTAAGAGAGTTTCCTATTATTCTGTGTTTGCTGAGAGGTTTTATCATGAATGAGTGTTATATTTTGTCAAATGCTTTTCCTGCGTCCATGGAGATGATCACATGATTTTTCTTCTTTATTCTGTTATTGCATCAATTTGTATTCAAATGTTAAACTAGCATTGCATTCCCAGAATAAACCCCATTTGATCATGATAATTATTCTTTTTCCATGTTGCTGGGCTCAATTTGCTAAAATTTTGTTAAGGACTTTTTAATCTATGTTCTTGATAATATTGGTCAGCAGTTTTTGGGGGGTTTTTTGTAATGTCTTTTTTTGGTTTTGATATAAGAGTAACTCTGATCTCATAAAACAAGTTTGTAAGTGTTCCCCCCTCCTCTATTTTCTAAAAAGGATTGTGTAGGATTAGTATTATTTTCTCTTTAAATGTTTGAGATAATTCATCAGTCAAGTTTTTTGTGTGTATATGTAACTTACCTTGTTTGTTTCCCTTCTTTCAGGAATTACAGTCCTCCCAGACTGTTGTCCAGTGTCTATTTTATATACTTTACCTAGTTTTGTGGTTGTTTATAGTAACAGGGCTGTGTGGTACCAGTTTCTTCATCATGGCTAGGTCAGAAATATCTAGTAAGAAGCTTGTCTAAATTGATGTTATTATTAGGGTAATTCTAGATTCAGTAGATTCAGTATATTGCCCTAGTATTGAACCTCCCACAATAGCTTGTCGTAATTGCATTTCTATTGAATCTATCCCCAAATTAAATATTAATGTAATTAGTATAATTCAATATTAGCAAAGACTAGTACAATGAACAGAAGTCTAGATTCAATATTAATAACATTGCTTTTGTTCAATACTTACTTCAATATTGATATGCTTTCTTGTAAGGAGTACAAAGTAGCAAAGTTATAGGTAGAGTTATTTTGTATAACTCTGATATGCTTCAGGAGAGTGTTTTGCATTCCATCTATTATGCTTATTAATAGGAGGTTAAAAGTTTGAAAGCCATTATTTAGAGACTTACATGTTTCAGAAAGGTTATTGCTTAAATGTGCTAAACTTTTCTAGTAAAAAAAGTGTGTATAATTCTGGTATCTTAGCAGAAACAAGGTGTTTCCCAGTAGAGAACTTCGCCATTACATCTTCTGCATGGCTTTGTCCCTGCTGCTTCTCATCACGGGATTAGACCATGTAGAAAACATTTTCCAAAATGATACATAATATTCAGGTTAAGTGGATTTTTTAGGCTCATATCTCTCTGCATAAGGAACCATGCTGGAAAATGAATACTTTGCTTATGAGGCCTACTTTGGGCCTAAATCTACCTTCTTAGACAATCAAATTACTTCAACTTCCTTTTTGGAATTAAGTGGGAATATTAAACAAATGATAAAGTAAAATTAAAAACTACTTGGCAGTTGTGGTTCTTGCCTTCAGTTAGGATAGGTGAAATAGTTTAGCCTGTGCTTGCTTAAAGCACCCCACCCTTTGGACAGCCCCAGGATCTGAAGTCTGCATCCCACTTCTGGGTCCAAAGGGAAATCCTCAGAGCTAGGGGTCACCATAGCTATCCCAGTGGGAACTTTGAAGCAGGAGTAGATTAAAAAAATAAAACCCTGACATTACAGATTGTACACATTGTTACAGTGACACTGTAATTAAGGGTAATGTTACCTCCTTTGAAAAATCTTCAATGATATTGCAACACGGAGAACATGTAAGAACACACCAACTGATTAGCACTGGGGAAAACTGTTTTTAAAAAACACATTATAATGAATTGAAGCAATATATCCCTTTGTTGATAGCACTGGTGAATTCTGACACTGGTAAATTTTAGCTACCATTACTCTAGACCTTTTCCTACCATCTGTCCCCATCAAAATTACCATTAGAGCCATGGAAGTTCAAAGAATCTTGTTAATCTCTGCCAACAAATTCACAATAAAAAAAAAAAGATTGATGGTTTATTTAATGCAGTGGATTACAAGCCACTGGTGCTTCAGAATCACCAGGGTGCCTTTAAAAATTTAAATGCCCCGGTCTCATGCCCAGATATTTGGATTTGATTGATCTGACTAGAGACTAGTCATCAGTATTTTTTCATAGAATTTTTTGAGATATAATTTACATACCATAAAATTCACACTCTCAAAGTATGCAACTGAGTGGTTCTTAGTGTCTTCACAAAGTTGTGCAACCATCACTACTCCTTAATTCCAGAACATTTTCATCTCCCCCAGAAGAAACTTGTACCTATTGACTCCCCATTCCTTCCTCCTTCTAAATCCTGGCAACCACTAATCTACTTTCTGTCTCTATGGATTTGCCTATTCTGGACATTTCATTAAAATGGAGTCATACAGTATGTGGCCTTTGGTGACTGACTTTTTTCACCTAGCATCATATTTTCAAGGTCATACTTACTGTAGCATGAATCCCTACATCATTCCTTTTTATGACTGAATAATATTCTATTGTATAGCTATACCACCTTTTGTTTATCCATTCATCAGTTGATGGACATTTGAATTGTTTCCATTTTGGCTATTATGAATACTGCTGCTATGAACATTCGTGTACAAGGTTTTGTGTGGATATATGTTTTCAGTTCTCTTGGGTATACATTTAGGAGTCAAATTACTGGGTCAGATAGTTACACTATGTTTAGCTTTTTGAAGAACTGCCAAACTGTTTTCTAAAGTGGCTGCATTATTTTACATTCCCACTAGCAGCGTATGAGGGTAATAGTTTCCCCACTTTCTCCTCAGTAACACTTGATATTATCTGTGTTTTCAAGTATAGTTTCCTAGTGGGTATGAAGAAGTAGTATCTCATTGTGGTTTTGATTTGCATTTCCCTTGTGACTAATAATGTTGAACTTCTTTTCATGTGTTTATTGTGCATTTGTATATCTTCTTCTGGGAAATGTCTATCCAGATTTCTCATTCACTTTTCTATTGAGTTATATGTCTTTTTATTGTTGAGTTGTAAGAGTCTTTATATATTCTGGATACCAGAGTATAGATTTATTGATATCTAATATCTAATATATGATTTGCAGATATATGATTTACAAATATTTTCTCCCAGTTTTTGGTGGGTTGGCTTTTCATTTTATAGTGCTCTTTGAGGCACAAAAGTTTTTATTTTTTTTAATTTATTTTCTGGCCACGCTGCACGGCATGTGAGCTCTTATTTCCCTGACCAAGAATCAAACCCGTGCCTCCTACATTGGAAGCACAGGGTCTTAACCACTGGACTGCCAGGGAAGTCCCAAAAGTTTTAATTTTGATGAAGTCCAATTTATCTATTTTTTCCTTATTGGTTGTGCTTTTGGTATCAAATCTAAGAAACCATTACCGAGTTCAAAATCATGAAGATTTACACCTATGTTTTCTTTTATAGTTTTACCTCTTACATTTATGTCTCTGATGTATTGGGGGTTAATTTTTTTTTAAATTTATTTGTTTAACTTATTTATTTTTGGCTGTGTTGGGTCTTCATTGCTGCACACAGGCTTTCTCTAGTTGCGGCGAGCGGAAGCTACTCTTTGTTGTGGTGTGCGGGCTTCTCATTGCGGTGGCTTCTCTTGTTGTGGAGCACAGGCTCTAGGCGCGGGCTTCAGTAGTTGTGGCACGTGGGCTCAGTAGTTGTGGCTCGTGGGCTCTAGAGCACAGGCTCAGTAGTTGTGGTGCTGGGGCTTAGTTGCTCCGCAGCATGTGGGATCTTCCCAGACCAGGGCTTGAACCCATGTCCCCTGCACTGGCAGGCAGATTCTTAACCACTGAGCCACCAGGGAAGTCCTGGGGTTAATTTTTGTATATGGAATGAGGTAGGAGTCCAACTTCATTCTTCTGTATGTGGATATCCAATTATCTTAAAATTCTGATTCTGGTCTTACTTTTGATCACCAACTACAATTCTGCACCTAATTCCAGTGTGTGAGTTTTCCCCCTATGTCACCAAGCAGTTATCTGACACCAACTGGGTGTCCTACAATTCAACTCAATATCAGACCCACAAGTTAAGGGCTCAGTCCCCTAAGACTGCCCCGTCCCTAATTTCAGATTCAATAGCATGTCCAGATTATCACCTGGACTCTGGCTATAGATCAGAGATTCCCACAACCCCCTGCTTGAGTTCTAGTAATTGCTGGAGAAGGTCACAGAACTCAGGAAGACATTTGCTTGCTAGGTTACTGGTTTATTATAAAAGAATATGATAATGAAAAAAAAAAGTCTTCTCCATCTTGTTCTACAAGAGTTAAATCACTAGCCACTGTAGTCACTGACCTTTAACACACCCTGAAAGGAGTTCAGGATGGAGATCAGAAATGAGGCACTCTTTGCTCTGGAAAAACTGGCAGAACGGGCCTTTAGATAGTTAGATATTTTCAGAAGAAAGTTTTATGAACCCAATTTTTGCATTTTCTCATACCAAGAAAAGCACTAAAATCACTAACAGAGACATCTGCTCCTCGTTACTAGCAGCAACCTTCCACCGAGATCTGTGCTTGACGGCATGTACCCCCTTCACCAAATCATCAATATACTGACCTCCCTCCCTACCTCTTTGGAGCAGTTCCTCAGAGTTATCTGAGAGGCTGTCTCCATGGCTGTAGTCCTCATTTTGCCCCAAATAAAACTGAACTCACAGCTCTTGAGTTGTGCACTCTTTTTTCAGTCAACAGATATAATTCAGGAATAGCCAGATGGAAGAGACGCCTAGGGCAGGATACGAGTGGAAAAGGGCATGGAAATTCTGTGCCCTCCGGGCATGCCACCCTCCCTGCTCTCTGGATTGATCCCTTGATCAACATGTAGTGTCCTTCTTTGTCTCTTGTAACAGTCTTTATTTTTAATTCCATTTTGTCTGATATAAGTATTGCTACTCTGGCTTTCTTTTGATTTCCATTTGCATGGAATACCTTTTTCCATCCCCTTACTTTCAGTCTGTGTGTCTTTAGATCTGAAGTGAGTACTCTGTAGGCAGCATATATACGGGTCTTGTTTTTATATCCATTCAGCCACTCTGTGTCTTTCGATTGGAGCATTTAGTCCACTTACATTTAGGTGATTATTGGTATCTATGTTCTTATTGCCATTTTGTTAATTGTTTGGGGGTTGTTTTTGTAGACCTTTATTTTTTCCTTTCTTCTTCTTTTGTTCTCTTCTCTTGTAATTTGATGACTGTCTTTAGTGTTATGTTTGGATTCCTTTTTTTCTTTTTTGTGTATATCTATTAATAGATTTTTGGTTTGTGGTTACCATGAAGTTTTTATAGAGTAGTCTATATATATATAGGTGATTGTTTTAATTTCAAATGCATTTTTAAAACCCTGCATTTGATTTGTACTCTCCTCCCCTCACAATTACTGTTTGATAATCATATTTTTCATCTAATTGTTTTATCCCTTAACTGCTTACTGTGGATATAGATGATTTTACTACTTTTGTCCTTTAACCTTCCTACTAGCTTTGTGCATGGATTATTTCCTACCCTGTCTGCATGTTTGCCTTTACCAATGAGCACTTCCATTTCGTAATTTCCTTGTATTTAGTTGTGGCCTTCTTTTTTGCCTAGAGAAGTTCCTTAACATTTGTTGTAAAGCTGGTTTAGTGAATTCTTTTAGCTTTTGCTTGTCTGTAAGGCTTTTGATCTCTCCATCAAATCTGAACAAGGGCCTTGCTGAGTAGAGATTCTTAATTGTAGGTTTTTCCCTTTCATCACTTTAAATATATTGTGCCACTCCCTTCTGGCCTGCAGAGTGTCTGCTGAAAAATCAGCTGATAGTCTATGGGAGTTCTCTTGTATGTTATTTGTTGCTTTTCCCTTGCTGCTTTTGATAGTCTCTCTTTATCTTTAATTTTTGTCATTTTGATAACAGTGTGTTGTGGTGTATTCCTCTTTGGGTTAATCCTGTATGGGACTCTCTGTGCTTCCTGGACTTGGGTGACTGTTTCCTTTCCCAGATTAGGGGAGTTTTCAGCTATTATGTCTTCAAATATGTTCTCAGCCCCTTCCTCTCTCTCTTCTCCTTCTGGGACCCCTATAATGCAAATATTACTGCCCTTGATGTTGTCCCAGAGGTCTCTTAAACTGTCCTCATTTCTTTTCATTCTGTTTTCTTTTTTCTGTTCAGTGGCAGTGATTTCCTCTGCTCTGTCTTCCAACTCACTTATCTGTTCCTCTGTGTCATTTAGTCTACTACTTATTCCTTCTAGCGTGTTTTTTCATTTCAGTTACTGTATTCTTCATCTCTGGCTTTTCTTATATTTTCTAACTCTTTGTTAAAAACTTTTAAATTCTTGCTCTGTGCATCCATTCTCCTCCCAAGTTCTTTGATCATCTTTATTATCATTACCCCAAACAGTTTCTCAGGTAGATTGCCTATCTCCACTTCACTTAGTTCTTCTGAGGCTTTATCTTGTTCCTTTGTCTGGAACGTGTTCCTCTGCCACCTCATTTTGCCTAAGTTGCTGTTTGCATTTTTATGTATCTGGTAGGTTAGTTACGTTTCCCAACCTTGGAGAAGTGGCCCTCTGTAAGAGACATCCTATGTGTCCTAGCAGTGTACTCCTCTCTCGTCACCCAAGCTATATGCTCTCAGCATTCCCCCTAGGAGGGCTGCATGGGTCCTTCTGTTGTGGCAGGCTGACTATGTGGGCAGTCTGGTAGGCTTGGTTGGCTCCTAGTCTGGTTGGTTGCTAGGCCGTGCCTTGTGCAGAGGCTGCTGGCTGCTGGGTGGCGGGACCAGGTCATGAGGTGGCTGACTGCAGAACCCCAGGGGGCTCTGGGGCTAGTGCTGGCTCACTGGTGGGTGGATTCAGGGTCTAGAAGACTTCAGGATAGTTGCCCACCCACTGGTGGGTGAAACCAGGTCCTGGGATTAGTGCCAGACTACTAGCAGGCAGAGCCAGGTCCTGGAGTCTGGCTGCAGGGCCCAGGGATCCCAGAGCTGGTGTCAGATCTCTGGTGTGGGGGGCTGATTCCTGACACAGTTGGGTGTGGAGTCCAGGGTGTCCCAAAGCTCGAGGCCATGGCCCAGCTGGTGGCAGCGCAGGGTCTGGCCTGCTATGGGCAGGCTGGGTCAGCAGGCTGTGGGACTGTGGTTTTCTTGTGGCTTGTGTCTACCTCCTGGTGGGCGAAGCTGGTCCAGGGGCTAGGGCAGGCTTCCTGGTGGGTAGGGCCATGTCTAGAGGCATGTCTAGTGGTTGCTGTGGGCTCAGGAAGCCTTTGGCAGCCTGCCTGCTGATGTGGGGTGGGCTGTGTCCCCTCCCAGTTAGTTGTTTGGCCGAGGCATCTCAGCACTGATGCCTGCAGGCAGTTGGGTGGGGCCACGTCTTGGTGCTAATGAGTATTTCACAGTGGCGCCTGCCAGCACCAGTGTCCATGCTGTAAAAGAAGCTCCCAAGTTGGCTGCTGCCAGTGTCCGTGTCCCCAGGGTGAGCCACAGCCGCCTACTGCCTCTCCAAAGACTCTCCAATATCAGCAGGTATGTCTGGCCCAGGCTTCTATCACATTACTGCTTTTGCCCTGGGTCCTGGAGAGTGTGAAATTTTGTGTGTGGCCTTTAAGAATGAAGTCTCTGTTTCCCCCCAGTCCTTTGGGACTCCCAAAATTAAGCCCCACTGGCCTTTAAAGCCAAATACTCGGGGGCTCATCTTCCAATTGCAGGACCCTCAGGCTGGGGAACCCGACGTGGGGCTCAGAACTCTCACTCCTGTGGGAGAACCTCTGTGATGTAATTATTCTCCAGTTTGTGGGTCACCCACCTGGAAGTATGAGACTTGATTATATCATGAGTATGCCCCTCCTACCCATCTTGTTGTGGTTCCTTCTTTATGTCTTTAGCTGTAGAAGATCTTTTCTGGTAGGCTCTGGTCTTTTTCACTGATGGTTGTTCTGCAAATAGTTGTGATTGTGGTGTGCTCGTGAGAAGAGGTGAGCTCATGGTCTGTCTACTCCTCCATCTTGGCCCCATCTTTTCTCTACTCTCTGAATCCTGTCCTTTTGGGTTTTTATGGAGGCTTCATTGCTTAGACATGATGGATTAAATCACTGGCTATGGGCAATCGATTCAACCTCCCTGGAGTTCAGGGGAGTGGGACTGAAAGTTCCAACATTCAAATCACAGGGTTGATTCTCCTGGCAACCAGCCACCATCCTTAGGTGCTTTCCAAAAGTCTCCTCATTAACGTAACAAAAAACCTTTATGGCTCTCATCACTTAGGAAATTCCAAGTGTTTTGGGAGTTCTGTTTTGTCCAGCAAATTATGCTCAGAGACTGAGATTGTCTTTGCCAATAATTTGTTTAACACAGGTTCAAGGCAGTAATGTAATTTATAATAGTAATATTTCACAAGCCAATAGCATACAGGATAATGTCTCTTAATAAGCCAATAAAGAGATTTCGTACTTCAAACCAATGACAGATGAATTATACTACTGCCCCAGGCAGAGGGGAGGTGAAAGAAGTAAGTCCAAATTTAGTTGAGGTGTACCTTTCTACAAGCTGGTTCTCAGTAGAGTCAGCTTAGTCACCCAAGAGCAGATATCCAGCTGCCAGTGCCAACAGAAAGTCCCTTTTGTTGCTAGAGCTCAATGCTAGTGGAGTGAAGGTGCCAGTGTTGGCCAGTAAGGTGGGCTGCTCCGGGGACCCTTACACGTTTGCACCACTCCTCTGAGGAGTAGCCTCGCCAAGGCAGGAACAGATGTCCCTTCTTTTCCTGAGACTGCTGCATGGTTTAACACCACTGCCGACCAGGAGTGGCCATGGCAGGAGCCAGTGTCTTAAGCTCTTCGGAGAGCTATTTTGATCAGCAAAGAATAGCCTTGCACAGACTGAATGCTCTCGGTAAACCTTCACAAATACTCGGTATTTAAAGTGTAAATGTCCATCACGTGTTAGCCACTCTTCCATATGTTCTGATCCATCAGCCCCTCAGCGACACCTCTCAATAGCTGAACTACTGTGTGCTGATCCACAGCAGATGTCAATGACATCATCTTGGCACAGCTTCCTCAAGATAAACAAAGTCACCCTTAGATCAAACGACTTCACTTAAGTCATAAACAAGTGGATTTGAAATCATAACCAATCCACAACAAGTTTTGTGCCAGAAATGGGGATGAAGACCAAACATATCTTAGTGTGAATCACAGTATCACACGTCCTATCACCATTTGTTGAAAAGACTATTCTTTCCCCACTGAATGTCTTGGCAGTCTTGTCAACTGACCATAGACACGTGGGTTTATTTCTGGACTCTCAATTCTATCCCATTGATTTATATGTCTAACGTTATGCCAGTACCCAACAGTCTTGATTTCTGTAGCTTTGTAGTAAGTTTGAAATTAAGAAGCGTGAGTCCTACAACTTTGTTGTTCCTTTTCAAGATTGTTTTGACTATTTTGGGTCCCCTGAATTTCCATATGAGTTTTAGGATCAGCTTACCACTTTCTGTAAAATAGCCAGACTGGATTTTGATAGGAATTGCATTGACTCTGTATATAAATTTGAAGAGTATTACCGTCTTAACAGTGTTAAGCCATCCAAACCATTAACATGAAATGTTTCCATTTATTTACGTCTTCTGTAATTTCTTTCAATGGTGTTTTACAGTTTTCAGTGTACTGAAAGTCTTGCAGCATCAATTTTTTTAAAGCTCCTCAGATAGTTATAATATGCAGCCAGTGTTAAGGATCATTGTTTAATGTCCTGAAGATTATCCCCCCAAATCACAAATCTTAGGTTATATGTCCCTGTGTGGCTGTGTTAGGCATAAGGAAGTGGGGTTTACTTTGACCAGGATGATCCACTTCTGAGAGATGTCCATTTCATGACATTCCATAGGAAAAATGTGGTAGTAAAATTTTATTGCACCCTATAGAGAATCATAGAGTTGCAAAATCTTAAGAGGCCTGAGAATTAATTTGTGCTGGCCAAGCGGAGTGAGATTCTATCCTGTTTTAATGTCTGCTGAGAACAAATGTCCTTTGAACAATCTTCATCAATATAACCCATTCCAATGTTAACTAAGTCTCTCCTCTGAAAATCTTACCCACTTCCCTATTTATCACCAGATTTTTAATCCCCTGGGCTCTCTATCACATCTGTACCAAAATTATGTTATGTCTAAATTCTGATTATTACAACTTAAGGCCATTTCTCAGTTATCTGAGAAACAATCTGTTCACCATCTCTAGTACAAAGACTAGAAGGACTTTGTTGCTTGTTTTTGTGTTGTTTGTTTGGTTTGGTTTGGTTTAGTTTGGTGTTTTCCTTTTGGCTCTTGATTGTCACCCTTCTGACACACACTGCCTTCTAGGCTTGACAAAATCACCATGAGATCTAAAGGGAATGAAGTGACCTCTCACTTTAATCCTACGTCTTATGATCCCATCAATGGCTAAGTTAAGCTGTGTATAGCTGGAGGTGTTGACTTAAAATGCTTTCCTGACAAATGGTCAGTCTATCTCTGGGGAAACTGGAACAAGTCAACACATCGACTTACTTGTGACTGTCATCTGTTCCTGACTCCACACCTCTCTCCTTCCCATCACTCTGCCTCAGGGTCCCTCCAGGTTCTGACACCATCTGCACTTCTGAAAGTCCAGTCCACGTGAACTGCCTGGAGACTGAGGATCACTCTGGATTTCTGGAATACCGATATAGAGATGATCTCTTCAGATGGGACTGAAATATAGGCCCAAGGTTCTCGTCTTTTTCCTACTGCAACGTGAATGATGGGTGATGTTCACAACCATGCCGCTCTTTCATGATCTATCCAGATATTGAAAAATATCTGAAAATATTTTACAGAAGAAAAATAAGAAAGTAGTACTACCGACTTTTTCTTCTTGATTTGACATTAATACAATTTTATCCATCTGATAAATCAGTCATTTGGATTTTTAAAAATTATAATACAACATGGAAAACCACAGGGTTTGTCTAATTTTTAAACTTTATTTACAATGCAAGATGAGTTGTTTTTCAGCTCATTTCTTTACATGTATATTAACATGGCAAGGAAATATTACAACTGAAGAATAGGCTTAGATAAAACTTATCTTAATGTGCCATATGTTGATTTTTTTAAAAATTAGCATTAATATAAATAACATGAGGGACTTCCCTTGTGGCACAGTGGTTGAGAATCTGCCTGCCAATGCAGGGGACACGGGTTCGAGCCCTGGTCCAGGAAAATCCCACATGCCGCGGAGCAGCTAAGCCCTTAGTAGAGCAACTAAGCTCTACTGAGCCTGCGCTCTAGAGCCCATGAGCCACAACTACTGAAGCCTGTGCTCCTAGATCCCATGCTCCACAACAAGAGAAGCCACCACAATGAGAAGCCTGTGCACCACAAAGAAGAGTAGGCCCCGCTCGCCGCAACTAGAGAAAGCCTGCACACAGCAATGAAGACCCAACACAGCCAAAAATAAAAATAAATAAATAAATAAATTTATTTAAAAATTTTTTTAAATAAAAAAATGGACCAAAGACCTTAACAGACACCTCACCAAAGGACATACACAAATGGCAAGTAAGCAAATAAAAAGATATTCCACATCATATGTCATCAGGGAAGTGCAAATTAAAATAACAGTGAGATACCACTTCACATCTATCGGAATGGCCAGATTCAAAACACTGACACCACCAAATCCTGGTGAGGATGTGGAGCATCAGGAACTCTCATTCATTGCTAGTGGGAATGTAAAATGATACAGCCACTTGGGAAGGCAATTGGCAGTTTCTGAGAAAACTAAACATACCGTACCATATGAGCCAGCAATCATGCTCTTTGGTATTTATCCAAAGGAGTTGAAAACTTCTGTTCAACAAAATTCTGCACACAGATGTTTTTGGCAGCTTTATTCATAACTGCCAAAACTTGGAAGCAACCAAGATGTCCTTCAGTAGATGAATGGATTTGTAAACTGTGGTACATACAGATAATGAAATATTATTCATCATTAAAAAGAAATAAACTATCAAGCTATGAAAAAACATGGAGGAAGCTTAAATGCATGTTGCTAAGTGAAAGAAGAAAATCTGCAAAGGCTACATACTGTATGATTCCAACTATAAGACATTCTGGAAAAGGCAAAACGATGGAGACAGTAAAAAGATAAGTGGTTGCCAGGGTTGGAGGGTGGAGGGAGGGATGAATAGGCAGAGCATAGTAGATTTTTAGGGTAGTGAAAATTCTCTGTATGATACTATAATGATGGATACATGTCGTTATACATTTGTCCAAACTCAAAGAATGTGCAACACCAAGAATGAACCCTAATGTAAACTATGGACTTTGGGTGATAATGATGCGTCAGTGGAGGTTCATCAGTCATAACAAATGTGCCATTCTGGTGGGGGATGCTGATAATGGGGAGGCTGTGCATGTGTGGGAACAGAGGTATGTGAGAAATCTCTGTACTTTTCTCTTAATTTTGCTGCGAACTTTAACCTGCTTTAAAAAATAAAGTCTTTAAAAAAAAAAAAAAAGGTAAAGCACACTA
Source organism: Balaenoptera musculus (assembly GCF_009873245.2). Taxonomy (NCBI): domain Eukaryota; kingdom Metazoa; phylum Chordata; class Mammalia; order Artiodactyla; family Balaenopteridae; genus Balaenoptera; species Balaenoptera musculus. The sequence continues at coordinate 24,950,954 of NC_045795.1, forward strand.
CCTGTATAAGAACTGAGAGTGATAAATTGAATCTGCTCTGATTTTTAAAAATCCCAATCTGATATAATATTTCATTATTACCAGTAAAACATTCACTGCAACATATTTCACAGTTAATTGAGGCTGAGATCCTCCAGTCTAGACTGATAGTCTGCGATTTTTTTTTTTGCATATACCCCTACCATTAAAAAATGTGAGCATGAACATCCCATATGTGTATGTATATTTATTTTAAAAGTACATTCATGTACCACTGTGCTGATATAGCCTGTACACAGGGGGAATAGAAATTTTTAAAAGGTGACATGAAACTAAATACAAATCAAAACTCTAATATGTTCTTGCTCCATCTATATGGATTGTGTTGCACAAACCTTGGCAAGTTTATTTTCCCTCCAACTTTCAGTAAAAATAAAGCAGAGAGAGAGTTATTTACGGATCCACCAGGGAATACAGGCCTTAAATTTTGCTCTTTGGTAAAGAACTTCAAAACTACTAAAGAGCAGGTCAGATGTTTGTTTCTTCTGTGTCATCTGTGTTCTGTGGGTGTCAGAAGGACTTTGGGTCCCATCCAGAAGCTTCCAGATTGGATTGGTTTTGACATCTCTTGTGAACTCTGGAAAGAAGATGAAAATGAGTCATTATAGAGACTTGGGATTTTTCTTTTATTTCCGCCTTTCTTTCCGTTGTAGGAATAGCACAGAATTTTATGCAGCTTTCACAGTCTTTTCCTTTTGACAAAACATTGAAATGATGAGCCTTTGTCAATTGTCTATAACACAAGGTGTGTCATGGGATTCTTCATAGATGTCTGCATTTGACTTTGATCTATCTGTACTTTGTTGTTTTTGTTATTCATGTCTCCAGTGTAAATTATATGGGAATTGCAGTTATTTCATCCTCAAAGGAACCGAACCAATGATAATTTGTTTACTTTCCTAACTTACTTTTTCTGATAAGGTTTTTTCTGATTATACATATCATATGATATATCTATATATCTACATATATCTTTTTATATATATTCTCTACATATATAATCATGTGATTATAAAAAATTTGGAAAATATAAGAAGTAAAAGAAAAAATAAAAATTTCCTATATGTTTATTAGCTAGAGATAATACCAAGCTAGTTTCTTTTCATTAATGTTTTTCAAAATTAGTATCATGTTGAATTTCCCATTTTATTTCATCCTTAGTAATTAATACCTAATGATTATGAGTGTTTTTTCATGTAATAAATTTGTTAAAAACCTAATTTTTAATGATTGCAAACTATTTCATCAAGTGTATATATTAATATCTAACCATTCCCTTGTGATGATTACTTAGGCTATTTCTAGTTTTTTGTGTGTGCTTTATTTTTTGTCAGGCTTTATTGAGAAATAATTGACGAATGTAATTGTATATATTTAAATTATACAACATGATGATTTGATATACATTTACATCTTGGAATGATTACCAAGATCAAAATAATTAACACATCCATCACCTCACATAGTTAACTTAAAAATTTTTTTTTTGTAGGGAGAATGTTTAAGATCCACTCTCAACAATCTTAAGTATACAGTACTGTATGAATAACTGTAGTCACTATGCTGTACATTAGATCCTCAGAACTTATTCTTCTTTAACTGAAAATTTGTATTCTTTGACTTATATCTTTGCAATTTCTAACTTATTGAAAACATTTTTGCAGTGATGAGCATCCTTATATGTATATGTTTTATTAAATCTCATATTATTTGCTTAGGATAGACTCCAGGAAATTCAATTCCTTCCTAAGTAAAGAAATTTAAGAATTATGAATACTTTGGATAATATTATAAAATTGCCTTATAGAAAACATCCACTTATTACACTCCTATTAATGATGTACGGAAGTGCGTGTCACACAACATAATTACAAGTACTGAGTATCAGCTCCAAAACATTCTCAAGAGGGATTGACTGGGGAGGGAGCATGAGAGAGTCTGCCACAGTTTTGGAAGTGGTCTGTATCTTTATTTATGTGGTTTCACTGTGTGTGTGTGTGTGTGTGTGTGTGTGTGTGTGTGGGCGTTGCACATAGGGATCAAAATTCATTGACTATTACATTTAAGATTTTGCCCTTTCCTGTATGTATATTATTTCTCAATATGGTTTTTTTACATTGTATTTATGTTTTAAATTTGACAACTTGATGGGAATAGTATGTTTGTTTGTTTGATCTTACTAAGTGGGTCATTATGCCTGAAAGAGGAATCACCAAATTTCTTTGATTATCAATAGTTTTTTTTAACAGTTAGGATTTCCCACTCTGGCCAATTAGCGAAAGTCTTATTTGTATTGAATCTGCAAATCAACATTAAATCTCCTTGGTGGATGCTACTTTTGAACGTTGTAATTCATTGTCTCTTTCCATCTTATTCATTGCTTTGTTCAAATGTTGTTTTGTTATATTCTCCAGACCACATCTATAAAATAATTTTTAAGGGTATCAAAGCTTTGAAACTCTAGGTACAATTTCAGGGTTTTTAGGATGTAGAAGAATACAACTCAAACTTGAATGCATGTACAAATCCACCTGGGTTTTTGTTTTCTGTTTTTGTTTTTCGTAAAAGACATACAAAATTTACCATCTTAACCATTTTTTAAAAAAATTTATTTATTTATTTATTATTTTTGGCTGTGTTGGGTCTTCGTTTCTATGCGAGGGCTTTCTCTAGTTGCGGCGAGCGGGGGCCACTCTTCATCGTGGTGCGCGGGCCTCTCACTGTCTCGGCCTCTCTTGCTGCAGAGCACAGGCTCCAGATGCGCAGGCTCAGTAGTTGTGGCTCACGGGCCCAGTTGCTCCACGGCATGTGGGATCCTCCCAGGCCAGGGCTCGAACCCGTCTCCCCTGCATTGGCAGGCAGATTCCCAACCACTGCGCCACCAGGGAAGCCCCCATCTTAACCATTTTTAAGTGTACAGTTCAGTAGTGTTAAGTATATTCATATTGGACAGCAAATCTCTATAACTTTTTAATCTTGTGAAACTGAAACTGTAAACCCATTGAAGAATAACTTCCCATTTCCCCCTCCCCCTAGCTCCTGGCAACCACCATTCTACTTTCTGATTCTGTGAGTTTGACTATTTTAGATACCTCATATAAATAGAATAATATAGTATTTGTCTTTTTTGTGGCTGGCTTATTTCATTTAGCATAATGTCCTCAAGGTTCACCCATGTTTTATCATGTGACAGGATTTCCTTTTTTTTTGGCTGACTAATATTCTATTGTATGTATATACCACATTTTGTTTATCCATTCACCTGTTGATGAACACTTTGGTTGCTTCCACCTCTTGGCTATTGTGAATACTGTAATGAACATTGGTGTGCAAGTAATTCTTTTGGATATATTATCAGTAATGGGATTGCTGGATCATAAAGTAATTCTATTTTTAATTTTTTGAGGTACCTCCATACTATTTTCCATAGCAGCTACACCATTTCACATTCCCACCAACAGTGCACAAATGTTCCAATTTCTCCACATTCTCACTAACACTTGTTATTTTCTGGTTTTTTGATAGTGTCCATGCTAATGGGTGTGAGGTATGGTTGTGATTTGCATTTCTCTAATGATTAGTGATGCTGAGCATCTTTTCATATGCTTGTTGGTTGTTTGTATATCTTTGAAGAAATGTATATTCAAGTCCTTTGGCTATTTTTTAATTGGGTTATTTGTTTTTTTGTTGTCGAGTTGTAGAAGTTCTTTATATATACTGGGTATCAACTCCTTATCAGATACATAATTTGCAAATATCTTCTCCCATTTTGTATGTTGCTTTTTCGTTACGAGAATTGTTTCCTTTGATGTGCAGAAGTTTTTAAGTTTGATGTAATCCCATTTGTCTATTTTTGCTCTTATTGCCTGTGCTTTCAGTGTCATATCCAAGAAATCATTGCTATATCTAAAGTCATGAAGGTTTTCCTCTGTTTTCTTCTAGGAGTTTTATAGTTTTAGGTCTTACCCTTAGGTTTTTTATCCATTTGGGTTGATTTTTGTATATGGGGTAAAGTAAGCGTCCAATTTTATTATTTTGCCTGTGGATCCCCAATTTTCCCAAAGCCATGTTGAAAGGACAGTCCTTTCCTCTTTGAATGGTCTTGGCATCCTTGTGAAAAATTCCTTGACCATTTATATGAGGGTTTATTTCTGGGCTCTCTGTTCTATTACATTGGTCTTCATATCTGTCTTTATGTCATTCCCATATTGTTTTGATTACTGTAACTTTGTAATAAGTTTTAAATTCATGAAATATGAGACCTCCAACTTTGTTGTTTTTTTCAAGATTTTTTTTGGCTATTAGGGGTCCCTTGAGATTCCCTATGAATTTTAGGATGGATTTTTCTATTTCTGTAAAACACACCATTGAAATTTTAATAGAATTGCATTAAATTTTTATATCGCTTTTGGATAGTACTAACACATTAACACTATTAAGTCTTCCAGTCCATGAATGTGGGTATCTTTCCAGGCTTTCTCCCTTTTAAGAATAGTTTTTTCATATCCCCTGCCTTTTCCAGGCAGTGTTAATATCTTTCATTTTTCAATGTTTTTGAACTCTTTATATATTCAGAACATTAACCTTTTGTCATATTGTGACAAATATTTTGCCCAGCAGTATACTAATTTAGACTAAACTTGGGCTATAAATGAGGTCAAATCCTTTTTAAAATGTATTGGACAGTGGTATTTCCTTTTCTGCAAATTATGCTTGTATCATTTTCATTTTTAAATTAGGGGTTGGCATTTTAAATAATTGATCTGAAGGAGTTAATTTTATGTTGTAGCAGACACCTGTTAGCTTATCTGCATAACACATCTCATTAGGAATTGCCCTCTCCTCTGCCCATACGGTTGCAGCAGGGAAGCCATGATTTCATGTGAACTTCTGACCCACCTCAGTCAGTTGGTCACCTGGCCACAGTCAGTTGGTCCTGGGATAGACTTCAATCCAACCAAGTTAATCACAGCCTTCCCCAGGGAGTTGGAATAGAACCAACAGAGTCAGATCATCTTCTCTCCAAGTAGCTGGACAAGTTATGGTAAAACTTGGGTGCTTCTGGGGACTCTTTGACCACCATGTGCTCTGGGAAACAGAGATGGAGGCCTGCAGGGAAATGTAAGTATGAAGCAGAAGAGAGAGAAAGAGAGCAGTCTCAGATTCTGATAATGTTCTCGTGCTGGTTCTAGTAACTGAGGTCTAGCTGCCTTCCCACCCTTAGTCAATTTTAACTTAAGGTAGCTCAAATGGTTCTCTGTTAATTGTAATAAAAGTACTAATTAATAAGTATATTTATTCGGAGTACTATATGCAGATACTGTTTAAGATGCTGGAAATAGAGACGTAATCATAGTAGACACAACACCTGCCCTCATGCAGCATATGTTCAAGAGGCATGTAGACAGAAAACAGAAGAACAAGTAAATATGTGGAATGTCAGTGGGGACTGGTGCCATGGAAGAAAATAAAGCAAGCCCTCAAAGAGGGGTAACCATTTTTAAAGTGACATAGAGGTCTGAAGAAAATGAGGGAGAGATGCTTAGACAAAGGGAAGAGCAAGAGCAAAGGCCAGGGAGTGGGACTGTGCTTGGTGGGTTCAGGGTACAAGATGGCCAGTATGGTTGGAGTGAGAAATAGAGGGAAAGAGTGGGAGGAGATGAGGACAGAGGTGGCACAGCCTTGAGGCCGCTGGAAGACTTTGGTCTCTGCTTAGAATGAGATGGAGTTCTCGGAAGGATTGAAAAGAGGGAGGTGGTGTCCTATGTTGTAAAAAGATCAGTCCATCTGAATCTCTTTGTCACATATGTTGAAGAAGTGCTTTTCAGTTCTGCCTTCATTTCATTTGGATGGTGGTGGTTTTGGTATGCAGAAGCAAGGCTGTGGGGCTGGGCAAGCTCCCGCAGTCACCATTCCTCTGTAATCATGTAACTCAGGAGCCCTGTAAAAGAGTTTTACTTTTTTCTATGCTCAAAACATAATCTTTCCTCTTATGACCTCTTTTTTGTTTATGTTTAGAATGTCCTTCTCTCTGAATATCAATTGTATCTTAATCTACATTTTCAAATAAAAATTGTATGTCTTATTGTTATATGGAAATTTTGAGGCCAAAATTTCTGGAATTAGGCTTGGCTTTGTCGTTCTTTTCATATAGCCTATTAAAAATATATATCATCTGTTGAATAATCTTTCCTTTTATCATTGGATTGTGATATTTATCTCACATACATGTATTGATAGAACTGTTTCAGGACAGAAGTTCTATTCTGTTGTATTAATTCTTCTTTTGATTCTTATAACAATACCACAACATTTAAAAACTGACATTCTGTGTTATACTTTAATATGTAGTGGAACAAGAAAAATCTTAATTTTTTTCATCATTCTGTTCTTTCAAGTGAATTTTAGAATCATGTCCTCAAATTCCAACAACAAAACAAAATTCCATTGGGATTTTTCGATGGGATTGGCTTAATCTTGTAAGTTAATTTGAGAAGGATTTGTTCATCCTTTCCAACAGTCATTTTTTTTTCCCCCCAGCAATGTAATCTACCTCTCCATTTATTTCAACCTACTTGCATATTTCTTAATAAAGTTTTGGTCATATCATGCCTGTGTATTCTAGGATGCTTTATGCTCTGCTGCTGCTATTATGAACATAATTTTTTTCATTAGTGTCCTCCAATCAAAAATTGGTCATATATTGGAAAACTAATCATAACTGTAGATAATTTACTCAATTTCACTTTATTCTGGTGGGGGTGGTTCTTACTTACTTCTAAGTTTACTCATTAAGTATGTCCCAGTAATAAAGGTTTTCAGAAAGAAAGTCTTAACAGTTTCATTTGGTTATCTGTTTTGTAGTCTCAAAACACCAACTAGTGGAAAACATGGTTTCTTAGTCTCAATGACACCAGTGGAAATTCTTCCTTGAGAAGTCTAAATTTCCTTAAGAATTTTTTGTTTTCTTTTTCCTACATGAATTTGGCAGATAGCTAAGTGAGATCCTCATATTAGTAACCCTAAAGCCTGTTCTTTTTCAAGTGAACTTATGATATATTTTATAATTAATACTAATTTATAATTATACAACAAATACATGAATATATCTGCTTATAAAAACATTATAAATAAAACTGAAGAGCCCACTTTGCCCTCACCCCCATCCTGTTCTCCTCTCCAGAAGTGACCACTCATCCATTTGCTATGTATCTTTCCAGAACTTTTTCCAATACATTTACTCTCAGAAAAGATATAGCATTACTCAAAGTTAGTTTTACTTTCTCTTTTTTAATACTCAAAGGTTGTCAAACTGTCCATATTATCCTGCAGTTTACTTTTTCCACTCAACTGACAAGGAGAGTTAGCCCCCTGAGTACTTATTAGTACCCATTAGTACTTCCTTTTCCTTGTTGTATGATATTCCACAACATGACTACACATGGGTCATTAATCATGACCCATGATTAAAGGGTCTTCTCCCATTCATGGATATTTAGGTTGTTTTCTGGGTTTTTTCCAATCACAAGCAATGTTGTGATAAGCATCTGTGCACTTGCTTCCTAGGGTAGATAGTAAGTAGTGGGATATCAACTGAAATATTGACTTCTCATTGAGTTCCTAACCTATTTTCAAGGTCTTGGATCATTTTCATTGTTTTTTCCATTGTTAAATAGTTAAACAATATTGAGGCCCAGAGTTATCTTCTCAGACTAGAATTGGTTAACAAGCAGATTTGGCCGTTGTTTTCTTTATTGGGCAGGGTGATTCCTGGAAACCCCTGGAAGCAAGCTGCTGCTGTTTGTTTTATACCCTGGGCCGTTTGACTTGGAACATTTCTGAAGTTGTTCAGTTCCTGCACATCTAAATGAACGGCTGTTTCTGGGTACAGGTTGGTTGGTGGTTTTTAAAACCTGGACATGGGCCTCTGTGTTTGGAGGACTCCGTTCTGTGTACTTGTGTTCCTCCATACAAGGGAGCCTTATGTAAGGAGCCATTCATCACGCCTCCCAAATGGGCCATAGGAGAGAAGCAATTTCCCTCCAACCAACTGGTTATTACTATAAGGTGTGGGCCTGAGTTGAAGTCAGGGGGGTAAGCATTAGTCCTCCTCATTTTGCATGGTTTAAATTCTGCTCACCCATATCTCATCAGTACATATCACCCCGAAACACCCCTCACCCTCTTCCCTGTACATCCTTCCTTTACTCGTTTCTTCATCCAACGCCATGTGTATCTGTTATATACCTACTAATCTAGGCAAAGCATAGAGCAGCCTATATACCTGGTCATATGAGGAAGGGTGACAGAAAGGAAATATCCTGAAACATCTTTGATTAATACAGAGTAAATTTCAACTAAACTGACCTTAAAATTACCTGTTCTAGTTCTGGGTTCAAATTCCAGCTTTCTTTGTTCATAATAAACAAATATTTACAATCAACCCTAAGACCTCGAGCCAGTTGCTTAAACTGAGTCACTTTTCTCATCACGAAAATGGGTGTGGTAGTAGGTATCTCACTCAATGTCATGTGAGTGTTTGAGTTTGTAGTGAGCACTCAACCAGCGACAGCTATTATCTTTATGGCAAGAGTTTGATAGGAAATACAACCAGGTGATAGACTAGTCTCTGTATTCATTTAGGCAAATCTCCTACATTATTCTCTTAAGGCCCCATAAGAGCTTGTATTCTCAAAGACTGACTCAGTTGGATTTCTCATACTTTTAGGACTAATGCAGGGAAATTGATCAAACATCTTAACAAGATCATTAACAATAATCCTAGAAAGAAAGACCTTACTTAACACTCCCAAGCACTCCACTTCGGATGTGGGGGACTCGGGTACAGCATTCTCTAGATGACAGCCCAATCTGGTCATGAGAATCTGCTGCTTCAAACCCATCCAGCCTAAACCTGTTAGCCTCATTGATGAGATCTCCAGTGATCTGGGCTTGCTTCCCTCTTCAGCCTCTCTAGCAATTTCCCTACACACACCACACACACCACACACTTGTTTCATATTCCATTCTGATTCACATTCTCTAAGTTACTCAAACCCAACCTGTTCTCATCACCAGGCCATTGAACACACTGCGTTTTCTGTCTGACGCACACTTTCTTCAACTTCTTGCCTAACTGCTCACTTTAGATGTCATTTTCTCTGAGTGATGTTCCTTGACTTCTGCAATGCTGGATTAGCCGTGGTTCTGTGTGCTCCCGTCACATCCATTGCTTAATTCCATCCAGTGTTCCTTCTGTCATTGTCATGGTCAATTCATTTGTCTGTATCCTTGTCTAAAGAATAAGCTCTTTGAGTGCAGAAACTGTACACCATCCTTTATCATAGCACTGCCACACAGAAGATATCCAATTCATTCTTGACTAGATGAATAAATAGACTGGACATACACTTTTAGCACAATAATCTGACCAATTTGTCTGAGCAGAAAATTTATAATGAGAAGTTGTGGGAAGTAAGATCAGAAAATAAGTTAATTCCAAATTTAGAAGCTCTTGAACTTGAGTTAAATTAAGAGTTTGATCTTTATCCTGTAAGCAGTGAAGAGCTATGGGAAAGTTTTAACTCCATGAAATGACATGATTAAAATGTTTATTTAGGAATCTTATTTTGGCTGTGGAATGCTTGATAGAGAAAATAGATGAGATTTCAGGCAGGAGATTCAAATTGGACCTTTAGTTTCTCCATGTGAGGAAAATACCTGAGAAATAGTTGATAACTGTGACCCTTAAGAAGCTTTGTAAACTTCTTAGTGGCGAGAACCAATTCTTCTTATTTCTATCCACTTCTTAGTCTTATTTTTATCCACTGCAACCAATACAATGGTTTGCATTTCACTGATGCTTAGTAATTGTCACTAAGTAAATGAATGAGGTGTATAAAAAAGGACAAATGCACAGGCTTTGGAAAGGAAGACTTGATAAGACTTGACCTATTGCCTCTGGAAAGGTGTCAAGTGGAAAATGGTCCCTTTGCTAGAAACAGAGGAGACGGGAAGAGGATCCAGTTTATGGAAAAGGTGACTCCAGAAATGCACAATTTTTGTGGATCTTTTTCCTAGACGGGATGGACATCCTTAGGCCTGAGAAGCCATTCGTAATATCCTCACTCTACTTCTCACCTTTAATGGCAGGAAGAAAGTTGCCAGATGGTTGAGTGAGTCACCCACAGTCATAAAGCCAGGAGAGGCTGTCCTCAGAACAGAAGCCTAGCCCCCTCCCGACACGTTATCCAGGGCGGAGACCACGCCGTCTCCTTGCTTGCACTAAAAAGCAAATTCCATCTTTAAATAAGCACATCATGATACTCTGGTTGTGTTACCTGCTCTTCAATTTTTCACCAAGGTTCAAGGAGATGAAACTCTAACTGCCTGCCATCTCAGTAAATGGCAAAAGTTGGAAGGAAAAGGAAATAAAACCACTCTCTGCTCTTAGCAGAATCCTCCGGTGAGCTGTTTTCAGGAAATGCTTTCTAGGGTAAAGAAGTGAAATGTGGTAAAAATGGCTAACTTACAACTAAAGGAAGGGGTGCAAGTGAAGCCTGGTGATGTGTAGTCCAAACTGGGATTAAGTAAATGGCAATCACCCTCGATATAGGTTCAATTAGGGGCGTTTCTTTCTTTTTCTTCCTTTCTTTTTTTTTTTTTTTTTTTTTTGAGGCATAAAGATGTTAATTTTCACATGTATTTGACCTGGGGTCTGTGGACGTTGCCTGCCAGCTGTGAACCACCTGCAGCCCTCCCAGACTGCCTCCTTTCCTCACAAATGCCCCGGCTGGGTCCCCTCATGTCAGGGAGACTGGCTGCGTAATACACAGGACGGGCCATAGTTATTCATTCACACACAAATATTTATAGAGTGCCTACTTGCCTGACACTGTGCTGAGTCTAGTGGAGATGACAAAGAGCCATAACTTCCAATATGGAGAAAGCACTCCCTGAGCCTGAAAGGAGCTTACCATCTACTCTGGTAGTCAAAGGCATCCCCTGAGAAAAACAGTATAAAATTGTAATCAACATAGAAACAAGGTAAGAGGTGTAGGTGTCCCAAGAGAATATGCTAGGATCTTACAATGTGTGGAAAAATCCAAAGGTGGTTTGAGTTTGTAGGACAAAGACAGAGCTTATTTTTCTGTTGGAAGGAAGATCTTTGGGAGGAGGAGAGAGTTGAGCTGGACTCTTTTGCTGTTATTATCCAAACCTGGCCTGAGGCTAAGCTAAAGATGTATGAGTCACCAGAGATAAAACAATTAAACAACAGACTGCCTGGCTTGCACAACCCAGCATCCGGTCCTGAAGGCTTTTCCTCTGAATGGCCAGTTGTTCTGATATCACATAGCCTTAGCATACTGAGGCTATGCAATATGCAATGCATATTGCATCCTTTACTATTTTAACTTTAAATTGACTGAATTTACTGTTTTAGGACTGGTACGAGCTTTTAGTTGTTGTTAGGAATGATTAGTCAAATCTCTGCATAGTTACTTTGCAAATGGAAGCCAGCTCTCCCTAGAATTCTGGACTGTTGAGGCCCATCAGGGAGAACCCCAGAAGCCAACAGAACATGCTCGACCTGATGAGTGACCCCAATCTAAGACTCTGACAGCAGACAGGAGGTACACTGCCCCTTCTGAAAAGAGCCTTGGTTGGGAAGACATGCTCTAAGGTGGGATACCCAGTGTTCCCTGCTCAGTCCCTCTATTGAGAAGTTTGGAAAGACAATATGGGGTCTTCAACTGTGTGAAGTTGCTCAACTTCTGTCTCAATCCAGGAACTGTGAGAAATTAAAACCCAATATGAGCTTACACCATGGTTGTTATGGAACCTGGGAGCTCACTCAAGGCCTTTCTACTGAAAGCCTAGGGCTCTTCTTTTAGCCTAGTGAGAGGGGGTACCCCGTGTAGATGGTGAGATCTGAGAGGTACAGGGGGAAGGGAGTGATTTCAAGGGCAAATCCTCAGAGACAGGTATCGCCAGGCCTCTTGTTCACCTGCAAACTCCTCTTCACTCAAGCTTCATCTACTCCTGAAGTCTTTTCTGCGTGTGTCCCCTTTGAGCCACCATGGTTCCCTGCCTTACCCTCTGTAATTGCACATCACATCGTAATGCGATGAGTCATTCATCCATGTGAATCCCTCCTTAGTGAGTTCATGGAAGGAGGAGACTGTCTTAATCACCTTCGTATGCTCAGTGCCTCCCTCCTGCCTGATGCATTGTAAGGGTTCAGTAAGGGTTTATTGAAAGAATGAATCCTTGGGAATAATATTTGGCAAAGTTGTGGCTGAGGGACATGTTTCTCCAACTAGGATTGTCAGAGTCCTAGAGCCCCAGAGAAGTGTCTTGGGAACCCTAGTGGGAATGTGGGGAAAGGTGTTCCCAAGGGCACCTTCTCCTCCTGTAACTGTCTGTGATCTGAGAGGTTCTGCTTTTGTCTGTTTTACATATTAGGGGTCTACATCTGATTTTGCTTGAAAACCTTTAGAAAAATCCTATGGGTGGGAGGAGAAGAGCTTTTGGGTCTATATGGTACAATATCAGCAGGATATCATCACAAGATAAAGAGGAATGAGGCACTCCGGTGCATCTGAGCATGGTCACAGCCTCAAGACTGATTGCAGGCCAGTAGAGAGAAGACCTCAGGAAGAGAAAAGTGGCCAAAGGGGTCTCCAAGTCACTTCTCAAGGGCCTCCTTGAGAAGGTCACTGGCCATGGGCCAGAGTCCTTAAGACAGCAGACAAGGCCTCACTTCCTTCTCTTGCTGTTCCTGCTCTCTCACTCGACACTCCAGCCACTCTTCCCTCAAATACAACACAGTCTTTCCTGCCTCAGTATCTTTGCACAGGCTGTTTCCTCTGCCTGGAAAACTTCCTTCCTCCTTCTCTATCCTGGGCCAGTCCTTCTTTAAGTCTCCATTGAAATGTCCCTGCCTGACATCCTACCTCCCTCAACCTAGACTGGATTGGAGCTTTTATTCCCTGTATTTCTAACTTAGTGTGTTTATCACAAATTGCAATAATCTATTGAATGTCTGTTCCCTTTCCCCCAGATAGGTTGTGAGTTGTGATGAGAGAAGGGTGGTCGTCACTATATCCCCAGCACCTGGCACAGGGTCATGCAGCTAAGAGGGGCTCAACAAATTCTTAACACATGTGATTGGCAACCTCTGAGATGGCCCCCAAATATCCCTACCTGCTAGTACTCACAGCCTTGTGTATTCTCCTTACCTTGAGAAACTTGCTTCTGAACCATGGGATATGGCAATGTTGAGGGTATCTCACTTCCATTATTAGGTTATGAAAGAGTGTATCTTCCATCTTGCTAGTTACCTTCTCAGCTTACATGCTCTGATGAAGCAAGCTGCCCTGTTGGAAATGGTCATGTCACAAGGAGCTGAGGGAGGCCTCAGGAGGAGCTGAGGTCCAGTCCAACATCCTGCAAGGAACTGAATCTTCCCCACAACCACACGAGCTTTGAAGTGGATGCTTCCTGACTGGAGACTCCCAGCCCTGGCCGACGCCTTGATTACAGCCTTGTGGGGAGACCCTGAAGCAGAGGACCCAGCTAAGCCACACCAGACTCTTGACCCTCAGAAATCAAGAGGTAATAAACGCGTGTAGTTTTAAGCTACTAAGTCTCGGGGCGTAATTTGTTACACAGCAGTAAATAACTAATAAGACAAATAAATGAATAAATCAGTACATGAATGTATGAAACTGAAGACCTCACCAAAAAAGGGGGAACTTCAGACTTGGGGGAATGAACTGAGGTGCTAAGTCAATGACAATTGCTAATGCTTCCTGTTTGTTTGCTAATGCTTCCTATTTGTTTCTCCCGGCTACAGAATCTGAAGGTGGGATTTGGGGGAAAACTCTTGCAGAGTTTTCAGAATCAGAAATTCACCAGGTCAATGGACATCTTATATGCCCAGATCCTATCTGACATCACTCACAAGAATTTGTGTTTGTAGATGAATACCAGAAATACATCCTCAGTGATGCCAGTTTGGATCCAATTTATGTCAAAATGAACAGTCTGGCTTGGAAGGCCTTTATTGTAAATGGTTGTATTTTAAATCTTGATCCAAGTGACCCTCTCAAAGCACCTCTGTCTCATGTGTATTTGGCTGCAAGAAGAGTCTTGTGTGACTTTGAAAATGGAAACAGCACTAATTACCTGGAATGGATTAGTGGGCGTTGATTGTGTATATAGTCTAGATGTAAATAATATAAAATCCTTGATGGAGCTATAAATACCAGCTTTATCAATAGCTCTCATAGTTTATAATTTCCCAATGCATTTCAAGATGCCAACTCTCACCTTTTCCCTAGATTGATTTCCTTGCTTCAAAGTAATAAAAGGATGCAAAAATAAATAATAATAATAAAATAATTATATACTTTAAAGTGCATTTGGGTTCCAACATCTGATTTTAATAGAGATGTACAAAGAAGTTCCTTTTCCACCTTCTTAAATCTCATATTTTTTCCTGCCCAGTTACACATGGAAAATATAATTGCCTATTGAGTTTCCCTGGGTTAAGCTTATTTCAATAGGAACTACTAATTACTTGATCACCGTGGCACTGTAACATGCAACATTTAAAGTTTGTTTGCTCTTGGGCTTCCATGGTGGCGCAGTGGTTAAGAATCCGCCTGCCAATGCAGGGGACACGGGTTCGAGCCCTGGTCCGGGAAGATCTCACATGCTGTGGAGCAACTAAGCCCGTGCACCACAACTACTGAAGCCCACGTGCCTAGAGCCCGTGCTCTGTAACAAGAGAAGCCACACCAATAAGCCCGTGCACCGCAACGAAGAGTAGCCCCTGCTCACCGCAACTAGAGAAAGCCTGTGTGCGGTGACAAAGACCCAGTGCAGCCAAAAATAAATACAAATAAATAAATAAATTTTTAAAAATGAAGTTTATTTGCTCTCAAGTAAAGGACATTTGTTTTTCCAGTTATTTATAATCATTTTCTTAATCTCCTAGCAGCCAAATCCCATTTCAATTGCTCATTATGAAAAACTCATATTACTTTGTGGAAATGCAGAAATGCATCTAAAGGCATGATGTAGCTTTGTGTGTATCCAAAGAGAAAGGGAGAGGGCTCATTGAAGAAATCTGGATGGTGAAATCCTGAACTTAAAGACAGGTTACAGACTGCCTATTTGAGTAACAAACTTTTTATTTATTTATTTATTTATTTTTGGCTGCATTGGGTGTTTGTTG
This sequence comes from Balaenoptera musculus, assembly GCF_009873245.2. NCBI lineage: Eukaryota > Metazoa > Chordata > Mammalia > Artiodactyla > Balaenopteridae > Balaenoptera > Balaenoptera musculus. The sequence continues at coordinate 24,966,237 of NC_045795.1, forward strand.
CTGCGTGCCGGCTTTCTCTAGTTGCGGCGAGCAAGGGCTACTCTTCGTTGCGGTGCATGGGCTTCTCATTGTGGTGGCTTCTCTTGTAGAGCACAGGCTCTAAGCCCACGGGTTTCAGTAGCTGTGGCTCGCAGACTCTAGAGCGCAGGCTCAGTAGTTGTGTCTCGCGGGCTGTAGAGCGCGGGCTCAGTAGCTGTGGCGCACGGGCTTAGTTGCTGCACTGCATGTGGGATCTTCGCGGACCAGGGCTCGAACCCATGTCCCCTGCATTGGCAGGTGGATTCTTAACCACTGCGCCACCAGGGAAGCCCTGAGTAACAAACTTTTAAAAATCGTTATTTGCAGAGGAATGAGTTGCACTATTGGACTATGGTTGCGAGACCATGATTCTTAAAGCTGCAGTTTTAGAGGCCACTGTCAAGAGGTAATAGATCAGAAATTAAGATAAAGTGGCTGTGAAGTTGTAATGGGAGTGCACCGGGGCTGGAGATTTATACACATTATGCTCAAGTTAGCTGAGAAAACAACTTTTGACTTCCTCTCAAGCTCTTGCCTACTGACTCACCTTAAGTCTGCTGCAATAATTCAAACAATAATTGAGGGAAAATGCTTAGGCTTTCTGATTTTGTTGCTCTCACCTTTGTTTCCCCGAGATGGGATTGCGGGGAGGGATGTGCTGACTGAGTCATCATGGGACTAGGGTAGAGGGGTTCTAGAATCCAGAAGTGTCCCTGGTGCTCCGATCCCCACCATTGCCCATTGCCCCTCCCTGCTGACCTTTGCATACAGCCAAGTGGACTGGAGATGCACTCAACATATGGCCTCTTGGCCAGGGTTTGGGGCTGATTCCTGGCTGCCTGGCTTCTGCAGCCTCTTGTTGGTGTTAAACCCTCCAGGCCATGTCCTCTGTCGAGCCCCTGATCTGGGGATTAGCCCGTGATCCCTGCTCTAGGCTCACCTCCCCTGGTCACAGTGGGCCACTCTTAACTCAGCTCCTTCTTCTCCTTCGCCTCCACAAGGGGACTTCTGGGGCCCCTCCATGCCACATGGGAACTGAAATAGTTGTGGTGCTACCAGGCTTACTGAGGAGTGGCTACCTCCAAGGTTTGGGGCAGGGAGGTTGCAAGGCAACCTCATCCCAGTGTCCAAGCCATGAACTGAAACAAAGAAACGAAATGCCCCTGCCCTTGGCATTCCTCTCCACAGCTCCCCAGACTTCCCCTAAAATGGAGAGATGGAGAGCCATGTGACTCACTTCGTGCCTCACATGACTCTCTCCTCCTCCCTTTATCCATTCAGGTAAGAAGGGGAACTTGTATTTCCCCTTTCTGAATACTTGAGATCTCCTGGCCAACCCCAGACTCAAGGCTGAGACTTAATGACTGATAGACAGTGTATGAGGAAGACCCACTTGCCCATAAAGGAACTACTCGGGAGGCATTTGAGAAAATCATACCTCTTCTATAAGTCAATGGGAAACATATCTGATTTGGAATGAAAATTGTATCTTGGTTCTTTAAATCTACTTAGAAATGTATTGGATGTCAAGTATATGTCAGCCTTTAAAAATGATGAGCTTTCTTCTACATACTGTATGGTTCCATTTATATGACATTCAGGAAAAGGCAAAACTATAGGGACAGAAAACAGATCAGTGGTTGCCTGGGGTTAGGGGTGGGGAGAGGAGGTGATGACAGAGGGGCACAGAGGAACTTTTGGGGGTGATGCATCTTGATTGTGGCGGTGGTTACATGATTGTATGTGCTTGTTAAAACTCATAGAAATGTACACCAAATGGGGCAAATTTTATTGTACATAAATTAGACTTAAATAAACTTGACTTTTACCAAAAATGATGAGCTTTCACATTCCCAAGATTATAGCTGACATGTACTGAACATTTATTAAATAGTGTACTGTTCTACCACTTTGACTGCATTAGCTCATTCAATCCTCAGAATAACTCTATTTGGAGGGTACTATTGTTATCATCATCTCCAGCTTGCTGATAAGGGAACTGAGACCTAGAAAAGTTAAGTAACTTACCCAAGACCACACAGTGAGCATAGCTGGAATTCACATTCAGATCTGTCTGATGCCAAAGCCTGTCAGTTTCACTTCTATGTTATATATGGCCTCTCCAGACAAGCAAGTTTTGGGACTTCTCTGGTGGTCCAGTGGTTGAGGCTCTGAGCTCCTGATGCAGGGGGCCCAGGTGTGATCCCTGGTCAGGGAACTAGATCCCACGTGCTGCAACTAAGAGCCCACACGCCGCAACTAAAAGATCCCGCATGAGGCAACTAAGACCCAGCACAGCCAAATAAATAAATAAATAAATATTTTTAAAAAAAAGTTTAGGCTGATAAATATTTAAGAAGTAAACTGGTAATGTCTATGTTTGCCTGTAACTTGCCCTACCTAGAGCCTTTTTCGGTTCAATCACATTTGCTCTCAGATCAGAAAGTAAGTGGTAAGCCCCATCCCCAAAAAACACACACACACACGCACACACGCACACACACACACACATACCAGGAATGTATTGATATTTCTCCAGTTGCCCCAATCCAACATCCTCAGTTAGACTGAGAGACCCATGACTGTCAGTGAGCTAAGAATGTGTCAGGGGCTTCCCTGGTGGTGCAGTGGTTAAGAATCCGCCTGCCAATGCAGGGGACACGGGTTCGAGCCCTGGTCCAGGAAGATCCCACATGCCGCGGAGCAACTAAGCCCGTGCGCCACAACTACTAAGCCTGCACTCTAGAGCCCGCGAGCCACAACTACTGAGCCCACATACCACAACTACTGAAGCCTGCATGCCTAGAGCCTGTGCTCTGCAACAAGAGAAGCCACCGCAGTGAGAAGCCTGTGCACCACAACAAAGAGTAGCCCCCGTTCGTCGCAACTAGAGAAAGCCCGCATGCAGCAACAAAGACCCAATGCAGCCATAAATTAATTAATTAATTAATTAAAAAATGAAAAAAAAAATAATGTGTCACATCTGGGTGACTGTTGGTGAGGAGGATCCCCTGGAAAGTTCCAGGGTCTGTGTGGCCCACCATAGCTCAGACTCCTGACCAGGCCTCCAACCTATACTCTCAACTGGGGGTCTTGCAGTTCCAACCCAGATACCACCGCAGCCTGGTGTAACAACAGTGGCAGACTTCTCCTCTTCTTACAAGAGTTTCCTTCTTAAGTTCGTATTTGCTTGACTTGGGTCTGAGAACTCCAGCCCATGCTGCCTCTGACAGCAAATGAAGCACTGTTCTCATTAGCTGCCGGTGCTAGCACAGCGGGATTTCTGAGTCTTCCCAGCTGCTTTTCTCTACTGCAGAGTGCTTTCCATAATAAATTATGGAGCTCGATGTAGGACAGTGGTAAGATATGGCAAACTGTGGGAACTCGGGGCTGGTTCTTGCCAAGGGAAAGGGGCACCTAGGCCCACCTCTGGTCTTCTGGTTCTCCCAGCCTGGTACGTATGGTGCAGAGCCCAGTTACCATTAGCAAGGCGGTCAGGGAGTGTACATCATTATGACAGAGGCTTTGGGCATGTGCTGAATCCACTGCAGGGAGAATCTAACTGGTCATATATCAATTTGCTCATCCAGGGACCTTGGATCAGAAGTAGACATTTCAAACATGCTGAAAGGGCAATGATTCACCCCAGCAAATACCACCTTGTGTTTCTTCTTATCTGCTTTACTTAGGGAGCAATTTGGTCCTCTGACGCTCCTGGTGGGTCATCGATGTCCATAGGGCCAGAGGAAGGTGCTGTGCAATTGAGGGAAGATCACGTAGGCCACAGCTTCACTTATCTGTCGTCAATCTTCATGGGGCCCGTGGACCCAATGGCAGGGTTGCTTACATTGGGTGATTTGAAGGTCTATCATCTCAAAAATGCACTTGTCTTTAATTCTCACTATTAAGGGGTCTGTTGGTACATTTGGTCAATTTATGACAAAGATGCTGAAGGCTGGGGCAAGGTTGGGTAAGTTCGGATAGGATGGTGAGAGGGGGAGAGGTATGGGGGTCAGGGTGAGTCTGCAGGTCGGGAGCCTTCCCTGAGGTAATAGAGAGCCTCAGAGATGTGCTCTGGAGGCCAGAGACACCCTGACACTAAAAACAGAGGATCAAAAATAGTCAAGGAGAGCCTTAGAAGACAAATTGGTCTGCTCACAGTTTGGGCCTGGAATGCAACCTCTCTGGGCTACTCTAAACTTATCAGTTGTTCGTACCTGCCTATAAAGGAGTTTTTCCTTTTTTCTAGAGGAAGCCATGAAAATAAGGGACAACTGATTGGCAGGGTCATGGGTCTAGGTCAACAAAGGACCCAGAGGAACGAAGACTGGAGACAAAAAAGCAAATGTCACTTACATTGACCTTTGCAGCCCAAGCATGAAGGATGAAGGGTATTCAAATCTGAGTAGGCCTGGCAAAAAAGCAGCAGAGAGATCGGCCAAGTTGGTAACAGAAGGCCAGTCTTCATTCCTGAACAGAGGGTGGAGGGACCTGAGAAGGCAGCCCTCCTATAATTTTATTTTCTCAAACATTAGAAATTACATGCGTGAAACCTATAAAGCCATCTTATATGTGTAAACATAAAAGAATATTGCTACATTTTAGAGCCAGCTCTTTTCCCGTTTCTTAGCAATCCATTTTGTTTTTTCAGACCTCCTAAATCTTGTCTCTTCAATATTCTTTTATTCTATTTAACAAATAGGTATTGGTGACTGTGTATGCAAACCTCTTTGCAAAGCTTGTTACTACCAGTGGGAAAAGATGGCAATTTCCTAAAATTGCTCTGTGCTTTATGCTCAGACCATTATGAAAGAAGCATTAGGGTATTTTAAAAAAATGAGTACCTACTGTATACAAAGCACCCTGCTGATAAGGAGAGGATTGTGTTTACCCAGAGTTACGCTGCACTATCTCTTCCAAGATTGGGAATCCCTGATGGAAAGGAAGTGCCTTGGAAGGGAAACTGAGTTATGAAGTTTCCATTTCCGTTATTAATTCTACCCTCTCCAACCTCCCTACCCCAACCTGCCTTTTCTCACCTATAAAATGCACACAATCACAGTTCATTGATTTTGGTAGTCTGCTCATTGATTTGTAAACATGGATCAAAATGCCAGACCATCATTTATGCAAACTGGCCTTGCTCACAGACGTAGAAACTAAAATAAATCAGACCTTGGGCCACAAGCAGTCAGCATGACCTCAGGAGGCAGAGGCCGGGTGCTCCCCACGCGCCGCCTCCCTCCCTCCTTCAATGCCAAATGGTGACTCAATGCCAACCTGCCTTGCCAGCTTGGTCTCCTCAACACCAGAAGATCCTAGCCCTCCCTCCATCCCCAAAGGTTCAGTTATCTGCAGAGTGTACCTGTCTAGACAGTATCAGCTCTTGAATGTTAAAGATTCCATCCTAGTTCCCAGCACCAGGGAAAAGGCCTATGCACTTCCACAGTCCAGAATGTTTCAAGCTTAGCCTTTAAAAAAAAAAAAAAAGAAAGCAACATACGTTTGTTTGTAGAAAATTTGGGAAATACAGAAAAGCACAAAGAACAAAATTTGCCTTTAACCATGCTTTCTAGTCATTGTTATGCTTATATATCAGTCCAAGCCACCTTTAAGAATGTATTTTAGAGCAAAATCTGGTAGTTTTAATACTGTTGTTTCTGCTTTTTCTTTAAGATTGCCGGAGACTGTCCATGAAATCGTCTTCATCCTTTGCGCTACCCTCTGACCTGCTCTAGTGTAAGGCCATTCTTGGTGGGCGGGAGCGGAGGGGACAGTTAAAACCCTAAATACCGTATGGCAGTCCTTTCCCAGTTATTTGGGGTCATGTAAGACACTTCCAGGAAATGCGATTCCCCGGTTTTATTTTAGGTTTTTGGCGGGGGTGGTGTGTGTGGAGGAGAATGCCAGGACGGTACAGGAGTATTTCTTAGTCCAGAGGACAAGCCTCGGGGACACGTCGGAAACACAGACTCCCGGGGCCCACCCCAGACCTACTGGTTGAGAATCTGCATTCTCATGAGATTCCCAGCTGCTTCCAAACTGTGCCTCTGAACTTTGAGAAGCAGTGACCCGTGCAGCCCTTTTCTGGCCTTCCTCAGGTGATATTGATTGTCAGGATTTGTGCCTAACGTTCACACCTCCTTGATGTTGAAACTAGCAATAAAAATCCCACCTCCAAGGGAGTAAACACCTTTTGCTCAGGCCACAGCCCACATTCTTCTGGGAAAACTCCAAGCGTGTTGCCTTCTCAATGCCCTGGAGAGTTGCGGGGTGCTCCAAATGGAAATCGAAGGAGGCGGCCAACCTTTTATTTTGCCATCCCCTCAAAGTCCATTCCAGGGTCAGAGCTGTCATGGTAAATCATTCACCCAGGGGGGCAAGAGAGATTCAGGACAGCACTCTTTAAATTCTGTTGGAAAAAAATCCACCATACCCCGCCTTCCCCTCTGCACCACCACAGCTGCCCTATTTTCGGCCTCCACTGGTTCCTTTAACCTTGGTGCATCCACCAGGGGGCCCCAGGAGGCACAGGCAGGGCCCAGGGATTGTGACGACCCTAATCAGGCAAGCTGGGATCAAGGACTTTGAGTGCAATGCTGCTGATAGAGGGAGAAGAAGAAACGACAGAAGCCCAAACAGTCGTGTCTGTCTGGGTCACCAGACACAACCATGTGTGTGCGTCGGGATGTGTGTCAACCCAGCCTGGGCAAAGCCCCCATGGGGCTGCTTCCATTAGGTCTCTGCCTGACTTCCCCAACCAGGAAGGTGTTCCCAGGTGGCCACCTGAGCAGCGTCCCCCCTCCCCCAGGACTAGCTGCACCCAAGTGAAGTGTCATCCTTCTCTCTCCTCACAGACTTGAAAGGTGTCACGAAGCCTTTGTGCCCGGGCACTGCAGTTCCCTCTGGGTTCTGGCATTGGGTTCTCCTCTATCTGTTCAGCAGCATCAGACAATCTCGCTGGCACCCGGCCCTGGCCTTGGCTATAAAGCTCTCATCTGGCGTCTCTCCTCTCCCAGGGTTGGCCTCCTAAGCTCTGGTGTCAGATCTGCAAATCCTTCCGTGGGAGCACGTGGGACACTTAGGATGAAGGATGGTTAGGAATGACTTCTTCCTGACCTTTGGGGAAGCTTACAAATATCACCTAATCCATCCTGGCAACACCTGGTTTATAAAGCAAGCAACTACGGTGGTCATCTTCTTTCCAGAGGTTATGGTACATAAAGGGTCGAAAACTCAGGCCCTGATGTTGCAGAGGCCTGCACTCAAATCCTGGCTCCCCATCACTAGCTGAGTGATTCAGCTCTAAAATGGGGATCACAAGACCTCACACGAGGATTAAATGAGATGCTGTATGTAAAGCACTTAGCACAGTGCCTGGCAATTAGTGAGTGCTCAGTGAAAGGTAGCTGTCGTTGTTGTTATTATTACCTAAAAGGGACAGCAAGTCAGGCCAGATAACCCAATGAGTCTGTGCTGTAACCCACAAGGCCTGGGTTTCCATTCTGGATCTGCCTAGAATTACTCTTGTGTGCCTCAGTTTCCTCATCTGTAAGATGGGGATGACGCTGTCTGGTGTTCTGATCTTGCTGTAGCTAAGGCTTATCCATGCGAATTGTGTACCAGGCACTGTTGTAAGCCCTTCTCGTGTTAATTCTTTTGATTCTCAGCACATCCCTGTTTGACAGAGGAGGAGACCGCGGCAAAGAGGTCCCGTGCCCAGGGTCAAGCAGCTGGTAACAAATGGAACTGAGATTCCAACCCAGGCGGTCTGGCCCCAGAGCCTGCATTTCTACCTTTCTTACTGTGGGGAATCAAATGATATATTGATTATGGAAGTGCTTTGGGCGTGGGAAGTATGATACAAACACAAGAGATTAGTTCAAGTCTCTCAGTGTTTGGTCTTCATCTGGAATCCTTACTCTTTCCTGGCAGGGCACAGAGTTGGGGGCTACTTGAGGTTTTCCTGAAGCCTTTTAATCACTGGATGTTATGAGTTGAATTATGTCCTTCTCAAGAAATATATGTATTGAAGTTCTAGCCCCTGGTACCTCAGAATATGACCATATTTGCAAATAGAGTCTTGACAGAGGTCATCAAGTTAAAATGAGGTGATTAGGATGAGCCCTAATCAATATGCCTGGTGTCCTTATAAGAAGGGAAAATTTGAGCACAGACATGCACAGAGGGACGACCATGTGAGGTCACGGGAGAACGCCACGTGGAGGTGGAGGATTGGCGTGATCATCCCCAAGTCAGAGATCACTGAGGCCACCAGAAGCTAGGAGAGAGGCATAGAAAAGATCCTTCGGTGGCTGCAGAGGGAGCGTGGCCCTGCCAGCACCTTGATCTTAAACTTCTAGCCTCCAGAATTGTGAGGTGAAAATTTTCTGTTGTCCTAAACCATCCAGTCTGTGGTACTTTGCATGGCAGCCCTAGGAGACAAATAACACTGACTAAGATCAAGGGGGAGGAGATGAGGTGAGAATGGAGATGAATGGGAAAGTCAAGGCTGACGATGGGTGATGAGAGGATGCTGAGAGGGGCTCGGTACTCCCACGTGCGCCTGTGTGTGTGTGAGCACAGGCGTGTGTACGCTTTGACTGTGAAATCTGATCTGTGGGCTCACCAAGCCTGCAGAACTTTCCTCTATAAGATCACAGGAGAGGCAAAGCAAACATTAAATCTATTCCATCTCCACTGAAGCAGGTAGGAAGAGGAGTCTTCTCTGGGAGAGCATTTCATCGAATCCCACCCCTTTGTTCTGCAGCGGAGGATGTGAGAAGTGGGGAGCTGGGTTCCCAAGACCCTTTCACCAGTGAACAGCAGCAGTGGGGTCAGAGCCAATGTCGCTCTGCGCATTGTGCTGCACTGACCCTCAGGGCTTATTTTTGGTTGGCACAGAGGAATTCACTGTTTTGCTGTTACAGGTTACTTCACAAGATTACATTCTGGTGTGTGTGTGTGTGTGTGTGTGTGTGTGTGTTTAAAGCAAAAGAAGGTTTATTTAGGGAGATACACACTCTATAGACAGAGTGTGGGCCATCTTGGAAGGCCTGGTTTTTGTGTTTTTTTTAATGAAACTTTTGAATGAAATATTACAGACATACAGACATGTCATAGATCCTAAGTGGACATCTCAGTGTGTCTACATCTGTGTAAGCAGAACCCAGACAAAGAATGAGTATGTCACTCGCACCCCGAAGCCCTCCTGCCCCTCCCAGTCACTAATGCCAACAAAGGAACCACTATCCCAAGTTCTAACAACACAGATGGATTTGCCTGTTTTCGAGCTGGTATGAATGGGATTCACAGTCCTCCTTTGTGTCTGCTTTCTTTCTCTCTACCTTATGTTTGTGAGGTTTCTCTGCATCTCGCACATGGAGCAGTTCATTCTCACTGCCAGAGAGTAATCCATGCTTCTTGTCTTTTGAATCAAATCAAGAGGTGCACAGAGAGAGAAGTGTCCTGAAATAATTCAGACTGGTCCTTTAAAAACAAAAGTTAAAGCCATCCAATTGCTGAAACAACAGCAAAACACATTAATTAATCTTTACAAATTGGATCCAATTTATTGGCCATTTATTAAAAGCCACTTTCCCAGATCACTTCCAACCCACCCTTTCCTTTCCCCTTTCCCTGGATTCCCAAGGCCCAGTTGTATCACCCTGGGCTGACCCAGTCTGGACCTAGGGGATGAGGTTGTGGGTTCACTAGCTGGGGTTTACCTGGGTGAACCCATCTTGACTCCAGAGTAACTGGGAGCCTGGACTGTTACTGAGTGCACTGTGGCCGAGAGTCACTCCCACAGCTTGCTCAGGCTCCGGCCTTTGTTCCCAAGAGCAGCTTGGCTGGAAAGGGGCGGCACCCCCTTCCCTCCTCGGTCCACGCCAGACCACAATTGGCCCGATTTCTTTATGCTGACCAGCCTTAAGTGGAAGGACTATTCAGAGAATGGCCAGCAGTCTAGGATTTTGGATATACGATACACCAGAAGCATCAAGGTGGGAAGAGCACAGGTAAGATGTGACCCTGGGAAATGCAGATTAACAGGGAGGAAAGAGCTGAGACTCCTTGGGGCAGGCTGGGAGACTGAGCCACTGGGAGGGCGGCCAGCAGTCCAGCCACCAAGTCTTCCCTTTGCTGGTAGCAATGACCTAATCCCAAATGCAATTTTCAGGAGCCCCAATGCAATCAGTGGGACTGCCGTCCTGAGCCTGAGTCCATATATGGTACAATCCCTGAACCGGGACAGGGATAGTTCTGAGTGCAATGCAGCGCAGCTGATTCTCCAGCTGGCCCTCTCCCTCCCCAAGCTGCGCCTGCCCACTCCAGTTTCCAGTGATGTCAGCGCTGAACCCATAACGAAACGTTAAGACAGTCTCAGCGCAGCACTTCTTTGTGCCTTTGGGAGGAGCAATCTAGTTGTTACTTCTTTTTAGGCTCCCCACTTCCTGGGGGGCTGTCCTTTCTGGAATGTGATAGAATAACAAGATGACTGGTGCTTTTTCTTCAGTACCGCTCTGGCTGTGGGTGTAGTCGGAGAGAGGACAGTTGCTCAAACCCAGTTGCCAGGACTGTTTTGAACTGGAAGCAGTCACAAAGCCCCACCCTGGCACTGGGCAGAGATCAGTTTTCACAGACCTTAGTTGGAGCCTTGGCTGTTCTTTGGTCTCCACCCTCAGCTAATTTTTATTTGTGTGGCCTTCTGTGTGAGTGGTGGAACTAAGGCATTCTCAGACACGGGAAAGGATGTTGAAGTCTGGCTACCAGCTCTATTCGGAGCTCATTAGTGGATGAGCATATTCTTTTTATCAGCATACCCACCACCATTCTAGAACCAACTGAAAGCAAAGCCTCGGACTAGACTCCAGCAGTGGCACGCTGCAGCCAGCTCTAACCACTTAGGAACCTAATTGTTAAGTTTCCAGGAAATTTGCAAGCCAATTGTTAAACACAACAGTTTTAAAGATTAAGTTACATAAAATTAAAATAGAAGCAACTGGATTTAAAACAAAGGTAATAAATGATCAAAACTCATTCACTTCCCAATGATTTTTACTACATTTTGCTGTTATCTGTGCTCTCTTTTTTAAAGCTATTAATTTTTAAAATTTATTTATTTATTATTTATTTTTGGCCGCGTTGGGTCTTTGTTGCTGCGCGCGGGCTTTCTCTAGTTGCACGCGAGCGGGGGCTACCTCTTCGTTGCGGTGCACGGGCTTCTCATTGCAGTGGCTTCTCTTGTTGCGGAGCACGGGCTCTAGGTGTGCGGGGTTTCAGTAGTTGTGGCACACGGCTCAGTAGTTGTGGCGCACGGGCTTAGTTTGCTCCACGGCATGTGGGATCTTCCCGGACCAGGGTTCGAACCAGGTCCCCGCATTGGCAGGCAGAGTTCTTAACCACTGCGCCTCCAGGGAAGTACCTCCTAATCTGTGCTCTTGAGGTTACTCACATTGTTGTATATCTGTACGGTGGAAACATTCCTATAACGCTGTGCACTGTTCACTCTTCCAGCTCCTGGTTCAGTAAGGTCATATGGGACATTGAAATCAGCCACTATGGGGTATTTACCCCATGGAAAACACTACAAATCAGGGCTCCCACCTTCGACCCCCAAGCCAGTTTTTGACCTTGACCTGCACACCGCTGACTCTGGGGGTCAATAAGGAATGACTCACTCCTTGCCCTCAGGGTGCTTATAATACATGGAAGGGGACAAGTCCTTCATGACTTGAGATGGGCAGTGTCTTCTCTAAAATGTCAAACGGGGGAGTCAGAGGACATGGACACTGAAGTCAGGGAGACCTACATCAGCGTCCCAGTTCTGCCACTTGCTGGCCACATCCCCTTAAATAACTTACCTAATGTTTTTGAATCATTTGCCAGATGGGAATAATAGCATCACAAGATGGTCGCGAGGATTTAATGGTGAAGATATGAGAGTGTTGAAAGAGCATTTCCAATTGAGGGACCAGCATGAAGGAACAGCGTAGAAGCAGGAAAGTGGAAGGACTATTCAGAGAATGGCCAGCGGTCTAGGATGTTTGGATATTACGATACACCAGAAGCATCAAGGTGGGAAGAGCACAGGTAGGATGTGACCCTGGAAACGCAGGATTAACAGGGAGGAAAGAGCTGAGACTCCTTGGGGCAGGGCTGGGGAGACTGAGCCACTGGGAGGGCGGCCAGCAGTCCAGCCACCAAGTTTGAAGGATACAGCAAGTTCAGGCATAATTCAGACAATCCTCTCAACCAGGAGGTGCGGTCTAGCAGGCAGCATCAGGGACTATGGGCAATCTGTTCCTCTAAGACTAATCCCCGGCCGTAACTGGAAATACAGGGTCCTCCTCCGGCCCTAAAGCGGGGGCCAGTAGGAGCTAGGTTAAGTATGCTAGGTTGGTTCAGTGCCTCAACACTGTCATCAAAAGGCCAAGCACTCTCTTCTCACTCTGATATTCCCACTACTCTTCTCTGTGTGTCAGCTTTTATTCTTGGTGTTGATGCCTAGTGTGGCACGATGGTTGCCGTAGCTCGTAGCCCCTCAATCAAAGCAGGTAAGAGTGCGGCAAGCCTTAGAATCATTATATCAAGGAGCGAAAGCTTTCCCCAAGCCCCAGCAGATTTCCCCTTGTATCTCATCGGCCAGAGTGGGTCACATGCAGTAGCAGGCAGACAATGGCCTATAAAGACCCTCACACTCTTGTCCCCTGGAGCCTGTGAATTTCTTACCTTACATGACCACAGGGACTTTGTAGATTAAAGGTAGACTCCTCTCTCTTTTCTCTTTTTCATTTTATTTATTTATTTATTTATTTTTTGGCTGCTTTGGGTCTTCGTTGCTGCATGCGGGCTTTCTCTAGTTGCAGTGCGTGGGCTTCTCATTGTGGTGGCTTCCCTTGTTGTGGAGCACGGGCTCTAGGCGTGGGCTTTGGTAGTTGCAGCACACAGACTCAGTAGTTGTGGTTTGCGGGCTCTAGAGCGCAGGCTCAGTAGTTGTGGCGCACGGGCTTAGTTGCTCCGCAGCATGTGGGATCTTCCCGGACCAGGGATCAAACCCGTGTCCCCTGCATTGGCAGGCAGATTCTTAACCACTGTGCCACTAGGGAAGTCCCCCCTTTTTAAAAAATATTTATGTATTTATTTGGCTGTACAGGGTCTTAGTTGCGGCACATGGGATCTTCGTTGCAGCAGGCAGGATCTTTAGTTGCGGCATGCGGGCTCTTAGTTGCAGCATACGGGATCTAGTTCCCTGACCAGGGATTGAACCCGGGCCCCCTGCATTGGAAGTGCTGAGTCTTAACCACTGGACCACTGGGGAAGTCCCAAAGGTAGACTCTTGAGATGGGGAGTTCAACATAGTCACATATGGGACTTCCCCGGTGGTCCAGTGGTTAGGACTCAGAGCTTCCACTGCAGGGGGCACAGGTTCAATCCCTGGTCGGGAAACTGAGATCCCGCAAGCTATGTGTAGTGGCCAAAAAAAACCCCCAACAAAACAAAAAAACAAACCATAATCACATAAACCCAGCTGAGTGACGGAGATGGCAGCATGAGGGGAATTTGTCGCTGGTTCTGAGAGTGAGGGGGCTATGTGTAAGACCTGGAGAGAGGCCACTAGACACTAATAGAGGCCCCCTGCTGACAGCCAGCAACCTCACTCTTACAGCTGCAAGAAACTAAATTCTACCAATACCTAAAGAGCAAGGAAACCAATTCTTCCCTGGAGGCTCCAGAAGGGAACTCAGCCCTGCAGACACCTTGATTTTAGCTCAGTGAGATATGTACCCAACCTCTGTCTCACACAACCATAAGATAATAAATTTGTGTTGTTTTATGCTCATTTGTTACAGCAGCAATACTAAACTAATATACATGCCCATCCCTTAAGCCAGTAAAGGCAAAGGAGACTGAGATAACTATGCCTGGCTTAATCCAGTTGGGGATTTTCCCCTGGGACTGGGTGACAGGCCACGTTCCCTGAGGGTGCAGGCAATGGTCCATAAAATCAGGAAGGAGTACCACAGCCAGGGTGGGGATCAAGTAAGCTCCAGGACAGACATGCCAGTGGTTTTCAGCCTCTGTTTTGATTGGTCTAGTCATTAAACATTTTAAGTATCACCCGTGGTTGCAACCAGAGGTCCATAAAGGCCCCCAGAAGTCACCCCCATTACACCAGGACCCAGGCCTGATTGGGGGAAAAAGATGCAGAGAATGGGCAAGCAGCTTCCCAGTCTCTGGCCAAGCTTCCAGAGCTCAACTCTGGAAAATGCTACTTACCATACTTCATCAAACCCGAGATGCCTTCATTTGTAAGCTACATCGTTATTCCATGAACCAACAAAAGAAAACAGTGCTGCCAGATAAACAAGAACACGCCATCGATTGCATGATCAGTGTTAAATGAGTAAGATGTTAAAATGAGAAAAAGGGTGCATCTTAGAATCAACCAAATAGGATGCTACAAATCTGCCACCAACAGTAAGAGTTAATTCTTTTTTTTTCAAATGAGACCTCCCTATTTTTATTTATTTATTTTTAAAAATTTATTTATTTGTTTATTTTGGCTGCACTGGGTCTTTGTTGAGGCGTGCAGGCTTTCTCTAGTTGTGGGGCACAGGCTCTAGAGCTCGCGGGCTCAATAGTTGGGGCGCATGGGCTTAGTTGCGCTATGTGAGATCTTAGTTCCTTGACCAGGGATCAAACCCAGGCCCCCTGCATTGGGAGCACGGAGTCTTATCCGCTGGACCACCAGGGTAGTCCCAAGAGTTAACTCTTATGATGCTGCCAGCTCAGTCAAAATTGTCAGGGGTGGTACTTATGAGTTTCTAGGGAAGATGGAGGCCAAGGTGGGAGGGTGAGAGTGTGCTTATGGTGCTCCTTGAAGCCAAGACAAAGGATGCGGGCTTCCCCCTGTAGGCAATGGGCAGTCGCTGAGGGGCTCCTGGCAGGAAGGAGGGGAGTAGGACATCTCTGGTCACACGGCCCCTAGTTTCCGAAACGGTATTTACAACTCCATCTCATAGCAGAGCATGAGAGACCATTCCCCTTTTGCCCAAGAGACTTGGCCTAGAGCAACCTCTAAGCTCACCTTTGACTAGCACTGGTCACCCCTGGTACAAGTGAGGATGCATTCGAAGGATAGCTCTTTTTTAATAAGGAGCTTGGGTTTACCCATCCTGATGTGCATGGTCTGTGTGTCCTCTGAGTTATTAGGTGATGGACAAACCCTCTTTTCACCCACCCCAGGACGCTGGGGCCTGGAGGGGTAGGAGGGATTGCACCAGGGGCCTGGTCTGGACAGAGGGAAACATTGCAGATGGAGCCCTGAGGGGTCACCGAGCATCACTTTTGCCACATACTCCATCCCTTTATCTGGGGTTGGCCCCGAATCCAGGAAGTTTGGAGATCTTTCTGACTACCGTTATTTTAACTTTTTATTTTATATTGGAGTATAGTTGATTAACAATGTTGTGATAGTCTCAGGTATACAGCAAAGTGATTCAGTCATACATATACATGTATGTATTCTTTTTCAAATTCTTTTCCCATTTACGTTGTTAAATAATATTGAGCAGGGTCTTCCCTTGTGGCGCAGTGGTTGAGAATCCGCCTGCCAATGCAGGGGACACGGGTTCGAGCCCTGGTCTGGGAAGATCCCACATGCCGCAGAGCGGCTGGGCCCGTGAGCCACAGCTACTGAGCCTGCGCGTCTGGAGCCTGTGCTCCGCAACAAGAGAGGCCGCGATAATGAGAGGCCCGCACACCGCGATGAAGAGTGGCCCCCGTTTGCCACAACTAGAGAAAGCCCTCGCACAGAAACGAAGACCCAACACAGCCAAAAATAAATAAATAATTAATTAATTTAAAAAAAAAATTGAGCAGAGTTCCCTGTGCTATACCTGACTACCTTTATAATTAGGAAAAAAAAAAAAAAAAAATCACAGCATTACCACCTGAAAGTGCCCCAAGAAATCACCTCATTCTCTTAATTTTTCTGATTGGGAAAGAGTGCAGCTGGCCTGAGGTCACCCACCTGCAGAGTGGCAGAACCAGGCTGGAATCCAAATCTCCTGCCACCCCCAGGGCATGTCTGGAGAGGGGGGGATGGGGACAGGAGTGCCATCCCCAGGCACGCCCTGCTCTGCCTCCTACTGGCCTGGGGCCTTGGGCCTGTTACTTAATATCTCTGGGCTTCTATTTCCTCCTATGCAAGTTGGGGCTACCAGCACTACCTGTAGCCGAGGTTGTTGTGAGGATTAAGTTTAGAAGTTCGTGAGAGGGCAGAGACAATTGCCTGCCAGCTAGTAATTGCTCCACCCAGAGTGATTGCTGTTGCTGTTATTATTCTGTGCTATCTCAGGCCGCCTCCATCACTTCACTCCTGCTATCAAACTGGAGGTCTGAACTTTGAGACTTTGGAACTGAGGCATCCGTGGAATTTGCTCCCCTTGCTAATCTGGCAAAGTCAACAAACCCTTTCCGTCCAACCTGACGGGAGCCTCTTGGAGATGTTAGGTCACGGCATGGAAGAGTTTGGTGTGAGGGCCCAGGGAGCTGGGTGGAGGGAGAGCGGGCAGCCCCACTGGGGGAAAGAGGAGGCTTTCCAGGGGCTGGGGGAGCCCAGCTGAGGGTGCAGGAACCAACAGGCGCTGGGTGGGGCACTTGGCATGTGAACGGAGTGTGGAAGGCCAGGAAGGGGGGTGTGATTGGGCCTTCACGCTAGAAAGGAAGGGGACTGGAGTCGATGAAAAGAAGCATTTTCTGTGGCGCTCAGGAAGGGCCTCTCACTGGGGATTTCCTACCCGGGGCTGCAGGCCTTGGCCGCCTTCCCGGGGAAGGTGGCGCTGGTCGTGAGGAGCTTGCACACTGCGAGGCTTCCGCTCAGGGACGGAGGGTGTCCACTCCTGTCTCTGGCGCTGCCCGGCTCCCTGCGCCTTGTTCAGCTGGGGACAAAAGGCTTTTTGCTTGAACCACACACTTCAGACGTCTCCGTGCAAGACAGGGACACCGAGGTCCAGGCGGAAGTGGAAGAGGGGACTGGAGACGATGAATCGTGGGGAGTAGGGGAGGTCAGGGCCTCGCAGGGCATGCCTTGGAGGCTGAGCAGAGGGGCTGTTTCCAAGGAACAGGCCTTGGCACGGGGTCTAGCGTGGCCCTAAGACTGCAGGCCAGCCCCAGACCACTGGTCACGCTGACGTGGCTGGTCCAAGGAGCTCGATGTGGTCTAAGGAGAAACCTCCTTGGAGAAAAGAATTTCAAAATTAAAAAAAAAAAAAAAAAAAGAAAGCACAATCAACTCCCTTTTTCTCTTTTTCCCAACCCCAGTCAAAAAGTACTGTATCTGCTATTGAAATATCACATCTCAGAAGCAGCACCACTTTCTGACAGCATCTGCCAAGATTTCCGATGAGGCTGATGGAAACTCGTTCCATTTTCATGCTGTATAATGAGTAGACAGAGTCCTCGCACATCTGTTCAGGCGAGATAATGATGATATTATTACTAGAAGCATTGTGCTGCAAAGAGAATCTAGTTTTTCCCTCTCTCCTACCCCCTGCCTATGTCTAGCCTCTTTCTTTCCACTCTTCTCTCTTTTCTGTCCTGTGTCTCTCCTCTTCTCGTGTTTATTTTCTTGCTCTCACTCTTCCTCTTCTTTCTTTCTTTCCTCACCTCAGCGCCCCACCCAGCTCGTGGAAACCCAGGGGACAAAGTGAGGAATTCTTCTCCTGTGGAGGAGGGGCTGCTGAGAAGGCGCTGGGGCCAGGGGCTGGCTGCCGAGATCAGGGGAGAGGGGTCCTGGTGCCTCCTGCATTGGAGGGCCCTCTCCCACTCCTCAGCAAGAGCCCTTCTGCCCGGTCAGAGAAACCTCTGGGCTTGCCCTGTGCCCAACCTCATCAGCAAAGAATCAAGCGAGACGGCAATGTGACCAGCTCACTCCTGCCAAAGAGACAACAGATGGAAAGGGCTTAATGTGTTTAGCATCCAGGAATATTTTGCATCATAACTGGACACTTTCTGGATACATAACTGATTTACAAAGGGATGAAATTTTCACATTGGAATATAATAACAAAAAATCAGAATGTGGGGATGAGTATCAGGGTCAGGGGGAGACTTCCTAGTGTTTCTCAAATCATTCATTCATTCATTCATTTTTGTCAACAGTCTCTCAGCACCTATTAGGCAGTAGAGAATGAGCTGGTAGCTAAGGCACACAGATGGAAAGCTATGGTTCCCGTCTCTCAGGGCCTTAAATCTACCCCACAGCTAAGTTCTACCCAACCTAAATATATCTTTGTTCTTGAACATGCCTCCTGTGTGGAAGCAGAATCCCCTTGGGGCCCCTTCACTATGGAATTAACTTGGGCACCAATATAAAGATGGAGTGGTATGAATTCCCTCACGTTGATCCATTAATCCATCCGTCCATCTACTCATCTACCTACCCATCCAACCATACACCCTTCCACCCATCCATCCATCCATCTACCCACCCTTCCACTCATCCATCCATCCATCCACCCACCCTTCCACTCATCCATCATCCTTCCAAGCATGCAACAGGAGGTCAATTAACAGCTCAGTGAGGAGCGGGGCACCCCTAAACCATTATTGTTGTTGGGAGCTGGGCAAAGACACACCCAGTAGTTGCATGTAGTGTTCATGATTGACAACTCGCAAGTGAATGGTTCCTGAATCCTGGGCTGTGATATGAGAAAGAGAGATGGGATGAATTTCAAGGACTGATTACAAAGGTTCACAGGGAGCTGCTTAAATTTAATCAAAACAGTGTCTACCTTTCTCCCCAGACTGGGTGAGAGCTGCTCGGGGAAGGCAGAGGCTCATGTAAACTGTCCTTCCACAGAGTTCTTGCTATTGAGCTTTTCCTCACTGTGATGCCCACTGCATCACAGAGGTGCCATTCTGATAGTTCTTGCTTTCTTCTTAAACAAACTAAGGATAAGTTCCCCAGAGAGTTTCCATTGAAAGATGCCCCCCAAATTGGAGAACTCGGTGGAAATCAAGATCTGAAATCATTCCTTTGCTCCCCAAATGTTGTATTCCAGTATTTTCCTGGTTGCAGGAATTCTGACTGAAATGTACTCATTTCTTTTTTTTTTGTTTTGTTTTTTTTGGCCCAGCCGTGCAGCATGTGGGACCTTAGTTCCCCAACCAGGGATCAAACCCACGCCCCCTGCATTGGAAGCACGGAGTCTTAACCACTGCATCGCCAGGGAAGTCCCCTGAAATGTACTCATTTCTAATGTTAATTTGAGTTGTGTCTCTTTTTAAAAATGCCCCCACTTCCCTTCTGAATGTCAGGTGGCACACTCATTAGTCGTCTGGAATAAGTCTGTCTCCAGCTGAATGAGACTTGGAAAGAGGAAATAGGGGGCAGTGGTTAGAGCCCTGAGTGGTCAGGAGTCCTGGTTCCCATGCCTTACTCTGCCACTGAGTCACTAGCTGCCACTGGACAAGCGACTTGGTTTTTCTGAGTTATTGCCTAACTGCTGAAGGTGAGTGAGTGTGGGATGCAGGCATTTTGTACTCTGTCTTACTGTTTTAAATTTTAAACACAAATAAGAGCTGCCAGTGGTCACAAAGAATGACAGAATTAAAGTAACAAGTTCTGTTTCTTCATCTATAAAATCACTGTTATCATTGTTTGTTTCCAATTTGTGGTTCAAACCCAAGCTTCTGTCACACTGGAGACCTGGCTGTGCTGGAAACGAGCTAGGATGATTCCAGATGGGTATGAACTTACTGGAAACAAATATGTGCATCTGAGACCCTGTATATTAGGAGTCGGCTGTATATATGAGAGTTACTAGAATTAACTTTCATGTAGGATGCAATGTTTATTAAAAGATAAATAGTAAAAATGGGCAAGGTTGAAATTTACATACATATTATTAAAACTCAACAGC
The DNA here is from genome assembly GCF_009873245.2 of Balaenoptera musculus. NCBI lineage: Eukaryota > Metazoa > Chordata > Mammalia > Artiodactyla > Balaenopteridae > Balaenoptera > Balaenoptera musculus. The sequence continues at coordinate 24,986,186 of NC_045795.1, forward strand.
AACAACAATTGTTTAGAATTTAGACCAAAAGATTTGGGGAAGTATTTTTACCTCTAACATTGTTTAGAATTGCCATGGTGATAATTAAAAAACAAAGAATTTTTAGTCACTTTTGTCATTTAAAATTTGTTTCTAACTTTGAAATAATTTTAGATTTACGTGAGAGTTGCAAAAATATTATGGAGAGTCCTCATAAACCTTTCACTCAGCTTATGTAACCATGGTACATTTTTCAAAACACAGAAATTAACACTGGTACAATACTATTAACCAAACTACAGACTTTGTTTGGATTTCAGCAGTGTTTTCACTAATGTCCTTTTTCTGTTCCAGGGTTAAATCCAGGATACCACATTGCCTTTAGAGGTTTATCATTATTTTAAAATTCTTTATAGATCATGCAATGCCTTCATGTGTGCCCCCAGGGCTGACTGCTTCCACTGCCCTGACCTTAGTATACCACTGATTCCAATAAACCGCTGTGGTATCAGAGGCAAGAATGTTGTGCCTGATATAATATGCTGGACCGTCGGAGCACCAACACTACACTTTGTCAAGCTGGAGCTCCATCAGCGAGACACTTCAACAGTGACTGGTAGGTGTGTGACATTTGCAAAGTTCATGTGTCTACTGTACGGAAACCAGAAAGCAAGACTCATTTTGGGTAAGAGTGCCATGAGTCCCATGAAGAAAAGAGGTGAGGGCTTCCTTGGTGGCGCAGTGGTTGAGAATCTGCCTGCCATTGCAGGGGACACGGGTTCGAGCCCTGGTCTGGGAAGATCCCACATGCCGCGGAGCAACTAGGCCCGTGAGCCACAACTACTGAGCCTGCGCGTCTGGAGCTTGTGCTCCGCAACAAGAGAGGCCGCTACAGTGAGAGGCCCGCACACCGCGATGAAGAGTGGCCCCCACTTGCCGCAACTAGAGAAAGCCCTCGCACAGAAACGAAGACCCAACACAGCCATAAATGAATGAATAAATAAATAAATGAATAAATTAAAAAAAAAATTAAAAAAAAAAAAGAGGTGAAAATATATAGAGTAAGAAGCCCTGACAAAAATTATGGTGCAGATGCTTCTGGAGGCCTGCTCCATACTAGTTCCCCACCTTTTTTCTTGCCAGGATCTAGTCAGAATCTTCAAAGGAGGCTGAATGTCTCCTCATCTCTTCTGAGTATGCCTTCCTGGTGAGGTTAATCTAATCATGTCAGTTCCACTCACCTTGCCAATGACTGGTTTAGGAATGGGCATGTGATGCATTTCTGGCCAATGAGGCATGAGGGGAAAGTCTGGGATTTCTGGGAAAGTTTTCTTCACTCTTCAAAATGTCCCCCTCTTTCTTTTCTGAATTTTGGGTCTTGTTGTAAGAAAGATAGAATGCTTGGAGCTGTTGCAGCCCCTTTGTAACCATGAGGGACAAGTCTGAGACAAAAGCAAACACACAGTGGCAAAGTGGCCGGACAGTGAGACTCCAGGTTTGGATGAATCACTTACCCCTGGGAATGAACTAACTCAGGACTTCTTGTTATATGAGAAAAGACATTTTCCATTTCCTGGGGTTAGTGGTCACACTTATACCGGCCATGGCAACAGCATCTCTCTTTCAATCATTTATTCACTAAAACAACACTTGGTGAGAGCACACCACGTGCGATTATTGTGTTTGGTGCTGATGGAATATGAGAGTGAATGGCTAGATTCCTGCCCTAAAAGGTGACACCATCCAAAGGGGGTGTAAAACTCATAGACAAATCCACTGACTGCAGGAGAACTTGCTGCTACCTGAGAGGTGTGCACAGGTGCTATGTGACGCCTCCAGCCTAAGTGCCCTGAAGACAGCTTTGTGAAGGAAGAGGTACACACCCTTTATCTTCAAGGATAGTTACCTTATAGGCAAAGGGACATAGCACGAGGGCCTTGTGAGGGGAACAAAGACACAGAGATTGGAAACCACAGGGTCTGTTCTGGAGAGAGGGGCTACTCCAATTTAGTTAAGCATTGGTGTTTCAGAATTATCAGCTGCCACGATGGGACAGGTGGGGAGAGACAGATGGTGCTTACCTGATCAGTGCCATGCTCTAGGAAGCCTGAAAGGCTCCAGTTTGGGTGGGCAGAGGGGACCCTGTGCTGATCTCTAGTCTGAGTCCTGTTTCAGCTACCTGCTAATTATGTGGCCCTTGGTCTTTCATGTGTCTCAGAACAGCTATAAGAAGGGGTTGGTAATCACTGTCTTTCCTCCCTCACAGGGCAACTGTAAAGCACAATATAAACATGAAAGGTTATTATCTCCTCCACGTCCAGACCTAACTATATATTCACCCATCTTAGGTTGTTGCCCCAGCCTCAGAGGAGTTTCCCTTCTTCCTCCTGTTGCTGGAGTGACCCTCATGCCTCCTCCTTGGTTTCATCCATGATCTCCCATATTTCTAGTATTTTAAGTATTTCCCTCTCTCTCTCCTGAGTGTTTTTTCTCTGTCTCCAAATGTGTTCTGATCTTAAAAAATAAAGATCCTTCCTTGGATCTTCTGTATCTCCTAAGACACCATCCATTTCCCTTTTTCTCACCAAACTTCTTAAAATAATAGACTATTTTCTCACCTTTTCTCATCTTCTACCCACTGTTAACTATGCCTCCTCCAATGTCCAATTAAGAGTGGGCCCTCAGAACTCTCCTACACTGTTGGTGGGAATGTAAATTGGTACAGCCACTGTGGAGAACAGTATGGAGGTTCCTTAAAAAGCTAGAAATAGAGTTACCATATGATCCAGCAATCCCACTCCTGGGCATATATCTGGAGAAAAACATAGTTCGAAAGGATACATGCACCCCAATGTTCATTGCAGCGCTGTCTACAATAGCCAAGACATGGAAGCAGCCTAAATGTCCATCGACAGATGAATGGATAAAGAAGATGTTGTATATACACACAATGGAATATTACTCAGTCATAAAAAAAGAATGAAATAATGCCACTTGCGGCAACATGAATGGACCCAGAGATTATCATACTGAGTGAAGTAAGTCAGACAGAGAAAGACAAATATCATATAATATCACTTATATGTGGAATCTAAAAAAATGATACAAAGGAACTTCTTTACAAAACAGAAATAGACTCACAGACATAGAAAACAAACTTACGGTTACTGAAGGGGAAAGGGAGAGCAGGGATATATTAGGGATGTGGGATTAACAGATACATGCTACTATATATAAAATAGATAAAAAACAAGGCCCTGCTGTATGGGACAGGGAACTATATTCAATGTCTTGTAATAACCTATGATGGAAAAGAACCTGAAAAAGTATATATGTATATATATATAACTGAATCACTTTGCTGTATACCTGAAACATTGTAAATCAACTATACTTCAATTTAAAAAATTTTTTTAAAAAAGAGTGGGCCTCAAAGGCCATAATGCCAGCACCTAGGGGCTTCATCCTCTTATCCTGCCTGGTTTATTCACCTGCCCTGGTGAAATGCTTGCGTTATGGCTTCCTCAACCTGCCCCCCTTTCCTTTTCCTTCTCCCCCCTTCTCGGGGTTGGGGATCCCTCTGATTCTGCTGACCTCGGGCTTTTCCTCCCTCAGCACACTCTCCTGGGAACACTTAGTTAACCTCATGGCTTCCACAGTCCCCTTGCAGATGAAGCACAAATACCTTTAATTCTGACTTTCTCTCCCTTAATCCAATCCAATGGTTTCCAACTGACCTGTCAAAGCATCGATGTGAACATCCTGAGACTCCTCAGGCTCAGCTTGTGCAAAGCTGAGGCCAGCTTCTCCTCGCTTATGACTGTTCTTTCTCTGTTGTTCCATATATGTGTTTTTTTAAAAAATAATTAATTAATTAATTTATTTATTTATTCTTGGCTGTGTTGGGTCTTCATTGCTGCACGTGAGCTTTTTCTAGTTGTGGAGAGCAGGGGCTACCCTTCGTGTGGTGCGCGGGCTTCTCATTGCGGTGGCTTCTCTTGTTGTGGAGCACGGACTCTAGGCACGCGGGCTTCAGTAGTTGTGGCTTGCGGGCTGTAGAGCGCAGGCTCAGTAGTTGTGGCACATGGGCTTAGTTGCCCCGTGGCATGTGGGATCTTCCCAGACCAGGGCTGGAACCCGTGTCCCCTGCATTGGCAGGCAGATTCTTTTTTTTTTTTTTTTTAAACTTTTATTTATTATTTATTTATTATGTTTATTTTTGGCTGTGTTGGGTCTTCGTTTCTGTGTGAGGGCTTTCTCCAGTTGCGGCGAGTGGGGGCCACTCTTCATCGCGGTGCGCGGGCCTGTCACTATCGCGGCCTCTCTTGTTGCGGAGCAGAGGCTCCAAACGCTCAGGCTCAGTAGTTGTGGCTCACGGGCCCAGTTGCTCCGCGGCATGTGGGATCTTCCCAGACCAGGGCTCGAACCCGTGTCCCCTGCATTGGCAGGCAGATTCTTAACCTCTGTGCCACCAGGGAAGTCCCCATATATGTTTTTTAATGGTCCCATCATCATTTATGTCATCGTAGCCTAAAGTTTTGACTCCTCCAACTCCTATACATCATATATTAAAGCAATCACCAAATCCAATTAATTAACCCGTGCAATGTCCCTGAAATAATTCACCTCTCTTTTATTCTTATCGCCACTATTCTTTGAGAAGGGTTTTGTTTTGTTTTGTTTTGTTTTTAACTGGGCTGTTCCAATAGTTTCTCAAGTGGTCTTCCTGATACCACTCTTTTTAAATCAAAACAATCTTTCATATTCCTGATGGTTCTCTCTTTAAAGACAGATTTGGTCATGCTTAAAAAATTCCCATTGTTTGCAGAATAAAGTCACAATTCTTTAAAAAATTTTTTTTCAGCTTTATTGAGGTATAATTGACAAATAAAATTGTAGGGTATTTATGATACACTGAAAGTCACAATTCTTTATCATGGCATTTGAAACCTGTTACAACCTAGCTCCATCTTAAGCCTCCAAAATTCATCTCCCACCCCGCTCCTGCATTCTCTATCAGTAAGATCCTACCAGATAAAGGTCCAGCCCAAATATCTTCTTCCCAATACCCCAGACAGAATTAAGTTACCTCTTCTTTGCACTCATAGGGTATGTATTTCAAGTTGTTCTTAGAGTCACCATCATCACACTGAATTGTAATGATGTCTCTGTCTCTTCTAATAGATTGTAAGCGCCAGCATACCTCTTGCTGCATAACCAGTGACAACAAGATTCAGTGACTTAAAACAGCAGATATTTATTATCTCACAGCTGCTGTGTGTCAGGAATTTGGGAGTGGTTACCTGGCTGGTTCTGGCTAGGGGGTCTCTCATGAGGTTGCAGTCAAGAGGTCAGCCAGGGCTGTGGTCATCTGAAAGCTTGACCGGGGCTGGAGGATCTGCTTCCAAGATGGCTCATGCAGAAGCCCGGCAAGTTAGCACTGGTTGTTGGCTGGAGGTCCTGGTTCCTGTCCATGTGGACCTCTCCCTAAAGCTGCTTGAGTATCCTCACAACATGGCAGCCCACTTTCCCCAGAGCAAGTGATCAAGACGAGAGAAAGGAGAAAAACAAAATGCCTTTATGACCTAGTCTTGGAAGTCACACACCATCACTTATTCTATTTGTTTAAAGTGAGCCACTAAATCCAGCCCATGCTCAAGGGGAAGAGGGGGATTAATTGCTATCTCTTGAAGGGAGGAATATCAAAGAACTTGAGGACATATTTTAAAACCACCAACAGGGGTTGTCCTATCTTTCTGTCTTCAGTAACTAGCACAGCATCTGGCACTTAGTAGGTGCTCAGTAGATGTTTCTAATGGAAAGATGTGTTGAAGGGGGGAGATACTGGAGGCAGTGTAACCATGGGTATTTTGTGTGGGCCCCGTGAAGAGTGGTGGAGGTGAGAGTTGGTGGGAGAGACTCTGAGGTAAGAATTCATGGGACTCCATGACCGATTGCATGAGAGGGGTTGGGAAGAGATCCATTTGGGGTTGAAGGTCTTGAAGCTAGGACTTAAGAGATGGTTGTGATGGCTGAAGTAGGCATCTAGGACTTCCTCCTTGGGGTTTCGAGGTAATGAAATATTAAATCATACAGCTAAGAACCCCATGTCTAGTTGTTCAATTATATTTGGAAGGGTCTGGAGCTGGCGGTCATCAGTATGAGCCCTAAGTCATCCCCTTTATTTCATGTTTCTCATTTATAAATGTGGAGGTTCTAGTACCTAACTATGTCCCAGGACTTTCCAACTAAACTCTTAATGTTAAGGGGATAGCAACATCCCACCTTTGCAAGAAATTCCCACCACCACATCCTCTACAAATGGTCATGTGGAAACACAAGGGAACTATTAGGTTGAACCATCTGAAATGCTGGTATTCTGGTTTTGACCTATAAAGAAATCAGTTTCATAGGGTTCAACCTAATAAATATGGCTGCAGTTTGAAGATTTGAACACCTTTTCACAGATGGAAAATTGAGATGTTCCAGAGTTCTGGATCTTTCTATTCCTCACGAGATTAAGGTCCAACTTTAAGAAAGGTCAGTCTTGAAGTTAAATTAGCTTTAGTCCGATATAGGCATTACTTTCTCATTTCCTTATGTCAGATAAAGGAATTAAAGACCAAAGACTAAATACTGGAGTCAAGAAACTTAAGATGGAAAATTTATCTCGGAACTCCAGATAAGTCCAGACTCAATCACATTTCATACACTGTGCCATTTCTAAGAAATTGTATTTACTTAGAAGTGAAATAGCTGTGGACCTAATAAAAAAGGGACTAGGAATTAAATAGTTCTTTTCTCATTTTGTATTTTTGTACCTCTGGAAAGTGATTAGTTGACTCCTTCATTACTGGTAGGAATAAATCCAATATTTGCCAATTTAATTTATGAAAAATACCTTTTGTCCTCCATTAGTACTTTTATATATTTTTTAAAATGTATTTATTTTAGGCTGCATCGGGTCTTCGTCGCTGTGCACGGGCTTTCTCCCGTTGCGGAGAACGGGGGCCACTCTTCGTTCCGGCACTCGGGCCCCTCATTGCGGTGCCTTCTCTTGTTGCGGAGCACAGGCTCCAGGCTCCCGGGCTTCAGTAGTTGTGGCTCGGGAGCTCCAGAGCGCAGGCTCAGCAGCCGTGGCACACGGGCCCAGGGCCCAGCTGTTCCGCGGGATCTTCCGGGACCAGGGCTCGAACCTGCGTCCCCTGAATGGGCAGGCGGATTCTCAACCACTGCACCACCAGGGAAGCCCTCCATAAGTACTTAAAAAACTTAATATTAAACAGAAACTTTCGATGAGAAAGTTCTTTTCTTCTTCAGTGTTTATTCTTCCACTTTTTCAGATCAATTAATATCGAAGGTAGACTTTGGGTAAAAAGTGTAAAACTAATTTATAGTAGCACAAAGTTCTCAAAAGTTAAGAGAGCACAACTGCACGGATCCATCCATTCCCGCCCATTGGAAAGCAAGCTCCCCAAGGGCAGGGTCTTTGCTGCATATTCCTAGCAATCTGAACCGTGCCTAACCCTCTCTAGCTCTCAGTGAATACTTGGTTAACCGTCCATTCATTATCATCCGTGCAGGCCGCTGTGGCCAACGAGGATGCCGGCCCGCACCGAACCTGCGCTGCTCTCAGCCCCCCAGGGCCACAGCCCGCACCTCCGGAAGCAGCGAGCTGAGCTGCCCACCCCGCGGCCTCCGCGGCCCTTCCCTTCCCGCGGAGGAAGGAGCGCACGCCGAGGAGTGGGAAACCCGGGCCCACTTCCTGTCCGGGCAGGGCCGTGCGTCCTTGCGCCCCTCTGCCGGCTCCCGGCCGGGAGAACGCGGCGGGGCGCGAGCCCCGGGCAAGGGGAACCCAGCCTGGAGCACCGCCCTCCGGCCCCGCCCCGGCCCTGGCCCCGCCCCCTCGCGTCCCCGGCGGCGAAAGGGTTAAACGCGCGGGGGGCGGGGCCCGAGTGAGCCAGGCGCAGTGAGTGCGGGCCGCGGGCGGCGAAGGGGCTGCGCCGGGGGCGGTCCCGGACGGCGGGGGCGGGGGCGGGCGGAGGAAGGGGGCGGGCCCCAGAAGTTGTTGGGCGCTGGGCCGGCGGCGGGAGGGTTAGAGGGCGGCGGGCCGGCGGGCGGAGTGGGCCTGGGCTCGAGAAGTTTGCGCGGCGGCTGGTGAGCGCCGGGTGCGGGCCCCGCCGGCCGTGCGCGCCCGCTGCCATGGCTTTCCGCCGGAGGACGAAAAGTTACCCGCTCTTCAGCCAGGAGTTCGTCATCCACAACCATGCGGACATCGGCTTCTGCCTGGTGCTCTGCGTCCTCATCGGGCTTATGTTCGAGGTGAGCGACAGCGGGGCGGGGAGCGCCCCTCTCACGCGCCGCCCGGCGTCCCCCTGCGCGTCTCCGGGGTCCGCGTCTGCGCCCGGTCGCCCGGCCGCCGTGTCGGTCCCCCGCACCCCCGGCTTTGTGCACTGTGCGCCCCTCGGCCTCCTAGTCAGCCCAGACACCGCCGCCAGCTCCGCGCCGTGCCCGCCTGCCCTGCCGCCCTTTGGGGCACCTACCGTACCCTGCAGCTCTCCCTGCAGCCCCGAATCCTCAGCCTGGCCTCGAACCAACCGCAGAGCTGCCACCCGGCCCGCCCAGCGCGTGTTCCTTTCTGGTGTCCGGGAGCCAAGCCCGGAGACTCCCAGACCCGCAGTCATTGCACAACTCCCCTTCCCAAGCCGTGGCTGCTAGCTCCTCTGGGCTTTTCCAGTGGGAGGGACCCCGGCCCTTTTCCTCCTCCCACTTGATTTTCGGGGTCTTTTGCATCCTCTGCTCTGGGCCAGACTCGGGGTGTTCACGTGTGGCCCTGGCCCCATCCCAGCAGTGCACTTCTGCCGTCCTCCCGCCACCCTCCCTACCCCCTTTTTTTTTTTTTGCTCTTGCCCAAAAGGCCAGTTTTCATAAACCCTGTTTCACTCTGTGAACTGTTCCTTCAGATCCATCTGTGGTGGACCCAGAGCTTCTCCTGTGACAGGAGCAAGGCGTGGGCCAGGGATACCCTCTGCTTTTAGGGGAAAGGTGATTCTCTCAAAGCTGTTCGGGTAGGGGGAGACGACGGGGACCTGCTCAGGACAGCTGGGGCAGGCCTCATAGAGCAGGGAGTTTTAGTAAGCCCGAATGGGGTCAGAATCCAAGGGGGCTGATGGGAAGGATTCCCTACTCCCGACAGCCAGAAAAATGTGATATTCACAAGTGGGGAGAACTGGCAAACGCTGGGTGTAGGACTTGCTGTGGTCTGTCTTGTCTCAAGGGTCAGATACGTGAGTGACACTTCGTCGGCAGCTTATCTGCATTCTCAGGAATGGGTTAGGAAGCTGTAACTCTCTATAAATTGCCTTGAAGATGGAAGATTCCTGGCGTGGCTAATTTCCTCTTCCGTGTCCCTCTGTCTCTGGGTTCCCTATCTCCTCTCTAAGGATGACAAGGGCCCTGCTTGGTCAGTGAAGCTGCCCTCAAGCTGGGGACATTCTTGTGGTGGCCGAGTCAGCGTTGGATGTCTGCATGTGTCCTTGGCTGGGCTTCAGGGTCTGCAGGCCTCCTTTACTCCTTCCACCCACCCCGACAGCTCTCGTGATGTATCAGCGGCGAGGGCTTTGTCAAGCCAGGGTGGTCCCCGTGTCACAGTCCCTGCTCTGTCACTAATCTGACGAAATAAAAAACAGATGCAGCCTCAGTTTCCCCATCATTACAGATTAGTAAAACCTGTCTTCCTCACAGGGTTATTGTGAGGTTTAACTGAGATCATGTGAGCAGCAAAAGCCATAACAGGTTCTACCAATGTGAAAGCAGGTCGTTTGCTCCTGAAACCCTGTTATTGTTGATCGTAATAGCTTAGCGGGATAGGAGAAAATTTGTTTGGTCCAGCCAGGGCTCTCAGTATCTCCTTGCTGTCCTCCATTCTAAGAGGCCTCCCAGTGCCTTGTCACCAGACTTGGAGGGTGTGGTTGGAAAGACACACATGACAGCTGTAGCCCTCACAGCCAGTGACGTCTCTTGCATAGCCTGGTGGGTCTCTCTGCTGTGTCTCTGGCATTCGTTAAGGGTGGTGGCTCTACCTGCTTTTACCTTTGCTCAGAAAGAGCTGCCGAGTATTTGAGCTCGGTATCTCCTTCCCTCGCTGCCTCTGGTCTGGTGGAAAGTCCTATTGGTTAAACCTGGCCGCCCATGGGAGGTGGAAAGTGCTAGGAGCCCTTAATCCCAGTACATGACAAGAGGAAGGCCCAGGGTGGAAAAAAAAAAACCCAAAAAAACTGCCCTGCCCTCCTCCCCCTCTTGGGATTGGACTGGGGAGTGTGGAAAGGGCCAGGGCTGAAATGCCTGCCTGACGGCTCCCTGTCCTACCACCCTCTTCGGGTAGAACCTTAGCCCCGCGGCATCTGTACGTACAGGACACGTTGTCTCCTCGGGAAGGTGCACTGGAGGTACGTTGTGGGTCGGTGCAGGCTGGTCTGGGAGGAGGAGGGCCGTGCCCAGACCTCCCTTATGAATCACGTGTGTTCTGCTGCACTAGGCACACAGTAGGTCTTCATTGTCTGTACCTACCAACTGACTCTCCACAGAGACAGGTATCGGGCGGGGGTGGGGGGCTCAGATTTCTGGAACTCTGCTCTCCCTACCAAATGAGAGCAGGACCTCAGAGAAACACGTGTGGGCATCCTCACAGGTGGGGTAAACCAGCAAGGGACTTACTATCACTCAGGGTCACCTGGGTTCTTCCCTGGAGGGGTGGTGTGTATGTGTGTGTGTATGTAGGGATGCAGATGGTGGGGGGCAGGCCAGCACTTAACACAACTCGCTTTTTCTTAGGAGTGAGGACGGAAGGAGATGGAAAGGGGAGGGGAAGGCAGGGAGAGAGGACGGCAGGTTTTTGGGTTTCTAACTTGGGCAGGGCTAGGATGCCTTCATTCAGAAGCTGAATCAGGAAAACTCAATTATAATTCTTCCCACAAAGAGCGAGTCTCTTGGCTACTTCTCCCTCTGGGGTCCCCTGCCCAGCCTCTGCCAATGAGCTGGGGCCCTCTCCCCCGACCCAGCCAGCCACAGCCTGGCCCTTGCATCTTAACTGGTCTCCACTTCTTCCCTGCCTCGCCCCTTCCCCAACTCACTGGTCAGCTCACCAGCGTTCAGAGGGGCTTTCGTTCCCCCGCAGGGACCCCAGGACTTTAGTTCTGTCCCCTGGGAGATGATGACTCCCAAGTTCCTTCCCTTGGGATCACTTCCTTTGGGGAACACACATGAAAGGGTTGCCCTCCCACCTCCGTTTGGTTCAGTTTTGAACCCTCCTGAGGTTCCTTCTCCCATTTCCGAGGCCAGGGGCAGGCTCTTCCCCCTGAGCCCAGGTTTTCTTTCCATCCTGCGGGCTGTTTGCAATAGAGCTGCTCTGTGCAGCCACAGCACTTGGCTAAAAAATGTCAGGAATGTGGAGCTTTATTTTCCCCCCTCCTTCCCTTCCAGCTTTCTCTTTCTTGACTCTGCTGGGGAGAGGTGGTGCAAGGGGGATTTCTACTCCACACTTTGGTCCTTCAGGCCTGTCTGAGGTGGAGCCCGGCCGGAGCGGCCTTCAGGGTGTGGGCAGCCAGTGGGGTGTGTGTCACATTTGAAAGCCGCCTCCCCTCTCCTTTCCCTTTCCAATGTCCTGTTCCTTTGGTGCCACGGTGCCACGTTTCAAACTGAAACAGGCAGGGGGAAGAGAGAGGAAAAGGCGCTCATTAGCGAGAACAGAGAATGAGAACAAGGGAGCACATCCAGCAGAGAGGAAGCCACTTGTACATTACCTACAAAATGTCATTTCGAGACAGACTTTTTCTGTTTGTTGCAAAGCTCATTTGCAGGCGCTGCTGGCTCTGCAGCACGGAAATGGTTCTGAAATTCTGGGCCCGTCATTTGGAGGTTGGGTTCCTGTTTGGTCTGTGATGACTTTAAGAATTTAGGACCCGGAGAACTTTGGGGGTAGTGGCTGGTTTTTGCTTTTTAATTGTTTTGGAGGCAGATGTGGTGGAGCCACCTTTTCTCCAGGAACTACCTTCTTCCCGGTTGCTGACACCACGGTCGACTTGTCAGGGTGATGTGTTTGCAGCGTGTACAGTGGGAGCCCGTCGTGTCACAACCTGGCAGGACACGGGTTCCGTGGCACCAGTCCACATCCTCCCAGGCATACCTGTAGACGTCAGGGAGCCTGAAGGGAGGCTGCTGGTCCTGCCCCTTAGCATTAGTGCTGTAAGACAGTTCTGCTCGCATTCTGTTAGGACAAAGAGCCGTGTATATGGCACAGATGTACATCTGAGGGCAGAGGTCGCTTTTACTTTAATTCCTAATCACTTTTGAAGACGTTCTTCTGCCAGCTGTTATAGTTCCTGACTTACGCATCTTCCTCTCCAGCCTCTGACGTGGCCCATCAGTGGCGTTCTAGAGAAATGAGTCAGGGGAAGCCGAGAAGGGCCACTTAGTCTCTTAGGTGCCCTTGTTCTGTGGTTGGATTTTTACCCGCATTTCAGTGATCTGAACAAAAGAGCAGAGATTTGGAGCTAGTGTTCCTCCTGGTCCAGCCTCAAGTGTAAGTAACCCTGTCCTGTGGGATGTAAGGGCACCTCGGTGATCCCTGTTTCTTCCTTTGGCAAAAATGTGACATCCAGAAAGGTGGTGTTTATCAGTGAGTGAGGTTTTTTTAAAAATTAATTTATTTATTTTTGGCTGTGTTGGGTCTTCGTTTCTGTGCGAGGGCTTTCTCCAGTCGCAGCGAGCGGGGGCCACTGTTCATCGCGGTGCGCGGGCCTCTCACTGTCGCGGCCTCTCCCGTTGCGGAGCACGGGCTCCAGACGCGCAGGCTCAGTAGTTGTGGCTCACGGGCCTAGTTGCTCCGCGGCATGTGGGATCTTCCCAGACCAGGGCTCGAACCCGTGTCCCCTGCATTGGCAGGCAGACTCTCAACCACTGCGCCCCCAGGGAAGCCCAGTGAGTGAGTTTTTAACCCTCACAGCAGGATAAAGGTACAAATGTCCCGCACTGGGCCTGGCAGACGGGGGCCTAATTGATGGTCTCAGCAACCACGCTGGTGGCCACTGTTATTGGCGTCATTGCTGGGTGTGTGAGAACACTTTCCGCCATCAGACTGGCTTGAATTTCAGTTTAGATAGGACCTGTTTTTTCCATGGGACCTTTCCCCCAAGTTCTCCAGTGCCAGCCGTCTGCTCCAAAGCGGGCGATCACTCTGCCCTGGGTGCCTCTTTCCCCTGCTCCACAGAGAACGTCTGTTGTCCCTCTGCCATCCATCTTATTGGAAGGTGGGCCGGGGGTGCTGGAGGGTCTCAGAGCTGCCGCTGTCAGCTGCCCCGCCAGCTCCGTCGGTGCCACTTTCCTCTTGCTCCCTCTGTTGTCTGCACCCTCAGCCGCTGCTTCCTGGGGGCACTGTTCGGCCCGGTCACAGCAGAGTGCCTTAGTCCTGCCTGTTTGCAGAGTTGCATGTGTTGCTATGGAGAAAACTTCACTCTGGCAGGCATGAGCTCCTTTCTGATCTGCTTCGTCGTGGGCAGGGGCCCCAGAAATCAGTCTGTGGCAGAGCTGATATATCTCCCGTTCCCACCCTGATAAATGCCTAAGCTGGAGGGTTGATAAGAGTGGATTAGAGTTCCCAAACTACAGAAGTGCTTTCTAATCAGCCTGAGTGCTATTAGCAAGCTTTGGTGGGAAACTTTACTGATACCATCTCTAAACCTTTTCATCCAGCACTGTGTATCTGGTGTCCATTGGTACCTAATGGTTAAAGAAAAGGGGGCAAAAAAAAGGGAAAAGAAAACAGTAAAGCTACTACCACGGCTCCTGACACAGCCCTTCTCATTTCACGAGCAGACCTTTGTCTCCTACACAGCCTGTTGCTTTGCCTTGACTTACCTCAATGTCTCAAGTGTCCCCGGTGGAAGGAAACCCAGCCCAACTTAGTCACCACTGGTTAACATTGGGAGTTGACTTTGCGGTTTGAAGAGCTTTGCAAGCAGGTCTCCTGGACAGTGTAGGTTCACACAGCTTTCCTGCATGAAGGAACGGAGCCCAATTGTGAGTGGGGGACTGGGAGGCCCCTGGAGGGAATTCGGGGGCACGCAGGGTTAGGTGAGCCGCTGCTCCGTGGCTCTCTGCCCGAGCCACGTTGCCTCATGACAGCTCCCCTCATCTGCCTCGAGGGGTTGGCAGCATTTTCCATCTGTGAAATGCTTTACTAGCCTCACCCTGTAATCTGGATGGTTTATGGGAGTTGTCATAGCCATCCAGAGCCTGGCTTCTAGAGGAGAGACTTGGCCAAGGACCATCCGCTCCGAGTTAGAGTTGGAGCCAAAACAAGAAGTCAGCCACGTCTGGCTCACATTTAGAGCTCAGCCCCGATGCTTCCACTAATGGGGCGTCTACGGAATATAGCCACAGGCCGCTCTATTTTTCTCTGTCTGAGTGGAATCTGTTTATTACCTGGAAGTAATGTCTGCGGGTCATTGTTCCACTTGGAGGCTTTCCTGCCTGGAAGCGTCGTTGCCATTTGCAGTGACTCCAGGGAGTGACCCAAATGTGTGTATCACATGTGACCGTGGGCGAGTGGGCAGAGGCTTTACCTCCTGTTTAAGTTACTGCCTGCTGTTAGCCCACATCTGCGTGAGAGTCGCTGCTTCTGGCTGCTATATCTTCATTGCCCGTATCATCAAGTGAATATCATGGCCATAGCTCAAGGGCACATCTTTTCTTCACGTTTTACAAGTCTAAGGGCTAAAGGGAAACCTAGACGTCATCTACTATGTTTACAGAAGAGGAAAATAAGACCCCAGAGGTTGGGTGATTTGCCCAGGACAGTAGAGTGAATTTCTGGTAAACTTGGGGCTTGAACCCCTATCGTCTGACTCAAGCCCAGTGCATTTTTTACACATCTGCTCACTGGCTTTCCCGACGCTGCCTTTGAATGCCATTGTGTGTGCAGAAGCCTCGAAATTGACAGATCCTTCCTAAACGTGCTGCGTTCATTTAGTCGGCAGCTGTTTGTTGACTGGGTGCCTGCCGTGTGCCTGTGTGGAGCTCTGAGAATGCAGATGAATAAGGTGGGGTCCCTGTCTTCAAGGAGGTCACAATGTGGTAGCTTAAAGCTGATAGACTGTTTGTGGATAGAAGTGAGGTCTTGAACTTGATGAAAGTGGCAGGTGCAATGTACAGATCATTGGGCCTCACCCTCAAGCCATTGCCGTTGGTGGAGGGGGAAGTTTATTGAATAGAGACCCAACACCCTGAGTGGTCAGCAGGCAGAAGACAAGCATGGCGGTGACTCTTGGGCATCTCGTATGTCACAGCTTTGCGGATGAGTGAACTGACCAAAGGCAGTGAGTGTGTATGTGTGTGCAAGGTATGATTTCTGGCACTCGGAGGCCTTCATTGATTGGAACCTTGCTTGAGGTTCAGAGAACTCTTCCGTAGGGTTTCTTAAGATTTTCAACATCAAACCCCAGCGGGATCTGTGATGTGCCTTTTGGGTTAGTGGGGGTGAGAGTCGCACCTGAGGTGAGAAGGACATCATCCTCAGAGCCTCAGTTGTCCTGCCTTTGAAGAGGGTTTCTTAATAAAGCTCCTTAAGTTTTAAGGACAGAGTATCATTAGTTTAATCAGTTTGTTCTTTCGTCTTTATCATAAAGGTGCAGATACTCTGTGTTTTCACGGAGAATTTTAAAAAGAGACTTTTAAATGATGAAGGCTTCCGTGGCTTTGGGGAGGGAGAGGGATGTGCCTACCTATGGGCAAAGCGTGGGGATGTAACGTATAGCCACATGCCTATCCCTGCTCTGTTAACCTCTGCCCCCTTGCTTTGAGGAAAGCCCGCGACCTCGCTGGTTAGTTAGCAAGTGTTTCTGGTCTGTTGTGCATGCCCGGCGCAGTGCTGGCATCTTCGAAAAGATAGCATTGAGAGTCAGTGAGAACGTGGCTTTGGGGTGAGAGGTGACAGGGGATGTATTATCAGCTCCTTTCCTGAAGGTTAAGGGCAGTCTGGGAGCTCCTGACCTGGAGGAGTGATCCCAGGATAGGCAGGCCTTCGCTCCATGATTCCCGGAGTCCTGCGGGAAGTCGCGGAGCCCCTTCACGATGCCCTGTTTCCTGCGGAGCAGGAGTCCTCGGAACTTGGGACGGGATGGGGTTTTTCAGACCCAGCGCTTCTGGAGTTTAGAGTGTGTTTGGTTTGCTCTCCGACTTTGTACTGGATCAACTTTTGACCTCGATGGGCAGGGAATAACTTGTTTGTATGGATTTTGTGACTGCTGTTTGGAAGAGGGAGGTGGAGGTGGAAAGGAATGGGGGATCGCTGATTTTTTCTTTTTTTGTAATTGCAGTTTGATCTCTGGTTTGGCGTGACGTGTGGGCACGTGCTCCTCTTCCAGGGTCCCCGTGACAGAGCCCGGGCTGGGAGCTGTGTGGTGGAGGGGTGAGGACTGGGCCCCGGGGCCTCTGCCCCTAAGTAGCTGTGCGGCCCCTTCTCCAGTCTGGGCCCCGCTGCTTCCTGGCGGTGTCAGTTGCCCTGCGGCTCAGTCATGCCTTCCTAAGATGCTGATGCAGAACAGGGCTGGCACATATGGGTAACACTTCAGTTGAAGGAGCACCTTCCCCCCAGCCACATAGATTCAGGGTTAATGAGAAAAAAGTTGCCCTCCACTACCTCCTGATGTTGAGGTAGTGGTCTCAACTTCTGCTTTTGGTTTCATTTCTTATTTGAGTCGAAATCTAGCCTGATATTGGGTTTGACATGTCATAGAGCTTAGTGGAACCAGCGGTGAGGGAGGAGAAGGCCCATATGTTAGAAAGGAATCACCTGGGATGGGAGAGGGGGTGGGCTCGGTCTGTGACTTTCGAGTCAGAGGCCGTGTGGCCCCTCCCAGGCTGACAGGGAACCCGGGAAGAGCAAGAAGAGGTCACTGTCCTGGGCAGGACGGCCAGTGCCTGCCCGGCCCGCTCAGTGTGCGTCGCGCCGGTGCTCAGGGTGGACGGGGCCCTGGCTCGAGCGTGTTTGCACGTTCAGGGGCCCGCTTGTTCCCCCCAACCACTCACGCCCCTAGGGGCCGGTTTATTTCGGCTCAGTAGGGTGAGCCTAGAGTGTGAAACGCTCTACAGCACCTACAGCAGCGTTCTTAAGGCGTTGCCCGGCCAGCTGATACACTCCCACTCCATCTACAAGGCCTGCAGCTCCTCTGCCCACGGGCATGCTTTCTGCCTCGAAATTATGAGAGGGAATTAACAGCGGTACAGAGGGGGAGAGATGTTGCGAGGAGATGCATCAGCACTTAGTGACATCCTCCTGAAGCCTAGTTTCAAGTAGGAATTATCTGTTATGGTTAATGTTTGACGTGTCACAGTTTTGGACTCACCAAACGTAGGCCTCACCTGTGCCGTCCAATAGGCAGCCACAAGCCACACCTGGCTATTTATTTATTTAGATTAATTAATTAATTAATTAATTTTTGGCTGCATTGGGTCTTCGCTGCTGCTCACGGGCTTTCTCTAGTTGCGGCGAGCGGGGGCTACTCTTCGTTGCAGTGCGCAGGCTTCTCATTGCGGTGGCTTCTCTTGTTGCGGAGCACGGGCTCTAGGCGCGTGGGCTTCAGTAGTTGCGGCACGTGGGCTCAGTAGTTGTGGCGCACGGGCTTAGTTGCTCCGCGGCATGTGGGATCTTCCTGGACCAGGGCTCGAACCCGTGTCCCCTGCATTGGCAGGCGGATTCTTAACCACTGCACCACCAGGGAAGCCCACACCTGGCTATTTAAACGTAAGCTCATCAAGATGAAATGAAACGAAAGATTCAGTTCCTCAGTCACACCAGCCACATTTCAAGTCCCCAGAAGCGCTGAGATGGAACATTTTGATCATCACAGGAAGTACTATTGGACAGCACTGGTCTCCACGTCGCTTCCTGAGAGTCTGGTTTTTGTTTGTGTAGTAATAAGTAATGAGGGGTCCTTGTGGTGTGGTTCTGTTAGGGACTGTTAGAGGCATGGATTATAGGCCTGAGGTCGTGGGCCTTGAGCCACATGGCCTGGGTCTGAATTCTGGTTTTCCATGTCCTAGCAGTGTCATCTTGGTAAATTATTTAATCTCTCCGTGCCTCAGTTTCCTCATCAGTAAAATGGGGATAATACTATGTATGAGAGTTGTTGGAAGGATTAGAAACATCAACACAAAATACGAAATGTTAATACAGACACAGCGCTCAGGAGATGGCCCGTTGCAGGGTGAGAGCCCAGCGCGTGTTCCCCGTTGTTCCTGTTACACTCGGGAGGTGTTGGAGCGATGCCTCGACCGTGTGGGGCCCCCTCAGCATCTGGAACGCAGCTGGGAACGGGATGCACGGAGAGGTCAGCACTGTGCCCTGTCCTGTGGCCTCCACACCGGGTGAGTCGCTCAGGCCCTTGCTGACAGCCACCTGCACACACTTTACGTACAGTTACGGGAAGCTTGGGTATCTGGTCCAAGGTTACCGAAGAAAGAATACGTTAAGATGGGAGCAGTGGCTGGGGCAGGTGGACGGTGGTGGCCGACAGCTTGAGACTTTCTCCCGGAGGCAGTGGGGGCCTTTGAAGAGCTTCGGGAGGACAGTGCTGTGAGGCTGTGTCCCCTGCTCTGGAGGTATGTGGAGGTGAGATTGGAGGTGAGTCTGGTCAGGAGGCTGTGGCAGTGACCCCCAGGAGAACTCCCCCAAACCCCCAACACAATTGCAGTCTCCACCCCAACTGAGAAGTATGCCCCGGGACCCACACACCTGAACTCCCTGGCTTCCACTCAGAGACTCTCCCCGTCTGCTCGGTGTGGCAGGCACGCTGTGCGACCCGGCAGTTGTGAGGAGCTGACTAGGGCGGGTGGGGCGGGGAGGGAGGAGGGCTCCGCCTGGGACCCGCTGTACCCCGAGGCTGCCCCGGTGCGGCGCTGTCCTGGAGCACCGGGGTCTCTCTGGGCCACTGTCTGGTGCTGGCTTCGCGTGACTTTATCACCAAAGTGTCCTTCAGACTTATTCAAACAGTATGTTTTGCATCTAATGTGATTTCTGATTTTTTAAGAAGTCGGGCCTCAGACAGGTGGAACATCTCCCCCCCGCCCCCCGCTTTTTTCTTTCGGCTGCATAAGCCGTGAAGAGGCTTACGCTCAAGTACAGCGGCCTGACCCGAGGAAGCTGGGTTTGTTCCAGTGTCAGAGGAGGTGGAGGACGGGGGAGCTCCTCTGGGGAGGTTTCCTGGGGATGGGCGGGGATGGGGCTGCAGGGGGTTGACTGGGGACAGAGGAGGGAGGCTTGGCCTGCGTGCAGCTCCGTTCACAGAGTTGCTGCGCTCACTGTACGTGAGGGGCTGCCGCGCTCTGTCAGGCGGTGCTGACAGGTGTCAGTCGTCATTCTTTGACGTGCGCTGGACAAGGTGAGGGCTGCCTGATCTGCCACGTGCCTTCCGTCTGAGCTGGTGCCAGGCCCCTGGAAACAGAAGGAGAGGATTTGCCCCTTGTCTGATTTCTCGCCCCCCTGGTGGAACCCTGGGAGTCTTCTTCCCGAGGCCTGTTGGTGATCACCCACGATTTTATGAAGTCCCCCTGACCCCCAGTGCCTGTAGTTTACATGGTGTGCGGAGGAGGGAAACGCTTTAAAGCAAGTGCATGTGTCAGAACAGACCCCCGTGGCCACTGCTCCCTTGCCTCGCCCCCGCGTCTGGTCACTGAGTCCCACCAGCTTGACCTTCTGCGTTGCTCTGTGTCCCCGCTCGAGCACTGCTCTTCGGCCTTAGCTCAGACCCCGGGCCTCTCTCAGCTGAACAGTGACAGCGAGTCCTACCTCGGTCCTCAGCCTGTTGTCTGGCCTCCCCTCTGGCCCCTCCTCCATGGAGCTTCCGCTGATGTCCTCAGACTCAGAGCTGGGCCTGGGTCTCCCTCCCTTACAGCCCTTTGGTGGTGCCCACCCGAAGCCTGGGCCGCTCAGCATGGCATTCAAGGCTCCCCTGGAGTCCGACCAGCCTTTGTCCTCCACGCTCGGCCCACCCCTGCCCTGACCGCTCATCACAAACCATCTAGCGGCTCCTGAACACTTTCCTTTCATGCCTCCCGTTTGTTTATGCACCCTTCCCCCATCTTCTCTCCCCCTTTCATTGGACTGACTGAGCTTCTCCCTTGACGCCCATCTCCTGTATCGCACTGGCGCCACCTGCTCAGAACGCTCTCCCTGGCCCCTAACAGAGTTCACACCTCCCTGCCGCCTGCCTCTGTATTTCTCTCGTTTATTCATTGAGCCCGACTCGCACTGAGCATTTGCTCTCTGCCACGCACTGTTCTTGGGGCCAGGGTCACAGGTGACGAGGCAAAGATGCTGCCGTCACAGAGCCCGGAGTCCTCTGGGAGGGGGCGGTGTCGTCTGTGCTTTTGTGTGCACGGGTACAGTGTGAGTCAGAGGAGGGCGCAGAAGCCCCCGGAGGGTTGGGGACAGTTCACTGTAAACAGGAGAAGTTTGCGCTGGGCCTGGAGGCCTGAGGGATGCTGGCCGGGCAGATGGGCCGGGGAGAGGGTGTTCCAGGCAGAGAAGGGACCTGTGTAAAGGACAGAGAGATAAGGGGGTGGAAGGTGGCTCTGTGTTGCCAAAGCTGGGGAGGTGCTTCAGGAAGGAAGTTATGGAAGATGCGTCTGGACTGGCAGGCAGGGCCGCGGAGGCCCGAAGTTTGGATTTGCTCCTCGGCTTAGGTAATAGGGAGCCACTGCAGATTCCTGAGCACGGGAGTGACTCCATCAGAGTTGTACCAGGAAAGTCACAGGCAGAAGGGACAAGGCTGGCTCCTTGCACTTGCTGCGAGTGCTCCCCAAAAAGAAGGGTTGCTTCACATTTTCTCAGTGTCCCCCACCCCTCTGTGCCTGACCCGTAGCCGGCGTGAAACGATCAAGGCTGGGCCAGTGCACACACAGGGAAGTGTGTCTTGAGCTGCCTTTCTGCTGCTGCTGGTGGTTGTTTGCAGCTTTTCCATCCACGCTTTCTTCTCTGGGTCCTCAGCTGCTCGTGAGCTCCCTAGGAATACTGGCTACTTTAGCATGTGCATACAGACGGAGAGCCTAGAATCTTGGCCTTTTAAAGCTTAAAAAAATAATGTTTTTGAATAGGTGATATTTGGCAATACAGTCACATTGTTCAAAAATCAAAAACATGTAAGAAGAATAGATTGAGAAATGTCCCTCCCCTACTTCTTCCCATCCAGCTCCCTTCCCCTGCCCCCAGGTAACCACTTTTATTAATTTTTGCATATCCTTCTTAGGTTTTCTGGAAAGCCCCCTTTGCCCTGGGCGGGGTAGTTGCTCCTGCCTCAGAGCTCCGGCCCCTGCACCTCCCCGTCTCTGCCCTTACTGCCCTACCTCCACCGTCTGGGACAAGCAGCTATAAATATGTGATAGATTTTCCACATACACACATGTATATATGTATGTGTATGTTATATGTGTATGTATGTATATGTGTGTATACACATACATACATATATATAGAGAGAGGTATATGTAGACGTATTCCTGCCTCCTTTCTTACGTGCCTTGCTTTTTTCTGCTTGCACAATATCCCTGAGATCTTTCCATGTCAGCACACAGAGAATTTCCTCATTTGTGTCCAGGGTTGCTTAGTCTTCCATTGTGTAGATTCTCTGTACTTCATTTAACCAGTCCCCTTTTGATGGACACTTGGGTAGTTTCCAGTCTTTTGCTCTTATAAACAATGCTGCAGTGAATATCTTAGTACGCACGTCATTTGGTACCTATACAGGCATATCTTGTAGCATATTTTCCCAGAAGTGGCATGATTGGTTCCAAGCATAAGTTCATTTGTATTTTTGATAGATATTGACAAATTTGTCCTCGTCCTTTTAAAATACCATGTTCAAACCAAGGAATCAGTTAGCCGTGGCCTATTTATTGTGTAGCCGTGAAAATACACGTTATATACTAAAAGCTGTGCCAGTGTCTGCATAGATCTGGTTCCCTGTTGTATTCTCAGCATCTAGCCCGACGCCTGGTACATGACAGGAGTCAAATACTTGTTGGATCTTTAAATTACATCATTTGGCACGTTTGAGTAACGAGGCCCTTCCCTATTGGTTATCTTTCAGCCCCACTGTGAGGTTTCTCTCGCCTCTGGCCCTTCATACAAATTCTTCCCTTAGGACACTCTGGCTTTTCATTTGGTCAGCTGGTCCTTGATCCTCAGACCACGGCCCCCTTTTTGTGGAAAGCCCCCCTTTGCCCTGGGCAGGGTAGTTGCTCCTGCCTCAGCGCTCCGTCCCCTGCACCTCCCCATCTCGGCCCTTACTGCCCCACCTCCCGCCGTATGGGACCTCATCACTAGGGCGGGAGAAGGGCTTGCTCACCGCGTGTCTCCAGCACCCGGCCCAGCACTTGGCGTTCCAGTGGTTTCCACATCGTATTCTTTCAATAAAGAAGTGGTAAAGTAGAATCACCTATTGATAACCAGTTTTGAAAGAATCTTTTTTGCATATTTAATAGAGATATAATTCGTATACTATAAAATTCAGCATTTTAAAGTGTATAGTTCAGTGGTTTTTTGGGTATATTCACCATGTTTCGCAACGATCACCGTTATCTAATTCTACATTTCCATCAGCCCACAAACAAAGCAGTTAGCAGTCACTTCCCATTGGTCTTACCCCAGCCATGAATCTACCTTCTGTCTCTTTGGATTTGCCTGTTCTGGACGTTTCATGTAAGTGGAATCATATAACGTGTAGCCCGTGACTGCCTTCTTTCACTTAGCCTACCGTTTTCAAGGTTCATCCATGTAGTAGTGTGTATCAGAGCTCATTCTTTTTGATGGCTGAGTAATATTCCACTGTATGCAAATGCTGCATTTCCTTTATCCGTTCATCAGTTGGTGGACATTTGGGCTGTTTGCATCACACCACATGAATAATGCTGTCGTGGACATTTGTGTACAAGTTTTTGTATGGACATAATATTTTCAGTCTTCTTGGGTATATACCTAGGAATGGAATTGCTGGGTCCTCAAATAATTTTAGTATGGAAAAGCAGCCGGCATGGAAACTATATTGAACTATTTGTCTTTTTGGTCTGAGAGTTAAATCTCAGGGCCAGCACTGCAAATATTGCCCACTACTATCCAGGCTTCACACAGCAGTGCTGGCTTTTGAAATTTATATTAGGTGGACTGCGTCCCAGTGACCATCTGCGACCCAGAGGCAAATACTTTTGGAGTTTACACAGTAGGATTTACTGAATTCTCACCATGTGCGCAGTGCCACCTCTATGAAGATGCCGAAATAGAGGGCACAGATCTTGCCCTAAAGTCATCATTCGTTTGAAACAACCTAAATATCCGTTTATATTGAACCAGTTAAGTAAATTGTAGTATAGCCATATGCTGGAATACTCTATAGCTGTTTAAGAGAGAATAAGGTCAACCTTTATGTATTGACATGGACTGATATCTGAGGAAAAAAATAGATTAGTATATAGAGCATGAGTCCATTTTAATAAAAAATTTATGTTTATATATGCAAAATCTGGAAAGATCACAGCAGACTGTCAACATTGATTGTCTCCAGGAGGTAGTTTATGGAAGACTTTAGCTTTCAATGTTATATCTTTCCCTTAAAAAATTTTTTTTACAGTAGGTAAAAAAGTAGCTTTTACTTATTTTTATTTAAAATTTATTTTATTTTTATTTATTTTATTTTTTTACTGCATTGGGTCTTTGTTGCTGTGCGTGGGCTTTCTCTAGTTGCGGCGAGCGGGGGCTACTCTTCGTTGTAGTGCGTGGGCTTCTCATTGTGGTGGGTTCTCTTGTTACGGAGCACGGGCTGTAGGCCCGCGGGCTTCAGTAGTTGTGGCTCGCGGGCTCTTCAGTGCAGGCTCAGTAGTTGTGGCACACGGGCTTAGTTGCTCCGTGGCATGTGAGATCTTCCTGGACCAGGGCTTGAACCCGTGTCCCCTGCATTGGCAGGCAGATTCTTAACCACTGCGCCACGAGGGAAGCCCCGTTTGTAGCTTTTAAATTCATTTAACCCCACCCCCCAGTTATGTTTTGGAAAAAAAGGAACTTGACATAAGATTTCTTCTATCTGAATCACTAGATATCAATGTAGGATATAATACTAGATATCAGTGTATGACTAAATGCCAGATACATTTTTAGTGAATATAGTGGTCTTCCACACCATGTAAGCCTGGAGGTGAAAACGCTTTTAGATTCCGGCAAGGGAAGCTTCATAAGAGAAGAGTGGGACTTGGCTTGGGCCTTATAGGATGCTGACATTCATATAGCACTTTACAGTTTGTAGGGTCAAAGAATGAAGTGTGTTGAGTGCTGACCTTGTGTCGAGCACTGCAGTGAGCGCTTTTCCTGTATCCTGTCATCCCATCCTCACAGTCACCCTTGGGGTGGGTACCATGATTGCTCCCATAGTACAGTGAGAGAACTGAGGCCTAGAAAGACCAGGGAACCTGACCAAGCTTCCATTGGTCAAGAGGCCAGAGTCAGAATTCACAGCCCACTTGTCTGATTTCAGAGCTCGAGTCCTTACTCCATTTTAAAGGGAAAAAGACTGAGGCTGAGAGAATTCAAATAACTGCCGGAGATCACACAGCTAGTAAACTGGGGAGCCAGGTCTGCACTTACGATATTCCAAATAATCCGTCACGTCTGTTACACTGATGTTTCCTGTTATGAGTTCCAGGCTGTTGAAATCCCCAGGGGTGGTAACAGGAGGCTGTAAGGTTCTGGGTCACAGAGGTATGTGAAACTCTTCCTTCCAGGCCCCCTTCCTTGGAGATTCATACACCACATATACCTATTAAAGAAGCAGAACATCTCAGACCTATTGGCCATCTCTTTCCAGTAGGCTTTAGTAACACCCACAGATCTGCTCTGTGGAATGCCACCCTCCCATCCTATAAGGAGATGGGAGTGAGGGAGGTTTGTGGACAGCTTTCTCTGTCTCTCCCGTAACAGGTGAGAGTGCCAGCTCTAAGGTCTGCGGATGGCAGGCTGTGAGGAAGAGTCCAAATTCTTGGATGGATTTGGGGCCTCCTCTCTAATGCTTTAGGACACCAGGAAGGACCTACTGAGTGTCGTATTTGACATCTGTTTGTGACATTTTGTTTCAGTGAATCATGATTCACTGTTGATAACAGTTACCTAATTAAACCCACCCCATACTTCTTAAACTTCCAATTATTGGAAGTTATTCAATAACTTCCAATTATTCAACCCACACAATGCCAGATTTCATACAATGAGTATTAGAAGTATCTGAGTGCCACCACCGGTTTTTTTCTGTAATACATGCTATTATTGTTTTCTTTAAATTGTGGTAAAATATATATAACATAAAAGTGTCTTACCGTTTTAAAAAGTTTTAATTATTTTTAATTGAATGAAAGATTCTTTAAATTCTATAGTGCTTTACAATATTCAGAAGTTTCACACTCATGATTTCATATAACCCCATAATAACCTTTTTTTCCCCTACCCCTATATTACCAATTTTCAAGTGTACAGTTCGGTAGTGTTAAGGACATTCACACTGTTGTACAACCATCACCAGAACTCTTTTAAATTTCTTCCCTAAATATTTATTGAGCACCTGCTAATTGAAGGTGCCTGGGACCTGGAGATGGTTGAGACCGGCTCCGTGCTCGGGCTCGTGCAGGGAGGGGTAAGAAAACCGATGGTTACAGTTCAGTGTGGCCATAGTCATGAGGGGCTCTGTACGGGTTGAATCCTTGCGGGGCTCTGTGCCTGGGGATGGGGCCACGTTTCCACCTCGTGCTGCAGGGCTCCCTCCCTCCTGGCTTCCCGTTGGCTCCGTGCTGGTTGGTTCTCACCCCATCACTTCCTGGAGTGGGAAGAGTCGGGGATTGTGCCTGCGTGAGAGCCAAGCCCTAGAGCCACGTGGCGGGCTCTGGGCGGGGCGGGTGGGAGAAGGGCGCTGCCGCCCAAGCCAGAGCTCTACCAAACCCCCAGTCAACGGTTTGCCCAAATACCGTATCCTAGCCCTTCCACCTGGCACGTTTAAGTTAAATAGACTGTCTTTCAGCTTGCAAGCTCTGCTGCCTCCAGGAATGACTTCTGTGATTAGTCCTGAGTGCCTTTGCTCCACTTTACTGCTAAAAAATGACCATGGTGACGTGGCCGAAGTCCCAGACAAGGGGCATGTGTAAACTAAACTAAATAGATCGGAGAGGACTGGCTCTAGGGCGCATTTGGTTTTGTGCATTTCCATGGTGACCTCCTGGAAGTGAAAGGCAGTGGTGGATTTCTTGTGTCGGTTTATTAGTATGGTTCACTCCCAGGCTCTCCTCCCTCTGGAAAACAGACTGCAGCTGTGAGGCTTGGCTGCCCTCGACGTCTGGGTGGGCACCCCGATTCCCAGTGTCACGTTGCCAGATCGTGCCGGGCTTGTATATACCATGAAGTGTGTACAGGTTGGGGGTGCAGGCTTTGCATTCACATTGCCTGGTTCTTTACCAGCTCCCACACTTCGCTAGATAATTTAAGTTACTCAACTGTACCCCATTTTTTTGGTCAGTAAAATGGGAATGAAAGTAATTGTGCCTACCTCATTGAGTTTTTGGAAGGATCAAGTGAGCTAATAGTGCCTCACTGAGTTTTTGGAAGGATCAAGTGAGCTAATAGTACCTGTACATACAGTGTTTTTTTACAGAGCTTGATATCAAGTAAGGGCTCCATCGATGATTGTTATTCGTGAATATTAATTAATTCCATGACCGTTGCAGCCGTCATTAGGCAGCTACTTTTCTGTGCCTCTCATTTTCACGTTACAGTTATATATAGTCCTGGTGCATCCATGCCATACCAGACACGCCATTTGCGCTCAAACGCTGCTTCCTGGGCCACCGAGACTGCTAAGAAATGTGGAAGCGGAGTCCGTTTGCTGAGGGTTTCTCCTTGGTAGGCGCTGAGCCCCCAACCCGTGGTTCAGTGGGCTCTCTCAAGCGCTCAAGCCTCAGAATTACCCCTCACCTCTTCCCCGTCTTCTCAAAGATCATACGGCTTCAGACCACTGTCTCCTTTTCGCCTTGGGAAGAAAACTGTGAGGTCCAATGAAGTGGAGATCAGCTGCTTGAAATATTTTATATTAAGGCGTGACCTATCATAGCATTTTTTAAGATAATGAGGAGTTTGCGTTTTATGAGTTATTTTTGTTGAACGACTTTCTTTGCTGTTTGAATACCACTTTTATAAACAGATTTCTTCGCGCTCTCCCACTTAGCACAATTGGTTTATGTCTGGACACTATGGTTTTTCATGATTGTAATAAAAATGCACAGACCAAATTCTGACTTTTCCCCCACTCAATGGTATATCCAAATATTTTGAGACGTTAGCATTTTTAAAAGATAAGGTTGTTCCTAAATGCCCACCAGCAAGGGATTGGTTAGATCGGTTGAAAATGGTGACATAAATCTATATGCAGTGTCACAGAAGGATTTCCATGACGTATGGGTGTGCGTTTTTTTTTAAGCAGGTTATAGAATGTCATGTCAGTGTGGTCCTCTCTAAAAGTTTGGATTTGTTTTATTTTTATAAAAAGACAGCTGTAAGGATAATGATCGAAATATAGTCAGTGGTTTTGTTTTCTACGTGTGGTAGAATTTCAAGTAATTTTAATTTTTTTCCCATGCTCGTATGTATCATACATGTATATTTTTTCAATGAAATATATATCGTTTTGCTAATCAGAAAAGGCACATTAAGGCTGTTACCATTTTGTAGATGGAAAGAAGGAAAGTTTGGATTGGGGCAGAGCCTGTTGCTTGGAGAGCAGGAAAGGCGAATGGAGAAATGGGGGGAGAGAGGCTGGAGGTGGAATTGTGTGTGTGTGTGTGTGTGTGTGTGTGTGTGTGTGTGTGTGTGTGTGTGTGTGTGTGTGTGTGTGTGTAGCTGGAGGAGGGCGTGTGTGTGTGTGTGTGTGTAGCTGGAGGAGGGCGTGTGTGTGTGTGTGTGTGTGTGTGTGTGTGTGTGTGTGTGTGTGTAGCTGGAGGAGGGCGTCCGCAGAGTAGCCAGGGGATGCTGTAAAGATACACTCGTGCCTGGATCTTAGAGATGTCATTCCCACCTGCTATAAATAAGAGTTTGCTTTTCAGAAGCCTTTTGAAGAGTGGCTCAGAGGGTGAAATGAGGGTATTTTAAACCATTCAGAGAAGCATCTACAAACGCATTGAGAAAAACGCAAGTCAGGATTGACCAGAAGTGGAAATGAAACTTCTCAGTTCCAGTTATTAACTGAACAAGTCACATGAATGAAAAGGCCTGTGGTGAAAATTTAAGCTTTTAAAAACAGCAATTGAAAAGTTCAAGTTTAAACCCTAACACGCACGGCAGCCCATTGTTGCCCAGTGTGGGCCTCTGGAAAGGGGCCGCCCGGTCCACTTTTTGGGTGAGACCCACTCGCTTTGGTTTCCCGAGAGCCTCCCCACCCTTCCAGGGTTGCAGAAGGCGGACAGGTGGTGGGGGGCAGGGCAGGATGGTAACGCCTCGGGGGAGGGGTTCTGGGAAGTTATGGGACTTGACTGCCTTGAAGAATCTTTGGACAGCCTCTTGCTCAGTGACCATAGCCCGGAGCTGCTGACTCCTCTTCCCTGTCCAGGGGTGCACTCACCTGGCTCCCTGGTGGAAGGGGAGCTGTTGGTGGCGGCGGCCTTATCAACACATTATTTGTTAAACCTGATTATGTAGAGGGGGTGGTGGGAGAAGCCTTGGGGCTTTCAGTGGTTTCCCATCTAGAAGACACACAGAAAATGATAAATGACAAAGCAGTGATAACCAATTAGAAGAAAAATGGCTAATTGTTACTTAGTGAATGTGTGGTGTGCCCGGCCTTGTGCTAGATCTGACCTTCTAATTGCACTAATCCCCGTAACAGTTCTCTTTAATAGATTCCGTTCTCTCCCTCTACACAGAGCAAGCCGAACAGCTCCATCTGCATTGCTGAGGGCAGAGCTGGGATTTAACACAGTCTCTCTGAATTCAGATTCCAGGCTCTTCACTGTCGTGCTCTCCTGCTTCTCAGGAAGGAGCATGGGCAGCGCGGGCTTCTGGGGTGACGGAAGGAAGCAGCACGGACGGCAGGGTGGGAAGAAGGCTTCCGGAGGAGGTGAGGCCAGAGCAGGCCCTCAAAGGGAAGTCGAGGCAGAGACACAAATGGAAGGCAGAACAGAGGGCTGGCGTTCTGGGCAAGAGAAGGCGTTCAGAGAACCGAAGAAAACAGTTAATAGAGGAAATGCTACAAAAGTTGTCGGGGCCGGGTAAGCTTGGGAAATGCGAGGCTAAACAGGTTTCTTTACCGCAGGACTTGTCAGAGCCTTTAATGTAGTAGTAAGCAGTAAGGAGTCTTGTATACCTGCAGCAAACATATTTGTTGACCTTGGAGAGTATTTCATGGAGTAATATTCTAGAATATTTTTTAGGACATCCGGGGCTGTTGTACTGAGTCTGGGGAGTTGTGATAATCAAGGGTGGAAAGGGAAGGAGGTTCAGGAATGTCAGATTGAAGGGTTAGACATTATCTTGAAAGCAGAGGGAGCTTGGAAGGGGGTTTATATTGTTCATATTATGTATAGCATGGCTGTTCTATCTAGGATGGTGGGAGGAGAGGGAGGAAGGTTGAGTCCTAAGGGAGAGAATCCAGTTAGAAGCCTCTTCTGTAGGCTGGTGAGAGATGAGGGTGTGACTGGAAATAATGGATTTAATAACATAATAAAGGAAAAAGCCAGCAGGTGGCTGTAAGGGATGGTGGGACTCCTTGTCTGCAGCCTGGGACATGGGCAGATATAGGGATGTCTCTTGGGTACCAGCTTTTGGAATAAAGATGCATAGTTTGATTTTTGGCATGCTGAATGGAGTTGATGGTGTGATGTTTAGGTAAAGATGCAGGAACGTCCCCCAGCAGAAGATCTGAGCAGGAAAAGTAGATCTGAGTGTCACTGGAATAGAGGTGGTCCCTGGGGCAGGATTTCTAAGGGAGAAGGGCCAGGCCTTGAACCCTGTACCTGGGGGGGTGAATCTCTGTCCTGGAGGCCTCCGTGTGTGAAAGAATCCGAGGGAGCAAAGGGACTTCAGAGAACATCCTTTAAAAGAGGAGAACCCCAAGGCCTTGTGAGTGGGGTAGTAGCCTGAGGCTCACATCTGGTTTGTGGCTGAGCTCCTAGGAACCGTCCTCCTCCCTGGGCTGTTCTCCTTCTGTTCTGCAGGGCCGCCTGCTTCCTCTTCTTGGTGGTGTATATTGCGTCGGGGTTAGATGTTTGCAGGTGCTTCAGGAGGGCTGCGGGTGGCTTCCTTGCAGGTGTGGCCACCAGTACCCACCAGGACTTTGGGCTTGGGTCACTTCTTGTCCCCCGCACGCTCACCCTGGGCAGCAGAAGGACGTGAGGGTCTGGTGGGCTTGTGGTCTCGTCCAGTGGTCCGTCTCCTCCCAATCCTTGCCTTCCGGACTTCGCTTGGGCGAGGCTGCAGCCTCTGTCTTTAAGGCTGGAGATGGGCTGGCCGCTGGGACTCTCTGTGCCCTGCCTGCCTGGCCTCGGGCTGGGGCCCAGTGTGGCCCGGGGCCTGCTTGTCAGCACGTGGCTTGGGTTCCCGTGTTAACGTTCCCGCATTGGGATCGCAGAGGATCGAGTGTCGAGCCGGCTGATCGCTGAGCCTTCTGGAGCAACCAGCTGTGGAACTTTCAAAGGGCCGTGTGTAACTGGCTTGGGAGATGTGGGGGGTGCCAGGGGGACCGAGATGGGGACAAAGAAGCCAGTTTGTAGAAGGAAAAAAAATAAATGAGCATAACAGCCTTGGGCCGTTTGGGTGGGGCATGGCGCTTGGGCACCTTCGAACCCCTTTCCTCTTCCCTTCGGACTTTTCCGCTTCCAGAGCCCCCTTTGGCCAGTGACCCCTGCAGACCCCCTCTGGGTAAATACAGCCCCTGTCTCCCACCCCCTCGCTCATTACGCATTCCTTTAATCCGGCCCATCTCCAGGTCGCCAGCTGGCAGAGACTCAGCAGATTCCAAACCCCAGCTGGTGCCAGAGTGTTTACACGGGGAAGCTTGGCAGACAACTTGCCCCCAGGCTGCTCAGCTGGAGGAAAAGGTAGAAGGGCGTCCCAGAGCTGAGGGCCAGTTTGTTTGCAGACTTTCCCTCCTCCCTCTCTCCCCCACCCCTTTCCCCCACCTTCCTTCAAGGCGCACTCTATCCCCAAAAAGTAAAAGGGAAAAGAATCCTCTCTGTCTGAGGAGGTGCTGGGCTGGGGACTCCCCAGCTCATCCCTTCCACCCACTTTCGTGCAGCGCTTGGAGCACATACAAGTCGAGAGCCTTTTACTTCCTGACTGGAGCAGATAAGATTATTGAGACCTTATTTGTCAGTGTAAAGTCAGTCCCCAGAGTGGGTGTGACTTTCCAAAATCAGTGCTAGAAGCTCTGTGGTCGAATATCTGTGGCCTGGGATTCCTTCCTGCAGCCTGAGGGCAGTGGTGTCCTCAGTAGAGGCCCCTGAACATGCAGGCAGGTGGTCGCTGGTCCACAGCGGGGGCTTGTCTTGATGGGAGTTTGTGAGAAGCCAGCCCCAAGGCGTCCTGCACAAAGAAAGCGGTTTCTCCTGGTTGTCAGCATCGTTGGTCACTGGGGACTCAGAGAGTGACTGTCTGCCTGCCTCCCACTAGTTTCCCAAGTAATATTCCCAGCATGTGTGGATGGGAGAACATTTTGCTGATTTGAAGTGCCCTGTTGCCAGTGGTTGTATTGATGAGGTTAATTATTGTCATGTGGTGTTAGTATTAAGCCTTTTATTTGAGGAGCCTAACGGCTTCCGTCAGGGTCCCACAGGAAACAGATGGGGTGATTGAAGGTTATTGAAGGCGCTCTTCACAAGGGTGGGGACGGGATGAAGGAAGACAGATTAGGGATGGTAAACCCCCCAGGGCTTGCAGTCGTGGAAGATAGCCCTAAACCTGAAGAGAACGGGGATGGAGTGGATGCAGAACTTGTTGAGATGTAAAGGCGAGAGAGAGGGAGAGGTCATGGCCACGGGAGCTGTGGCTGCAGGAGGGGGGCTGGACCTTTGGTACTGGATCTAGCCACTGCCACGTCGCCCAGTGGGGAGGGAGCCCGGCAGTGACCCCCTCCTGGTGCCCTCTCACCTCCTGTGGATTCAAGCGAAGCCAGGGGTCCAGGAAGCCCATTGCTGCACTCCATAAAGGTCATCCGCCCTCTGCCCTGGGCCCCGGGGCAGGATGGAGACTCACGCAGCCCAGTAGCAGTTGCCGATTCTCTTCTATCTCCTGTTTTGAGTCCTGCCTCCTTTATGCCCACGGGCAGTCAGA
This sequence comes from Balaenoptera musculus, assembly GCF_009873245.2. Classification (NCBI taxonomy): domain Eukaryota; kingdom Metazoa; phylum Chordata; class Mammalia; order Artiodactyla; family Balaenopteridae; genus Balaenoptera; species Balaenoptera musculus. The sequence goes on from NC_045795.1 coordinate 25,018,560, forward strand.
AAGGGGGGGGGTGTGGCGAAGCGAGACCGGTGCTCCTGAAATACTGCAAACGCTGACAACAGCCCTTCGGGACAGATGTTTCCTGACTGCAATAAGCCAAACCATGTAACGCGTTTACTTTAAGCTACTTATTACCCTGATCTCTGGTGAGACCAGGATTGCCCTGGCTTCTGAAAAGTGGCAGCACGTCAAATGCTTCCGCATCCCTCTTTTGCCCCAGTTCAGACAATACTCAAGTACCACTTAAACCCATTTCCTTCTCGGCCAGTGAGTGCTCTGTACCCTCGGCCCTCTGGGACCAAGAGGAGGTTCCAGGGGAGCATAAATAGGATTCTGATCATGTGTCCGATTACCACTAGTCTTGGAATATCTGTATCCATCGGGAGATTACTTCCCTGACAGTTTCAAGTGGAGGAGCTCAGACTCACTAGACTGTCAGGTAACTGATAAAATTTAATTGGTAAATTATGAAATGTGGGACAGCCTGTAGAGTTTTGTGGCTGGAAATAGAGTTTGAATTTTTATGTGACAGTGTTGCCTCCCTAATTGAAGGAAGCAGTTGTTTTTTCATCTGGGCTTGGCTAGATGTTGAAATGCCCACGATGCTGGAATGGACAGCATCCCATTGATGAACTCCGTAGGCAAAAAGTTGACTTTGGAGCCCGGTAGCTTTTAGAAATGAATGGATGCATGCAAGCTCCAAGGGGTCTGAGGGCCAGATTTCCTCTCTGCGTCCCGGTTTAGACTAGCTTGTTTGAAACACAAGGGGATCTCAGCTGTTCTGAAGTTGGCCCATGCAGTAGCTGGCCCCCCAAAGCCGCCATGATGCATAAGCCAGCTGGCTCTATCTGGAGGTCTCCTGCACTTTCTCAGCACGATCGTGATTCTTCTCCCCCTCCCCCCTCCCCTCTACTTTACCACAATCTGTACGTCTTCCTGGCTCAGCTCCCCCCCGTCCCAGAAGTCTTTCCTGAGGAGATCCATAGATCTCCATACCCAGAGCACTTACTGATATTTACTGAGTCCCTCCTTTGTGCCAAGGACCCTAGGGGTGCAAAGATGAATGAAGCCGTGGTCTCTGCCTTGGGAAAGTAAAAGAGCCCCGACTTGTCCTTTGTCGGATCATGTCCTGATTCATGACATCTTTTCTCGTTGTCTCACAAATAATTCTTCACTCGGCAAAGTCTCCATCCTTAGTTTTCAGGCCCATTGTTCAGGGGTGCACGTGGTTAGGAGTCCACACGCCACAGTCCGGTGACTCTTGGGTTCCAGTCCCACTTCTGGGGCTTATTAGCTGTGTGTGCCTTTGGGCAAGCTTCCTAAGCTTTTTGAGCTTTGATTGTCCTGTATAATAGGGCTTCTGGGAGGATTAAATGAGAGAATTTCTGTTAAGTGTTTACAGTGATTCCTGGCACATAGTAGGAGCACAGTAAATAGTAGTAGTAGTAGTGGCAGTGATAGCAGCCGTAGTAGTTTCTTCTAGAGCTGGAGGTTAAATGAGGTGAAGCTGTTTGGTGTTTAGCACAGGGCCCAACATTTAATGAGATCTCACACATTCAATGTTGTTCCTTACAGACTTGTTGAGGTAATCACATAAAATGCCTCAACCTGGCCTGACTTGCAGTAAATGTTCAATAAAGGGCGGTCAGTTTTATCACCTCTGAAATTGAGGAGTTGTGCTAGATTGATAACTTCGCTTCTGATTTTGGTCTCTGAGCCTTTGAGGGAAGGAAGTGGGTCTTAGAATTTTTTTCATCTCCAGTGGCATCGTGCCTTGCCCAGGGCATGGACTCAGTAAATATTCTGTGATTGACGGGTTGATTTTATATTTTTAAAAGTTTTTAAAATTCTTTAATTTTTAATTCTTCAGTTCTAACCAAAGGTATGTTTCTGGGGTGTGAAAGTGTCTTACCAGCCTGCTTTGCGTGCACATGTGTGCGTGCCTACACACACACTTCTAACGCTTTCCTGGACACATCCGTTAGAAAACCCGGGGGGACCATTGGCAGATCCAGGAGAAGGCCCCAGGAGCCCCCTCTGTGGCAGTAGTGACAGGCACTGCAGGTCTCTGAACGTGGGCCCTGGCCCTCGGCCAGATGCTTATGGGCGTGTCTGGGGGCTCTGATTCCGAACCCCATCAGCCCGGCTGGAGATGGTGAAGGCTGATGGAGGGATGGGAAGCCACAGGCCTCCCGTGGCCAGCACCCTCACGATCCCCCCGGGACCCGCAGAACAGCCGTCCTCCCGTGAGTCCATCCAGGTGGCCCTGCCTCCCCCTCTCGGGACATGACTGAAGGTGAAGCGATGGCCTTGGAGAGGGGCAGTGCGGTGCTGGGTCAGAGGAAACGATTGACGAGACAGAGATGGTGCCCAGCCCTGCAGTGCGGGACGGGGAGGGGGTGTTAGTTTTGGTTTTGCCTCTCCCACCACGTCCTCCACAGCCCTCTTTGACTTCCTGTTTCCCCCTCTGAATTACATCAACTCAGGGCGAACTGATGGAGCCTCTTCTCTGGATCTAGACAAGTGTCAGAACTTCAGAGGCGGCAGGGATCTTGGGGAGTGGGGCCTGAGCGGGGAGCTGCCCAGGGCCGGTGCTCCCCTCGGCCATCCCTCTCCTGTGGTTCTGGAGCTCATTCCCTGAAGAGAGCCCCCTTGAATAGATGTATTCCTTGCAGCTCTCCCGTTTTCTGCATATCCAGTCCCTTTTCCTCCAGCGGTCTCTCTCGTCACCACACGGAGGTTCGAGCTCTTGCATCCCTCCCTGACCTCCCGACCGCTGGAACAAGCGGTGCAGGCTCATTTCCCCTTCTCTCTCCCCTTCACGCTCACCCCGTGCACCAGCTTCTGCCCCCTCCTTCTCTGCAACATTTACTCAGCAAGGTCCCTGATGACCTTCCCATCCCCAGATCGGATAGACTCTTCATGTACTCATTCATTCCACAAATATTTATTGGGTTCTCACTGTTCCAGCTGCTCTGGATCCATCAGAAAAAAAAAAAAAGTTAAGACCCCTGCCGCCTGCAGCAAGCATCTCAGTGCCAGGCTGACTGGTCCTCCCCGGAGCCCGGACTCCTTCCGACGCTCTCCTCCCCTGGCTGACACTCTCCTCCCCTGGCTGTTGGACCCCTTCTGCTTCCTTCTGCCTCTGTGACTGGTCCTTCTCAGCCCACTCCCTCCCTCCCCCTCCCCCTCCCAGCCCTGGACCACAGCTGTTTTCCCTCTCAGTTGATGATCCCACCACCCGCAAGGTTTGGAACAGCCATCCTAACACCAAGCACGTCTCATTGAAGCTCTAGGTTTCTACGTCCGTTTCCTGAACAAGACCAGAGCACTGCTCTTGGCTACTCCCCACCTGAATTGACTGTGCCGTCGAGCCCTCTGAGAACGACCCCACGCTGCCTGTGTCTGTGGCCGTCCCCTTCATGCAGGCCTGTGTTACCCTTCCTTCCTACTGGCTTCCTGCCCCCCCACGCTTCCCCAGCCCGTCCTCTGCGCCCTGAGCAGCACGAGCTCTCTGCAGTGGAGACCTCATCATGTTATGCCTTGCTTAAAGCCTCCTGCAAGTCGGATGAAGTCCAGTTTTTATACCTTCCATAAAGGGCCCTTCATAGGACCTGGTTCTTGCCAGCCTTCCCGCCTCATCGCCTTCCTCACACAGACCATCTCCTGGGAGTCCTGTTTCTTCTGCTTCTCTGCCTGCGTGCACGCAGCCCCTTCCTGCCTTCTTTCAGCCTGCCCATCCCTTCAGGATGCAGATTGGGCAGAACCTCCTGGCTGAAGTTCTCCACGGCAGGTGGGGCCCCCCTCTGGTCTCCTGCGCTGCTGTACGTACCCCCTAATAATGACGATGTTGTTGTGATGCAGATGAGCTTTTCCATACTGATTTGTCTGGCTGGGCTCCAAACTTGGGTGGTGCCTTTCCTGCCTGGGACGGTGTTTGGGGTGAGGGCATTCCTGTGTCTGGGAGTTGAAGGGGCAAAGCTTAGAAAGCTGAGGTGGGGTAGCTGTGGAGTCCTGGGATCCAGGCAGGGGTCCTGATTCCTCTGTAGGCACCAGGGAGTCATGGAGGACTCTGGAGCGGGGCCTGTGGTATTTTAGGAAGGCAGATCTGTAGTCTTCCTCAGTCAGGGAGATGGCAAAACAGCACTCAGGGTGGTTCCCCTCTGCAGGCCACGGCCTTGGTTCCTACCTTAGGGTGAGGGTACAGAGGGGGACAGAGTAGTGGCTGAAGAGCTGTCCCCCCTCCCAGGCCTCGGCAGGGAGGGGTCCCCCGCCCCCTTGTGTGTGCCTGTGTGTCTGCGTCCTCCCCTTCTCTGCCTCTTGCTGTGTGGTTGTCTTGCAAGGAGATCATCTGTGCTTCTCGGCCAAAGCTTAAGGTCCCTGGTGTCCCTGGCGGTTCCTGTTCCTTCTTGTGTCCCCCTGAAATAGAGTGGGGCACACCTGGCCCCTGGCTCTTGCTCCAAGGCCTGGCTTCACCAGCAGGTGGGGAACGGGGCGTTGCACACCGAGTGTCGGATGAGGGTGCCTGCGGCCTCCCGTCAACCTCCGAGAACCCACTGTGAGTTCAGACTCTGTCCGGCCTCTCCCTCTGAGGTGTGGTTTTCTTCCTGGGCTGCCTTCACCTGTGTGAGGTCACAGGCAGCCTCCTGGGGTGCTGAGAGGCTGTGATGGAGGCTGGCCTCCAGGGCAGAGAAGAAACACCACACATTTTTAGATGTCATTTAAAATACCACTTTCAGTTAGTAAAATGAGATTTTGTACTAACATATATAGCTTTATCTGAGTGTGGGTATGTGTGTGAGTGTGAGAGAGAGAAAGTACCTTAGAATACAGCATGTAACCTAGATATCAGCGTTTGTCTGGGCTTTATTTATTCAGTTGAGGGGTATGGAGGGACTCTTGCGGCAAAATGTGGGTAGTGTTTACCTCAAGCAATGCCTTTGGGGTTCGATATGTATTTTCTGTTTATCTGTAGCACATTTTTCTGGGAACTCTTGCCTTTTATGTTGTTATTTTCCTTCTCCACTTTGAAGACGATTTGGAACATCCCCTTGTGAATATTATTTGCTGACAAACAGGGATATTTGAGTGCTGGGTGTTTTTTATTCACCTTGATGGCCTTGATTTAATTCACCTGAATCAAATCATCATCCATTAAGTTCTCTCAGGTGCCCTCCTGCAGGTGGTCCTTGACAGGTCTTTGTAGACTCAGGCAAAATAGGCTGGATGCCTGCCAAGGGCGGGGTTATAAGGCATGTCCCGTGAGAGCGGGAAAGAGGCAGTTCAGAACTAGGATGCGCAGAGCAGAGCTCCCGGCCTGGCCTCAGTTTCCTGCGAGGGCGGAAGGTAAGGCTGGTATTAGGTGGCACCACAGAGGCCATTGCTGGGACCTGTCACCTAATCCCTCACCCCTCAGTGGGGTAGGGGTGTGCAGAAACCGGGACAGCAGAGATCACACATCCTCAATGCCAGAGGAATGGCGTACTGTAAAAACTCGCTTATTTGCCCTAGTTTGCTCAGTTTGAGCGTGGGCAGAGGTGGACAGCCTGGGCCAGGGCCTCCCTTCATGGGCCCGACACGAACCCGAGAGGAATCTGAGGGTTCCCGTGGGAATCAGCCTCTGCCCCGCCGTTGGGCCTGGTTGGTGGCCCCTGGAGACGCTTCTTTGCTGTCTCAAGTTCATCTTTCTAGCAAGCTCTACTCCCCATGCCTGGCTCTTCAGTCAGAACGTGGGGATGGACATGCTGATGTTTTGAGTAGGAAACTTTCCAGATGGTGGAGAATAATTAAACATGGTGGCGGTCGATCACTGTCTGCCTGCTCTTTTCTTCCTTAATGGTAAATAAGCAAATGAAGGCAAATCCACCTGGGCCCCCGCCTGGTCCAGCTACCTGGCTCTTCAGAGCTCCTGAATAATCCTTTCGCGTCCCCCATACCTGGCAGCCTCCCTCGACAGTTGCCAGTGATTAGTGCCTGGCCATTGCAGACACATCTGTGCTGGTTAGAATTGCCCCCCTCCTTGTGCAGATGGAGCTAAAGCTTCTTTGGAAACTGAACCTCAGACGCCCTGTGATGTATTGGTGCCGTGGTTCCTTTTCTGCAATCAAATCTAAAATGTTACTGAGTCGGAACCCTCCGAAAACCACTCGGAGCCTAAAATTCTACACTCCAAAACTCTTTCTTTTTTCTTTGTTGATTTTTAATTTATTTTAAAGATCATATTGCATCCGAACAGGCGGCTTTTGCCCAAAAGGTAAAGATATTTTGTCCTGACCTGTGTGGGTGTTTCAGGAATATCCACAAAGAATCTGAACTCTGCTATGCGGTGCAAGAGAAGCACATTTTAAGAACATTGACATTCTAAAAAGTTATTTTGTGTGAACACTTCCTTATTTTGTTGTTATTTAAAAAATTTTAATGACCAAGCGCTTCTTTATTTTTATTTAGTTTTTAGCTTCTGTGAGGAATGGTTTATGAGTATGCTGACCCACCCAAACAAGGGGAAAGCTCCTGGGGTTGGGGGTGAAATATATAATCAAGTAAGAGTATTTGAAATATTGACCCAGGGCTCTTTTTTGAGGGAGCAGATGAGAGTGTATATATATTAAGGCCTCCAGAGAAGAAGTATATTTATTACATGGAATGTAGGTATTTTATCTAAGGCTATCGGTAAGGCACATAGTAGGTCAAGTTCAATAGGACTCGGTGCTTTCACTGCCGAGGGCCCGGGTTCAATCCCTGGTGGGGAACTAAGATCCCACGGCGAGGCCAAAAAAAAAAAAAAAATTAAAAGCTCAACTTCAAAGATTTTTAAAACTCTATAAGTGACCCTTTCTAAATTCCTCTCGATCCCAAAATAAAGTTTAGACCTTGGAACCGATGAATGTCCTAAAGCAAACACTATCATTATATTGCGGCTGCTCCAATGATGGGTTTTTCTCATAAATATACAGTGTCGTGTTTTAATCCGATAACAAAACTGCAGTCGTGACTGTTAATAGGGAGTCTTCTCAGCGTGGTGAACACAGGCTTGTAGAGAATCTGTTTTGTGTGTTTGGGTAGCTTTGCCTAGTTCTTACATTAAGGCAGTTTTTCAAGTGAGAAAACTGAATCTCCAAACGTTGCTAAAAGCCACCCAGAAGGTCCTGTCAGCATCCTGCCCCTGGCTGCAGGCACTCGGCCCTCCCCGCCAGCCCCTGGTCATCCAGACGGAAAATTTCAGAAAGCAAGCATGAAAAGCATCTTTGTCTCAGCTGTATCTGCCTTTTATTGAGTGACAGTGGGGCTGCAAACCTCACCCCTCAAGTACTGGCCCTAAAAAGGTGTGTGCAGGTGACCAGCCCAACTCATAAAGCCAACACTTCAGGAGAGAAGGGCTAAAAGACTCTTTTATTAAAAAGAAAAAAGAAAAAACAAACCAAAAAAACCCTTCCTCATCAATTGGGCACGACTTTTATTTATTTATTTCTAATTTTTTTCTTTTTCTTTTTTTGCAGTGTTTTTAAATTGAAGTATAGTTGATGTACAATATTATATGTTACAGGTGTACAGTATAGTGATTCACAATTTTTAAAGCTTATACTCCATTTATAGTTATTATAAAATATTGGCTATATTCCCCATGTTGTACAATATATCCTTGTAGCTTATTTTATACAAAATAGTTTGTACCCCTTAATCCCCTGCTCCTGTGTTGCCCCTCCCCCCCCTTCCTTCTCCCTGCTGGTAACCACTAGTTTGTTCTCTATACCTGTGAGAGGCATGACTTTTAAATGTTTTCCTGTCTGACTGAAATTTTTCTATCCGCTGCCTGGGCAGAAAGATGCAAAATCAATTTTGGGAAATTCTGAGTGGGGGTCGTTTGGCTTCCTGAGAGCAGGCTGGGCCGGGAGAGGGGGACAGGTCACTTGGCTCTACTTGTGCTCCTGAGGACCAGGGCATGAGCATCTCTCGGTCAGAGGGGTTCCGGGTCGGCCACGTGGACTGTGTTTCAGCCCCGGGGTGAGAGAGGCGTTGTTCATGGTGCAGAGCAGTTTGGAGCAGGGCTGCCTGTGAACAGGGGGCCTCCTCCCCTCTCCTGCCCTTGGTGGCTAATCTTGCAGCGCAGCCCCTTCCAAGGACCAGTGCGTGAATGTGGCCAAGAAATAAACAATAAACCAAACCAAAGGTCAAATACTGCTTACCAGGAAAACCATGAGACTGCCTTCATGACATCTCTCCTCTCTTATCTTTGGTGCCCAGATATCAGCTTGCAGTGTAAAAGAGCAGATTGGGGTATTGGGAAGCCCAGGTGTGCCCGGTATCTGGGGCTTGCGGGCTGGCAGGTTGACTTGAGAGGCCTTGTTTTCTCGCTGTTGGATACAGATGACACCTGGGCCTCATCTTCACAACCTTCAGAATCAGGAATATATTTTAAACTTGTGGGAAGACCTCTCAGCAGGCTGTCAGCGTGAGGCAGTGTTTTTGGCATTGACAGGAAGTGGAACCAGGAAATGATAGCCTTTTGGAGCTGAAGGTGGAGAGGACCTTTAAGGACGTCCGTTCTGACCACCTGATCCTTTATGTGCTTATCTATAAAATGGGAATGTTATGAGTGTCTGCCTCATAGGGTGGTTGTGAGAACTACATGAAGTAATTTCTGTAAAGCTCCTAGAAACGTGCGTGGCACTGAGTAAACCCTTGATAACATTCACAGCCATTATTTTTGTTGTTCATGGATGAGAAGACTGGGGTCCAGAGAGGTAAAATGCCTTGCCTGAGGTCTCCCAGCTGCCGCCCCAGCAGAACTGGGACTGGAGTCCAAGTCCACTGTGCTCTTCTGGCGGCAGCTGTTTACTGGCATCCTTGGTCTAGTTGCAACTGAGAGCTCAGATTCATGTGCCCCTAATAGAACACGGCATGTGGAACGGTTTTGGTTTTGTTATGGCTACACAAGCATGCTCAGTGTCACTGCCTTTGTGCTTGATGCCCTGTTTGAGTTAAAAGTTCAATGAGGCTTCCTCTGTGTGTGTTTGTGTGTGTGCGCGCGTGCGTGCGTGTGTGGTGGCCCCTGCTACGTAATTTAGTGCTCTCCTTTGCATTAGTGTGTTAGCATGTTTCCACTTTTAACCTTTCACCCACTGATTCAGGCATTTAAAATGCTATTAAACTCAATAATGTTTCCTATCAATAGCCTTAGAGGTATGGGAAATAATTGGAATGACATTTTTAATAGGCTCCTGTTTCTCAGCCCTCTGTGTTACACAAACCCAGCCAGTGCTGGCAGAGGGGGGCTTGTTGGCCATTTCGTCCCTGGTCTGAGGTTGGGAGAAGTTGGGAGTGAAGTTTCGGGGTGCCAGAGGACCTTTTAAAGCACAGAGAATGGTTTTTGTGCTGGAAAAGTAGAGTTGCTTTTTTAGGGCAGTCTTTTTTAAATGATATTTTTTTTTCCAGAGAACTGAATTTTATTTATTTATTTATTTATTTATTTATTTTTTTGGCTGTGTTGGGTCTTCGTTTCTGTGCGAGGGCTCTCTCTAGTTGCGGCGAGCGGGGGCCACTCTTCATCGCGGTGCGCGGGCCTCTCACCATCGCGGCCTCTCTTGTTGCGGAGCACAGGCTCCAGACGCGCAGGCTCAGTAGTTGTGGCTCACGGGCCTAGTTGCTCCGCGGCATGTGGGATCTTCCCAGACCAGGGCTCAAACCCGTGTGCCCTGCATTAGCAGGCAGATTCTCAACCACTGCGCCACCAGGGAAGCCCTAGGGCAGTCTTTTTTGTTTTCTTAATTAATGGGCGAGGTGAATCCAGGAGCTGATCCCTCCTTCCTCCTTCTGATGGCTTCGAGAAAGCTTAGGGCCAAATTTCTGGGGGCCTTTAGCCAACGAGTTGGACTTTCTGGAATGAGGTTTTGTGGATCAGCCTCATTCCGGCTCCTTCTTTTTGCCTTCAATATATATTTTTGTTTGTTCTCTCCTGCTTCTGTTTTATGTCACCGTTCTATTTTATGTGCCGTATTGTGTGTCTCCTAAATTTGTTTTTGGAACACAGTTTTAAAAAATCAAATTGAATGTTGTCTTTTCTGTTTGTAAAGTTGTGAGATCCTGCTGGGGAGAGGACCTCTCTGTGCCCCAGGTTTAGCCTCTTCATCGATGAAACAGGGAAATGGACATTATCTTGCTGAGACGTGTAACGTGGGAGTGAGCACAGCTGCCTGAAAGAAGGTTGCATGGTTCGGAATGGTTTCTCCTGCTACGACGAGGAGCGCAGGGATGGAAAAATACTGGAACCTCAAATTTTTTGCTTTAATCAGAGTCCCAGGTCCTATTCTCTTAGAATCATGTTCAGAGAGCATTTGTTAAGCATTCGTCTGCGGTTACTAAATATTATAGCTGCTTGCCGTATTCGCTCATCAAATAGGCATTTATGAGAGACCTACAACGTGCCCAGCACTGGGACGGACCCCAGGGAGAGAGAGGGGACATGCACAGGGGAATGAATGAGGGCAGAGGACAAGCTGAGGGTCAGGTGACAGTGCAATACCGGCTCCCCTGCTTAATCATGTCTGCATTTAGCAAGTGCTTGCCGAGCACGGGCTGTTTCTGGGCACTGTTGCAGGCAGTGGGTTGAAGATAATCAAGATGAGTGAGATCCCCACTTTCTTAGAACTTACATTCCAGTGAAGGGAGAGTTTAAAAACGAGGAAAGACAAACCCCATAAAGCTGTCTACTTACCAAGGGTGAATTTTATGGTGTGTAAATTACACCTCAATAAAGGTTAAAAAAGAAAAGAACCTCGGCCCTCGTTGGCCTTTGGGTTTGCCGCAGGACAGCTGACCCTCACTCTCCGCGCCTCTTGTGTGTGCAGTGGGGCTGCTCGCTGACATGTATATGTGACCTCAGAACCTGATCTCCGGGTTTTGCGGTATCTGTGGACGTGCACAGGGCGGTGAGACGTGTGGCTCACCCAACGAGATGTCCCCAGATGAAGGGGAACCCGGCGACACTCTGCCCTCCTGGTCCAGCTCCTGCTGTGAGCAAGTGGGCTTTTTGCCATCTGCTTAGTGCCACGTTCTTGCATCTTTGTGCCTTTTGTCGGTGACCTGGCTGCTTAAAATGGCCCTCACGCGTGGTGCTGGGCCGCCGCCTCGGGGTCCGGAGCACGGCGAGGCCGTGAGGGGCCTGGCGGAGAACATAAGAGTGTCAGAAGGGCTTCCTTCAGGTGCGAGCCACAGGTTCAGTGTTCACGCTTCAACAGCCTGTGTTCCATACAGCGTCTTTCAACAGGAACACACGTAAACCAGGGTTCCATGTTGATTGGTTGATGGAAAAGGACCAGAGGCCTTTAGGAACCTAACCCCTAGGAGCAGTGGTCCTTTGTCGCTGGGATCACGGTAACTTCCCAAACAGAACGACTGGGAGTAACCAGAATGGACTGGATATGCAGGGCCAGGCCAAGGGCATCTGCCCAGCCTATATGCCAAACGGCTGTCCTCCTTAAAAAAAGGGGGGATTATTCTTCCAGCAGGTACAGGCTGATGCTCTGTTGTGTCAACTCCTGTGTCAATAGCTGTTTCCCTTAATTCAGGGTACAACTTCTTGTGTAGGACAGCATTACTTCACATACCATTTTTGTGGGTGTGTATATATCTGACTTGGGGCTAATTGAGACAACAACAGAGCTTTTTTTTTTTTTCCCCATAAATTTATTTATTTATTTTTGGCTGCGTTGGGTCTTTGTTGCTGCGCACGGGCTTTTCTCTAGTTGTGGCGAGCGGGGGCTTCGTTGTGATGCGTGGTGTGGTGCGGTGGCTTCTCTTGTTGCAGAGCACGAGCTCTAGGCGTGCGGGCTTCAGTAGCTGTGGCTCGAGGGGTCTAGAGTGCAGGCTCAGTAGTTGTGGCACACGGGTTTAGTTGCTCCGCAGCATGTGAGATCTTCCCGGACCAGGGCTTGAACCCGTGTCCCCTGCATTGGCAGGCGGATTCTCAACCACTGCACCACCAGGGAAGCCCACAGCTTTTTTTAAAATTTAAGTGTAGTTGATTTACAATGTTGTGTTTCAGGTATACAGCAAAGTGATTCAGTTATACATATATATATCTATATATATATTCTTTTTCAAATTCTTTTCCATTATAGGTTATTACAAGATATTGAATATATTCCCTGTGCTGTACAGTAGGTCCTTGTTGTTTATCTGTTTTATATATAGTAGTGTGTATCTGCTAATCCCAAACTCCTAATTTATACCCCTCTCCCTGGCTTTCCCCTTTGGTAAACATAAGTCTGTTTTCTATGTCTAGAAACACAGCTTTTTAATTTGTTTAAAACAGACTTTCTGCCTGTTACATTTTGTGCTTTTAACCAATTAAAGAAGCCAGTGGCATTCTTAGTTTTATCTTGTCTATGTTTTCCACTAGTATATCCCTGTGATTTTTTTGTGCCCTTTATTAACTGCCATCTTCTAAAATCTTTTTCAATAAAAAGAAAGGATGCCAAAAAAAAAAAAAAAGTCCATACATCTGTATACACTTTCACAGTGAGCCCGTTTTATTTGGCCGAGCTTTTCAGTGTTAAACATTAGGGGTAGCCCTGTGGGAAACAGTAATGAAAAGCACTAGTATGTGTAGGAAGTTTTTATTATATAACCACTTATCTCTACATTGACATCAGTAAACAAAAGGTTGACCTACATGTTTTCTGTGTCACTATACTTTGAACACTTTCATGTACTCTGAATATTTTTGTGCCTTGGTCTTTATGTTCCTGTAACAACCATTTGATTAACAGAGCTAAGAAGGTGATTTAAATAGTATTTAATAAGTTGTAGCTCTTATACTAAATAAGTCAGAAGGAGAAAGACAAATACCATATAATATTGCTTATATGTGGAATCTAGAATATACAAGTGAACTTATTTACAAAACAGAAATAGACTCACAGACATAGAAAACAAATTTATGGTTACCAAAGGGGATATATTAGGAGTTTGGGATTAGCTGATACAAACTACTTTGTATAAAATAGATAAACAACAAGGTCCTACTGTAGAGCACAGGTAACTATATTCAATATCCTGTAATAAACTATAATGGAAAAGAATTTGAAAAAGTATATATGTGTATGTATATGTTTATATATGTGTATATGTATATATATATCGCTGAATCACTTTGCTGTACACCAGAAACTAATACAACATTGTAAATCAACTATACTTCAATTAAAAAAAAATTAGAAAAGAAAGTTGTAGCTCTTGTCAAGTGGCATAAACACAATCCAAGTTATAATGTCAGAGTAAAATGAAATAAATTCCAAGTGTAGAAATGCATGGGAAAAGCTCTCAGAGAACTGACCCCATACATGTGGAGAGAGAGAGGAAAACCAAGACCGTAGAGTGAATATTCAGTTTTTAACTTTACGTATTTCTGAATTGTTTCACTTTTTAAAAAGTATGTTTCTCTTGAAGTTAAAATAAAAATTGACCTAAAACATAAGCTGGGTAAATGAAATGAATTCTCTGGAGGACGCAGACAGTGACTGGCCAGAGAGGCCTGCTTTGCGAGGCTGGTGAGGGTGGGGCTCCCATGAGGGGCTCCCGGGCTGGGCTCCGTGTGGGCGGCTCCCTGATGCCCCCGAGGGGCAGGGTTAATTGGCCGGGGCAGCCCAGGCATCGAGATTCTAGAACCTCCCCCAGGGGTTCGAATGTGCTCTATGAATGGGATTCTGATGTCTCTTAGGAATGGACTCTGGCCAACTTCAGGAGGCCGTCTGGGGGTTCATACAGGTGATGGGGTCTGGGGAACCCCAGCAGAAAAGTCTGGAAGGCACTCAGGGCTAACCAGCTCTTCCTCCATCCCCGCTCAAGATTCAGAGCCCAGGAGAGGAGGTCTGATGGGCTGGGGAGAGGGTCTGCTCCCTGTATCCTCCTGGGAGGACCGTGGTCACCACAGTGACAACACACAGCTGGGGTGGGGTGTCTCCTCTGGAAGTCCTGGTATGTTGGGAAGGGGCAAAGGGGTACTGGTCAGCCAGAACCCCACAGAGGTCCACTTCAGCCCACCAGCTGAAAAGACAAGTGTGTTTCCTGAATAAAACTGAAGGAGAGATTGTGCCTTGAGCATGGTACAGCATTTGGTGGAGGGGCCGGAAGGCATCATTCAACCATTTCCCTGCTGCTTCTGCCACAGTCCAGTGTGTTTCCTCCACACCCACGGTGCACCCTTCACATCTTTTTGTTTAGAGGAGAACCAGTAACGCTACTGATGAGGTGTCCCCAGGGGCCTCCCAGAAAAGGCCTGGGGTCTGGCCGCCCCTCACCTGGCCTCCGCACCTGCTGCAGAACTTCTCAGCCCCAGCTGCACGTCAGAAACATCTGGGGAGCTTTAAACAACGCTAACAGCTGGGCCATCGCCACCCAGACCAGCTGGAGTACCACAAATATCCTGCCTTTTAGAGACACGGGAAGTGAGGCGCCAGGTGTAAGATCACGGCCCATGGTTGCGAGGTGGGCAAATGCAGAGGCAGCGTCTGAACCTAGGCAATCGGTTCTTGAGTCCAAGCTTCGAATCCTGCATCCTGTAGTCTCTCCCCTGCAGGCTGAATTGAAAGAGGACTGAGCTGGCCGTTAATAACCAAGTGACGACCACAGTTCTTTCACAGCACAACCAAGATTTTAAAGGCAGCTTTCGAAATAAACAGACCAACGGTGTGGAGTGTTATGTCCTGCCCCGCAATAGGGCATATGTGAAATTAGCAGCTGGAATTCTCTGTTTCTGAGGCTCAAGTTTAGACTTTGCGGGCTGCCGCCCACGGTGCAGTTAGCCAGCGTGCTGGGGAACCTCGGCTAGGTCCTAAGTTCTGGAAACCTCTGGAAGGCTGTGACCTCACCTTCTGTTAGTTTCTGACTTCACCAATGCTGGGGACTTAAAACTAACTTGATAAACACTTGAATGAATGAATGGCAGACAGATTTGTACCCTTTGCTTTTGAGCTCTCGGCCGGCCGAGCACACCTTGTTGTATTCCATCTGCAGCGAGTACAAGTCTAGATACCATCCAGGACTTGGGATTGTTTCGTTTGTTTTTAGTGCAGGGTATTGGGAGGGATGTCATTAAAGAAAATGGGAAAAAAACAAATGGTGCTAACTTATGCTCTAGGTGAAACCCTTCATTGGAGAGGCCTGTGGGTCTGAGGTGTGAAAGGCGTGGCCCCAGGGCTGGTAGCAGGCTTTGCTTGTTTCTTTTTTTTTTTTTTAATAAATTTATTTATTTATTTTTGGCTGTGTTGGGTCTTCGTTTCTGTGCGAGGGCTTTCTCTAGTTGCGGCGAGCGGGGGCCACTCTTCATCGCGGTGCGCGGGCCTCTCACTATCACGGCCTCTCTTGTTGCGGAGCACAGGCTCCAGACGCGCAGGCTCAGTAATTGTGGCTCACGGGCCCAGCTGCTCCGCGGCATGTGGGATCCTCCCAGACCAGGGCTCGAACCCATGTCCCCTGCCTTGGCAGGCAGATTCTCAACCACTGCGCCACGAGGGAAACCCCTGCTTGTTTCTTTTGATGTGGACAAAAAGCTAACATGGAACTTTTTCCCTCTATTTCACAGGTCACCGCCAAGACTGCCTTCCTATTTATTTTACCTCAGTATAATGTTAGCGTGCCTACAGCAGGTAAGAAAAGCACTGGTCTCTATCTTTCCCGGGCCCTGTTAACCCCAAAGTTCTTGGAAAACTTCCTTTTCCTGTGTATGCGTATGATCATTTTAGATATTTAGACTCAGCATCCAACTCCCTGTTGCTCTGAAGATGCAGCTTCGGGCCACGTCTAGCCCTTAGCCTGGCGCTCTGCGAGCTTGAGGTTCTCGGGTCCACCTCCAGGAACTGGGCATCGCTGGTGCCCTCATGGCGAATAAAGGTGGAATGTTCTTCACTGAATCCAGCCCTCCCCTCTTCATTCTGCAGTGGACAGGCGAGTTGTCTGGACTTGGAGGTCAGATTCCTTTCTTGGCCTGGCTCCACCAGCGGCTAGCTGAAGGACGCTGGGGGCAAATCCCTTAACCCGTGGTCTCTGCAGGACGTGGCCGGAGTCTTTCCTGGACTCGCCTGCCACTGCAGTCCCTGTAGCCAGGCTCTGGGGGAAGTCACCCCTCTGGGACAGCCAACTCGGCCCTTCATCTAGAATCAGAGCGAGGGACGCTGGCAGGAGAGGGAGAAAATTCCACGCTCGTGAAGGAGGAGACAGGAAATGCCATGGCCAGCGCCGTAGTCAGGAGACAAGGCAACACCCGCTCATTCCCAGGCACACGCCAGCCTGGCAGGCACACAGACTGTCTTGTTTGATGCTGTGTGGTCCAAGGTCAAATTCAGCCTTCTCTACTCCTGTCTCTTGACAATCCTAATAACTAGGACACCTCTAGACCCAGCTGTACTTATGATTTACGGATTTAAATTTTTCTTTAAGTTGTTTTGGTTTTAAAAAAAATTGGGGTAAAATACACATATCATTTGCTATCTTAGCCATTTTTAAGTGTACAGTTCAGTGGCATTGAAGTACCTTCACTGTGTTGGGCTGCCATCACCACCATCCATCTCTAGAACTGTTTTCATCTTGCAGAACTGAACTCTACCTCTTAAACAATAACCCCCCATTCTCCCCTCCCCCACCCGCTGGCAACTACCATTCTACTTTGTCTCTATAAATTTGACTCTTCTAGGGCCTCATATAAGTGGAATCATGTAGTATTTGTCCTTTTGTGACTGGTTGCAGTTTATTTTTAAATAAACATTTTCCAAAGTATATTTATGACTCTCACAGGAAATTTATAAAATACAGCTAAACATAAGAAGATAAAAATCACACATGACCCCACCACCCAAAAACTACAGTTAGCATTTTGGAATCTTGAGTCATAACCAGTTTTTTGCTGTTAGCAGATGATGAACCCTTTTACCATGTCCTTCAGTATTCTTCCATTCAATAAGACATTTTGAAAAGCTACAGAGTATTTATTAATAGGGATTACTACAGTTATTTATTCAATCCCATATTATTGGATATTTCCAGCTTTTATAGTGCTACAGTAAACATTCTTGTGACTTCCTGCATTCATGATTATTTTTTAGGATAAATTCCTATTACTGGAATTTCTGGGTCGAGTAGTATGTACATTTAAAGGTTTTATATATGTATTGCCAAAATACCCTCGGTCATCTAATTCTTATGACCCATAAATCCTGTTTTTTGGTAAATATAAAATGCATAGGCTTCTTTTTTTAATGTCAAAATGCCAGTTTATTAATTTATAAAGAGATGTCCACCTATCAAAGGTTGTGCTCGTATTTTCATTACATTTCTGCCCGAAGTCAATTTCCTTTTTTTTTTTTTTTTTATTTTTTAAATTAAAAAATTTTTTTTTGCCATGCCACATGGCACGTGGGATCCTAGTTTCCTGACCAGGGATCGAACTCGTGCCCCCTGCAGTGGAAGCGCGGAGTCTTAACCCACTGGACCGCCAGGGAAGTCCCTGAATTTAGAGGGGATGCCAGATCATACCCCAGCACTGCTTTGTTAACTACCGGGAGGAAGTATTGTCCTGGGGACCATGGCAGTTGAAGTACATGTGAGCGGGACATGCCTTTATTGTAGGAAGGGCCTGTTTGTAAAGTCAGATCATGACCAGAGGGTTGATTTTTTTTTTTTAGTTTGAAAAAAGACTTTCCCAGAGAAATTGGGAGACAAGTGATACCTAAACGCTTCCCTCTCATTTAGCATGAAGCAAAGGCTTCTTGCTCCAGGGCTGAACCCAAAGCTTCTGAGCGGGAGGAGCGTTCCCCCAAGTTCCTATCATGCCCTCAATTTGTTTGTTTTAACTAATTAATTAATCGATTAATCCAGACAAATATTTGTGTGCCTGCTGTGCGTCAGGCCGGACTATAAAGTAATTATAAAACATGTCTGATCTCTGACTCACGGAACTTACTGTTTATTAGGGAGAGAATAGATAACACACAGCAAACAATAAATAATTATAGTTGTGATAAGGGTGGTGAAGGAAATATACAAGGTTGTGTGATAAGGAAAAATGAAAGGGTGATGACCAAGTGTTTCTGGGAAACTGCCATTTGAACCGAGTGTGTGTGCAGGTGGTGTAGGGGGGTTTAGGGAGGGGGTCTGGGCAGAAGAAAGAACGTTCCAGGCATAGGGATCAGCATGTGCAAAGGCCTCAAGTGAGGCACAGACACCTTGGTGCATTCTAGTCACTGAAGGAAGGCCAGTGTGACAGGAGCCTGCAAGGTTTGGCATTTTTCTCGGGTGGGGCTATGCAATTCTACCCCTAGAATCCTCCTCCAGGCCAGAAGAAGGCCTGGGTAGAGGTGAAGGGACATAAAATCCATACTGAAAGAGAAGATCAAGTATTGCTAAATAGCCTGACTTTTATTTAAATCTTGCCATTTGGGGCTGTTTGAAATAGGACAAGCAGATCATCCAGAGAGACCGTGCAATCAGAGTAGCCTGTTTAATTTTGTTTTGAGCTCCTTGATCACCAAACCCAGTGTGGTGATGTTTGGTTTATAAGTTGCAGAGGAGGGCAGATTTCTCACGGGAAAGAAGCAGTTCCTAACCGAGGCCTGTTGAGGTTGCGAATTTAAAGCCCTCCCCCCAAAATCGCTTTAAGGCTGCAGGTGCTTGGGGATGGATCCTATTTGTATAACCAGGGTCAATTCTGATTTCTAAGGTTTCTTCTTTAAGTGGCCTGTAACTCGTTCAACTCAATGTTTAAAATGTGAATTTTAGGAGAGCAGTAATGGTTTTCATACAAAGTGATCTACTGTTTCTAAATCCCTCATCCTCCCTCAGCAGAGGTTTTCAAGTTCTATAGAAAATAGCCAGTGGGAATGCTGATGAGTTTTTTTGCCTGTTTCCTTTCCTCCCTCTCCTTCTCTACTATCTTCTTCCCGGCTCCCAGCATGTGTTTATAGGCCAGTGGTGACAAACATACCACAAGGTGAGTGGCTTAAACAACAGAAATGTAACGTATTGTACAAGTCCAAGATCAGGGTGTCAGCAGGGCCATGCTCCCTGGCTTGTGGCAGCGGGACACCAATCTTTACTCTGTGTCCATAGTAGCCTCTGCGTCCCGTTTCCCCTTTCTAAAGGGACACCAGTCATATTGGATTAGGACCCATTCTACTCTACTATGGCGTCATCTTAACTCTTTACATCTGCAATAACCCTAACTCCAAATAAGCTCACATTCTGAAGTGCTGGGGGTTAGGAATTCATGAGAATTTTGTGGGGACGTGGTTCAACTCATAATACTAGCTGTAAATACATGATTCTGTCACATTATAATAGCTAGTTAAGAAGATTAAGCTCCGTTCAGAGAGATGAACTCAAAGAAGAGATGGGTACAGTTGTTGCAGTCAGAAGTTGTGCATCTCGGGGCAGTGCCAGCGTCCTTGGCGTTTTCTTTAAGGTCAACAGCGATGAAGCAGGAAATGTTCTTTTTTTTTAATTTACAAATTTATTTTTTTTTATTTATTTATTTTTGGCTGCATTGGGTCTTCGTTGCTGTGCACGGGCTTTCTCTAGTTGCGGCGAGAGGGGGCTACTCTTTGTTGCGGTGCGCGGCCTTCTCATTGTGGTGGCTTCTCTTGTTCTGGAGCACGGGCTCTAGGTGCGCGGGCTTCAGTAGTTGTGGCACGCGGGCTCAGTAGTTGTGGCTCGCGGGCTCTAGAGCGCAGGCTCAGTAGTTGTGGCGCACGGGCTTAGTTGCTCTGCGGCATGTGGGATCTTTCCGGACCAGGGCTCGAACCTGTGTCGCCTGCATTGGCAGGCTGATTCTTAACCACTGCGCCACCAGAGAGGTCCCTAAGCAGGAAATGTTCTTGTCACCACATCCCGTCTCTCCTCATTCCCACCTGTTAGGGTTGCCAGACTTAGCAAATAAAATATCCAAGGCCACCTGTTAAATTGGCATTTCAGATAAACAGCAAGTACTTTTTTTAGTGTAAGTATATCTCAAAGTATATATGGGGCATAATTACAGTAGAAAAGTATTCTCTGTTTATCTGGAATTCAAGTTTCACTGACCGTCCTGTATTTTATCTGCAACCGTACACCCAGCCCAGCTCCGGCAAGGAATAAAATGTCACGTGTCTGGTCTTGCCATTAGACACTCCAAGTCCTTCTGATTGAAATACCACAGAGTATCTGCTATTATGGCCAGAAGTATATAGACCGTAAAAGGTCAGCAAAGAATAGAGGCTTGAGTCTTCCCACAGACAGACTCATGGGCTGCTGGCTCCCCTTCTGATGTAGAACAGGTGACCCCAGAGAGGCTAAAATATACCAGGTTCTTTTGAGTCGTGCCACTAGTTTGCTGAGTTGTCTTGGGCAAACCATGTAGCGTCTGGGTCTCCATCCCCACCTGTCAAATCGAGGGTGAAGGTCACTGTCTCAACCCCAGCGATTCCTCAAGACAGGAATCCAGGAGGCACTTGCTACTCAGGTTGTCCACAGACCAGCATCACCTGGGAACTTGTTAGAAACACAGACTCCAGGCCCCACATCAGACCTTCTGCACCGGAACCTTCATGTTAACGAGATCCCCAGGTGTTTGAAGTGCTGCTGCCCTGGGTGAAAAGCTCTAAGTAGGCTTGCAGATGACCCTGTGCTTCCAACCCCAAAGGTAAGAGAGGGAAACCCCATAAATCCAGTAATTCATTTGCATCTTTCTGTTCTTGTCCAGTTTTGGTTTTGCTATAACTGTTTAGGAGCGGGGGAGGGGGGACTATCATGGGTGGATTTGGTTTCCAGCTGGGCTGCTGCTGCCCAGAAGTCACGGGCACCTGGGTGTTCCTGGGCACCTAGAGCGAGAAGGCTGGGCGCGAGGGGCCTCTTTGAGAGAAGGGTTGGTTTCACAGTAAGCAAAGGGAACAGGGACCCATCACCTGGCTCTGTTGGTCCCAGTGGTTTTATCACCACCAGCTGCCGTGTAGCATTTAGCAGCTGGAGATGAAAAGCCCGGGACCCTCCCACACCATAGCGTGGCCCTTGTTGTCACAGCCCTTCCAAGATGAGACACACGGCCCCATCAAAACAACCTCAGACAGATGGTTTTAAAGCCTCATTCAGCGAAGGCCTTTGTCCAGGGCTCAGAGTGTGTTTTGTTCCCTTGCTAGCTGGTAGGAGTTAGTCTTGTCTTGTGCTTGTATCATGTACTTGGAAGATTGGCATCACATATCAAACCGAGCCCCTGTTTGTAAGATGAGCTTGTGGGGGACAAAAAGGGAAGAGACAGGTGGACGACAGGGGCTCCAGAGGAGGAAACCTGACTTGATTACAGACGAAAGCTGCCCAACCCGGACCTGTGGTCTGTCCAGCTACAAGAGACTTGAGACTCACAGAGCCTGGCCTTGTCCTTTTATACCAAGGGAGAGAGTTGCTGGACATTCCCAAGGATACAGCAGTAAGGGCAGAGGAGGGTCTGGGCTGCTCACACCCCATGCAGCACCAGGGCCCAGGGGAGCTGTGGGAAGGTTGGGTTGCCAAACGGGATGGTGGGCATGGCCCAGGGGACCCATTGAGGAAGGCAGAGATCTGGGTCCATCCTGGTCCCTCGGGCCAAACAGCTGCCAAGATCCCCTTTGGCCCTAAGGTCCTGTCTGTATGAATAAGAGAAAATAAACCAGAGTCTTCAGTGCCCTCACTGTATTGGTTGGCATCTGAGGAAGAGTGGGGCTTATAGCCAGCCCTGGACTTGAACTTTTATTTTTTCAGTAAGCAGAAACTACTTATTAAACTTTCTTAGTCTGTTCAGGCTGCTATAACAAAATACTGCAGACTGGGTGGCTTATAAACAACAGAAATTTACTTCTCACGGTTCTGGAAGCTGGACGTCCGAGATCAGGGTGCAGCCTGGTCAGGTGAGGACCCTCTTCCAGGTCACAGACTTCTTGCTGTGTCCTCATGTGGTGGGCGGGTAAGGGAGCTCTCTGGAGCCTCTTTTATAAGGGCACTAATTCCATGCATGAGGGCTCCATCCTCATGGTTTAAACACCTCCCCAAAGGCCCCACCCACTAATACCATCATCTTTGGGGGTTAGAATTCCAACATGTGAACTTGGCAGGGGACACAAACATTCAGACCATAGCAGTTATTATCTAAGTATAACAGTCGTGCAGGAAAGTGGAGGAACCGTAAGAGGTCACCTCCAGGTAACAGCACCTTGGAAGTGTGTCCCCTTCCCACCTACACTTGATTTTTGTCCAATCGCCTGTTACAGCCTGGAGAATTTATCCCACGTGGAGCTTCTAGAGGTTTAAGCAAGAACCACTGGGTTGAGTCACTGTGGCTAATTGTTAACCAGCCTGAAGCTGACCAGGCCGGTAGCATCTTTGAACAGCTGCCTCCCCTCCCCCGCACTCCCATTTCTCCTGATCAAATCTTTTCTTCTCCTGTCTGGCCAGGATCATGTTTTTTTCTTACTCCGTTGTTCTTACTGAAATAATTTTTGTCCTTAATTTAACAATGAACTTGTTGATGTTATTTTTATCCAAGTTAAAAAAAAAAGGCTGTGATTTTAGACATTTTTTGGTATGTGATCTCGAGGAGCTGTTTCCTCTTTATGGCTCTCAGTGAATTAACAAAAAGTTCACACCTTCCGCCTGGCGCTGCATGTTGTCTGCCCAGGCCAGTTGTAAGTAGAAGCCTCAGACTTAGAAACAGTGGAGGGGCTGAGTGTGGGCCTGGCACCAGGAGTTGCTGAGATATTTCTTTCTTGAAGGCCACAGGCTGGGTTACATAGCCTTATAAAAAGGAATGGTACATCAGGAAAACTACGTAGAGGCTGGGCACTTTTATTTCCAAATTCTCTTTAATGCATCTCTCATTTTTGCTACATCTCTCATTTTTTGCTACATTTTTACATCATAAAAATATACTTGTCTTCCTACGTTCTATAAAGCTGGAGAAAATAGATTACAAATCATGCAGTCTGGGGTTAAAATGGTAACTCTGCAGATTCTTTAATTCTCCGGGCAGCCTGGGAGAGAGAGGGAGGGAGAGTGTGTGTGTGTGTGTGTGTATTAGTTTGCTAGGGCTGCCATGATAAAGTACCACAGACTAAGTGGTTTATACAGTAGTAAAGCACACACATTCTTAAGGGCACAGTGTGATGAATTTTTACATCTGTGGGCACCAGGTCGGGAGACAGCCTTCCCAACTTTCTCATGCCCTTCCAGTCAACACCCCCTCCCAAAGCAACCGCTCTTCTGCTTTCACGTTTCCTGATTAGTTTTACCTGTTCTTGCCCTTCATTTCTCCCTGATTTTTAAAAATGGCTCCATTTTTTATATCAGTACGTGCGTCAGAATCCCCTGGGGAATTTAAGCACAGATCCCTGGGTCATGCCCAAGTTTCTGATTCACTGGTCCTGGAGTGGACATACATGCAGCAGTGTGTACCCCTGGGATCCACGGAGAGGCTGGCACTGTGGTCCACAACCACAGCGTGTTACAACTGTGTGTTATAAGCCCCAGTGTCTGTAACTCTGGTCTGTTTACCCGGTCCTCCGTAGATGAAAACTTCTTGGGTTGTTTCCATCAGTTTATTGTCAGAAACCATGCTGCTGTGTGCAACCTTGTGCATGTGTCATTTTGAACGTGGCAGGTACGGCTGTGTGATAAATTCCCAGAAGTGGAATTGCCCCATCCAAGGGCTGATGCATTTGTAATCGCGATGGAAATTACCAAATTGCCCTTCCGAAGAGGTGGTCCATTCTGCATCCCACCAGCAGTGTGAGAGAGAGCCTGTTTCCCCGCAGCCTCAGCAAGAGTGTGCGTCAAGCTTTGGATTGCTGCCAATCTGATAGGGATGAGATGGTATCTCATTGTAGCTGTAGTTCATTTCTCTTCTTTTTCTTTTTTAAATAGTTTTTTCTTTTCTTTCTTTTTTTTAAACAGAATGTTACTGAGAAGAGTGGCATTTTTTTTTTTAATAACTTTATTTATTTATTTATTTTTGGCTGTGTTGGGTCTTCGTTGCTGCGCACGGGCTTTCTCTAGTCATGGAGAGCGGGGGCTTCTCTTGTTGCGGAGCATGGGCTCTAGGCACACGCGCTTCTGTAGTTGTGGCACGTGGGCTCAGTAGTTGTGGTGCACAGACTTAGTTGCTCGTGGCATGTGGGATCTTCCCCCACCAGGGCTCAAACCCATGTCCCCTGCGTTGGCAGGCGGATTCTTAACCACTGTGCCGCCGGGGAAGTCCGGCATATTTTTTTTAATTTTTATTTTATTTTATTTATTATTTATTATGTTTGGCCGCGTCGGGTCTTAGTTGCGGCACACGGGCTTCTCTCTAGTTGTGGTGTGTGGGTTTTCTCTTTCTAGTTGCGGTATGCGGGCTCCATAGTGCGTGGGCTCTGCAGTTTGAGGCACGCAGGCTCTCTAGTTGAGGCGTGTGGGCTCTAGAGCGTGGGCTCAGTAGTTGTGGCGCACGGGCTTAGTTGCTCTGCTGCATGTGGGATATTAGTTCCCCGACCAGGGATCGAACCCCCATCCCCTGCATTGGAAGGTGGATTCTTTACCACTGGACCACCAGGGAAGTCCCTTCATTTCTCTTCTGTGTGAGGTTGAGCATCCTTTTCAATGTATAAGGGCCATCTGTGTTTCTCTTCTCTGTGAACTGTCCGTTCATACCCTTTGCCCATTCTTCTGTTGGGTTATCTTTTCATCCTTAGGTTCTAGGTGCTCTTCATACATTAGCGAGATAAGCCTTTGTTTATGATCCGAATTGTAAACATTTTCCCCTTGGTCATCACTTGCGTTTTGATTTTGCTTATGGTATTTTTTCATATCTAAGTTCTGGATTTATATATATTGTAAAAGATTCAAAATAATGGGAAAACAGAGTTGGCCAAAAGCACAAAAACCAACAGAAAGTAACTCACAAATCCAGGTTTGCAGGGCTTAGGAAGGAAGCCGGGAGAGAAAGGAGGCATCCACGTGTGCAGTGACGCTCTATAAGCCACCAGGTGTTCGGACAAAGGCAGAAGCCTCACTGGCAGGTGGCCAGACTTTAAGGGGATGTGAAGAGCAGATGGGGCGTCAGCCACAGGTGGCCACGGGCCAGCTCAGGTCCCGGGGAGGAGGTCAGAGACTGCACAGCTGTATCCGGACAAGACGGGACCTGTGAAGGCATGCGGGAGAAGCTGCTTACAGGTGACACCAGGGGAAACAAGAAAATGTCTGTTAGTCATAGGAAAGCAGACAGGAGGCCAGTAAGAGTGCCGCTCCCAAAGGGCCGGCGGCTCCACCTGAGGCTGTCAGGGCAGCCAGGTTCTTAGTGATCACGTTGACTCTCTTTTTAAACTTTGATCAGAGATAAACAAAGCAAGTGTCACTTTTGACGGAAGACAGGATGACATCCACAGAGGGTGGGTCGTTATTGAAGGTGCTCCTTCCAGGGTGAGGTTAACCCCTCCGGGGGATATACTGACCTACTCCATGGTGGTGCATAGGAAAGAGGGCTCACAGAATATGGGTGTTGGGAGGTGTCAGGGGTCATCTGGGCTGGGGATTGCAAATTGGTGGCCTTTGGTCAGAGTTGGCTTGTGTGCATATTTTCTTTAGCCAGTTTGGTGTTGGCCCATAAAGTGTTTTTACAAGTTTGGAATTAGTCACCAGCATTTAAAAATCAGATGATTTGACGTAGGGATTTCTCTCTTTGCTTTTGAAATATGGGGCCACACCCCTCCCAGGGCCTTCCCCACTCCTTTCTTCACCCCTTGGGACATGTATTCTGCACTTTGCCAAAGTCTCCACTCCTCTCTAATGTCTTCTCGGCATTGAGACTGCCTGGCAGCCACCATGTATCCCAGTTTGAATTGTTTTTCTTTTAGTAAGGTTGAAATGGAGGTGGATCTTAAACTTGTTTCTCTTGCAAAGTGGAAATGTGGAAGACAGACCAAGAGGGCCCTAGAGCTAAGGAAAAACAGTGGGGAGCATATTGTGGCACTGAAGACCGTTCCCTGTTCAGTGCAGCGGCCTCTGTGTTGAAAGGATTTATCTTAAGACGCCTGGACCACTTTGCTCATTGCATTCCCCACCTGGTCTCTGCGGGCGTTTTGCTGTGACTCAGGGCCGGAATCACTTCTCTGGTCTAAGAGCTCAGAGATGTGCTGAAACACACTCTTCTAAAAAATCACAGTCGCTCACTGCCAGACCATCGCCGTTCTTTTTGAGAGCTCATGCAGGATAGGGGCACTGCTTAAAGGGTCAGAGCTCTAACTTGGGGAGTGAGAGGATTTTTATAGGAATTAGTGAGCAGCCAAAAATTTAAAAAGAAAAAAAATCCAAAAATATCCATTTGTTTATAGCCTCTTGGAAAAACACAAAGTTCCAACCTCCTCCACAGCTCTGTGGCAAGCAGAAGGGGCCAAACCAATCTACTTTCCTGCCCTGCTCAAAAGCAGGAAGGTAGCAGACAAGGGGAACCTGCATGAATCAGAGCACAGCTTGTGAGTATTTGGATGTGACGCTGCTTGTTCTGTTGTAGGGAGAAGGAGATCAAAGGAGCAGCTTCTTACTAGTAGGGGGGCGGGGGCAGGGCCGGGGGGGGAGGATGTGAGGTGGCTTTGGGGGCTGGGCTGGGCCGTCGGACACTGGGAGACTTGAGAAATGGCCCCTGTCCCTTTACCCTGTGAACCCTGTTTCTTCATCCCCTCTGCCCACCCCATGGGTGGTTACAGGGATCAAATGAGACAGCACGTTGAAGCATTCTGAAACCGTGGGGGCTGCAGAGGACAGACAGATTCCAGAGGGAGCTTTAGGGTCATTCTCCACGGCCAGTCTGCCAGCTGGTCTGGTCCTTTTGGTTCCATCAGCCACACCTCTCCGAATTTGTCTTCTCCACCACACTGCCACCATCTGAGTGCAGGGCGCTCCCGCCCGCCAGCCTGGGCTCGTGTGAGTGCCTCCTGACTGCTCTCCCGGCCCCATTCCGGTCCCCTAGCCCATCCGTCTGGCAGGAAGAGTGCGTCTGTGACTCAGTCCTCCAGAACCTTCCCTTGCCTTTGGAAGCGTGTCTTAACCACGACCTGTCGGGGGAGCCCCCCGTGGCATGGCTTGCCCACCCCTGCTCTGCAGGTCACGCCAGTCCTCTGTCCAGCAGGATCTTCCCCGGGTGCCTCGGCCCAGACCACTCCGCCCTCACCAGCTCTCTGGCCCGCGCCACCTCAGTGACCCTTCCTCCCCAGGGCCCTGCCCCTCCTCATGTCCTGCCCACCTCACAGCACTGATCACACCTGGCCGCCGGTGTTTTTTTAAAATTATAGTGAAATACACATACTGTGAAATATGGACCATCAATCATCTGAATGTACAGTTCAGTAGTGTTAAGTACATTCACACTGTTGTGCAATCTCCAGAACTCTTCATTGCAAAACTGAAACTTTGTATCCATTAAACAGCAACTCGCAATGCTCCCTGCCCCCAGCCCCTGGCAACCACCGTTCTTTCTGTCTCTGTGAGTTTTCCTCCTCTGGGAAGCTCCTGTGATGGAATCATACAGTATTCGTCTTTTAGTGACGGCTTATTTCCCTTAGCATTATGTCCTTTAGGTTCATCTCTGTGTAGCATGTGACAGGATTTCCTTCCTTTTTAAGGCTGAATAATGTTCTGTTGTATGTGTAGACCACATTTTGTCTTTCCATTCATCTGTTGATAGACACTTGGGTAGTTGCTACCTTTGGCTGTTGTGAATAGTGCTATGAACATGGGTGTACAGATATTTCATCAAGATCCTGCTTCCAGTTCTTTCGAGTCTGTATCCAGAAGTAGGATTGCTGGACCATCTGGTAGTTCTATTTTTAGTTTTCTAAGGAATCATCATACTGTTTCTGATAGTGACTGTACCATTTTACATTTTCACAAACAGTGCACGAAGGTTCCAATTTGTCCACACCCTCGTCAACACTTGTTATTTTCTGTTTTTTGTTTGGTTGGTTTTGTTTTTTTTTTTAATTGTGGCCATTCTCATGGGTTTGAGGTGGTATCTCATTGCGGTTTTGATCTACATTTCCCTAATGATAGTACCCTGTGCTATACAGTAGGACCTTGTTGTTTATTTATCTATAGTAGTTTGTATTTGCTAATCCCAAACTCCTAATTTATCCCTCCTCTCCCTCTCCACTTTGGTAACCATAAGTTTGTTCTCTGTGTCTGTGAGTCTGTTTTTGTTTTGTACATAAGTTCATTTGTATCATATTTTAGATTCCACATATAAGTGATACCATATGATATTTGTCTTTGTCTGACTCACTTCACTTAGTATGATAATCTCTAGGTCCATCCATATTGCTGCAAATCTTTGCCCATTTTCAGTCTGGTTGTTTTTTGTTTTTGTTGTTGCTGTTGTTATTGGCCTCTGGTTTTTAGGTATAGAGAATTTGGTGTGCACTGGCTAAGCTCCGAGAGGGCAGGGCCATGCCCACCTCGTACCCTGCTGTCCCCCAGCACCCAGCATGGGGCCCTGCACGTGGTTTATTAGTGGATGAATAAACATGCAAGGAGCTCTCATCAGCAAAGGAAAAAAAGAATGTATTAGTCTATCCATCCATTCTTGTTTCAAGAAGGTTTTAAGGCTCTGGTCACATCTCTTTGGAACCATAGTATATGGGGTGAAGAATGGAGGTGACTTGAAGAGGCTTTAAGATGGATAATTCAAAGTCTTGACATGTTATTTAACTACTTTTGGACCATGCTTGTTTGATTGAGCATAAATCCTATTTTGCCTAATAATGTTGGTCTCGATGGTGAAACTTTGCATGTGTTTAGTTATTTTGTAGTTTCAAAATATGCTGCCATCTAATTCGTCTCCTTTGATCCTCCCTTATGAAGAAGGCAGGGAAAGGGTAATGCCAGCCTCATGATGGAAGGGCAGGAAGGAGAGGCTGACCCATACGCCCATCTCTTCCCTTTCTCCCATGTTTCCTCCTCGGTCCTCGGTGCTGATTCCCCTCCCTGATCTCAGCCCCATCCCAGGTCAGTCACCTAGTCTTACCAGGTCTCTGTCGCTGATGGCCCTCCTCCCTCCCTGTTCCCATTTCCCCTTTAATTCAGGTCCCTGTGGTTCCTTACCTGCATCACTGGTGTCTACCTCCAGGCACGATGCTGTTTACTGCTGCCAGAGTAAACTTTCTGAAGCCCAAATTTGCTCATTTTCCTATTGAGTTTGAATTCTCTGATGTTTCCACATTGCCTTCAGGATAAAGTCCACACCCTTTGACGTGGTACCCTGGCCGCCTGCAGCACTGCATCCTCCTTGCCTGCATCCTTAGCAGATGCTGCGTCCTCTGCCCAGGATGCCCTCCTCCCCGCACCTGACTACCCCAGCTTGTTCTCAAGTTTCTATATCTTCCTGTTTACCCTGAGGGGCTGCCCCAGCTGGAGTCGGCCCTCGCTTGCCTTGGCTCGCTGTGTGGCTGTGTTTACCTCTTGGCACCATGTGGCTGTCTGCCTGTGTGTAGGTCATTGTACATTTATTTGTCAGTCTCCCCACTGGTCTGTGCTCTCTGAAGCTGGGGCAGCGTGTTTCAATAATTAGCCCGGTGGCTCTCACAGAGTAGGGTCTTTGTGGAAGGTAGGAGGGAGAGGAAAAGGGGAAGCTTGTCTGATCTCAAAGTTCATGCGCTCCATGTCCTTACTGCCCCCTCCCACGCCCCCCCCCCCACCGCCCACCAGTGCATTCTCCCAGTCCAGGGTGGCGGGGTCATGGGTTGACTCCCAGAGTGACATAATCAGCTCTGCTTCGCTCTGCAGCCACCCTGAAACTCACCCACCCTGGCCTGCCTTCTGGTAAACGCATCCCAGCAAAGAGAGATGACTCGTGTGTGACTCAGCACGAAGGCAGCACAGCTGGAAAGGGGGCCAGTGTGTCTGCTTGGGGGAGGGTGGGCCACAGAGCACCAGGGATCCAGGCCTGCCAACTGGAACGAAGGCACGAATCCTCCTCTGTCCGTGGAGAGAGAGGCTGTAGTAGCAGAGCTTTACAAGACTTAGATACCTGGGATTCCATCTAATTTATTACTACTAAATAATATTTTAATAAACTACTATTTAGTGCATGTCTACCCATGGTTATAGGCACTGATAAGCATCTTGCATACAGATTATCTCGTTTAATCCTCACAATAGCCCAACAACAACAAAAATAATAGCAAATACATGTGTAGCACTTACTATGCACCAGATGCTATTCTAAGTAAGCACTTTGCGTTTTTGAAGTCACCTCATTCTCACAGTAACCCTGCAGTACAGGAACTGCTGTTATCCTCATTTTACAGATGAGGAATCTGAGGCACAGAAAGGTCAGAGGTGCTCCAGAGTCACATAGGAAATAAAAGACATTTTCTTTATCCATTTGTCTGTTGATGGACACTTAGGTTGCTTCCACGTCTTGGCTCTTGTAAATAGTGCTGCTGTGAACATTGGGATGCATGTATCTTTTTGAATTAAAGTTTTCATCCTTTTTTTTTTTTTTTTTTCTGGATGAAGAAGATGTTTTATACACACACACACACACACACACACACACACACAATGGAATATTACTCAGCCATAAAAAAGAATGAAATAATGCCATTTGCAGCAGCATGGACGGACCTAGAGAATATCATACTAAGTGAAGTAAGTCAGACAAAGACAAATATATCACTCATATGTGGAATCTAAAAAATAATACAATTAAATCTATTTACAAAACAGAAACAGATAGACATGGAAAACAAGCTTATAGTTAGTTACCAGAGGGCAAGGTGGGGGGAGGGATAAATTAGGAGTATGGGATTAATAGATGCACACTACTATATATAAAATAGACAAGCACAAGCATTTAATGGATAGCACAGGGGACTATATTCAATATCTTGTAATAACCTGTAATGGAACATAATCTAAAAATATATATATGTATAACTGAACCACTTTGCTGTACACCTGTAACTGACACAATATTATAAATCAACTATACTTGAATTTTTTTGAAAAAGAGGGAGTTGTGGGTTCCCTGGTGGCCTAGTGGTTACGATTCCGGGCTTTCACTGCCATGGCCTGGGTTCAATCTCTGGTCCAGGAACTGAGATCCCACAAGCCACGCAGTATGGCAAAAAAAAAAAAAAAAAAAAAAATCATCAATATCAAAAAAAAAACAAACAAAGAGGGAGGAAATAAATGACAGAGCTTTGATACAAGCTCAGGTTTCCGAGTCCACACTTTTTTTTTTTTTAATTATTTTTATTTTTGGCTGCATTGGGTCTTCATTGCTGCGTGCTTTCTCTAGTTGTGGAGAGCAGGGGCTACTCTTTGTTGTGGTGCATGGGCTTCTTATTGTGGTGGCTTCTCTTTGTTGCAGAGCACGGGCTCTAGGCGCGCAGGCTTCGGTAGTTGTGGCTCACGGGCTCTAGAGCGCAGGCTCTGTAGCTGTGGCACATGGGCTTAGTTAGTCTGCGGCATGTGGGATCTTCCTGGACCAGGGATCAAACCCATGTCCCCTGCATTGGCAGGCGGATTCTTAACCACTGTGCCACCAGGGAAGTCCTGAGTCCACACTCTTAACCCTGCATCATGCTTTCTCGATGAAGTATAACTGCAGTCCCATTTTTACAGGGAAGGCGATTACGGCTCAGAGAGGTTGGTCACTTTTCTATAGCCACACAGCCAGGGAATGATGAAGGTTGGCTGTCTCCAACTGCTGGCTGCAGCCACTGTGCCTTCCTGCCCAGATCAGGAGACATCGTCATGATATGCCGTGTGCCGGCTTGTCCTTTCCCCTCCGCACTGGTGCTCCCAAGGGCCAAGTCCAGAGGGTGGGTGGGGTTCTCGGGAAGAAACTCTTCTCAGTCTGGGTTACAGCCAAAGGGAAGCATTTGATGGCACATTCTGCTCCAGATCTCCTTTCAGTTTTGGGTCCCAGAGCACTTCCTCACCCAGGGGTGCTGACGTGACTCTCGTTGCCTCCACAGATGGCGAGACGGTGCACTACCACTACGGGCCGAAGGACCTGGTCACGGTCTTGTTCTACATCTTCATCACCATCATCCTGCACGCTGTGGTGCAGGAGTACATTTTAGATGTGAGTGACGTGTCTGGATTCCGAGATGGGAAGCTGGGGGGATTCGGCGGGTGGAGCGGCTGCAGCTCTGAGGCCTCCGCTTTGTGTGGAGGCCCTGGTTGGACCTAGCAACTGGATCTCCTGCACCACAGTTTGGTCTCCGTCCCCCCTCAAAGCCTTCGTAGCACGTGGGACCACAGTGTTTATTACACGGGAGGGAGCTGCCTGAAGTATGACGACACGGTGTCCTCAAGGGTCGAACACAGCAACCCTTGGGGGATGTTTTCTTTACATCTCAGCTAAAGACATTAATCTCGCTGCTTTCTCAAGATGCTTGCCTTAAACTAAACACTATATGCACACACGAGGCTTCCACGAAATAACTTGGATGAGGCTGGCTTCAAACTTCAGCCCTTTTGTGGGGAGAAAACAGGAGTTTGAAACCTGCCGTTACCTATACACTCATATGTTAACATGCAGGATTCTCTTTATTCTTTAGAAAATCAGCAAACGGCTTCATCTCTCCAAGGTCAAGCACAGCAAGTTCAATGAATCTGGACAGCTGGTCGTCTTTCACCTCAGCTCGGTGATCTGGTGCTTCTACGTGGTGGTGACGGTGAGTGGTCCTAGGGACTGCTGATGGCTGGGGCCCGGGCTGCCATGTTATCGCCGTGAGAGAGGGGTCAATGGTTTAGGTGCTATTTGATAGCTGGGGAGCGTCCTCTGGTCCAAAAGTAAACACTTGTTATCGTTATGATGTAATGTCACGGTGATGACAGCATATAGCTCCATAGCTCTGTGTTCCGTCCTAGGGCCCTCGCATGGTGCTGTCCCCTGAGCTAAGTTTTATGTTCATTCCGTTATCTGTGTTATGGATTGAAGAAATCCAAGCTCAGATTTCACAGTCGCCCCATGGTCACGTGGTTCTGAAGTGGACAGGCCTTGGACGTGAGGGTCTGGTTCTGTTGCACCACACTGGCCTCCCGAGGCTCGGCCAGCATCCCCCCGCGTGCACATCAGGTCCCGTGAGAGTCAGCGCTGTTTCTACAAATGCCTGGAGGACCAGACAGTTGACTCGCCTCTCCTTTTGCACAAGAATACTCTTATTTCAAGCAACCTTTGATACAGCAAAATTTCTTCGTACAAAGGAATGTGGACAGCCCTTCGGGGTTCTTTGTAACAAGGCTGTCATCCTAGGAAGTCTTTAATCCCCTCCATCCCCCCCAACCTGGAGCACCTCCTGTCTGTAACCCGGTCTCTTCCTCAGGAGCTAGAATTGTCCTGTGAGAAATCCAGGCCCGGGGCTTGGAAAATTCAGCAACCCTGTGACCTCCTAGAAGCTTCCTTCCCTGCCTCCCCTGACCTCTCACCCCCTTGCGGGCTGAACACTGAATCCATATTCTCAAAGCGGGACTCAGCATGCCCTTTTGTATGTTATCTTTATTTCTATTATCATTTAATCACAGAACAATAGGAATTTTAAACGCAGGGCCCAAGGCCTCTGTGCTCTGGAGCAGGCCTGCCACATTATACTCTACTCCCCCTGGGGCAGACTTTGTGTGTGGTCTGTGTGAGTAGCGCCCCCTACCTTTGTGCAGCACACGTGCGGCCCCGGGAAGTCTAGGTACCACTGGGCTCAGGCCTCTCCCAGCCACTGGGTGTTTGGTTTTCGTGGCCTCTGGAGACCCCGAGCTGCCGTGAAGCAGAACAGCCCTCGGGTCCCACGGACATTTAACTGCTCTTGCAGGAGAAGCGTTGCCTCATCTCTGAATCACTTTTGCCCTTTCTGCCTCACCCCACTGTCCACCCCAGCTGTGACCCAGTTTCACCAGATTCGCAGGCCGACAGCCAAGGGATTTCCCCCCACTTCCAGAGTGTGCAAGGCTCAGTGCTGTCTCTTGGCTTCTCCTGGGCCGCCCAGGGCTTAGAAATGATGCTCGTTAGTCTGGAGCTGCCCCGCTTTTCTGGGGGCGTTTATGACAGGCTTTTACCACGGTGACAGCCAGCTCTCCACTCAGCAGCTCCAGCAGGAGGTAGAGACCAAGGGAGCCTGGAAAGTTCCAGTGACCCCGGGTCCTGATACATCGTGTGGCTCTCAGCCCTCACCTGCTCCCTCCAGGCCATTCTGCGTGGAGTGAAGGTGACTGAAGAAGAGAGGGTCGTTTTGTAAAAGGAGTGAAAACAGCTAGTTTTTAAAATCCTGTGTTTCTGTTACGATGAACTTGTTCTCGATTCTTCTCTTTCGCTCTCCGGTCAGTTCATCGGCAGGTTCCCCCACCCACTGCCACCAGCACGTGGAGCGTCTGTCGCCCGCTCTCTGCCTCCACCTCTGCCCCCGGGCCCGTGGGTCTCTCCAGGGGATGCTTGACAATGTGCTACCAGCATCTAGTGGGTCGAGGCCAGCGATGCAGCTGAATGTCCTGTAGTGCCCAGGACAGTCCCCACAGCAAAGACAGTCTGGCCCCAGGTGTCACTAGTGCCACGGTCAGGAGGCCCTGAGCTGTAATCCAAGCCACCATCATCTCTTGCTGGACCACTTCTGGAAGGAGGCCGTTTCCACTCCTGTGTCCGCTCACCCCAATCCATTGTCTGCCCAGCCAGACAGATCTTTTTAGAACATAAACCAAATCACGCATCCCCTGCTTCAAATCCCCTGTCGTGCTCGCGCTGAAGTGGTTCTTCTTCCTCACTCCTGTGCTCTGGGTGCTGCTGGCCTTATCCATCGGGCTCACTGGCCCCAGCCCCACTGTTCCTCTAACTCTCCTGGCTCTCCTGCCTCCTGGGCTTTGCAGGGGTGCTTCCTCTGCTGCAGTGCTCCATCCCCTGACATCCCGTGCCATCCGAGTCTCCACCTAAATGTCACCTCCGCAGAGAACCCCCCCCGCACTTGTGTCTGCTGCACCACGCGTGTTGCTGTGGCGTTTTCTTGAGCTGTGTATTCTCTGCTGCTTGCCTCTCCCTCATACTGGCCCCCGAGCTGCTGGGAGCAGACACCGTGCTCACTGCTATCCCCCCAAGCACAGTTCCTGGTGTGTACTAGGTGCTCACTCAATATTGTTGTGAGAGGGAATAAGTAGACTGCAAATGCCTCTTCTTGTTCCAACCTTCAACAGTTTTTAAAGTAATGAATTGCTTGTTTTTATGGACATCATAGATGATCATTTAAAAAAAAATAAGCCATACATAAAAGTTGGAAAAAGAAAGTAAAAATCGACCCTAAATCCCTCCCTCCACGAAATAACCAGTTTGATCTTGGTGTTGAATTCAGACATTTCTCTCTGCATTGATCCAGGCAGGGTGATGGGGTTGTAGATGGGCCAACTGATAATTTAATAAGAATGTCGACCTCCTACCTTTAGTCTAGCTCTCAGCTACTGTTCATCGCTCAGGGGAGACAAAACGCTGTACTGGGAAGGCAGGGCGGGAGGGTTCCTGGCTTCCCGGGATGCCTCCCTTCACAGTTTAACCTGCAGCTCAGCACGCAGCGGGAGCGCCGCACGGGAGCGCCTCTGAGGCCGGGGCTCAGGTAAGGGCCGCCTCCTGACACACAGGCTGCCTGGGGCAGAACCTCAGCAGTGGGTGTCCCTGAAGGACCAGTGGGTCTGGGTAGCAGCTGGCTGTGTCAGGACTGCATGCTGCTCTCTCTTCCTGTGGTGCTTTTCGTTCATCCACTGGAAAGGAAGGCTGCAGGGGAGGGGAGGGGGTGCGCCAGCTCGCCGAGGCCTCCCTTGCTCCTGGTCGATTTGTAGAATCAGGAGAGAACAGAGGATCTCAAAGTCTGCCCCCCCAGACAGCAGGCCCACTGGCGGGTGGGATCTGGGGGCGAGCCCACACTCGGTGTGCTGTGCTGAGCTCCGAGGGGCCCCGGCCCAGCCTCCCTGGGCGGTTGCCTGGCCCGAGGTCTGGAAAAGACTGTTCTCAGAGCAGTGAGTCATTCTTCCTCTGGCTGCCCTGCTCGCCTCCCTCCGCCCGGGACTGCCCCTCACAGGCCGGCAGCATTGTTCTGGGGCGTTTTCTCTGCTGGTTGGCTTCACAGTTCTGATTTCTTTGTCTCCTAAGTAAAGGGCCAAGCCGGGGAGGGTCCCTGTTTAAAATCACAGGATCGTCTGGGCTTTAGATTTCTGTCAGGGCTGCTTTTCTTGGCCAGTCTTTTTTTTGGCGGAAATTCTTCTCCCACTTCGATCCCTGAAGTACCATTTTCATCCTTAAGTACATCGGTGCTTCCTCTAGGAAGGAATGTCCTGCCCGCTTCGGTTTCCCTGGAAAGGGGGTAGGGAGGGTGGAAGGCCGTGAACCTGTGTGCCCGGGCCCAGCATCTGATGCAGGTGGCGTGTGGGGGCCAGAGAGGGGTGGCCCCAGTGTGGGTGCAGAAAAGCCCTCGTCCCACCCCGCGTGCCCCAGAGCCTCCCCCCTCTGCCGGACTCTGAGGAGGGAGATGGAATGTGGCCGGGAGGGTCTGGTGGGGAGACCCTTTCCTTCAAACCTAAGTTACTGTGGCTGCCCTGGGGCCTGCGCCTGGTGGGACCCGTCCGTTGGGTCACTGTGCTAATGGGGCCCTGGTGTATCTGAAATGCCCGGGGGCACTCAGTGACTCGGGGTCTGGGTGGGGGGCGGACCGGCCCTCCCGTGGGAGTACGACTGAGGCTCCAGTAGTCACCTGGCGGCTCCTCTGGGAACTGCTGGGCCTCCTCCCCGCCGAGTGCGGCCCCGTCCTCGGTCCCGGTGGGAACATCTGAGGCTCTGGGCCCCCTCGTCAAAGCCACCAGTTTGGTTGGTTTAGTTCCGACTGACCGGGACAGCCCGGCCTGGGGCGTTTGGACCAGGAGGCTTGAGGCACAGCTCAGAATTCCGTCGTGCTGCTGAGAAGCCACCTCGTTTGGGGGACTCCCTCCTTTCCCTGTTTCTAAAAGGAGGTCAGGCTGGCGTCACCTCCTCCGCCCTCTCTGAGCGTCGCGTGGCGTCAGCCTCCTCTTGCTCGTGGTGGGCCGTTTCCTCGTATGTTCTGTCATCTTGGATTATAAACTCATCTTTAGCGAGGTTGTGTGTGTGAGAACCCTGTACGTTCTCGGATGAAAGTACGTCCCGATGGCTTCACCGGCCCACAAATACTGTTAATACCGAGTTCTTAGCGTGAGGGCTCCTGAACACACAGGTGATGTCCATTTGAGCTCCAAACCCACGTGAAAGTGAATCTGAGGTTACAGATTTTCAGCGGGTCATGTTTTTGTTTCCATCCTGAGCCCCGGGTGAGCAGACATGGTCCTCTTCTCCCTGCCTTGCTCGTCAGACCCTTCCGAGTCTCCCCTTTCTCTGGGGTGCTGGCCCTTTAAGGGTCTTCTGTTCCCACGCAGGCACGAAAGCTCTGGCCCTACAGCCTCACCCCCTGCTCAGGCTTTTAGCTCCCTACCCTCTTGGGCCCTCGGGTTTTCCCTTTCTTATTGTGAGTTCAGCTTTGCATTGAAAAGAACATTTGTTAGACTGCATCCAGCATGTCCAGATGTTTTGTAACAGGAGGGTTTTCAGGTCACCTCCCCTACTCTGTAAGAGGCCCTGGGCTAGATACTGGAGATGCAAGGAAGCGCCAGAAAAGAGCCAGAAAAAAGGAGCCAGAAAAGAAGGCATGAGCAGAGTCCTGATGGTGCTATGTGATACGTGTCACACGTGAGGCCCACTGGGGAGGCCTGTGGGGTCCTGCTATTCTTTTTATTCGTGTGGTGTAAAAAGCCAAAGTAGGCTTTTCGTTTTTCCAGTGGACGGTGGTTCTGGAGTCCATTTGCTTATTCACTCTACAAGCATTTCCTGAGTGCCTGCATGCCAGGCATAATACTCGACGCTGTCACATAAACATAAACTGTCACATTTATTTCTAACAATAACCCTGGGAGGGTATTTTTATCCTCATTTTACAGATGAGCCAGCTGAAGCTCAGGGAGACTGACTTGCTCAGAGGATGCAGCTGATTAGTGTCAGACCCACAGTCAGACTCGGGTCCTCTGACCCCAGAGCAGGCCTCTTCCTCCTACATCACGGCTCTCTTTTATAGTAAAGAGACCGGCCAAGTGCCAGAGGGCCTCCGTGTTCACGTTTCCTGTTCCTTCCTCATTCCGGCAGCTGGGGACTAGGTGCAACCCTGACCCTGACCCCTGACCCCCGGGCCCGCCCAGCAGGCCTCACGTTCACATCTCTAAACGCTGTCTCTTCCCGTCCACTACAGGAAGGATATTTAACAAACCCAAGGAGCCTCTGGGAAGACTATCCGCATGTGTACCTCCCGTGAGTATTGTCACCCTTGGTCCCCAGGGAGGAGCGGGCTGGTGCACTGGCTTCTCGCCCCATAATGTGGGCAGAACACGGGCCGGCGGGCCCGAGGACCGGAGCTCCCCCAAGCCTGGCAGGGCCCAGTGTCATGGAGGCAGACGTGTGGGAGCTACTTCCTCCCTGTGTTCTTACGGGCAATTCCTGAAATGACACGTCATCTGCAGGAGCCAAGGCACAGGGTCCTGTCTCTGCCCAGGCTGCCATCACAGAGCACCGCAGGTGGTGGGGTTCCCAGGGGCTTATAAACAGCAGACATCCCTTCCTCCCAGTTCTGGAGGCTGGCAGACCCAGTGTCTGGTGAGGCCACTTCCTGCTTCATGGATGATGTCTTCTCTCTGTGTCCTCACGTGTGGAAGCGGAGAGGGGCCTCTTTCACAAGGGCACTAATCCCACTCTGGAGGGCTCCACCCCCGTGACCTAATCACCTCCCAGAGGCCCCACGTCCTGGTACCATCACCGTAGGGGTTAGGATTTCAACGTGTGAATTTCGAGGGGGTGCAAACATTGGGTCTGTAGCAGGTTCCTACAGCGCCTGGGAGGGACGGGGAAGCAGAGCCTCTGCATGGAGCTTTCTGGGCTGCGCCCTCCTGGCACCTGCACACGTTCGCACACGTCTCCCCTCGGGCCTCCACGGGAGGCAGCGCCCCTCCTCTCCTGCGCCGACGGGACACCGGGAGGGCAGAGCTGGGCCCGCGTCCCCCAGAGACCACGGCCCTTAGAACAGCAGCACCAGAGACTTAGCAGAGTTAGGTCCTCCCTCTGCTGCTGAGACCACCCCCTTCCTCAGCTCATTCCTGCCACCCACCGTCTCCTGCCCCGACAGCGCTCTGGACTCAGCCCCCTCCTCAGCCTTCCCTCCTCCGCTGCTCTCTTCATCCTTCTTGGGTCTTTTCATGGACTTCCCATGCCCCTCCACGTGCACGGTCTTGTCTGTGGAGCAGTGTCCTGGGCTCAGGGGCGTGGTGCTCACCATCCCCCCATCTCCTCCCTCCACTCCTCCCTCTCGGCCCAGCTCCTCACACCGCCTGGCCCTTGCCCCCCAGCCCACCCCGTGCTTGGCGAGCACCTGCAGGGGCTTCTCTCCATCCCTCTGGGTGACTGGCCCCCTTGTCTCCAGCTTCCAGGTGAAGTTCTTCTACCTGTGCCAGCTGGCCTACTGGCTGCACGCGCTTCCTGAGCTCTACTTCCAGAAGGTACGGAAGGTGAGTACTGGCAGCCCCTCGCTGACGCTGCTCGTCCCCACTGCCCTCCTGCTGTCCCTCCCTCTGGCCGCCCACGCGTGGGGTGGAGACGGGGGTGTGTTGGCGGGTTGAGTGAGATGCTGAGCCAGTGCCTGTTGGAATCTCCCTGATGACCTCCAGGAGGGGGGCCGCCTTGTCAGCCTCCCGCCTCCCA
The DNA here is from genome assembly GCF_009873245.2 of Balaenoptera musculus. NCBI lineage: Eukaryota > Metazoa > Chordata > Mammalia > Artiodactyla > Balaenopteridae > Balaenoptera > Balaenoptera musculus. The sequence continues at coordinate 25,058,359 of NC_045795.1, forward strand.
CACGAGATGTGTGGCTTTGGGGGACCTGACTCATCTTCGGGGGAGCGGATGGAGAGGTCTCTGCCTTTCCTACAGTCTTTTTTTTTTAAAGCCTCTCTCTGGTTGATTTCCTAAAGCCCTGTTCCCCAGTCCCCGTCTCTTCTTTCTCAACCTAGTTCCGCCCCCTGACCACCGAGTCTCCTTCAGACGCTGTGCAGCCAGGTGCGCGTGTCTCCGGTGGGACCTGGGGCTGTCTGTGTTAGAGCAGCCCCGCCCCGCAGGCTTGCCGTGTCCTTCTGCACTACCCCTGCTCCTCTGCCTCCCCCTGCATCTCCAGTTAGGGAATGAGCACGTGCACTGTTCGCCTCTCTTGTCTGCAGGAGGAGATTCCCCGGCAGCTCCAGTACATCTGCCTGTACCTGGTCCATGTCGCGGGCGCGTACCTCTTGAAGTGAGTGACACCCGGAGCGGGCCAGATCTCCCTGCCTTTCATGTCTGTGCCTCTCTCCACACAGTCATTTAATCAGGAGGCCTTTATTGGACACTCACTGTGTGCCAAGCACCATGCTAAGACCTGGGAATACACCGACAGATAATGGAGGGTTCCTTTACGTTTACTGGCTTATTCTCCGCCGAGCAGGAGAGACGAGTTACAGACAAAGGTAGAGACGGCTGGTGGGGCGAGCACTGTGCTGCCGTACGGACCACCTGCCGCGGGAACCCAGAGCAGCGACCACCTCCACCCGAGACAGGGCCAGGGCAGGGTCCCAGGGCCGCGGGCCGCGAGCCAGGGCTTTGCAGGTTGAGGGCAGCCTGAGCGGGGCGCCTGCCCCATGCGTCCAGGCGGCGGCGCTGTCAGAGCTCGTGGCCCTGGGCTCCCCTTCCCTTCGATTTGTCATGAAGGGTAGCGTAGTCACTGCTTGGTTGTCCTCATGTCAGAAGAGTTGCCGTCGCCTTGAGTGTCTCTGTTGTGAAGAGAATCACTGCTGAGCAGCACCTGTCCTTCTAGTTTGGAGTTTTCTCGGGCTTGGCTTTTGCGGTATAGGAGAGCACGCGCTGTATAACCTGCTCAGGTGCCCCGGGGTCGCGGGCCCGGGGTCTCCTGGGTCCGCGTGGCAGGCATCCCGTGAGAATGACTGACCTGGGGGACCGGAGCCAGGTCTGCTCTGTGGTCTCTGGAGGCCGAGAGCAGCGTCCGTGCCTGGCTGGGCCTCTGAGGGGCAGAGGCCGTGTGGGTCCAGCTCTGCTCCTGTGTCGCAGGCTCCTGTGCGGGCGGGCGGGGTGGGTCTGAGGACGCCAGCCCGCGGTCGTCCAGCAGTGCCGCGAGGATGGGGACGGGGAGGAGCAGGGCAGGGTCTGACCCTGTTTGGGCCGAGTTCTTGTTCTGGAAAGAGGCTAGAACAGAAGGCGGAGCAGCCGGTCCTCCAAGGTCACGCTGGCCCGTCCCCAGCGAGGCCGGCCCGGCTCAAGGTGCGGCCGCCTCTCTCCACTCCTTTTAATCTAGTTTTCAGGAGTGAGTGAGTGTGGGGAAAGGAGAGACCCTCGGCTGCAGGATTTCCCAAGGAAGACAGACCTTTGAAGTGCCCAGCGATGCGGGGTCTTGTTTGGGGAGAGCTGGGCGCTGGGGGCCTTCACTCACCCGTGGGCCCAGCCCTGCTTCAGGAGGGGCAGTTCCATCTGGGTGAAGGCAGACAAGGCCCTGCTCTCCTGGGCCGTCTGTTCTAGTGGGGCCGGGGGGTGGACCATAAATAAGGAAATGGGAGAGTTTCCCCAGGTGGTTAAGTGTGAGGAAGAAAGTAAAGCAGGGTAATGGGACGGCTGACTCGTCCACTTGGCCCCCTGTGGTGAGAAGAGCTCTCTGAGGGGGGACTCGGGTAGAGGCGCGCGTGACAGAGCCAGGCAGGTGGATACCTGGGCGGAGCTGTGCAGGAGAGGGCGCCGCAGGGTCAGGGCCCTGAGGTGGGAGCAGAGCTGAGCGGTAAGGCTTGAGACGGTCGAGGGCAGGATCCCGCTGGGCATCCTCGGCTGTGTGGAGACACTGGGTTTTCACACCATTCTCTTGACCGTTCTCAGGATCCAGTGACTTTCCTGAATGATTCCGCACTTCTTTGGTCCCCCTGTGTGGAATCACGGGGTCCCTCTTCACGGCCCGCAGGTTTTCCACCCTGCCCCCCAGTATCTCCCTGACTTCCCAAGGCCCTGCCTGCTCAGCAGCACCTGTAACTTCGCTGTGCAGCCTTCTTGCGTTTGTTTGAACCACAGCCGACCATCGGCAGCAGACTGCCTGGGAAAGTCAGTAAGAGCGTCGTGCCCGGAAGTGAGCAGGGGGCATGGGAATGGGGGCTCGTGTTTTAAGAGGTTGGTTCACTAGCACATATTTTGATGTTGAGTTTTGCTTCTTCGTATACCTCTTAGCTGTGAAGACTTGGGTGACAAAAAAAAAAAAAATCAGACGGTAGGAATCCCCCTCCCACCAATCCCTCATATTTCTGCATGCAAAGCTCAGCAACTTGTTCTGAGCACCTTTTCTGTGCTTGGTCCCGTGCCAGGTGATGAACACAGAGTGACAGGTGCTGTGAAGTCAGCCAGGGCCACAGTGGGAGCAGGAGGGGCGCTGGGCCCAGACGGGACAGGTGAAATACCGGGGGTCGGTATTAAGAAAAATTCTTGAAGGTGTGGCAGCAGAGCTGAATCCTGAAGGATGAGGCAGGGCTCGCAGGGAGGGTGGGAGTGGAGAGAGGAGCCCAGGCCCCTTGCCCCCGGCTTTCGCGGTGCCTTGTGGGGACTGTGAGGCTTGTCTGTGTCTCCGCAGCCTGAGCCGCCTGGGCCTGGTCCTGCTCCTGCTGCAGTACTCGACCGAGTTCCTCTTCCACACGGCTCGGCTCTGCTACTTTGCAGACGAGAACAACGAGAAGCTGTGAGTGATGCGGACGGGCTGAGGCCTGGCGAAGGGGAGGGCCCCGCGCTGGCGGTAGGCAGGGCCCTGGGGTTATTTTTTCCTGGAGCGTCTTCCTCTAGACACCTCATCCCTCAAGCACCCTCCTCGGCCACCCTTGGACCCTCTCCCCGCTTGCTGCCTGAAGGCTGACGTACCTCCCCCGCCTCCTCGGGCAGGTTTAACGCCTGGGCTGCTGCATTTGGAGTCACCCGCCTCTTCATCCTCACCCTCGCTGTGCTGGCCATTGGCTTTGGCCTTGCTCGCGTGGAAAACCAGGCCTTTGACCCCGAGAAAGGGAACTTCAACACGTTACTTTGCAGGTGAGTTGGGCAGGAGCCTCCCGAACTCGGCACAACTTCTGCCGAAGGTCAGGAGGCCGCAGACCGCTGGGTCTCCCACACCGTGATGTTTGGGGGGGATCTCAGACATCTGGCCGGAGTGGAGAAGAGATGCCAGCCTCCTGCTTCCATCACAGCCGTCTTCCCTCCCTGGCCCCGGTCCGTCAGGCTGCAGTCCTGGTGCCGGTACCGATGGGAGCCCCTCCCCTGGCCCGCGCCTCACTGGGGGTGCCGGGTTCACGTCCAGCCTCTCAGTTGGCTGTTACAGCCACGCGTGGGCTCTTTACAGCATGTTCTCAACAGTGTGGCCAGTGGCCTCGCACGGTGGCCAGAAGGGCAGCGAGGAGGCCACGGTCTTCATGACACCCGGGGCCCAGCGGGGGTCAGAGGTTTGTCCAGGTTGCTCAGCTTCTACGTGGCTCGCCGGGTGAGAAGCTGCACTTCTAGAATTATTTCTGCTGCATCGTAGTTCAGTTCAGTAGAATCCTTCCGACGTACACGGGGCTTACATGGGCCGTGCTCTGTGCTGTGGGTCCAGCAGGCACGGGGCGGTGTGACAGGAGCTGGACCCGCATCTGTCACCTCCTCCCGCGGGTCCCTCCGCCCGCCCTGAGGCACCTGGAGCGGAGCCCGGCACGGGCCACGCTCCTCCCGGAGGTGGCGGTGGGCCGGGCACCGCGGGGTCCTGGCCTGCCCCCTGCCCGGGGCGCGTGCAGCCCGAGCCCACCGAGCCCTCTGCCCACAGGCTGTGTGTGCTGCTCCTGGTGTGCGCCGCCCAGGCCTGGCTCATGTGGCGCTTCATCCACTCCCAGCTGCGGCACTGGCGCGAGCACTGGAGCGAGCAGAGCGCCAAGCGCAGAGTGCCCGCCACGCCCAGGCTGGCAGCCAGGCTCGTCAAGAGGGAGTCGGGTGAGTGCCGGGTCCGTGTGGGGCGGGTGGGGACCCCCCAGGGCCCCGGACCGGGCCTGCCACTGCCCCTCCCCCATCCCACCCCCTCCCAGGCCCCGGGCTCCTCGGCTCCTGCCAGGGCCTGACTGGCACGTGGCTCGGCCCACATGGCTTGTGGGCAGGGCTGGCCGACACGGCGGGGGCCCTCGTGGCCGCGGTGGGCAGGGCGGCGGCTGGGTGGGGAGCTCTGGCTGGAAGCATGTCCGCAGGGTGGCCTCAGGGGCCCCACTGAGGGCGGCTGATGCTCTCTGGGTCCTCCCCTGCCCTCCTGCTCCGCATCTCGGCCTGGCCGTCTCCCAGGATGCTGGCTCTGCCTCTCTCTTCAGGGGTGACCTGAGGGGACACAGTGCTCGGGGGGCAGCGTTTGGGAGACAGCCGCTTCTCCTCTGGCCCCCGCCAGGTCCTGGGGCGCTCGCCGCCAGCCCCGCGCTCTCTGTCCAGCCTGGGGGCCGTCTGCACCAGGCTCTGTTTCCTGAGTCGCCGGCCTCTCTCCAGGTGTGGCCTGCTCGGCAAGGGCGCGTGCGCGGCTGCGTGTGACGAGGAGTCAGGCCTGGCTGGCGGTGGGGCGGGTGCGGGGGGGGCCACAGCCAGGTGTGCCTGACTTTGAGCCAGCAAACGGGGGTGTTTAGGACAACAGTGAGAAGCACGGCTTTTCTGTCAGAGGAGCGTCAGGCGCGGAGTCAGAGTAAGGCCTTGTCCCTGCAGCCGCTCTACCTACCCGCAACCATTCCGCTTCCTGGGCCTTTGCTGAAGGGGGCTGGTGCCCTGCAGGGGCCCGAGAGGAGCTGAGGACTAGGGCCTGGCCCGGCGGGCGGGCGGGCCTCTGCCCGTTCCCTGGTGGCTGTGTGCCATCCCAGCCCCTCCCGCGGAAGGACAGTCAGAGACCACCCACCTCAAGTGAAGCAAGACCCTGGGGGGAGCAGGAGCCCCTGGGAGCCACGTGCTGGTGCCCTTCGCCGTCGGGGGCTGCGGCCCGGGTCCCCTCGGCTCGTCCTGTGCACAGCCCCCCGCTCCTGCTCCAGCCCCGGCAGAAACACCGCGCTTGTCTCCATTCCCAGGTTACCACGAAAACGGAGTGGTGAAAGCAGAGAACGGAACCTCCACACGGACTAAGAAACTCAAGTCTCCTTAGGGCCGAAGTGCTGAGAACAGGAATCCTCTTGCGGGCCCAGCAGGGAGGCCCCCTCCTGCTCCAGATGCCCCATCTCACACAGCAGAAACCTGTCTTCACGCAGGGCCTTTTCCTCTTCCTTACGTCTTGGCTTTCTCTTCTTTCTCTGTGAACCATTCTCAATAAAACCAAAAATCTTCCTCTTTCCCTCCCTCCAGCCACCTCACGTCCTCACCTCTGTCCTGTGTCTGTCGGGTTTTCTAGAAGCCCAGGCTCTCACGGTTCCCTTTCTGCTGGCCTCCTCTTTCTCTTCCTTCACAGCTGTTCTCTTCTCTTTTTACTTGTTAATTTACCTTACTGTGCAATTTTTCTGTGTCTGATTTTTACAACGAGAGGAGGCGAAGCCTGTAGTGCTGGCCGTCCCCCACCCAGTGCCCAGGACCTGTCCGCGTCGGCAGCCTCGTGCCAGGGAGCCTCCACCAGGGCCGGCGGCAGACCCCCGTGCGGATGGGCAGCAGAAGGGGAGACTGGCCCTCCTGGATCGTCATCTCCTAGGTGCCGATGAAATGATGAGAGTAATGATTCCAGTTCTGCGCGTACCATCTTGAGGCCCCGCGGGGCCACTGCTAGTTGGAAGTGCCAAGGCATTTGGCTTTGGGACATGATGACTCGGTCCAGAAGGATGGTGTTGACTGTCTCGGGTCCCATGACTCGGGAGAGCTCACCAGTGGCCGGTCCTGGACACCAGCCTGCTCTGTCGGGGACGCGCTGAAGGAGGACGCGTCTTCCCACTCTGCAGCAACGGCAAAGCGACCAGAGCGGCGGGCTCTTCTGGAAAGGTAATGCGGCAGAAATGATGGAGGCGCCAACCTAGCCTTTCTTTGGCAGGTCCAGCTGCATTGCTCTTCCCACCGTTCACCAGCATCCAAAACCAAACCAAGCAGCAGTTAACAAACCAGCCCGGCCGGGGACATGCTGGTTCTAAACCCCAGGCCCAGCAGCCCAGTTGGGCGCCGGCCTTGCACCTGACTTCATCTCTCTCGCTGCAGGAACACTAAGCCCCCCGTGGCCCCTGGTGCCCCAGGGAGGGTCACCTGGGCCCCTCGCCCTCTGGCCTCACTTGTTGAGTGTCCTTTGGAATTGTCGTTGTCGTCTGCTGCTGTTTGCTGAGCACAGCCACAGCGTTTTAGATGGTTTGAAACCAGGCTGACTCAGAATCGCTCTGCTGGTTAGATGGGCAGACACAGCCGTGCTGATGTGCATCTTTTGGCCCCCTTCCCGCACATGTTCTCCCCCTCTCCCCAAAGACAAGGCCTCCAGGCCCTCATGGTGCCTTGTGAGGACTCCAGCAAGGAGCTAGGCTCTCAGCAAGGAGGCCTGAATGCTGTGGGCAGCTGTTCCTGTGGGCACAAGAATGTTAGTGTCATGTGATGTGCTGGTCCTCTTCCTGACATCACAGTAGAAACCAAACTGGATTATTACCTAGAAGGCGGGGAAGTGGGTCTTTTCATCAAGGCAGCTCCCTTCTCCAGATCACTTGCATCAGAGAGAAGTTTTTATCTACCAGTGCCTGGGGATTTGCTTCCTGACACCCTGGTAGACCCTCATCTCTCCGTTCAGGATAAGGCCGGAGAGAAGGGAAGAAATTCTCTTATTTTGATTACCCTTAGGAGAGGGACAGCACTTTTGAAAATGCGAATTCCTCCCGTCTTTCCTTCTCCTTCCCTGACACCTATCTGGGCTGCAAAGCAGAATGTTGGTGAAAGGGCGGCTTGTACCAACCCCGCAGGCCCAGTCTGGAACCCCTCAGCCATTCAGTCAAATGGTCCTCCCTGCCCGCTCGTGGCTGTGGCTGAGCCTGAGCCAGTGTGCCTACTTGGCCTAGGGACGCTGTGCAGCCCACGTCAGCCTGCAGCCTCCTAAGCCTGGCCCAGTCCTCTCCAGGCTGTGTCCCTGGCCTTGGCACTGCTCCTGCTCCGTGCAGGAGGCCGCCCCCCACCAGGGAGCCCTGCTGAGTCATGCCTTCAGCGGGCACCTGGCCTCCTTGCCGTGGGCTCGGGAGGTGGGAGCTGCAGCCGAGGTCCTGCCACCGAGCAGCGACTCTTCTCACATTCAGAGGTGATCGCCGCCAGAGGACGCGTGCTTGGTGTGCCCTTGGTCTCCTGTAAGTTGGCCCCTCGGTACCGTGTGCCTCCTCAAGGCAGTACCACCAGCCCGGGGCCGGGCCAACTCTCGCCGCGTCCTAAAGGACGGGGTTGGGTCCCTGTTTGAGAGTTGGGAAAATCTTTCCTGCTATGGGAAACCCTTGAGACCATGAGTGAGGCTAGCATCCCACCGGCCGGTTTCAGGAATGGTTTGAGGGGAGGGTGAGAGGAAAACTGTAGGTGCTCTGTCACCCCGGGCGTGCCTGGCATGTTTGCTTCAGAGCAGAGCCAAGCCTTTGGCAGGCTGGCTCAAAGCATGTTGCCAGGGGCCGAAAGAACTCACTTCCAGTTCGTCCTGAGAACTTGTTGGGTCCTGAGAACTTCTTGGGTTGGCTTGTCCTGATTTGGCCGTTCTGGCTGTGTTCTTCAGTCTTAAGCACTCTCTGTGAAGGCCCGGCCAGACACCCCCAAGTTTGAGAGGCCGCTCAGCGCCATCCGCCAGGAGGAGAGCAGATGCTCACCTACCTCAGCAGCCCCCGCCCTCCCCGCATCCCTGGCTGGCACGCGTGCGGGGGCGCCGGGCGGGGTGGCGTGGGAGAGGAGGCCGTGGGACGGACGGGTGATCCCGGCTGCCAGAGCCCCTCCTTGGAGGCTCCGTGATGGGAAGCTGTTTTTACCCTCCAGGCTCTGATAGCTACACTATAGTAGGTTACAGGTGTCCCTTCTGAAGGCAGGGCAGGTTCTGGGGGAAGGAGGAGCAGGCCGAGCCAGACCTGCATCGCTGCCGAGAACCTTTTCCGTGCCTGTCCCACGGTGGAGCTACCAACGTTTCAGAAAGCAGACGAGACACCTGTGCTCTGGCCACCTCTGCAGATGCTCCTCTTGACTGGAAACCCTTGGAGCCGGGCTGGCTGTTCTGGGATGCATGCAGCTGGGTTTGCTTTGGGGACCTTCTTTCTCCGTACCTTTGACTTGCTCCTAAGTGCTGAATAGGAGGTAGGGGCGGAGAGTGCGCCCCCTCCTGCCTCCACACAGAGAATTCTAGTCCCTGGGAGCCTTTTTAAATTCAAAGTGGCGCGATGCCCCCCCACCACTTTGGGTTTCCTTCCGGGCTTCAGCCTCCCTGGTGGTCTGTCCTAGGCCTGGGGGCCAAGAAGGCAGGGAGATCTGCGCGGGACTCACTCCCCTGCTGGGGCGGCAGCGTCCCGGTGAACAGACCCGTTCCTGAGGGCCGGGGCCTCTGCTCCTGTGGAGAGCGGCCTTCCTCCCCCTCCCCGCTGCCATCCTAGCTCCTCAGGCGGGACCGGGTGGGACTGGAGCACTGGGTCTTGACAGGTCACTTGGAACGTGGGTCGAGTCTCCGGCCCGGTGCTTCACCAGCTCCTCACTGGATCCCAGTTCTTGCGTGAACGGTGACGCCCCTCAGAAGGCTGAGGATGACCACCAGTCCCCCCCCCCGCCCCCAACGGCTCGCTCTCTTTACGGAGGGCCCCGAAAAGCACGGGGATTCTGGCTCTGCGCGGCCCCTTTTTGCCCTGAGCGGATCCTGTATCTTTGTGTCGGAAGTGCCTTACGTGCCGTGGTCTCCTGGCCTCCACTCGCACTGTGTGGCCAGCCCCCGGGCCCCGGCACAGTTACATGTTAAAGGGACACGGATCGTGACAGTCTCACCTCATTCGTCTTGGCCTCGCCGCCACCCCCGCCGTTGTCAGGGTCTGGGGGTGTCCGGTTTCTCCCTTGTGTCCGGTGGCTGTGAGGCCCCTTCACGGGCCCCTGCCTGTCAGGGAAGCTCGGGGCTCCCAGGGGCACCAGGCCTCCGCGCCTCGGCCCACGTGGTGAGCCTTGCTCATCCAGCTCCCCTCACACGTAAAGGAAGAGGTACCCTGGCTCTAGCCTCTCCTCATCCCTACTGCGTCCCGTTCGACCCCGCGTTCCTGCGGTAAGGTGTTTACTCTCACTTCCCGGCCACAAGCGTCGCTCACAGGTGCCCGTCTGACGTGGGTCTGGGGGGGCTGTTGCAGCGCACCCCTCCTCCCCCCGCGCGGTGTTACCCTGTTGAGCAGCAGCCCCCCCTCGCCCGCCTCGTCCTCGCTCTTCCGGGTTGTGCAATACCTCTCCTAGCCAGTGGTCTTTCCCGCAGGCCGTCTGTCCCTTCCAGTGCCTGGCCACTGGGGCGGACGGGACCCATGGGAGGGTGGTCGTCATCCCCACAGAAGCAGCAGTAGCCACGCTCCCTCTGTTGCCGTCATTCTTGTGACCCTGGTGGCACTCTAAGTGGAACATTGTAGCATCATCTTTGAAGTCCATATAGTTTTAAAACTGTTGAAAAGGAAAAACACCATCCTCACGATGGGGCATTAATAAGTCAGCATCTGGGAATAAGATCCGTGTGACACCTGAGGCCTCACCATCAGTTCGCTGTAAGGGTTCTAGAGCTTCTTGTTCGTGTGGAGAGGAAGGAGGTTTTCCTGGGAATCAGCCACGCATGGACAGCCCTGGTCATCTGATCAGATCTGACTGGTTGTAAGTACCACCATTTCCTTGGGTACAGAGTCAAGTGTTTATGTAATGAGACTGCACACCTCATTTTTTCAGTTCCTCTTGTTTAATAAACATCTGAAGGATGAGCTGAGGCTGCCGGTGCCCTGAGCAACTCATAATGCAAATATGGACAAAGCGTCTTTTTGTTTTTCTACTTTAGCCTGTTCATGTTATGGACCAAATTTCAACAAGGAACTCAAGGAAAATTTGTACCTGCCATATTTATGCTTTCATGTAAAAGGGGTTTTTTTTTTGGCGGGGGGGGCTCTTTTTACTTTCAGTGAACTTTTTTCCAAATCCTTTTTTTTTCTGTCCGGTTTTAAAACAAATTACGGTTTTGTATGGATTTTTTTAAATGTACATTTTGAAACAAATGATCAACAAATATTTTTGAAATAACTGAATAAAAGGCATTGAATTATTCGCCTACTTATCTCGGGTATAATTCCTTCTATTCCTTTTTATCTGGGTGCTCACATTTGCTTTTTTTTAAAGTTGCAATCATTATTTTATTACACCTCTTAGATGGCTATCTGGGAATTGATTAGGGTGTTGCTTCAGTGCATCATAGAGTATGTTTTTCCCCTGAAGACTGAAAAGGATAAGAGTGCTTTAAAATAATGATATTGCTGGCAACTTTATTTTTTCCAAGACTTTGCATCAACTAGTCTTAAGTTTGTATTGCTCACATTTGCTTTTATATGAAGGACGAGTTTGCATCAATTTCAGCCTCATTTCTAACATTTTTCACTCTGTCATCTCTTGCATATCTTTTGAGATATATATTTGTTCGTTGTGGTCATGTGAGTTAGGGAATTGGAATTAAGGACAGAGAAGGAGTCAGTTATACTGAGTTGAGTGGTGGGTAGTAATAAGCCTCATTTTTATTGGTGTCTGTAACAGGGAAGTGTGAACGTGGAAAGGAGTGTGATGACAGGGGGTGTGTGGGCAGGAAGCGCCACAAGGAGGCGCACTGTGCCTGATGCCTGCTGTATGGCTGCCCCCATCATCCATGGGAATATGTTCTGAGATCCCCCAGTGGATGCCTGAAACCCCAGAGAGTTCCGGGCCCTAAATATGCTATGTTTTTTCCTATACGTAGCTACCTATGGTGCAGTCTATAAATTAGGCACAGTAAAAGATGAACAATGATAATAGAACAATTATAACCATATACCATAATGAAAGTTATGTGAATGTGGTCTCTAAAAATATCTTACTGAGCTGCACTCACCCTTCTTCTTACAATGTGAGGTGACTGAATGCCTGAGTGATGAGGTGACGTGAGCTGGATGATGCAGACGCTGTGCTGGAGCGCTGGGCTACTACTGGCCTTCTGACGACACGTCAGGAGAGGATCACTTGCTTCCGGTGATCATGGATCACTGAGCCATGACAATGTCGACAGCTGGGGATCCCAGGTGGGACAAAGTGGGAGGGTGCAAGATTTCATCACGCTACTCAGAATGGCGCACAATTTAAAACTTATGAATTATTTCTGGAGCTTTCCATTTAATATTTCCAGACCATGGTTGACCATGTTTAACTAAAACTGTGGAAAGTGAAAGTGTGGATAAGGGGGACGACTGTGTTATGGCATCACTTGGCTAGGAGAGGATGGGGCGAAGTCTGTGTGTAAAAGCCACCAGATGTCAGTGTAGGTGCTGGATAGATGCTGTCCGAGCGTTGGTACCAGCAGTGGGCACAGGACACTGCTGGCATCAGATGGCCTGTTGCCCATGGCTGTCTGCTGTTTTTCCAGAACCATCTCCAGAGGGAGCTCAGGAGATGAGTGCAGTTAGTTGAGGACAGGCATGGGCTACGAGGACCAAACAGGAACCATGTACCTGAGGCAAAGGCACGGTGCCAACGGAGAGCAAGCGGCTCAGCCGGAGAAGCTGGTGACCTTGGGCAGTCGGCCTTTCTGAGCCTGCTTGCTCATCTGGGCTCAGCATTTTGGGGGTGTGTTGGCTGGCTGGTTTGCTTGTTTTTGCAGGGAATGGTGGTGGTAAGATTTAGGGATAGTGAATGCTAAGTTCATGGTTCAAATAAAGCACTCAATAATTAATTTCTTATAGGAACATGCTCGTGCTCCTACACCAGCAGGATATTCACTCACCCAAGTGACCCTTGATTTTCTGGAAACATCTAGAGACATCTTCTCAGGTACCCCTAAAGCCTATAGATACGGGCTTGATACACCCTAATTAGATGGTATTTTCAGGCCCCTGGTGGTGTAGACAGAGTACAGGTAGGAAGGAATCAGAGACAGCATTTATAAAGGTGAAGTTGGTGGCTGACTTCAACTAAGGAGCAGCCCTGCTTCTGAAAAGTCCATCAGAGCTCAGTCGATAACCAGTAGCTGCTACTAGTCTTTTCTGCCTATCTTGAGGCCAGGCTCTCTAGAAGCAGTTTTTCTAAAAATTTTTTTTTTTTTTAACTACAGCCCACATCAAGAAATGTTTTACATCATGACCCAGTAAATACACACTCATTTGAAACAAAAGTTTCATGAAACAAATCAGTGTACCACACTGTGATATGTCCTATTATCACAGTGTCTGCCTGCCAACGCAGGGGACATGGGTTCGAGCCCTGGTCCAGGAAGATCCCACATGCCGCAGAGCAACTAAGCCTGTGCGCCACAACTACTGAGCCTACGCTCTAGAGCCTGTGAGCCACAACTATGCGCCCAGAGCCCGTGCTCCGCAACAAGAGAAGCCACGGCAGTGAAAAGCTCGCGCACTGCAACGAAGAGTAGCCCCCGCTCGTCACAACTAAAGAAAGCCCGCGCGCAGCAACTAAGACCCAACACAGCCAAAAATAAATTTAAATAAATAAATAAATAAATAATAAAATGAAATAAAATGCAGGTCTACTAATGGGCCTAGAACTGCAACTGAAAAACATGGTGTCTACTTCCCTTCCCTGCCGGGGCGGGGCGGGGCGGGCGGCACTGTCTGCAGCACCACACCCGAGCTGACGTCTCTCTGAGCAAACTGTATGCATCCTCCTCCTGCTCTTAGTCATTCTACACCTGCATTAGTCAGGGTTCTTTCTCCAGAGAAGCAGAACCCATAGGCTGTATATATAGAGAGAAAGGGACTGACGATTAAGGAATTGGCTCCTATAACCGAGGAAGCTGACAAGCTCCAGCATCTGCAGTCAGCGACCTGGAGGCCTCTGAGGGCTGATGGAGTAGTTCCTGTCTGAAGCCAGCGGGCTGGAGCCCCAGAAGAGCCGACGTCTCAGTTTGAGTCCAAAAGCAGGAAAAAGCCGATGTCAAAGCAGGCCGGAGGAATTCTCTCTCATCAGGGAAAGGTCAGCCTTTTTGTTCTATTCAAGCCTTTAATGGAATGGGTGGGGCCCACCCACATTGGAGAGGGCCAACTGCTTTACTCCATCCATCAACTCAAATATTAACCTCATCCAGAAATGGCCTCACAGACACACTCAGAAATGTCCAGGCACCCCATGTCTAGTCAAGTTGACACATAAAATTAACCATCACAACACCCCTATCTCCCCTCCCTAAATAAGGCACCAACCTTAGCTCCTACAAGATCCAATTTAATTTAGACTTCAGCGGTAAAAGAACCAAAAAGGAAATATGATTTCAAGAGCTCTGTAAATGCCTCTATGAAGAGTACAGGTATACGTAGGCCCAACCTCAAAATACTGTGCTGCGTTCTGTCCTCAGCAGGTCAGTTGGAGAAAGCACGGACAAAGTTATAGTAGTCAATCTTGTCTTCTCCGTGAGAGCACATCCTGATGAGCTGCGGGAGAGAGAAGGGGAGCCCGTGAGAGACAGATGGGCTGCTTTCAGCTCAGCTGCAGGGCGCTCTTTAGTGCCTGTCCCCTGCCTTTGTAAACCAGCTCAGGCTTTTTATATCCTCGGCTGATTCTGAAATGATCCTGTAAACCGGGTAGGTAGGTCAGAGTATCCCCATCTTCACGAAATCAAAGCTCAGATGGAGTAAATGGCCTGCCCAAGGTTTCAGGTTTAACGTTTATAAGAGCACTGTCATTTCCAAAGCATTTTTGTTCTTATATTCGATTACAAGACTTTGTCCATCCAGTCAGCACAGAGTAAGACTTAGAATAGCAGGTTGCTGCTATCACAGCCTAACAGAAAAATCTAGTCATGTCACTGCTCAAACCAAGTCCCCTGAAACACCTGTGAGTGGCAGTAAGCACACTGATCTGCCGTGGCTACTTTAAGGATGTGTGCAAATCCATCCCGCCCATGCTTTCCCTGTCCCACCTCCCCTGACTGCAGCTCCTCTCTCCCAGGTCAGGTCACAGATAGCACAAATGACTTAGAAATCGAAGGCTGGGTGTGCTGTCAGCCTGAGACTTGGGAAGCTAGATGGGCATTTGGCCCACTTGAACTGCTTCCCTCACTCCTTGCTAATGTTCCCGTCTGAAAAACCCTCGTCTCCAACCTAGTCACACTGGCCCCAAACAGAAGGCTTCCCTAAATGAGTCCTAACTTCCAAACATTTTTGCTAACGTATCATTAAGAAGGACTACAGCATCACAATGTTCTTAATCAGTGAGAATGTCTCAATAACATTAGCCACCATCGTTGGCAACTGTGGGAGAAAGTTTGTCCCGACTTCTAGGGGAACCCTGGTCAAAGGGGTTTATAATGAAAAAGAGGTATGAAATGCCCTCTTCAGCTCCCTCATGGAAACTCTCGGAGGAGATTGTCCGTGTCATCCCTCCACTGGCAGCTGACCATGGACCCCTACTGGCGGATGCTGCCGTCCAGGGCAGCGGTCACGCCCTCTCCCACGCCAGCCCTACTGATGGGCTAACGTAGGCTGTGAAGGTGTCAAAGGCTCCCACCATCCTGCTCAGTCCAGCTTTTCAATCTGCCCTTGGCAGCCACCCTCCTTTAGCCCTGACGTGGCTCACTGGCCGCTCTGTGCTGTCTGGCCCCTGCCCACTTAAAGAGATGCCCTACAGCAGCAGTTAGGAAAGGATGCCGATGCTAGAGCCGAGGGCAAATGCCATAATCAGGACCAAACAGCAGATCTGATGTGAACACCCCAAGTCTTCCCCAGTTAAAACGAAATACAAATGCAACTGCCTTTGGGAACGAGTGAGCGGTGCCCAGCCTCTGCAATCAACCCCCAAGAGGAACTCCTACTCACCTCCTTAACCAAGGAATCGTCAACTGGGAGGTGAAAAGAGTCACAGATTTTAAAGAACGTCTCCCTGTCCACATGTCCTGAAGCTTCTTTGTCATAAATTTGAAACATCTTGCGGATGTTGTCCCTGCACAGGCGATCTTTCCCTTGCTTCTGGATCGTGTCTATCAGGGCCTCCAGTTCCTGCACACCTGGATCCTCTTCCGTTTGCTGGCTATGGAGAGAGGAGATGGATGGATGTGGTGTTTATTCTCGAATGGTCTTACCTCAGCGACCGAAGTTCTCACTTGGTGAAGTCGGGGAAGCATCTGATGACAAACAGCTCTGATGCTGAGCTGATCAATAACTGAACACTTGCCTGCAGGGGCTGGCAGATGGCTGAGCTCACGTCAGGAACCCCGACTAGGCTCAGCCTCCCTTGCTGCCGTCTATTAAATCCCTGCAAAGAGCCAAATCTACCACCACTACCACCCCCAAGTCTGGTGTTTGTGGGAGTCACATGATTGTCATCATCTATGTTACAGCATCTAAAAATAAATGTTTTAGAAACAGACTTAAAAGTAGTATGATGGGGACTTCCCTGGTGGTCCAGTGGTTAAGAATCCGCCTTTCAATGCAGGGGATGCAGGTTCGATCCCTGGTCGGGGAACTAAGATCCCACATGCCGCGGGGCAACGAAGACCTGATGCAGCCAAATAAATAAATAAATAAATATTTTTAAAAATAGTAGTATGATGAAGAAATCAAAGAGGATCAAAAGGGAAATAAAATATCTAGAAGCAAAAATGGAAATACAGTTGACCCTTGAACAAAGCAGGGTTTAGTGGCATCAACCCTTCGCACAGTCAAATATCTGCGTATAACTTACGGAACCACCACATATTTGGAGGGCTGACTGTATCTGCAGATTCAACGCATTAAGGATTGTGTAGTAGTATAATACAAATTTACTGAAAAAATGTGCATATAAGTAGATGACACAGTTCAAACCTGTGTTGTTCAAGGGTCCCCTGTACTACACACCAAAATTTATGGGATGCATCAAAAGCAGTTCTAAGAGGGAAGTTTACAGTAATAAATGCCTACATTAAGAAAAAAAGAGGGAGTTCCCTGGCAGACCAGTGGTTAGGACTCGGTGCTTTCACTGCTGTGGCCTGGGTTCAATCCCTGGTGGGGGAACGAAGATCCTGCAAGCTGCATGGTGCAGGCAAAATAAATAAATAATAGGAAAAAGAAAGATCTCAAATAAACAATCTAGTTTATACCTCAAGGAACTAGAAAAAGAAAAAAACTAAGCCTGAAGTTAGCGGAAGAAAGGAAATAATAAAGATCAGAGCAGAAATAAAGGAAAGAGAGACTAGAAAAATTATAGAAAAGATCAGTGAAACTAAGAGCTGTTTTTAAAAAAAAAGATAAACAAAGCTGACAAACTTTTAGCTTGACCAATTTAAAAAAAAAGAGAAAAGACTTAAAATCAGAAATGAGAGGAGACATTACAACTAATACCACAGAAATACAAAGGATTGGAAGAGACTTCTATGAACAATTACACATCAACAGATTGGATAACCTGGAAGAAATGGATAAATTCCTGGAAACATACAACCTACCAAGCCTGAATCATGAAGAAATAGAAAATCTGAACAGACCAATAACAAGTAAGGAGATTTAATCAGTAGTCAAAAATCTCCCAAAAAAGAAAACCCCAGGACCAGATGGTTTCATGGTGAATTGTACCAAACATTTAAAGAAGAATTAATACCAATCCTTCTCAAACTCCTCCAAAAAACTGAAGAGGAGGAAACACTCCTGAATTCATACTACAAGGCCAGCATTACTTTGACATCAACGCCAAACAAGGACACTACAAGAAGAAAATTACAGACCAATACCGCTGGTGAACACAAAAGTCCTCAACAAAACACTAGCATACTGAATTCAACAGCACATTAAAAGGATCGTACATCATGATCAAGTGGGATTTATCCTTACTATGCAAGGATGATTCAACATACACAAATCAATACACCACATTAACGGAGTGAAGAATAAAAGTCATATGATCATCTCAATAAATACAGAAAAAGCATTTGACAAAATTCAACATCCTTTCATGATGAAAACTCTCAACAAATTAGGTATAGAAGGAATGTACCTCAACATTATAAAGGCCACACATGACAAGCCCACAGCTAACATCATACCCAGTAGTGAACAAGACAATGATGCCCACTCTGTAAGATCAGGAACAAGACAAAGATGCCTACTCTTGCCACTTCTATTCAACACAGACCTAGCCAGAGAAATTAGGCAAGAAAAAGAAGTGAAAGGCATCCAAATAGGAAAGGAGCAAGTAAAACTGTTTCTGTTTCCAGATGACGTGATCTTAATACCATATATTAGTCTTCAGAAAATGCTAAAGACTCTACCAAAAAACTGTTAGAAGTAATCAACAAATTTAGTATACAAAACCAACATACAAAAATTAGTTGCTTTTGAACTTCCCTGGTGGCGCAGTGGTTAAGAATCCACCTGCCAGTGCAGGGGACACGGGTTCGAGCCCTGGTCCGGGAGGATCCCACATGCCACAGAGCAACAAAGCCTGTGCGCCACAACTACTGAGCCTGCACTCTACAGCCTGTGAGCCACAACTACTGAGCCTGTGTGCCACAACTACTGGAGCCCGTGCAACTAGAGCCCGTGCTCTGCAACAGAAGAAGCCACTGCAATGAGAAGCCCGCGCACCGCAACAGAGTAGCCCCCACTTGCTGCAACTAGAGAAAGCCCGTGCACAGCAACGAAGACCCAATGCAGCCAAAAATAAAATAAATAAAATTTATTAAAATATTAGTTGTTTTTCTATATACTAACAATGAACTATCAAAAGAAAAATTAAGAAAACAATTTCATTTACAATAGCTTTTTAAAAATTACTTAGCAATAAATTTAACCAAGGAGGTGAAAGGCCTATACACTGAAAACTGTAAGACATTGATCAAAGAAACTGAAGAAGGCAAATGGAAAGATATTTTGTGTTCTTGAATTGGAAGAATTAACACTGTTAAAATGTTCATACTATGCAAAGCCATCTATAGATTCAATGCCCACCAAAATTCCAATGGCATTTTTCACAGAAATAGAAAAAAAATCCTAAAATCTGTATGGAATTACAAAAAACAAAATAAAAACCCAAATAGCCAAAGCAATATTGAGAAAGAAGAACAAAGCTGGAGGCATCACACGTCCTGATTTCCAACCGTATTACAAAGCTATAGTAATCAAATCAGTATGGAACTGCTATAAAAACAGACACATAGACCAATGGAATAGAACAGAGAGCCCAGAAATACGCCCACACATATATGGTCAACTAATCTTTAACAAGGGTGCCAAGAATACACAATGGAGAAAGGATAGTCTTCAGTAAATGGTGCTGGGAAAACTGGATATCCACATGCAAAAGAATGAAACTGGGGGCGGAGTCAAGATGGCGGTGTGGGAAGACACAGAGTTCCCGTCTCCCCACAACTAGGGTGGCTGCTGGACGCTGGTGGGGGGCCTCGACGCCCAAGGAGACAGAAGAACCCCCAAGCGAACTGGTAGGACATCAGGGGACTGAGTGGGGAGAAGTGGAGGCCAGACAGGACCAGAGCCCCTGAGGGGCGGCTGAGAAGGGGGAGGGGTTCCCACGCCTGGAGGGACCCTCGGGGCTCGGATCGGGGGGAGCACGCCCAGCATTTCACCTGCCCAATTGGCCAGGGAAGTCTGCATGACTCTCAGGCCAGGTCCTACGCCCTCAGAGGACCACTGCAGGCCGAGGTGGCCCCGGGGGTGTAGGGGGAGAACAGGAGAGGCAGGTGGGAGGCGCCCTCCAGGACCGGCAGGTGTCTGCCTCACCCACTCGAGCCCAGGAAGCCTGCTGGGCTCCCAGGTGGGGTCCCCTGCCCTCTGAGACCGGAGGCAGGAGGGACGCCTGGGCCCCCTCTGTTGAGCCTAAGCCCCACCCCCAACAGCCTCCAGGATGTTTTCCAGCCCTGTGGGTCCTAAGCATAGGCCCTGCCCACCACCCAAACCCCACCCCTGCTTAGGCCCCACCCTCCACAGCCAAGGCCTTTTCCACCTTTTTTTTTTAATTTTTATTTTTCTCCTCCTCTTTTTTACTATTGTGGTTCTGTTTTACCTTCTGGTTGTTGTTTCATCTATATTTTTATTTTTATATTCTTTCTAACATATCTGTTAGTTTCCTAGTCTAATTATATTTTTTACTTTGTTATTGCTCTCCTTTCTTTTGTTTGCCACCCCGCGCAGCTTGTGGGATCTTGGATCACGAGCCGGGGGTCAGGCCGAAGCTCCTGTGGTGGGAGCTCTGAGTCCGAACCACTGGACTAACAGAGAACCTCAGACCCCAGGGAATACTCATCGGAGTGAGGTCTCCTCGAGGTCCTCATCTTGGCACCAAGACCCAGCTCTACCCAACAGCCTACAAACTCCAGTGTTGGAAGCCTCAGGCCAAACAACCAGTAAGACAGGAACACAATCCCACTCACCAAAAAAAAAAAAAGAGATGACAAAAAAAATATGTCACAGATGAAGGAGCAAGGTAAAAACCTACAAGACCAAATAAATGAAGAGGAAATAGGCAATCTACCTGAAAAAGAATTCAGAGTAATGATAGTAAACGTGATCTAGAATCTCGGAAATAGAATGGAGGCACGGATTGAGAAAAAACAAGAAATGTTTAACAAAGATCTAGAAGAACTAAAGAAGAAACAAACAGAGATGAACAACACAATAACTGAAATGAAAACTACACTAGAAGGAATCAATAACAGAATAATTGAGGCAGAAGAACGAATAAGTGAGCTGGAAGACAAAATGGTGGAAATAACTGCTGAGGAGCAGAATAAAGAAAAAAGAATGGAAAGAATTGAAGACAATCTCAGAGACCTCTGGGACAACACTAAATGCACCAACATTCAAATTATAGGGGTCCCAGAAGAAGAGGAGAAAAAGAAAGTGTCTGAGAAAATATTTGAAGAGATTATAGTTGAAACCTTCCCTAACATGGGAAAGGAAATAGTCACCCAAATCCAGGAAGCACAGAGAGTCCCATACAGGATAAACCATAGGAGAAACACATCAAGACACATATTAATCAAACTAACAAAAATTAAATTCAAAGAAAAAATATTAAAAGCGGCAAGGGAAAAACAAAAAATAACATACAAAGGAATCCCCATAAGGTTATCAGCTGATTTTTCAGCAGAAACTCTGCAGGCCAGAAGGGAGTGGCAGGATATACTTAAAGTGATGAAAGACAAAAACCTATAACCAAGATTACTCTACCCAGCAAGGGTCTCATTCAGATTCGACGGAAAAATCAAGTTTTTCAGACACGCAAAAGCTAAGAGAATTCAGCACTACCAAATCAGCTTTACAACAAATGCTAAAGAAAATTCTCTAGGCAGGAAACACAGAGAAGAAAAAGACCCACAAAAACAAACCAAAAACAATTAAGAAAATGGTAATAGGAACATAATAACCTTGAATGTAAATGGATTAAATGCCCCAACCAAAAGACACAGACTGGCTGAATGGATACAAAAACAGGCCCATATATATGCTGTCTACAAGAGACCCACTTCAGACCTAGGGACACATACAGACTGAAAGTGAAGGGACAAAAAGATACTCCATGAAAATAGAAATCAACAGAAAGCTGGAGTAGCAATACTCGTATCAGATAAAATAGACTTTAAAATAAAGACTGTTACAAAAGATAAAGAAGGACAGTACATAATGATCAAGGGATCAATCCAAGTAGAAGATATAACAATTGTAAATGTTTATGCACCCAACATAGGAACGCCCCAATACCTAAGGCAAATGCTAACAACCGTGAAAGGGGAAATCGACAGTAACACAATAATAGTAGGGGACTTTAACACCCCACTCACACCAAAGGACAGATCATCCAAACAAAATAAATAAGGAAACACAAGCTTTAAATGACACAACAGACCAGATAGGTTTAATTGATATTTATAAGAACATTCCACCTGAAAAGTAGCAGAATACACTTTCTTTTCAAGTGCACACAGAAGATTCTCCAGGATAGATCACATCTTGGGTCACAAATCAAGCCTCAGAAAATTTAAGAAAATTGAAATCATATCAAGCATCTTTTCTGACCACAACACTATGAGACTGGAAATCAATTACAGGAAAAAAAACTGTAAAAACACAAATACATGGAGGCTAAACAGTGCACTACTAAATAACCAAGAGATCACTGAGGAAATCAAAGAAGAAATAAAAAAATACACAGAAACAAATGACAACGAAAACACGACAACCCAAAACCTATGGGACGCAGCAAAAGCAGTTCTAAGAGGGAAGTTTACAGCAATTCAATCTCACCTCAAGAAACAAGAAAAATCTCAAATAAGCAATCTAACCCTACACTAAAGCAACTACAGAAAGAAGAACAAAGAAAACCCAAAGTCAGTAGAAGGAAATAAATCATAAAGATTAGAGCAGAAATAAATAAAATAGAAATGAAGAAAACAATAGCAAAGATCAATAAAACTAAAAGCTGGTTCTTTGAGATGATAAACAAAATTGTTAAACCCTTAGCCAGACTCATCAAGAAAAAAAGGGAGAGGACACAAATCAATAAAATTAGAAATGAAAAAGGAGAAATCACAACTGAGACTGCAGAAATACAAAGGATTATAAGAGACTACTACAAACAACTATATGCCAATAAAATGGACAACCACGAAGAAATGGACAAATTCTTGGAAAGGTACAATTTTCCAAGACTGAACCAGGAAGAATTAGAAAATATAAACAGACCTATCACAAGTAATGAAATTGAAACTGTAATTAAAAATCTTCCAATAAACAAAAGTCCAGGACCAGATGGCTTCACAGGCGAATTCTATCAAACATTTAGAGAAGAGCTAACACTGATCCTTCTCAAACTCTTCCAAAAAAATTGCAGAGGGAGGAACACTCCCAGATTCATTCTACGAAGCCACCATCACCCTGATACCAAAACCAGACAAAGATGTCACACACAAAAGAGAAAACTACAGGCCAGTATCACTGATGAACATAGATGTAAAAAGCCTCAACAAAATACTAACAAACAGAATCCAGAAGAACATTCAAAGGATCATACACCATGGTCAAGTGGGATTTATCCCAGGGATGCAAGGATTCTTCAATATACATAAGCCAATCAATGTGATACACCATATTAACAAATTAAGGAATAAAAACCATACGATCATCTCAATAGATGCAGAAAAAAGCTTTTGACAAAATTCAACACCCATTTATGATTAAAAACTCTCCAGAAAATGGGCATAGAGGGAACCTACCTCAACATAATAAAGGCCATATATGACAAACCCACAGCAAACATCATACTCAATGGTGAAAAACTGAAAGCATTTCCACTAAGATCAGGAACAAGACAAGGATGTCCACTCTCGCCACTATTAGTCAAGACAGTTTTGGAAGCCCTAGCCATGGCAATCAGAGAAGAAAAAGAAATAAAAGGAATACAAATTGGAAAAGAAGTAAAACTGTCACTGTTTGCAGATGACATGATACATAGAAAATCCTAAAGATACCACCAGAAAACTACTAGAACTAATCAATGAACTTGGTAAGGTTGCAGGATACAAAATTAACGCACAGAAATCTCTGGCATTCCTATACACTAACAATGAAAAATCAGAAAGAGAAATTAAGGAGACAATCCCATTTACCATCACAACAAAAAGAATAAAATACCTAGGAATAAACCTACCTAAAGAGGCGAAAGACTTGTACTCAGAAAACTATAAAACACTAAAGAAAGAAACCAAAGATGACAGAAACAGATGGAGAAATATACCATGTTCTTGGATTGGAAGAATCAATATTGTGAAAATGACCATACTACCCAAAGCAATCTACAGATTCAATGCAATCCCTATCAAACTACCAATGGCATTCTTCACAGAATTAGAACAAAAAATTTTACAATTCTTATGGAGACACAAAAGACTCCGAATAGCCAAAGCAATCTTGAGAAAGAAAAACGGAGCTGGAGGAATCAGGCTCCCCGACTTCTGACTATACTACAAAGCTACAGTAATCAAGACAGTATGGTACTGGCACAAAAAGAGAAATATACATCAATGGTACGGGATAGAAAGCCCAGAGATAGACCCACGCACATATGGTCACCTAATTTACAACAAAGGAGGCAAGAACATACAATGAAGAAAAGAAAGCCTCTTCAGTAAGTGGTGCTGGGAAAACTGGACAGCTACATGTAAAAGAATGAAATTAGAACACTCCCTAACACCATACACAAAAATAAACTCAAAATGGATTAAAGACCTAAATGTAAGACCAGACACTATAAAACTTAGAGGAAAACATAGGAAAAACACTCTGACATAAACCACAGCAAGATCTTTTTTGACCCACCTCCTATAGTAATGAAAATAAAAACAAAAATAAACAAATGGGACCTAATGAAACAAAAGCTTTTGCACAGCAAAGGAAAACATAAACAAGACAAAAAGACAACCCTCAGAATGGGAGAAAATATTTGCAAATGAAACAATGGACAAAGGATTAATCTCTAAAATATACAAACAGCTCATGGAGCTCAATATCAAAAAAACAAACAATCCAATTAAAAAAATGGGTAGAAGACCCAAATAGACATTTCACCAAAGAAGATATACAGATGGCCAAGAGGCACATGAAAAGATGCTCAACATCACTAATTATTAGAGAAATGCAAATCGAAACTACAATGAGGTATCACCTCACACTGGTCAGAATGGCCATTATCAAAAAATCTAGAAACAATAAATGCTGGAAAGGGTGTGGTGAAAAGGGAACCCTCCTGCACTGCCGGCAGGAATGTAAATTGATACAACCACTATGGAGAACAGTACAGAGGTTTCTTAAAAAACTAAAGTAGAGCTACCATATGACCCAGCAATCCCACTACTGGGCATATGCCCTGAGAAAACCATAATTCAAAAAGAGACATACGTACCACAATGTTCATTGAAGCACTGTTTACAACAGCCAGGATATGGAAGCAACCTAAATGTCCATCGACAGATGAATGGATAAAGAAGATGTGGCACATACATACAATGGAATATTACTCAGCCATAAAAAGAAACGAAATTGAGTTATCTGTAGTCAGGTGGATGGACCTAGAGTCTGTCATACAGAGTGAAGTAAGTCAGAAAGAGAAAAACATATACTGTGTACTAATGCATAGATATGCAATCTAAAAAAAAAATGGTACTGATGAACCTAGTGGCAGGGCAGGAATAAAGACGCAGACATAGAAAATGGACTTGAGGACATGGCGGGGGGGGGGAGGGGGAAGCTGGGGAGAAGTGAGAGTAGCATCGACATACAACAGTTAGCTAGTGGGAAGCAGCAGCATAGCACAGGGAGATCAGCTTGGTGCTTTGTGACGACCTAGAGGGGTGGAACAGAGGCTCAAGAGGGAGGGGATATGGGGATATATGTATGCATATGGCTGATTAACTTTGTTGTACAACAGAAACTAACACAGTATTGTGAAGCAATCATACTCCAATAAAGATCTATTTAAAAAAAAAGAAAGAATGAAACTGCATCCCTATTTTATACAACTCAAAAAAATTAACTCAAAATGCACTGAAGACCTAAACATAAGACCCGAAACTGTAAAACTCCTAGAAGAAAACATAGGAAAAAAGGTCCTTGACACTATTCTTGACAATGATTTTTTGGATATGACACCAAAAAGCACAGGCAACAAAAAACAAAAATAAACAAGTAGGACTACATCAAACTAAAAAGCTTCTGCATGGAAAAGGAAATAATCGACAAAACAAAATAATCAACAGAGTGGGAGAAAATATTTGCAAACTGCCTTCGTCCATTCGGGCTGCTATAACAAAAAACTAGAGACTGTAGTCTCTAGTAGTCTTTGTAGTCTCTAGTAGTCTTTGTTGTCGCTTATAAACAACAGAAATGTATTTATCACAGTTCTGGAGGCTAGAAGTCCAAGATCATGGTGCCACAGATTCCATGTGGTGGCTAGTGAGGGCTCTCTTCCTGATTCATGGCCAGTGCTTTCTCACTGTGTCCTTGAATGGTGGAAGGGGGCTAGCCAGCTTCTGAGGCCTTCTTTATAAAGCCACTAATTACCTCCCAAAGGCTCCACCTCTTAATAGCATCACATCAGGACATCAACATGAATTTTGGGGGGACACAAACATTCAAACCATAGCACAAACCATATATGTGATAAGGCGTTAAGATCTAAAATATATAAGGAATTCACATGTATTCACATGAATTCACATGAATTCATGTGAATTCAAGTTTTGCTACATGTGAATTCACATGAATTCACATGTAGCAAAAAACCCAAACAATTCGATTAAAAAATGGGCAGAACTGAATAGACATTTTTCCAAAGAGGACATACAAATGGACAATAGGTACACGAAAAGATGCTCAACATCACTAATCATCAGGGAAATGGAAATCAAAACTACAATGAGGTATCACCTCACACCTGTTAGGATAGCTATTAACCTCATACCTGTTAGGATAGCAATTCCCAACAGTGGTGGGAATTGGTGCAGCCACTATGGAAAACAGTAAAGAGGTTCCTCAAACAATTAAAAATAGAGCTACCATATACTCCAGCAATCCCACTTCTGGGTGTGTATATATATATGAAGGAAACAAAATTAGTATCCCAAAGAGACATCTGCACTCTCATGTTCTTTGTAGCATGATTCACAATAGCCAAGATATGGAAACAACCAAACTGTCCCTTGAGAGATGAATGGATTTAAAAAAGAAGTCCTGCTACTTGCAACAACATAAATGAACCTGAAGGACATTATGACTAGTGATTTTAGACATATTAAAAAATGCTGAACTCATAAAAACAGAGAGTAGAAGGGTGATTGCCAGGGGCTGGAGAGTAGGGGGAAAAAGGAGATGTTGGTCAAAGGGTACAAACTCAGTTATGAGGTGAATAAGTTCTGGGGACCTAAGGCACAGCATGGTGACCATATAGTACTGTATACCTGAAATTTGCTAAGAGAGTAGATTTTAAGCATTCCCGCCACTCACCCACGAGAATAAACGGTAACTGTGTGAGATGGTGGATGTGTTAACTGACTTGACTGTGATAATCACTTCACAATGTATATGTATATCAAATCATCACATTGTACACTTTAAACATATACGGTTTTGTCAATTCTATCTCAATAAAATTAGCAGAGGAGAAGTAGTATGATGAATTTGGAGCCAAGTTCCAGAATGACTGGTCTGGCCAGTGTGCGCAATGGATTAAGGAAGAGAGTGGAGGTGGGCAGAGGAGTCTGGAGGCACTGTGGGCGCCTCGGCAAACACTGGTGGGTACCTGCCCAATGTTCACCCCTCCTTCTTCCTAACAGAGCCCTCACTTTGTTTGGAGCAGCAATCAGGAGCGGCCGAGTGATACAGCCCAGACAATGAGATGTAAGGAGAAGTTGCTCAGTGGTGCTTCTGGATAAGCCCTTTAAAAACAGGAAAGACATGGCAAGACTGGCTTTTCAGTCTCTTACCCCTTTGTCCTTCCCCTCTTCCTGCCTGGAATATAGATGCAATGCTGGAGATGGAACACTCACTTGTAACCACAGAGAGAAAAGCATGAGGACAAAAGCTACTTGCTCAGAATATCTGAGGAGAGAGAGAAGTCAGGTCTCTGTTGGGCTGGGAAAGCTCTGGACCACTGACCTCCAGACATCGTGTTCCATAAGAAAACATAAAACTCCACTGGGTTAAGCTAATATAAATTTGTTTCTGTTGTTAGTGCTGCTGTTGTTAAGTTCAGATAAATGTAATTCCAAACTGACTGAGTGCTTTAAATTAGGAAATGGTGGTGAGAATGAAAAGAAGTCAGAGGTGAGAGATATTGCAGAATAAAATAAAGGAACTTAGCAGCATACTGAATATGGTGCAGAATAGAAGAGGAGGTTTCAAATCAAGGTAAATGGAGCCCTGAGGTGACCAAGAGAAAGAGGGGAGCCGACATTCACTGCTTGCCTCCTGTGTGCCCAACACCAGGCTGGTGCTTTACACACATGAGCACAACTCACTGTCATCGCCACTTGATGAGACGGATGAACAGAAAGAAGGAAGAAGGACGAGGGAACAGCAGGTGTGCCAGGAAGGTGAAGACAACAGTGGTCTCATTTTTAGCTGCACGAAGTGTGAGGTGCTGGTGGCTCAGCTGCACGGAGACCCATCGAGCAGGCAGACAGGAACCTGGGAGCAGAATCAGGAGAACGTCAGGATGGAGAGCGACTTATTCAGACACTCTGCGATGTGATGAGATCGTCCAGAGTTCAGAGCAAGAGAACAGGAGAACCAAAACCAG
Organism: Balaenoptera musculus; assembly: GCF_009873245.2. Classification (NCBI taxonomy): domain Eukaryota; kingdom Metazoa; phylum Chordata; class Mammalia; order Artiodactyla; family Balaenopteridae; genus Balaenoptera; species Balaenoptera musculus. Next base: position 25,085,980 of record NC_045795.1, read on the forward strand.
AACCCTGAGAAACACCAACCTAGCAGACAGAAATAGGAAAAAGATACAAAGAACAAGCTTCCAGGGAAGTAGGAAGAGTATCAGAGACTCTGACTTTCTAGAACTCAAAACATAGGGTTTCAAAAAGGGTGTGGTAAAGAGTAATTTACATTATATGTAGATCAATAAGGCTCAACACTAGACCAGGGGGTTGGCCCAGAGGCCAAAGCCAGCGGGCAGCCTGTTTTTCTAAATAAAGTTTAATCAAAATACAGCTACACCTGCTCATTTACACATTGTCTACGGCTGCTTTCACCCCACGGGGGCACAGCTGCATAGTTACAACAGAGATTCTGGTATGGCCTACAAACCTAAATTATTTACTACTCTTTCCAAAAAAGTCTGCCAACCTCTGCCCTAGACAATGAGCTCCTATTCCCTCACCTGGCTGCCTAAATGTTTATTAAAGTCTGGCATGTGGTGCAGGCGCCAATATCACTGAATTAATGAATAAATGACAAGAGATCATTAGATTTGAAAACAATCAGTAACCTCAAGGAAACAACTTCTGAAGAGTGTCTGGATACGAGAGGAGTCAGAGAGGAGGCGGTGACAGACACAAAAGAACTAAATTTGGAGAAATGGGAGCTAGTTAGCTGTGACAAGAAGGTAAAGAGATAAGTAAAGAAACACTCTAAGGTGAAGAGTAGGAAAACAGAAGCAGCTCACACTGGATCACTGGGTCTGACTGAGACCATCTGCAAAGTGAATATGGAGGCGCTTGGGGCTTAAAGAAAATGGAAAAGAAAGTGAGAATATTTGGAAATGCCTATATGGGAAAAATTGCTGGAAGTGAAAAAGAGAGGATGAAAAGGGTCATCGAGCAGGGGAGGAGGGTCCTCTTGAAGCTGAAGAGCACAGATGGGCAGGTCAACCGAACAAGGACAAGATACGCGAACACGCGGGTGTTCACGCTCTTCACACAGGGAGGGTTTGTGCAGAGGAGTGGGCTTATGGGCAATCTGTTATCTGTTAGGCTGAGTTCAGTGTACAGCAATGAAGACCCAAGCCCGAAAAGAACTTCAGATGAAGTCAATACTCCAATCACTTGTGCACTGTTTTAATCTTCTAGCTCAGAGAAAGAAGATGGCTAACTCCAAATTTCATCATCCTGTAACTAACACTTGATATAAAAAGTTCTCAGGCCTGACAAGTACTCAGGATCCCTTTTCATTATTCGTAGCAATGATTACTCAAATACAGGATTTGTACTTCCTTAGAGCATGACCCTTGTATTCATATCACCTTCAAGCATCTTCTCTCATTCACCTCTCTGACCCATCACAAGAGAAGAGGGGTAAAGTGAGGATCAAAACAAGGATAGCCATGGATTTCTTAACCCAGAACTTGAATTTCTCTTTATCTTATTCTAAGACACCAATACCTTCTCTTGACCCCACTTCGCCGGCCAGCTACTCCCCCATTTCTCTGTTCCCCTTTGCACCAACTTCCTCAAAAGAGGGGGCTATACTTCCAAGCTCGAATTCCTCTCCTCCCATTCTCTTAAGCCCACTCCCGCCCCTCCTATTCCAGTGGCAGTCTCCACTGAGGTCCCCAGTGTCGCCTACACATTGCTAAATCCCCATGTGACACAATGAATCACTGTCTTCCTTGATTTGCAGGCAATTCTTGCTTTTCAAGGCTCAGATATACATGAATTTCACTTACCACCATTTGGTTAAAGAACCCAGTCCCTCAACAACACAGTTCAAATTTCAGTTAGTAACTGTGAGTAACTGCCTAAAGTGCAAATTGACTGTCAGATTTTCAGTCCATGAATTATTACATAAATAATAGATGTGCATCACGATCAACGACAATCATATCACTTCTTTGAAAGTCTGTCAGTGACTGATCACTGGGCATGTTTTTCAAGTCACACACAGACAGCAAAGTGTGTAGCTATGTTGCCTCCTTTTCTCTAAAGGATAAACTCAAGTGACATTTTACAAAAATGGATAACTGAAAGAGAGAACTGGTCAACAAAGATGAGAGTGTGGCAAAGAAACCAAAAGAGATAGAGCTAGAAGCAGAATTCAAGTCAAACACAATGGAGTTATAGAAGAACTAGCTGACTGTGGGAATGCTGACACTGCTGTGGTTTAAGAGACTCTCGATGTGCAGGCAGAGGACCCTAGCAAAGGCTGGCTTATTGACATAAATGAGGGAAGTGGTCGCAACGAAAAGGATGAAGACACATGCCTTGGAGCAACTAAGCCCGTGCGCCACAACTACTGAGCCTGCACTCTAGAGCCCTCGAGCCACAACTACTGAAGCCCGTGTGCCTAGAGCCTGTGCTCTGCAGCAAGAGAAGCCACTGCAATGAGAAGCCCACGCACCACAACGAAGACCCAATGTAGCCAAAAAAAGAAAAAAAAGGATGAAGATATCCCAAATGCCAGCAAACAAAAAACTTCACATTAAAAGAACTCTGAGAGATTTCACTCATTAAAGGAACTCTAGGATGTATTTCGCAACATTGAAAGCAAAAATAATAAAATGTTGGAAGTCAATCCAAACTTGGAAAGGAATATGACCATTTGCCGAGGCACAGAAAAGACGTTCACTCTGTATCATAAGTTATATGACAAGATGGCAAGCACTGTTCCAACTACTCTTAATATGCTTTTTATAAAGAAATAAAACACTTTTAATTCTCAATGTTGCCAATGTCTTAAATTACAGTGCACTAAATAAAAATCAATTTTACTATTTTTGATTTCCCTATACATTTATAACCATCAGAGCTTTTCATGTTTTGACAAAAATTTTTTAAAGTTGCAGAACAGCAGTAAATTTTCCCATTGGTGCTAAGATTGTTTGCATGGTCACGTTTACAGTCCCGCACTACTGTGCAAAAGGGGACGGCCTGGATTCAGGACACCACACCCACTTGGCTTTCTTCCTGCCTCACTAGTTGTCCTGCTCAGTTTCTCTTCCCAACTCTTAGCGCTGGAGAACCCCATAGCGCAATCCTTGGAGCTATTCTCTCTTCTTTGTCTACAATGACTACCTGAGAGATTTCACCCAGTCTCATGGCTGAAAATATCATCTATATGCCCACAACTCCCACAGCCCAGACCTCTCACCTGAGCTCCAGATTTATATATCCAACAGCCCATTTGATCTCTCTACTTGAATATCTAATAGGTATCTTAAACCTAGTACACTGGACTTCCCTGGTGGCACAGTGGTTAAGAATCTGCCTGCCAATGCAGGGGACACGGGTTCGGAGCCCTGGTCGGGGAAGATCTCACATGCCACGGAGCAACTAAGCTCGTGCGCCACCACTACTGAGCCTGTGCTCTAGAGCCCGCGAGCCACAACTACTGAGCCCGTGGGCCACAACTACTGAAGCCCGTGCACCTAGAGTCCATGCTCTGCAACAAAAGAAGCCACCGCAACGAGAAGCCTGCGCACCGCAACTAAGAGTAGCCCCCGCTCGCCGCAACTAGAGAAAGCCTGTGTGCAGCAATGAAGACCCAACGCAGCCAAAAAATAAATAAAATTAAATAAAAATTTAAAAACAAAACCAAAAAAACCTCCCTAACATATCCAAAACTGAAATCCCTCCTGCCCCCGCCCTGCCAAAAAAAACCCTCCTCTACCCACAATGGACTTCTTCCCCATCTCAATTGGTGTCAACTCCTTTCCAGTTGCTCAGGCCAAAAACCTTAGTCATTCTTACCTACTCTCTCTCTTATCTCCCCTATATCATCTGCCTGAATCCTTATTAGCTCTACCTTAAAATATACCCCAAATCAGACCACTTCTCCCCACCTTCACTGATACTACCCTGGTCCATGCACCACCATCTCTTGCCTAGATCACTGCCACATTCTCCTAACTAATCTCCCTCTGAATCTATTCTTAACACAACAGCCACTTCTTTTAAAACACATGTCAAATCGTGCCCCTCCTCTACTCAGAAGCCCCACAGTGGCTCTCGCTTTCACTCAGAGAAAAGCCAACATCCTTCCAGAGACCTAGCAGGTCCTACACAATCTGGCTCCTTGCTAATTTTCTAACTCCGGCTCCTGCTCCTCTTCCTCACTCCTCCACTGCAGCCACTCACCGGCCTACTTCTTGCCAGTGTTACCTGTGTGCTCCGGGTTTGCTCATACTTAGGGTCTTAGCACTCACTGCTCCCTCTTCCTGGAAAGCTCTTCCTCCACATGTCCACGCAGCTGACTCCTTTACCTTCAAGTGTCTGCTCAGTGCCACCTTCACAAGGTATGACCACCTCCCCAAGGTGTGACCACCTCCCCCAACCAACTGCAACCCACCCCCACCTTCCAGAACCCTTATCACTCTTGTTTTGCTCCACTTCCCCACAGCACTCATCACCCAACACACTGTATAACTAACTTACTGATGCTGTTTATTAGCTAACTCCCACTGCTTAGAGGGTCGACTCCATGAGGGCAGCAACTTCTGGTCTATTTTGTTTACTGATAAAAGCCTAAGGGCCTAGTGATAGTGTCTGATACATACAAGGCACTCAATAATTATTTGCTAAATATATGAAGTTGAAAAAGTTCTAAGTTACTAGCTATTATGTTGGACCCAGGTAACCTATGTACGTCTAAGACCTTCCATTGGTGAGGGAAATCTGAAAATCTAAAATGTGATTATCCACTCATTTTAAGAACTGCTTCCTGAATATCTCATTGTGCCAAAGCCAAAATGGACCTTAGATGGTCAAACATACTTGTCCAATTCTGGTGCAGGAGCTTCTTGCTTTCGAACACGGTTCTGAATTGACAGGAGTGCTTCTGGTGAATACCGGGCAGCATTGCGCTCCATGTATTTCAGAACACAGTCGTCTGTATCAAGGATGACGAACCGGTGGCCAAACACTGGGGAAAGGGTAGAAATACACTTAGCCTGGTCATGTTTTTATCAGGCAACCAAGAGTAAAAATTCACAGGTGTGTATTTGTGACGTAGACTAATGAACTTTCAGTTGCTCTCTAAACTAATATGCACTAGTTTGCTTGGTGTTTAGGGAGCTCAGAGTCTCCATCTACAGCCAACAAATGCAACCAATTTACAGTTTAATTGATAAAGGAGATTTATAGATTTATACACTATACCACATGTACAGCTGGACTGCAGACTAACTGCTTCCTACAAGGGTTAACTGAATTAAATTCCTAATTAGAAGAACCCATTCACTTGGCCAGAAAAAGAGCCTAAACTGTGTTGAGACTTACCCTCAATCACAGCACCAATGAAGAAGTCACTGGGGCCATAATAGATGGGGTTTTCCACTGAGGAGCCTGGTTTGACAACTTTAGTTCTGCCAAGATACTTGCCCCCAATGATACCAGAATTGCGAACAGGAGGCTCAAAGATACTGATCATGTCAGTGGCTAGAAAATAAGAGAAGACAAATCGGCGGTCTTTGTCTTCTGGGATGGGGGATTCCTGGAAAGGTGAAGAAAAGAAGATATTACGAAGGTACGTGATCTATGCAAAAGCCTCAAACTGAAATATCTACAGGGACTAGGGTACAATATAAACCTAACATATGAAGTATAATATAAATGAACAGTATGGGGTGGGGCTCGGGGGGCCGGGAAAGGACATACCTCATCTAAGGGAGGCTGCCCCAACTCACCTCCACTTGATTGTGGGAATGAATATAGGCCCAATGTTGCTAGATCCAATTTTTCATGAGAAAACAGAAATCTGGATTACTATATAAAAACCCTGACTTTAAAATGTTGACTTCAATGCTTTAAAAGCACCAGGCAGGCCAAAGAAAACATATGGGCTGCATTCAGTCCACAGGCTGCCAGTTTGAAACCTCGTGGCTGACATTATGTTCAACGTCGAGGACACCAGGTGATTATGCAAAGCTTACGCCTTTAAACAAATCCATTTTTATACATAATTTAAAAAAGAAAATTTAAGAAGGGACGAAGGAGTAATATAATGTCATAGAGTTGAAAGTGATTCTGAGAAACTACGTTGTTGATAAGACTTTTCCTAAATCAAATCACCAAGAAACAAATTCCAGACAGAACAAGCCTAAATACAGACATGTTTATTCTTGACTAAAATCCTCTCACATCACAATTTCAGCACACACCTTCTCATTCAGACCATGGAATTATTTGTGTCATTTCTCATTTAGTAGAGAAAGTCATTGAATTTCCTCTTGGTAAAATAATTTCCTCATACCATTCCCTATCTGACAGTCTCCAAACTTTTTTCGTTGAACACCCTTATAATAAAAAAAAATTTTTTTAAACAAACAAGAAATAAAAATTAAATCACATCCTTCCTCTCCTCTCAAACCTCCAGAGGATCCCCATCACACTTAGAAGAAAATAAAGTTCTGAGCAGGACTACAGGCTCGGGTGTGCAAGGGGGCTGGGGGCAACAGCTCACCCTGGCAGGAAGGAGTATTTAAAACTTTTTTAAAAATGTTTTTGCCATTTTATTTTGAACTAAGTTTATCAGACTTACAGAAAAGTTGCATAGTTGAGAATTCTCATAAGCCCATCACCAAGCCTCACCTAACAGTAATATCTTACATAACCATAGCACAATTATCAAACCCAGAAGATGATGGTATAATGCTTTAAATAAACTACTGTCCTTATTCAAATTTCACCTGTTTTCCACTTATGTTCTTTCTCTGTTTCAGGATCCTATACTGCATTAGTTGTTATTTCTCTTTAATCTCATCCAATTTGTGACAGTTCCTCAGTCTGCTCTTGTCTTTCATGACCCTGACATGAGTACTGGTCAATTATTTTGTTGACTGTCCCTCATGCATCTCACTTTTGCATCTTTGGCAAAAATACCACAGGAAAAAAAAACAAAACACGTCCTTCTCTGTGCATATCAAGGAGTTCATGATAACAGAACATCTTTTTATTGATGTTGAACTTGATCACTTGGTTAAGAAGATGCCTGGTGGGTTTCTCCCCTGTAATGTTACCATCTTTCCCTTTGCAGTTAGTAAATATCTTGAGGAGATATTTTGAAACCATGAAAATCTTGTTTCTCCTCAAAGGTTTTCCCACTAATTTTAGCATCCGTTGATGGACCCTGTCAGCAACAAGTACTGCTGAGGTGTGCGCTTAACGGTAATTTTCTATTGCACTCTTCTCTTCTCCATTTGTTCATTGAAATTCTACTGTATCATAATCTCCAGGTCCATCATGTTGCTGCAAGTGGCATTATTTCATTCTTTTTTAGGGCTGAGTAATAGTCCATTGTATGTATGTACGTGTGTCTGTGTGTGTGTGTATATACATACATACATACATACGCCACAACTTCTTTATCCATTCATCTGTTGATGGACATTTAGGTTGCTTCCATGTCCTGCCTATTGTAAATAGTGCTGCTATGAACATTGGGGTGCATGTACCTTTTCGAATTATATTTTTCGTTAGGTTGAGTCCTAGTCCTGCCTCTGTCTAAGCAGTAAGACCTGGGACACACCAATTAGCCTCTCTGATTCTTATGTTTTGAAACATAAAATGAGTATATTATATTGCCTGACTCACAGATAGTGTATGTGTAAATAAATTCATTTACCCATTCATCCAACAGTTATTGAGTGCCTACAAAGTCTAAAGAGACATGACTCCTGCCCTCAAGGAGTTCATAGTTACTATGTCATAATTCAACAAACCTCTTGAACTTTAACAGTAACTCAAAGAACTTAGCAACAATGCAAAACCTTCATTAATCAGAATTCTTAACGTATGGAGTGTTCTAGTTGACCTAGAATTTGCTAGAACTCCCTTGTTTCAAAGCTTTTTCAATATTTAAAAAATACATTAGTCAACTATGTTCTCATTTACTTTTTATTTTTTCAAATACATTTCTATTCCCACAGTAACTTATTTCAATTTCTCCTATTTATGTCTATATTTCTAAATAAAATGCTTATATTTCTATTTCTGCATTTTTTTCTACTTTTAAAGACATTGTCCTTTGAATTCTTATCAGTAATTTGCTTCAGGTAATTCAGCCAGTGAGTGGAACACTCAGGATTTGAATTTATGTCTGTTTCCAAACCTCTTAGCCACTAGCCACATGACCTCTCAAAGTTCACATCTATTAAATTAGTATGATTCCATTTGTTACATTTAATGAATATAAAATACATCAAGCTAGATATCACCAATGATAAAAATTAGTAAGACATGGTCCCTACCCTCAAGAAAATCACAGTTCACTGGAAAGGCACACAAATAGATAATTTGAATGTAAGTCAGGCTTTCATAATTGCTTAATAAAAAAGGCCAAAATGCCTGTCAAAATTTGAGGGATAGAGAGATTAATGATTTAAGAAAGATTGTGAGGGCAGATAGGACTTGAGCTAGGTCTTGGTTCAGGGGCACCATACTTAATACTATCCAACCTGCCTGAAGGTTGGAGCCAGTGGTTGTTTAAATAAACACATACCTCTGGCAGCTGTTACTCTAGAGCTTACAGACAAAATGGACAACTGTGCACAGTACTGACACAGAACAGAATCTTAGGATATAAAAATTGTCCTCACCAGTGCAGCCAAATAACGAAGCACCTTGTTCTCATTCATCAGCATTTTAATAACATCTTTTTTTGGAGCTTTTGGAATGAGCGCAAAGCAATTCTGAGCAGAGTCTTCAACTAGTCCATAACCGTTATAGGGAGGTAATTCCTGAAGAAACACAGGAAGCAAGAAATAAAGCAGATGCTCCTTGTTCTAAAAATTAAAGGTAACTAAGTTTCTTTTTAAAATCTAGAAAACATTTATTTAAAAGCAATTTCTACATATACAAATGTAATCAGAAAAAATAACATATCACACATTCCATTCCTCTTTATAGATTTTACACCATGATCACTGCGCATACAAGTGACTGATGATGCTACAAAGTAACACTCGGGGCTGGATTTAATCTATCACTTATGTCCACTGACCCCTTACTGCCAAAGCAGAGCCTGGCCCTGCTCCCAGCCCCAATCCTGGCCTGTGTGGCCCTCCAGCACGGTTAAGCCTATGGGTCTGTGACTTCTTTGTCTGGGGTGTGGGTCTCAGCCTGGCAGATCTGGAAACTGTTTTCTCAATTCACCCAAAGTGGGCACGTGTGTGTGTCGGAGGTGGGGGTAGGGTGAGGGTGTCAGGACTTGGTTCATGCTACTTCCGATTTACCTCTGTATTTCTAATATTTTTATTTCTTTTTAAAAATTTTTTTTAATTTTATTTATTTATTTTTGGCTGCGTTGGGTCTTCGTTGCTGCGTGTGGGCTTTCTCTAGTTGCAGCGAGCAGGGGCTACTCTTTGTTGCGGTGCGTGGGCTTCTCATTGCAGTGGCTTCTCTTTGTTGCGGAGCACGGGCTCTGGGCGCATGGGCTTCAGTAGTTGTGGCTCGTGGGCTCTAGAGCACAGGCTCAGTAGTTGTGGCGCATGGGCTTAGTTGCTCCGCGGCATGTGGGATCTTCCCGGACCAGGGCTCGAACACGTGTCCCCTGCATTGGCAGGCGGATTCTTAACCAGTGTGCCACCAGGGAAGTCCCTATTTTTATTTCTTCATTTTTGCCTAAGAGAATGACAGCCATACTTCACTGAGAACACACATCCCCCTGTCCACACAGGATTCCCCTTTCTTAGTGAAGGAGCAAACTCATGGAACTAAATTCCAGATGCAAAGGTTATTTGATGAGTGTGAAAGTTTAGGATGAACTTATATTTTTCATTTAGGTTCCATGAAGGGCTGAAAGCACCGCTATAGGTTGCTAAGATCTGTTTGTCTAAAAACTTAAGTAGTTCAGAGGTTGTTTTCCTCCCTCTCATCAATGCTAGGCGGACTGCAGCTGAGTTCTTTTTCTCTGACTCCTTTCTGCTATGCTTTCTCAGCAAACTAGCTTGTACCACGCTTTTACTAGTAGATACCCTCCCCAAATCTTTTAATATATTGTATTCAGGGACTTTAACAAATTAGTCTATATGAGCCCTGCTCCATCTGCAACAAGGGACTCCCTCAGAAACCAGGGACTCTGCTCTTTTCGTCCAAGGTGGGGTGCTTAGAACACTGATCCTTCACCCACTTCCTGGGCTGTAGTTAATGTGATCTTCATGGCTGGAATATGACTAATGGATCCAGTAGATGGACGATGACTTAATTTGCTCCAAATGCAAAACCACTACTCAGTGAATATACACAGTTGCCATGAACAGAGGGACTTTGGGTGAGATACTGCATGCTAAGCTCTGACTGACTCTGGAGGTGGGCGGAAATGCACAGTGGTGGAGTCTAATATCAATACACAGTGAGAGCAGCCTGGTTGGGGGGTGTGGGGGGAGGTTAAGGAGTTTTAAAATAGGCAGGTAAGTTTCTGAGCACCTTCCTCTCAAATTCCTTTTGTTTTAACAGGTTTCTACCTATTTTTCCCAAGTTGCATCTCATTTCCTCTGCTTGGAATAAAGACTTTCTCTAAATATCAGCCCCTGTGCCTGTGGTCCTGGCACCATGCTTTTCATGCTCCAAGCTACCGCCTGGGTCCTGTTCTAAACGAGAGCCATTCCTCTGACTGTGGACATTATCACGCCTAGACACTCCTGTTCGTATGACCCACCTTCCAGAGTTTCTGCCCAGGCTTTCTTAATTATGCACGCACACACAAAGTCTTGGAGTCCCTCATCCTTCAGAGGCCAGCTCCACGGCAGATGAGCTCTCCTGGTCCTGGCTTCTTCCTCCTCCCTACTAGCATGTCTCCAGATGGATCCAGCCTGAGATCCAGCACGTCTGGCTTCTGGATCCATGTGGACTTACTCCTGATCTGGCAGATCAGCCTGACCTGGGTACCGAGATTCCCAAATTAAATATACGCACTGCATATCCACTTCTGTCCCTGCCCATCAGCTTGACTCGGGCTTGGTCCCTCTAGAACCTGCTACGGCTCTCATCCCTGTGTTCCAACTACATTGTGTAGAGTTTAGATGACTGAGAGGTAATGATTGAGGAGAGCTAAAAGGTATTTGCTGTTTGGTAAGTGGAGCTTTCCTACTCATTTCCAACAAAGACTTTCATGGACAGGCAGAGAGGATTTATTTGTAGCAGAATTATTTATTATAGAGAAAATAAACTGACCAAACACTACAACTAATGTGCCGTATGTAAGGATGGAGAATTCATTGTATTATACAGAGTGACTGAGACAGTGCAAAACAAACAAACCAAAATCTATAGTGGTTCTTCAGTTCTCTCTGCTCTCTATCCAAGTCTTCCCTCCCTTTCTTTCTTTAGAAGACAAATTTGGGGGGTGGAAAGGTGATAGTAATGAGGATGGAGAGCAGGGCTATTCTAGGACTCAAAGCTTTTATCAGCTCAAAAGACAGATCAAAGCCGTCCACTAGGAAAAGTGCACCAGTGTGCTACAAGCCCTCCCCATCCTACTTCCTGGTTAGGTGAGACTCCTCCTTATGAGAATGTTTGACATTTAACAGCATCACCCTTGTACTTTTCATTGTGATGCCTGGACTGCAATCTCACACAATACTTATCTATAAACTCAAGTGGTAGAGTAGTTTGGTTGATCAAAATCTACATCTGTTCACATGGTATTTTTTCCTGTAGACTGCATCAAATGCTGCCCCCAAAACTGGGGCATAGGGACATGGGTTTTATTATAATTCTTAATCCATGAGCACATTCATGGGTAAGGAGCTCTATCAGAGGAAAAACTGACAGCAAGAGGCATTATCATCACCCACACTCCCTTCTGGAAGTTTTATTGCCCCAGGAAGGCCTAGCACCAAAATCCAAATCCTTCTTTGTAACTGTTTTTATGAGATGTTGGTTCTAAAAGCCTTGCCTAAGATATCACTTGCCTTTGAGGGGAACAAATACATACTGCCTAGGCAGTCTTCTTCAGTCTATCCAGGAAACACACCACATACCTCCTATTTGCCAGGCACTGTGTTAGGCGCTAGGAGCACAAAGATGAACAGTGGTCCTGCTGTCAAGGAACTTAGTCTCATAGAAAAATTCATAAACAGATGTTTAAATACGATAAGTGCTAGTGGAGGGAGGCACAGAGTATCCCAGGAACACAGACGATGGGGGGCGAGCCCTGCCTGGCACTTCAGAGAAGCCTTCTTGGAAGAGAGAAAGCCTACACTGAGTTGTGAGAGGTAAGAAAAAGCCGTGTAGAGAAATGATGGAGAAGTGGTTCAAGCAGGAGAAAGAGCATTAGCGAAAGTCCAGGGGAATAAAACAGGATGCAGAACCACCTGTAATTCAGTAGAATTGGAGGCTAAGTGCAAGCAGCATGGGCAGCAGATGCGGGGAAGGCAGGAGGAATTCAATCATTCCATCCTTCCAGTCGTGTCTTTCAAAAAGAAAAGAGCCCACGGGCATTATTTTATACACACGCTGGCAAAATAAAGATGGGCCACAGGTGCTAACACACTATCTTATACATGGGCAACAGAGAGGTTGTTTGAGTTGTTCCTGCCCCAAATAGGTACAACGAGCACCAGTGTTTTGGTCTACGACACTGTGGGCCTTAATACTTCAGGTGCTTGTTGAATCTGCTGTGTAATGTGTAATTTTGAAAACATGCAATTGTCATTTCAAACCCTAAAATATGTGGCTGAGCCACTCTGAAGGTTCAAGTTTATTAAATTACTATTTTGGTGCATTAAAGACACCATGAACTTACTCTCAGAGTGGACTTTGAGGTGCACAGAACTGAATTTTGGGGTTTTGCGTGATTTTAAGGAGAGCGATGTTGCAATTAAAGAACACTGTCTTCCAACATCTTCAGTGAATCAGTTTTTGTTTTGCTCCCAATCACTTTTTAAGTAAAAGGGTTTGATAAATAGGCAAGAAAAAATGAAATGCCTTAGTGGTCTGGAATTTTAAAAGATGTCTTTTTTTTAATCAAAAAGTTTTTAAATTATTAAAGTAACACAAGGCTTGGTATAAAAACTGAAATTAAGGGAACTCCCTGGTGGGCCAGTGGTTAGGACTCCATGTTTCCACTGCAGGGGACATGGGTTCAAGCCCTGGTCAGGGAACTAAGATCCCGTAAGCCACGTGGCATGGCCAAAAAAAAAAAAGCGAAATTAAAACCACACGGTATAGAAAGAAAGCTCCCTGATCATCTCCCACTTCCCTCCCTCCCTCCCCTTCCCATGGTGAACTAACCACTGTTAACAGTCCGGGGAAACATTCCTCTGGGTCTTTTCCTCAGTAATATAAGCAGATGTTGTATACAGTAATCTACAAAAATAGTGCCATGTCATGTATTCACAATCCCTTAACAATGTTATGGACATTTTCTCATGTTAATACGCATAGACTCCCTCTTTTTTTAACAAGTCTGATAGTCCTCTAATTATATGGATGGATATACTATAATTTATTCTGCCAATGTCCTTACACTTTATTATAAGTAATGCTACACTACACATCCTCACACATATCTACTTATAATCCCCAAACCAGATTTTCTGGGTCAAGAGATATGTGATATTTTATTTTGAAAAAGTTAAAATGAGACAGACTGCCCTTCAGAAAAGTTTTTCTCATTGGTTCGCCTATTAACAGTACACGAAATGCCTACTGCATCACACCAGGGCAAACACTGGATATTGTGAGTCTTTTTAAATCAAATAGATCCTAAACCTCATTATTTTCATTTCTCTTTGTTTGATTATCAATTGAGGGTGTTTCCGTATGTTCATTAGCCATTTGTAGTTCTTCTTTTGTGAACTGCTCTATTTCACATGCTTTGTCCATTTTTTTTTATTGGGTATTCACAAAAGAGCCTTTTTTATCCCTTTCCTTAAACTTCTATTAATGCATCAGAAGATGAACTCTCTCTGTAACCTCAGAACCAGTGTCCTGTTACCTGTTTCACAGGAGGTGGCTCCTTCTTGCTCACATCAATGCGTGGTAAATCGGAGATTCCAAATTTTTCTTTGTAATACTGCCGAGTAAATGGATCACAATCATAAATGAAGAAAGTTCTCCCAAGTATAGTGAGTGGCTTCCCAACAATGAAGTCTTTGGCAGTATACCATTCCAACACCTCCTTGTCTGAGATTTCCAGCACACACCGAGGGAAGTTCTCTAACAAAAGACAGCAGGGAGAGGAAAGAGAAAGGAATGAGGATGGGAAGAAAGACTGACACACAGCAGCCAGCAGCCAGGCATTCCTGAGAACCAGAGGGAGTGCAGGCTTCAGCTCTGACCGAGGGTCAGGGGCTCCTCCACACTCCCGGCAGAACACAGGGCTGAGTATTTCCATCTGCGAACAGGACACATAAATAATAGCCCAGACTGTTTCTGTAAAGTCTCTCTCCCATATTCGGCTTGAACTATCCCTAGAGGTCACCAATCTTAGTAGAATTAACGCTTAGAAGGAATCATTACAAGAGAAAAGAATACATGTCCTTCTATAAAGACAGAGTATTGGATCTAGAGCGGGGGGGGGCCCAGTCATTTACTTCAACCACCCACCCATTTATCCGTTCATCTAACAAATTATTAGTGACCACATATACCATGTACCAGGTGCACTGCTGAATACAGAGATTATAACAATTAACAGTATGGATAAAATTCCTGCCTTGATGGAGAAAACATTCTATTCGGGGCCACAGACTCTAAACACACAAAACATGGTTTCATTTCAATTGTGGTCACTGCTATGAGGGCAGTCTGATCTAGTCCTGTGCCAAGAGGCACAGGAGGGACAGTCAGCACGATGGTTCCGGTAATCCGTTCATCTGGGAAATCAACAGATTTTCAAACGTAGAATCAACCTTCCATTTTTGGAATAAATCTAATTTGTCACACTCTCTTATGAAAACTAGGTGTTGATTGTTTAAGACTGATTCCCTGTAGCTTGGCCTCCATGGAAACCATAAGATCATCAGTCAGTTCTAGTAAGGTGCCACACTTTGTAGCTGGAACCACAAAGCTTGGCACCAGAACTCTGATGACAGGGGGCATAAGAGGGGGGTTGGTACTATCCTAACTGATAATTGCTAAGAAAATAAGGAAGGAGGCTAAGGTTCTGCTACAGCATTCAGAAAACCTAACACTCCAGCCCTTGATTTGCCAAAGAAAAGGGTTGGCTGCTTCCCAATCATGCATCTTAAACGCCCTATAGACCAAGGGTTCCTTCTCCCAGTGTCTAGCGCCCAACCCTACTAGAGCTCTCTGAGTTACCCCAGGAAGTGATGGGCAGTGGAGGACACAGCTCATGACTCTGTGGCATTGTTTTCTTTTTTTTTTTTTTTTGGCCACGCCATGTGGCTTGTAGGATCCCAGTTCCCTGACCAGGGAACAAACCCAGGCCCTTGACAGTGAAAACACAAAGTCCCAGCCACTGGACTGCCAGAGAATTCCCCAATAATTATTACTTTAAATGTAAGTGGACTAAATGCTCCAATCAAAAGACATGGAGGGGCTAAATGAACAAAAAAACAAGATCCATCTACATGCTGCCTACAAGAGACTCACTTCAGACCTAAGACAGACAGACTGAAAGTGAGAGGATGAGAAAGGGTATTCCATGCAAATGAAAATGAAAAGAAAGCTGGGGTACCAATATTTATATCACACCAAGTAGACTTTAAAACAAAGGCTGTAAAAAGAGACAAAAAAGGGCATTACATAATGATAAAGGGATCAATCCAAAAAGATATATATATATATACAGCCAACACAGAAGCACGTAAGTACATAAGGCAAATATTAACAAACAAAAGGAGAAACTGATGGTAACACAATAATAGAAGGGGACTTTAACACTCCAGTTTCATCAATGGACAGATCATCCAGACAGAAGATCAAAAAGGAAACACTGGCCTTAAATGACATTAGACCAAATGAACTTAATAAAAATATATAGAACATTCCATCCCAAAGCAGCAGAATACATTCTTTTCAAGTGCACATGGAACATTCTCCAGGACAGTTCACATGCTAGGCCACAAATCAAGTCTCAGTAAATTTAAGAAGACTGAAATCATATGAAGCATCTTCTCCAACCACAACACCATGAAACTAGGAATCAACTACAAGGAAAAAAAAAAAACTGTAGACCTTGAGATTATCTTATTAGTGAAGTCAGAAGGAGAAAGACAAATATCATACGATATCACTTATATGTGGACTCTAAAATATGACACAAATAAACCTATCTACAAAACAGAAACAGACTCACAGACAGAGAACAGACTTGTGGTTGCCAGGGGTGGGGTGGGGGAGGGATGGTTTCGGAGTTTGGGGTTAGCAGATGTAAACTACGATATGTAGAACAGATAAATAACAAGTTTCTACTGTATAGCACAGGGAACAATATTCAACATCCTGTGATAAACCATAATGGAAAAGAATATAAAAAGAATGTGTGTGTGTATATGTATGTATATATACGTATAACTGAACCACTTTGCTGTATAGAAATTAAGACAACATTGTAAATCAACTATACTTCAATAAAAAAAAGAAAAAACACTGTAAGAAACCCAAATGTGTGGAGGCTAAACAGTATAGTACTAAACAACCAATTGGTCACTGCAGAAATCAAAGAGGAAATAAAAAATACCTGGAGACAAATGAAAATGGAAACACAATGATACAAAATGCTATGGGACACAGCAAAAGCAGTTCTAAGAGGAAAGTGTATAGCAATATAAGCCTACCTCAGGAAATAAAAAATCTCAATCTAACCTTACACCTAAAGGAAGTAGAAAAAGAAGAATAAGCAGAATCCAAAGTGAGTAGAAGGAAAGAAATAATAAAGATCAGAGAGGAAATAAATGAAATAGAGACTAAAAAAAACAACAGAAAAGATCAATGAAACTAAGAGGTGTTTCTTTGAAAAGATAAACAAAATTATAAACCTTTAGCCAGATTCATCAAGTAAAAAATGAGAGAGGATCCAAATAAATAAAATCAAAAATGAAAGAGAAGTTACAACCAACACCACATGAATACAAAGAATCATAAGAGATTAGTACAAACAATTACACGTCAGCAAAATGGACGACCTAGAAGAAATGGATAAATTCCTAAAAACACACAATCTCCTAAGACTGAATCAAGAGGATATAGAAAATATGAATAGACTGATTATTAGTAATGAAATTGAATCAGTAATCAAATACCCCCAAGAAACAAAAGTCTAGGACCAGAGGGCTTCACAGGTGAATTCTATTAAACATTTAAAGAAGAGTTAACACCTAACCTTCTAAAGTATTCCAAAAAACTGAAGGAGGAGAAATGCTTCTGAACTCATTCCATGAGGCCAGCATCACCTTGATACCAAAACCGGACAAAGGCACCACAGAAAAAGAAAATTGTAGGCCAATATCACTGATGAACATAGATTCAAAAACCCTCAAAAAATATTAGCAAACAGGATACAACACTATGTTAAAAGCATAATACAATATGATCAAGTGGGAATTATCCCAGGGGTGCAAGGATGGTTCAAAACCCACAAATCAATCAATGTGACTAACAAATTGAAGAATAAAAATCATATGATCATCTCAATAGGTGCAAAAAAAGCTTTTGGTGAAATTCAGCATCCATGTATGATAAAAGCTCTCAACAAAGTGGGCAGAGAGGGAACTTTCCTCAACTTAATAAAGGCCATACATGACGAGCCCACAGCTAACTTCACACTCAACAGTAAAAAGCTGAAAGCATTTTGTCGAAGACTAGAAACAAGAGAAGGAAGACCACTCACTCCAATTTTATTCACCGTAGTATTGGAAGTCTTAGCCATAGCGATCAGACAAGAAAAAGAAATAAAAGGAATCCAAATTGGAAAGGAAAAAGTAAAACTGCTACTGTTTGCAGATGATACGATACTATATATATAAAATCCTAAAGGTGCCACAATAAAACTTAGAACTAATAAATGAATTCAGTAAAGCCATAAGGTACAAAATATACAGAAATCTGTTGCAATTCTATATGCTAACAAAGAACTAACAGAAAGAGAAAACAAATCCATTTACAACTGCAT
This sequence comes from Balaenoptera musculus, assembly GCF_009873245.2. Taxonomy (NCBI): domain Eukaryota; kingdom Metazoa; phylum Chordata; class Mammalia; order Artiodactyla; family Balaenopteridae; genus Balaenoptera; species Balaenoptera musculus. The sequence continues at coordinate 25,104,033 of NC_045795.1, forward strand.
CAAAAAGAATAAAATACCTAGAAATAAATCTAACCAAGGAGGTAAAATACTTTTACTCAGAAAACTGTTAAGACTCTGATGAAAGAAACTGAAGACAACACAAACAAATGGAAAGATACACTGTGCTCATGGATTGGAAGAATTAATATTATTAAAATAAACATATTACCTAAGGTAGTCTACAGATTCAATGCAGTCCCTATCAAAATACCAATGGCATTTTCCACAGAACTAGAACAAATAATTCTAAAATTCGTATGGAAACACATAAGGCTCTGAATAGCCAAAACCATCTTGAGAAAGAAAAACAAAACTGGAGGTATCATGCTCACTAATTTCAAACTATACTACAATCCTACAATAATCAAAACAGTATGGTACTGGCACATAGATCACATAGATCAATGGAACAGAACAAAGAGCCCAGAAATAAACCCACACTTATATGGTCAATTACTCTATGACAAATCAGGCAAGCATACACAATGGGGAAAAGACAGACTCTTCAATAAGTGGTGTGGAGAAAACTGGACAGCCACACGTTAAAAGAATCAAACTGGACTACATACTCACACCATATACAAAAATTAACTCAAAATAGAATTAAAATTTAAATGTAAGAACTGAAACCATAAAACTTCTATTAGAATACATAAGCAGTACATTCTTTGACATCAGTCTTAGCAACATTTTTTTGGGGATATGTCTCCTCAGGCAAGGGAAACAAAAGCAAAAATAAACCAATGGGACTACAAAAAACTAAAAAGCTTTTGCACAGTGAAGGAAACTAGGAACCAAACAAAAAGGCAGCCTACTGAATGGGAGAAGCTATTTGCAAATAATACACCTGATAAGGGGTTTAATATCCAAAATATAGAAAGAACTCATACTACTCGACATCAAACAAAAAATCCACCTGATTAAAAAAATGGGCTGAGGGCTTGAATAGACATTTTTCCAAAGAAGACATACAGATGGCCAACAGGCACATGAAAAGATGCTCAACATCACTAATCACCAGAGAAACACAAATCAAACCCACGAGATATCACATCACACCTCTCAGGATGGCTGTTATCAAGATGACAACAAATAACAAATGTTGGCGAGGATGTGGAGGAAAGGGAACCCTTGTGCACTGTTGGTGGGAATGTAAATTAGTGCAGCTACTATGGAAAAAAGTATGGAGATTCCTCAAAAAATTAAAAACAGAACTGTCATGCGATCCACCAATTCCACTTCTGGGTATTTTTCTGGGAAAAAAAAAAACACTAATTCAAAAAGATTTATGCACCCCTCTGTTCACTACAGCATTATTTACAATAGCCAAGATATGGAAGCAATCTAAATGTCCACAGATAGATGAATGGATAATGAGAAAGTGCTGTATACACACACACACAATATTACTCAACAATAAAAAAGAATGAAATCTTGCCATTTTTGACAACATGGACCTAAAGGGTATTATGCTAAGTGAAATAAGTCAGACAGAGAAAGACAAATACTGCATTTCACTTGTATGTGGAATCTAAAAAAGTAAAACAAAAGAATAAACATAACGAAACAGAAACAGACTCATAGATACAGAGAACTAACTGGTGGTTCTCAGAGGGGAGTGGGGTAAGACGATGAGTGTAATTGATGAGGGAAACTAAGAGGTACAAACTTTAGTTGTAAAATAAATAAGTCATGGGGGTGTAATGTACAGCATAGGGAATATAGTCAATAGTACTGTAGGGACTTCCCTGGTGGCGCAGTGGTTAAGATGCCATGCTCTCAATGCAGGGGGTCCGGGTTTGATCCCTGGTCAGGGAACTAGATCCCACATGCACGCCACAACCGAGGAGCTGGCAAGCCGCAACTAAAGAGCCCACGTGCCGCAACTAAGCAGCCAGTGAGCGGCAACTAAGGAGCCTGCGAGCAGCAACTAAGGAGCCTGTGAACCACAAATAAGAAGCCCGCCAGCCACCACTAAGGAGCACACGTGCCGCAACTAAGACCCGGCCGCAACCAAATAAATAAATAAATATTTAAAACAAAAAAAGCCTGGCTATGCATTAGAGTTGTCAGGGGAACATTGAAAATAACGATAATAATAATAATACTGTAATAACTTTGTGTGGTGACAGATGATAACTAGAATTATCCTGGTGATCATTTTGTAATGTATAAAAGTATCAGACCACTGTGTTGTACACCTGAAACTAATATAGTATTGTAAGTTAATTCTATTTCAATAAAAATAAATAATCCATAAAAATACCCAAACATTTTTCAAAATTTGTTGTTTTTTAATCCTATCACTGCTCCAATATCATTACTGTAATAAATTTTAATTTTACCTTGATATTTTTTAAGCCCCTCAAATTTAACATTGTTCCTTTAGTTTGTATAGTCAATGTTTATTTAGATTTACCTACATTTTACCGTTTTCTTTATTTATCACTTCTTATATCTCAGATCTTACTTCTGGAATCATTTTCTTTCTATACGTTAGATTTTTCCTAGTAAGGGTCCATTGTTTAGGTCCACTCCCAGCTCTCCCGCAAAGCCTTTAGTCTTTCTAGCTCACACCTCTTCTTCTGAGCTTTGTCTACATGACATAACTGGTTAACAATCAGATAATCTGGAGCACCTGTATTACTGTTTAAGCGCTTTGAGTATTTATATGACTTGTCTCCCCAGCCGCTAGAAGTGACTGAAGGGCAGGGATTCTAGGTCTGGGAGTAACATTTTCATTTTATCCTCCACAGCACAGCACTTAGCACATGACGTAGTTCCCATAGCAGATATTTAACTCTTGTTTAACTGAATTCAATAAAAATTATCCATTGGCTTAATGCCCCTGGGAGTCAGTCAGACGCTTTAACACCGTGGTTCCAGTTAAAGGAATTATTTAGCTGATGGAAGCTTAGCCTTTTCTGTCTGCAAGACTAACAATAACTTTCACAAAAAGATATGTGTCCTACCTTTTCAAAGGACTACATAGATCACCAGGCTGCCTTTTCCATCTACCCCTGCTGAAAATTGTTAAAATTTGGGAAGTTATAGATGAGGATGATTACATATTGAAAAGTCTAAACATAGGCCATAATGGTAAGGCACATTGATAAGGCAGACACAAACATGGAACCTGAGAATTCAAGAGATTTAGTGACACTTTTTTCATGCCACCCTGAATACATCCCCATTCTTCTTCTTAATCATAACTCTGACGTTTGTCAGCTCCAGACGGCAGGCATTGCAGGCTCATTTAAGCATTCTGGAAGGCCAAAATTAGTATATTAGTCCCAGTGTCACAGAACTCTAAGAGGGTTCTATGGGAGCTAAGTAGAAGAAACACGGCAGGCAGCAGCCGGACTAAGTTGAACTAGGGCATGGATCCAGTTATCGCTATTTGAGAATGTAAACTGTGTTAGCAATTATTCTCATTTCTCAAAAAAAGAGGTGTTTAATGTTGTCTCTTAATTTTAAAATGATGACAATTTTTACTCCCTTTTATCCTTTTCCCCAATCTCATTCTCCTCTGCCTCACATGCAACCATGCTAATGAGCAGCTTTCTGATTATATGCATATTTACAGTTTTGTGTACATTTTACTTCATGTAAATGGTATTGCGTTATACATCTCCTTTTACTTTTTTTCTACACAGCACTATGCATTTAAGATGCATCCATTTGCTTTCTTGTACATTTTGCTTCTAACTATTACATATTTATCAAGATATACCTTCACCACATTCTGATTATCTACTCTCCCAGTAATGGAAATCTCCACCTCCTTGCCCCCAAATAACTCTGCATTTTTAAAAAACACTCTGCAGACCAAGCAATACATGTGGGTAGGTTGGATTTAGCTTTCAGACTGCCAATTTGTTTATAACCTCTAAGCCAAATCTCTTGCTCAATACCTGGAATTTCTTATCTCTTAGTTCCAAAAAATAGAGTTAAAAAAAAAAACCAAAAAAAACAAAGTATTTATTACAGAGTTCTGTCAGCCATCCAAACATTGGTCATTACATGTGACCAAGATGACACTTTTGTAAGAGAAAATTCTTAAACTATTAAGTCAATAACTAAAGCAAATCTACTTATTCCAAAGAAGCAGTGACAGACAGCCTGTCTCAGCTGCATTTTGTTTGCATTCTCACACTCCAATTGATAAGGTTATTTAATACCAGCAAAGAAAGACCAAGGGGTTGATACAATGGGGATCCACCCTTATGAACCACAGACATGCCTTTTCCCATCTGAAGTTATCCCACATAGAAACTTCCTGATTAGGAAGTGGTTGAGGTGAGAAGCAAAGTCTGAAAAGCACATAAGGAAATGGTACGCTATATCTCTGAATGAAAACAAGCTTGTTTTAGAAATGCATTAAAAATCTGACATGAAATTGCTTCAGCTCAGAAGCCTTGCTCTTCCACACTTTAAACAAATCTTCCACTGCTGTTTTGGTTTTGTTCCCTTGATCTTGGTATCAGTCATCTCTGCCAGACCATTTGAGATACAAGCTTGGATTGAGGGGCCAGTAAAGGAGGGAAGTTATGGGAAAGCCGCTTTTTGAGTACCTACGAGAACACAGCAAGCACCTCCCAAGTGTAAAGGGAATGACCACACTGATTAACTCCTTTGAGATCCAGGAAAGGTCCCAATTAACAGAGGATAAACTGAATCACACATACTTGCATTCTCCACCAAAACCTTGGGCATGCGCTGGCGGCTCATGAGGAGTGGGAAGGGATCTCTCCCATCATTCCGTTCGTGGACCTCTCGAATTTCCACTGTATCATCCATAAGATAGTAATGAATGATGTAGGTCCGACATTCGCCAAACATGCTGTCTGTATCATCCCAGATCGCATAGAATCGAAGAACCTTTGAGGAACCCAAAGCAGTGACTTAAGTAAAAATTCTACAGGTGGAGAGTTTAACTTAGCTGCTTTGGCATTTCTGTATCAGACAATGATGAAAAGATTAACCAGAAAGACTATGACATAATCTCAGATGGTTAAAAACAAAGTATTCACCAAAGATATAAAAACATCTGAAATCATATACCAGATGTCAACAGCTGGAAAGTATTAAATAATAGTCTTATAAGCTTGTGCTGAGAAAGAATGATTCATTTTGATCCAAAATATTAGTCAGTGAAAGAGAAGCTGAATTAAAAGAGCAGTGGGCCCTTTGTTCAGTGCTTTATGCGTATTAATAAAGGTACATGTGAATGGTTTGTATATAATTAGTATGGAAAGAATTTTCATTTATTAATCTTTTTTTTTTTTAGTTCTTTCAACTGTTCCTTCTAGTAACAGTATCAACAACACAATCTTTAAATACAAAATAATGACAGACATATGATTGATATAAAGAATGTCCTTAAAAGACCTTGCTAGTGCTAGGTAAAATTTTCTGAACTAAAAGGAATTACATGTCTGAGAGAAAAAAGCAGCAAAGAAACACTGAGGGTGATCTCTCTGTTTTCTCTTTCCCTTTAGTACAGTAAAGGAGAAGACTCAAATACACCAGCCCACAAGGGGAAGATAGGAAGGTTGGAACAGAGCTGGAAAATACCCAGAACATTATGTACTCACACATCAATATAAAATTGAACAAGGAATCATCTGCAATGGGAATGCTGTGAAATTACTAGTTTAACACTAGAAACCTACATATATGCAATAGCTTTGAAATATCCCAATAATTCATTTAAGGTTTCCCAAAGGATTCTTTGACATTAATTCATATTTGAGAAAAGAAGCAGGTGGTTAGAAGTATAAAGCAGGGAGCAGATGTTGCTCAGGAATTGCCTTAAGATTTAAAAGTTTGGTGGAGCTCACAAGACTTAACTCCACAATCATCTTTGAATCTCTGATATGAAACAGGCATTCCTGCACCTCTAACCCCAGAAAGATAGCACTGTATCTGACCAGTTAAATTACAGATGTATGTTTCAAGATACACATCTACCAAAATAACTTGCTAATAAGCAGTGCTGCATTTGGAAACAAGTAAACCTACCAGGTCACTTACTTGTTTGTCAAAGGTGAGAAACTGCTTGAGCTGATCAAAGTCTGTTGGAGTCACATACTTACGAAGAGGCTGTTTCCGGAGTTCAGTGTAAGGATCGAGAGCCATCTTCTCTGGTGGATTTAGTTCAATTCCTTGACTTTCCAAAAATACCTACATAATTCAAAATTAATAATGATTATCTTTCTTGAAGCTTCTCAAAGTAAATATTAAGTGATGCTATAAAAATAAGTATAATAAGAATTTCTAAGCTACTGCCCACCTTAACCATTAGTTTGCAGCTTGAGCATGACTTAGCAGTACTAAGCCTTTGACTGACCCAGTTCTATAATGCAGATAATAATTGATAATTACCTTAAGTATAAATGGAAGACATGATGGTAAGGTAACTGGCTTCAAATATGAATTCAGATCAATTAGATTTAAGTAGGTGCCCAGGAACAGAGGAAGTACTCGGACTGCTTAGATACATACATCGTGAACCTAACCATAGTCGGAACAATATGTAATTCATATCAGGTATAGGGGCAAGCTGCACAATGGCAAAGTTAAGCTGAAATCAAATCCCCAGCTTTCCATCTCATTTAAAACAAATATATGATTAAGTACTTCCCACCAAAAAAAGAAAAGAAAGCATACCCACTGGTTATTTTAGACCAAAAAATATTTCAGCTAAATAGGAAAGATGAATCAAGTGCTCAAATCTCACTAAAAAAAAGTGAAAGCATCTGAACTTGATGTGATCATTGAATTTTATTTTGCTAATTATGAGTAAATAAAATATTTTAAGTCACTATATATTTTAATACAACTTGACAATTCTTCTTAAAAGCACAATAAACTATCTTTTTTGTTGATCAGAAAAGAACAATTTCCTGGGATCTGTTTACATTCTGGAACTGGAAATTAATCTGAAATCTGGGTTTCTTTTGGGAATTGTGTGGTTTGCTTTTGGACAATTCAATAGAAAATATACAGAACTCAGGGCCAAAATACATGGGTTCTAGTATCAGCTCTACTAACTAGCTTATAATCTTAGTATTTAAAGTTTTATTAGGCAGTCTCCAATATCCTTTCTTTTTAAAAAATTTATTTATTATTATTTTTTTGGCTGTGTTGGGTCTTCATTGCTGCATGCGGGCTTTCTCTAGTTGTGACGAGCGGGGGTTACTCTTCATTGTGGTGCGCGGGCTTCTCACTGCAGTGGCTTCTCTTGTTGTGGAGCACGGGCTCTAGGTGCGCGGGCTTCAGTAGTTGCGGCTCACGGGTTCTAAAGCGCAGGCTCAGTAGCCTGGGCACACAGGCTTAGATGCTCTGTGGCATGTGGGATCTTCCCGGACCAGGGCTCGAACCCGTGTCCCCTGCGTTGGCAGGCAGATTCCTAACCACTGTGCCACCAGGGAAGTCCCTCCAATATCCTTTCAATATTAAAATATTATGATCTCAACATCTATTAAAACTACTGAACTGCAGATGACAATAAAATTCTCCCCTCCCTTGAGATGGTCTACTAGTGTAGCAGGATTATTGATTGAGAAATTTAATGGGTGTTTTAGTCCTTTTTGTTGCTTGCAACTGATAACCAGGCCCTTTGTCAACCTTACTTTAGGGATTTCGGCAGGTATGTAGAAGCTTCCTGAAGTTGACTGTTCTTCCTGTCTCTTAGAAAAAGCCTAAACTCTTTGAAGTGATTATTCTAAAGTGTCCCAGGAGGAGGGGTGAGAAGGGAATGTCTTTGAGGGCAAGAAGACAGAAAGGGGGAGATTCCCCCAGACTGGAAAACAGACACAGGTTGGTGGGCCTTAGAAGAGCAAGACTCCCCAGGTCTCTGCAGGGACGCTCGGAGCACAGGTGCAGCCAGTCAGCACAGGTGTTCACAGCCCAGTCTCTTACTCAGCACCAAGCTTCAGGGAGGTGCCCTTGGTCACTGAACAACCTAGGAACCCTGCACAGATGACCCCTTTGGGTCTGGGAGTGCTGCTGCTTACTTGCTATTCTTAGGGCTTAGAATCTTTGGCAAAGCTGAGGGCGAACAGAAACACCAGGCCAGTTGGACTGGAGCTCAATTAGGTCTTAAGTTACTTTAAAAAAACAAAATAACATTTCTTGTGCACCTGTATCTGTGGAGTAGGATTCACATCTGTGACACCAGCGGTAATACTTTAGTGGAGATAATAAATTCTAGCTCTCTGAGTTCTGGAGCTTTATTTTTTAACATGTTCAGTTCATTCTGTCTCTAGGACCATTTATGTGGAGCCATGAGGAGGAGGGGGTGAGAAGGGATGGTGATGATGATATGTGTGAATGGAGGTGGTTCCTTGTCCAGATCACACTATAAAGCCAGTCTCTTCCTTATCCACTCACAGGTCCAGCTGTAGTGAAAACCATCAAATTAGATAAGATGTGAACAAATCTCAAACTGTTATAGAAGCCAACTTGTAACCTAACAGATCAATTATTGAAAACATAATTCAATCTAATCATCAGTGCCTGAAATACTCAGCTCTTGTCTATCATTAGTAATTAAAATACAGCTGATCCCCATTATTCACAAATTTCTGTATTTACAAATTTGTCCACTTGCTAAAACTTATTTGTAATCAACCCTCGTGGCGCTTTTGTGGTCCTTTACAGCTGTGCACGGAGCAGTGAAAATTCTGAGTTGCCAGCTGAGGCTGAACAACATGAAGTTCTGCCTTCTTGTTTTCAGCTTTCCTGGTGGAAAAGTGTCCTTTTCATGGTCTATTTGGAGCCACTTATTCTCACTTGTGTGCTTTCTGTTGGTGATTTTGCTGTCTGAAATAGCCCCCAAAGAGCAGTGCTGTTTTCTGTTCTCAGTACAAGAAGACTGTGATATGTACTCAGTGCCACTAAACTGTACATCTAAACATGGTTAAAGTGCTAAATTTCAGGTTATGTACATTTTACCACAGAAAAAAAGGCAGTTGTGATGTATCTTAAGGAAAAAATACAAGTGTCAGCTAAGCTTCATTCAGGCATGACTTACAGTGCTATTGGCCATGACCTCAATGTTAATGAATCAACAATATATTTTAAATATGGCATCTGTAAACAGAAAGAACACACAGAACAAGGTAACGTTTTGACCAGAGGCTTGTAGGAACTTAACTCTGTATTTCTCTTAGGAGCAATGGTTCAGTATTTGCTAATTCAGTGTTTGTGGTGACTGCAGTGAACATAACTACCATTAATAATGAGAACTGACTGTAACTGGCTTAGATCAATGGCTCAGTGATCAACTTGCAAATGTTCAAACTGTCAGTAAAGACACAATTGTAAAAACAATTGTAATACCTTAAATTTATACATTTCATAATATTTCACTGTCAGCACAATTCTGGAACTGCCTATGATAAAAAGAACTTCAAAAACCTAAAAAATGAGAGATCAAAACACATTTGAAGGGGACAATATCTCAAAGATGGTCTGGCACCTCCACCTTCTATACGGTTTTCTCGGCAGCTCTGGGGCGACACGGATGCCATGGCTCCTTCCCTCACTGCCCTGAGGTCCTGTCCCTGCACCATCTCATCAGTGAGGCCTTCCCTGACCAGCCTTTACATATCGTGCCCCCTCCAACTCCCATCTCCTTTACTCTCTTTAGTTTCTTCCATAGCTCTTAGCAGCATCTGACATATTATTCATTTGTTTGCTTGTTATTTGTCTCCTCCAACCAGAATGTAATAACCTCCATAAGGGCAAATACTTATACCTGGCACCTAGAACAGTGCCGGGCACACAGCAGGCACTCAGTAAGCATTTGCTAAATAAATTACTAAATGAAGAAAATAAATGAGTGAACTCACAGGAGCTCAGTGCATGGTAAAAATTAATCACATTTGGCATTAGGTCACATGGGATTAAAGGCATAAAAAATTCAGGAACTATACCTTTGCTACTAAAATTTGTTTTAAGTGAAACAAATTTGGAATTGATTTCCTAATACCTACACTTTGTGCTAAAGAAAGCGCTCTCTCTCGCTCGCTTCTTTCTCTCTCTACAATTAAGTATAAGTTATCAAAAAATCCATATTTACGAAATAGAGAAATGGAGGATTTTTCTCACTATAAAAAAGTGTTTTCCTTTAAAAATGCTTTTATTCCAGGAATTCTTTAAGTAGCAAGTTTCCCTAGAACAAAGCAAGTATGAGTTATGGAAAAAATACAAATTGTACAAAAAATTTTAGGCTCATATCTGCTAATAGTGGTAGTGCTATTTTTGTAAACCCAAACTTCAGCTAAATTGCTCAATGCCTCTTCCATATTTCTACCCCATCAAGGGAACTAGCTCCCCTATTCTCTACCTGAACTGGCATGTGAACTGATTTCTTATCAAATGATTCAGCTGTGAAGGGAGTTTAACTTTATTTGAATGGATATGTAGCAATATCATTTTGAAAAAAATGATGTCACTACATAGTGATGGCACATAGGACACAAACAAATGCCAAATTAACCTGCACGATAATCCACTCAGGACAGATGATCAGTGCCCTCCTCTTACCCTAACAAGTGACATGTATCCTTGCGTAGATTAGAATAATGCCTCAGCACCACAGCTTCCAAAAACATATACTATACCTGTGTGAACTTGTCGCAGTCAACAATGCGGAAAGTTCTGCCATAAATTGTGATGTTTATTCCTCGGTTTAGATCTTTCCAATGGTAATGGTCTCCCCGGTCATTCTTGGCTAGGCGCTGTCGTTTGATTAACTTGCCTTGAGGGATCCCGGAGTTTTCCACAACAGGCTCTATGACAGACATGCTGTCATCTTCCAGATAGTAGTAAATGTTCACTCGGCGGATCCTGTAACGTTCCTCAGTTGACAGAGGAACATCTTCTTGGAAATAGGCATCAAATTTCAGCACCTGTAATACAAAAGGGAGGGAAAAATGGTGTATTAGTGTCTCATCCAAAAATACCAAGTACCTTCCTGTGCCGAGAACCACTCAGGGAGATTCGAATACTCATCACTCCCATCTTCTAAGTCAAGGGTTGCCAAACTACGATCATGGGACAAACCTACCCCTGCCACCTGTTTTTGTATAACCTGCAAGCTAAGAATGTTTTCATATTTAAATGGTTGAAAAATCAAAAGAAGAATAAAATTTCAAAACACATGGAAACTATACGAAATAGTTAACACGTAATTGCTAATGGTTGCTTTCCCATTACGAGGGCAGAGCTGAGTAGCTGGGCTGCTGCTATGGACTGAACTGTCTCCCACCCCCACAATACTCGTATGTTGGAACCCTAACCCCCAACGTGACTGTATTTGGAAATAGGGTCTTTAGGAGGTAATTCGGATTAAATGAGCCCTAAGGGTGGGGCCCTAATCCAACAGAACCAGTGGCTTTGTAAGAAGAGGAAGAGAGCTCTCCCCTCTCTTAGCCCACAGGCACTGAGGAATGGCCACGTGAGGACACAGCAAGAAGGCATCTCTCTGGAAGCCAGGAAGAGAGCCTTCACCAGAAACCAAATCAGCAGGAGTCCTGATCTTGGACTTGAAGCCTCCAGAACTGTGAGAAAATTAATTTCTATTGTTTAAGTCACCTGTCTGTCTGTATTTTATTACGGCAGCTCAAGCAGACAAAGACAGCTGCAAAGCCCAAAATATTTATTATTTGGCTCTTCACAGAAAAAGCTTGCTGACCTCTGCTCTAAATACTCAAACTACATGTAGACTGTTTATTAACACGTTCCTTGACAAGATGGCTTAAAGACCTTACTTAACTCTACTAGCTTTACTTCAATGTCAAAAATCCCTCTTAGAATTTCTGGAAAGAATAAGAGACTATGACTTTTGGTTTCAAAATGAAAATGAAGTCTCCAGTCCATTTCTTTAGGAGTGCAGTCCCTTGTAAATGCACATTAATGACATATTCATTCTTAGAGACTTTATATGAATGACTCTCAAATCAACAATCCACCATAGACTCTTGGGTGGCGTGTCAATACCCTCATTGCGCTCAGAAACATCTATCCTAGACGAAGCAAATCCTAGGTCCTCTGGGAGCATCAGCAACAGTGTAAAGTCAAAATGACACATCTACTGTACATTTGAAAAAACATTTTAAAATAATATAAAAAGCTTATGTTGGAAATTCCCTGGTGGTCCAGTGGTTAGGACTCTGCGCTTTCACTGACAAGGACGCCGGTTCGAGCCCTGGTCTGGGCACTAAGATTCCACAAGTGGCACGGCGTGGCCAAAAAAAAAAAAAAAAAAAGCTTATGTTGACATGCGTTGGGATTTAAAAATTTCTATAATTCTATTTTTCATACTTCTTTTCAGGGCAAGAACGTATTAGAAAGATGCTTCAGGGAGGCAAGAGTGTTAACCCAAACCTCTACTAGAGTAAGAGGAACAAACCAAGGAGACTCTTTAGTGAAGACAATTATGGTTCAATGGATGGGAAGATGACATAATGTATAATGTCTGCTGTGGAAGAACAAGATAAAAAGCAAAAGAGAACGGGCAGTTGCATAGGAGAAATATGAATATAATGGAGTCAAGACCTTAAAACTCATAATAAAAAGATGAGATGGATGAATGTAATGGAATGTTTAAAGGAGAAAAATCATATGGTAAAAGCAAAAGACAAAGATCCTTTTAAAGTAACATTTTACAACAGTTGCAAAGAATTGAAAGAGGACATGATCAGTAATTCACGTACGAAATGGTCTGTACCTGAGCCACAGGCTTACACAGATTTACCTGAGAAGACAACTCTGTAGCACAGAACGGTGAGCTGGATTTTAGACTTCCTGAATTCAGCACGCACAGTTACTGTGGCAGGAGGCAACCTGAGATGCAGGGCTGGGTTTTGGGAAAGAAGTCGGTATTAGAGGAGAATCAGGATGACTCAACATTCTGACCTGAGCAACCGAGAAAATGGAACTGCTATCAACCTGATACGGAGCAGAATGCAGTGGAGCAGGTTTGGGGGGGGTGGGAACAAAATTAGGCATTCGGTTTTGAACACGTTTAGTTTCAGATATCCATTGAACATTCAAGAGGAGATGTCAGATAGGCAGTTACACGCAGAATTCAGGACACAATTCACTGTGTAAAGCAGGGGTCCCCAACCCCCGGGCCACACAGCAGGACACGAGTGGCTGGCGGGCAAGTGAAACTTCATCTGTATTTACAGCTGCTCCCCATCGATCGCATTACCACCTGAGCTCCGCCTCCTGTCAGCAGAATTATTTCATTATATATTACAATGTAATAATAATAGAAATAAAGTGCACAATAAATGTAATGCGCTTGAATCATCCCAAAACCTTTCCCCGCCCCTCCCCCCGGGTCCGTGGAAAAACTGTCTTCCACGAAACCAGTCTGAGGTGCCAGAAAGGTTGGGGACCGCTTGTGTAAAGGACATTTCAAGGCATGGGTCTGGACCAAAGAAGTGAGCATAGACAAAGAAGAAGACCAAAGATTGAAGCCTGGGGCACCCCCAGTTTCCTATGCCATCTGTTTTCTAAGATGGAGGGGATGAAAATACCTTTGGCAACAGGAACCCGGCCTCAGAATGGGAGGCAGGGAAAAGATACACACACATTTTAAAGGCTCAAATAATCAGAATTTTTTGCATTCTGTTTTTTAAAATGTTAATGATAATGAGTTATTTAAAAACAAACCTTATAGAATTATGTCATGTGATCAGTACAAATGAATCCTAATCTCCTATCTTCGTACATTTACAGTAGTGAATTGTGACCACATGATCATTTTGTAAAATCCAAAACATTCCTTTTGAAGCAAAGAAAAATTAAATAATGCAAAATTAAATAATGTACAGTTAAGTGTTTGCTTTATATTCATTTCAGTACATTCAGATTGTGCAGGGAAAAGAAGTAACTGATTATGTATATATGGTATATTTGGTATTTATTGAAGAAACTGACTATTCAGTTAACTAGGACACTAAATTCTTAAGTACTCGGTTATTTGGGAGTTTGTTTTCTGACATAAACTGTAAGTGGTAAAAATTTTACCCATTAAAAAAAAACCCTAGAAGTTTTTTTCTGTCTGTACATTTATCTCTGATTTTTTAATATGAATCAGTTTGTGCAATAAAGTACTTGGGTTTCCTCTGGCATATGATCTATACATATGGCTAAAACTACATGTTTTCACCATATAAGTCATATTACAGAGAGCCAGACCAACATGTGAAGACTCAGGAAAAAATACTCTAACCTTGAATGTACTTATTTATTCGACTGTTAATCAAAAAGGCACTTAGCTACTTATTAAGAACAGAATTAAGAGTTCTGTGCTCCACCCAGAAAGAAATGACTGGAAAAGAGTTAATCTAGGAAAACTGTTTAGCAAGTAGTTAAGATAACATTAGCTTTCCCAGGTAGAATAAGAAGGAAATATATTATGTAAAAAGGAAGGAAAAAGTAATATTTAGATACTGTGTTTAAAAATTTATTTTTCATGGAATTTTACAGCTGGATAGATTCCTACATGTATTCTAACTAATTATATAGATGAAGACACTAAATATTGAGACTCCTCAAGGTGCCAACACAACACCCAGAATTAGAATCCAAGTCTCCTAACTCCCAGGAAGTGCTCAGAATGCCCCAAAAAACTTGGAACTATTCGCAATGATGTCAAATTGATGGGGAAGATGCTGAATATTTTCATATCACATACAATTATAAAAAGCCTAGCTACACTTTTTTTATTATTTTTTATTTTACTCTATTATATCTGTGCGTTGCATGCTCAGCTTGCCAATTTTCAGCAGTGACACAAATATGTTAATTTTATTTGTTAAATAATGATTCATCTCATTTTTTTCAACTAATATTTATTGAGTACCAATCACAGAATAGACCAGATGAGTCCTTGCACTAATGAAGTATACACTCAAGTAGGACAGATAAACACTAAACAAACCAGCAATACAAACTGTAATACACTACTGTGAAGGAAACAAAGAAAAAACTGATAGAGAAAAATACGGAGGGACCACCTTAGCATAGTGTCCAGAAAAAGCTTCATAGTAAGTCACGCTGAAGGATGAGATGGAGTGAGCTGCTTAAGAGCAGAGGGAAAGCTATTCCAGGTAGGGGGAACAGCACATGCAAAGGTCCTGGGGTGGTGTATTACAATCTCAAGAAAATAAGGAAAATAAATCTAGTGGGACTGAAACACAGTGGGTGAGGAAAAGAGAGGCCCAGGAAAAGGCTGCAGAAACAGCAGGGAGGGCCAGGTCTCGTGGTGACTGCAAGGAACCTGTACAGTTGTATATATGATGAGAAAGCCATGGAGAAGTATTTAGGTCAGTACGTGACATGTTCTGATATTTATTTTTAAAAGATAGGCCTGGCTGTTCTGTGGAAAATGAATTAATGGTAATAGTGGAGTTGGAAATATGTAAATGGATTAGTTATATATTTTAGAGACAGAAATGACAGAGCTTGATGATAAGATTGGATGTGGGTTTTGAGGGAAAAGAAGAGTCAAGGATGACTTTCAGGAGGGGGTGGATAAATTAGGAGTTTGGGATTAACAGATACACACTGCTATATATGAAATAAATAACCAACAAGGACCCACTGTATAACTCAGGGAACTATACTCAATATTTTGTATAATAACCTTACAATAATAAGGGAAATGAATCTGAAAAAGAATAGATATATATATATGTATAACTGAACCACTTTGCTGTACACCTGAAACACAACATTGTAAATCAACTATACTTCAATTAAAAAAATTAAATTAAAAAAATTTTTAAAAAAGGATGACTTTCAACTGGGGGCTAGAGCAGCTGGGTAGTGGTAATGTTTTCCCTGAGAAGTGATATCATCAGAGCTGTGCTTTGGGGAATAAACCAAGCAGTAGACCTGTCATGAGCATAAAAAACAAGAAAGAGACTAATACAACAGTCAACGACATGTTAGCTGTTAACACGCTGCTTGTCTGAACTAAGATAGCGGGAGAGGAAAGGGAAGTGAGAGATACTTGATTCGGCAAATCACTGAATGTGGGGAGTGAAGCCAGAAAGAGCCAAACGCAGCTCAGGTTTCAAGCTCTTCAAGCTTGGATTACCTCGGGGAGCACAGAAAGAGCACACCTGCAGGAAAAGGTGATGAGCTGAGCTAGAGACACACAGACCCTGAGGGGCCAACAGCTCAACAGGTGAAGAGATCCCGCGGCAGGTCTGGAGTTTCAATACGGTCAGAATTGGAAATAAACACTGATAGTTGTCTACCTTGAGATGACAGCTGAAAACAGAAAAGTGGGTGAAATCTCTCAACAATAGAGAATAAGGAATGAGAACATAACCTTGAAAACACTTACCGTTAAAAAGTGAGAGGAGGAAGGAAGTCCAGAGCAGGAGCATTGAGAGAGAGAGAAAGAGAAGAAAACCGGGAGAGTGAAGAGTCCTGGTAGCAAAAGAAAAGTAGAGTTTCAAAGAGGAAGGGGGGTCAGCAATGGCAGATGTTGTAAACAGGTCAAAGAGAATGCTGGCAAAGAAAACCTCTCCAGATCTGACAAGAAAAACATCACTGGCTACTAAGAAAAAGTAGTTTGGGGCTTGAGGGTGAAGAAGTCAGCTTCTAAGTGAAGTGACAATCAAGTGAGGAAAAATGTTGCTTAAAGGGTTACAAGTAGAAAGAAGGTTTCTTAAGACAGGATGGTATGACCCTAGGTAGAGAAATAGTTGCCTGAGTGTTTGAAATGGCAGTAGGATGGACGTTAAAGATGAAGAAGATGAAAGAAGAAGAACACCAGGAACACAGAGTGGGAAGTTAGCCTGGGAAATGGATACAGTGGGTGATGATGACGAGAACAGTACGGGAGCAAAGAGAAAAGATGCAAGCACTCCTTGGAGATATCCTGATCTTTATAATCTACATAAGAAATAGTTATAGTCTAAGGATGAGGAACGGTACAAAGAATGTCCAAAACATGGACAAATATGTTGGCTATTAAGTGGACTTCTGGGTATTACCAAAAAATTTAAACTCTGATTTAATTCAGAAAACCCATAGTTTTCTTATCGCAAAAAAAATCTTAGTTTCAAAACCATGCATTTAACTACTCTACCTCATTATCTATGGTAAGAATCATTTATAGAGAAATGGTGATGATCCAAGTAAAACGAATAGGAAAACAAAAATGTAAATATTCTTTTCATGAGCACTATCTTTAAAGAAATGAATTACAAATAATATTTTAAAAGTATAAATTAAGTAATGACAATTAGCACAAAATTACATAGAAAAACAAAAAATACGAAGCTTATTTCCTATTCTGGCACAATTCTCCCTCTTTGAATTTCATTAATACTCTTTTTCTTAAGTCTTTACTGAATTTGTTACAATATTGCTTCTGTTTTATGTTTTGGTCTTTTGGTCACCAGGCATATAGGATCTTAGCTCCCCGACCAGGGGTCGAACCTGCACCCCCTGCATTGGAAGGTGAAGTCTTAACCACTGGACCATCAGGGAAGTCCCTCATTAATACTTCATCACTTTCTAGTTTACAATAGTTATTTGCGATTGTTTTCAGTAAAAATTGAACCTAACCATTTATATCTTGATAAACTGTTAAATGCCTATCCCACTCCTCTTGTATTTTCACCCCTTTCCCTATTCTACTGGTTTTGCAGTGCCTGTCACAGCTGTAAATACACAAGAGAAACAAGAAAAAGGTAAAGAAATACCCAATCATATCATTGATATGGATGTTTAGGTTCAGCCTATAAGTGGACATGTCAACGTGTTTGTATCAAATGAGTTAGTTGAGATGGGGAAGGGGAGATGATATAGATTACAGCTGATACATTAAAAAAATTTTAAATTAAGTGATTATTAATGTAAATGGCATATTTCCACCACTAGATGATTTTGTAACTTCCAGCCTCTAGCTTCAACAGGTACTCTATTAATAAAGATTGGCCAGCTGGATGAAAATGGTATAGACATTTAACAAAAATAATAAAATGAAAAGTAAGACCAAAAAAGAGAGAAATAAGATAGGCTAGGAGTAAATGAAGAAAGCTAACTTATAAAAACTAGTCAGTAGTTCTCACAGCCAGTTATACATAAAAGTCATCTAGAAATTAGAATCAGTGAGGGCTGGGGCAACATCCAAGTTTCTTAAAAGTCCCATCAGTAATTCTGCTGCATGGCTAGGGTTAGGAGAAGCTCACCTTAGTGAAAAGAGGAAGCTCAGTGACAAGGAAAATCAAGGATGATGTGGAAATGTTAACAGACGGAAATAAAGCAACTCACATTACAAAAGCATAAGGGTAAATAAGACACAAACAAAAATGTTATACTACCCTTTGGTTACATTATGCCAAATCTGAAATGTTCCCTGAAAAACAAAACTTACGGAGACAGCCTGGAGAAAACTGACAACAGATGAAGTCACTGTCATGATGACACTCTGCACTACACAGAGATTAAGGATTTGTCATTACTACAGAATACAGGACATTTAAAAAGTAGAAAACACAGAACAGGTAAACATAGCAATATGAACTCAAGAATTCAGAACTCATCCAACTTTTTTAAACTGTATTTAGAAAATATTTCAGTGACGTCTACAGGGAATTATTTTCTGTAATCGGCTTCCTGAGTAAAGAAAGGGTCTTTCAATCCTGAGTTCAGCTGTCTATGACTAAGGGTTGAGGCATTTGAACAATTTTCTCCTCAGAGTATCTGGAAAGGCTGTGGTTTACTGTTGACTTTTCTGCAAACAGTTGGCTCTCAGAAATTTGAATTCAAGGGGTACCCTTCCATCCCAGATGATACCTTTTTGTCGAAAGCCACATAGGCAGGAATGAATTCTGCACGCGGGGCCTGCTTGGGCTGGCCGTACGCGAGGACTGGTGCCTTGCTGGCCAGCTCGTCCAGCTCAGCCTGAGACAGCTGGCTGACCTGGAGCCGGTCCCCGCCGATCCCAACTGTTGGACGTCGAACAACTGCATAGCCATTCCTATAGCCAAGCGTCTGGCTTCTATGAAATGCTGTTTTCTGAAGAAAAAAAAGAAATGTGTCTTTATATTATAAATATTTGTTAGGTAAAAAAGCTAACTTTCAAAAATATCATAACTTCAACCTTTGTTTATAAACATCCACAAACCTTACATCAAAAAGCTTACCTACTTTAGAAGGTTCTTGTATTTTAAGCTAAAACACTCGGCCAGAAAGGAGGAGGGATGCAGCAGCCTGAGCTTAAAATAAAACTTAAAGCCCTGCTGCTGAACGTCCAATTTAATTACCAGCTCACTTTCCACAAAAAACTAAAATATTATCTCATGTATACTCCTAATTTTGTACTAGTCTTCCCATGTTTTTCATTTTATCTGGTGGTCATAAACCATGGAACTGAGAAGATCTAGTTCTGTGAAATGAATTTTTACCTGAAATGAAACAAAGGCCCTCTTGCTACAGTGATGCTAATATATTCATATAACTTTTTGGAAAGCAAATGGTTATTACAGACTTAAATTGAACAGACTTGAACTCAATAATTCCACCCCCAATCCTTTAAGGATATAATCCAAAATTACAGGAAAGAACAATATGCCTAAGGCTGACCATTATAATGTTCAATAGTTATAATTACAATAGTAAATTATAATAGTTATAATTACAATAGTAAGACATGGCATGGGAAACAATCTAAAAGACAAGTATGAGTAACTGATGGAAGGCTCACCTAATGGGCTATTATGCAGCCATTAAAATATTGGTTTTAAAGACCATGTGGTAATCTGGGGAAATTTATGATTTAATAAGTCCAAAAAAGCAGCTTACAAAATTATATGCATATTAATTACAAGCATGCAAACAAGTGCACAAAAAAGACTGGACTTGGAGAATGTTCTCTGTCTGTACTGTACATTTCTGAATTATGTTGCTTTTTTTTTTTTTTTTACAATCAACACATTTTCATTGGTAATTGGAAAAAACAAAAGATTACAGAAAAAGTGGAAAGGAAATATTTTTGAGGGCAGAGGAGACCAAAACAGTGGCATAGGATACCCAGCCTCCCCATCCCTCCACAAAGATCAACAGTTGGACAGCTGTCCATGAACAACACCTCTGGAAGAGGTCCAGAGTCCATTTAGGAGGTTTCAGCAACACAGTAAAACAAAAAACTGAGGATATTCACATAGGAAGAGAAGGAAGACAACCCATTCTGTCTGCATCATCCCATCCCCCAAGCCAGCACTGTTCAGCCCCAGGAGGCAACTTTCCCTCAACCAGGAAAGGAAAAGCAGGGTGGGCAGTCAGCTCTCCAGTCATTTGGAGACACTGCACGAAGGTCCCACCTCAGTTTCACCCCACCCAGACTAGTGAAGCAGAAGTGTACAGAGCTAGTTAGGAACAAGGAGGAAAAGCAGGGGCTACTGGCAGCACCCACTCAGTGGGAGCCACTGTGGTTCACAGAGACCTGCTTGGCAGACAAACAGCAGATTTTGACCCACAGCCAACAGCCAGCATAGCTGCAGCTGCCATGTAGCCCCTGCAGACTTCACCAGCTTTTGTCCCACAGGCATTCAGGGTTGCCCAGGCCACCACCTGAGTCCCTCCTGGCTCCCTCCTCTCCCCTGTCCCCAGCAGAGCCCAGGAACCACACGGGCAGCCAGCTTAGGCCTCTAGAAAGTGATGAAGAAAAAAACTGCCAACCAAGAGTACTTTACCCAGAAAAGTTGTCCTTCAGAAATGAAGGCAAGATAGAGACTTTTCCTAATAAGTATAAGCTATAGGACTTCATCACCACTAAGTTTGCCTTACATGAAATGCTGAAAAGAGTTCTTTGAGCTGAAGCAAAAAGGTGTTTATTAGTAACGTGAAACTATACAACACACTGGTAAAGGTAAATGGAGACACCCTAATACTGTAACATGGTGATGTGTTATCTACTTAACTCTAGTATAAAGACTACTTAACCCTAGCTTCAACAATTTGTTAATGGATACACAATACAAAAAGATGTAAATCGTGACATCAAAAAAATAAGGGGCGGGGAGTAAAAGGGTAGATTTGTATGTGATCAAATACTGTTGATCTGAAGGGCGAAATAGACAACAAAACAATTATAGCAACGGACTTCAATACCCCACTCTCAACAATGGACAGATCAGCCAGATAAAAAAAATCAACAAGGAAAACACTGCACTTGAACCATACTTTACATCAAATAGACCTAACAGACACATACAGAACAATCCATTCAACAGCAGCACTCTTTATTCTCAAGCGTGTGCAAAACATTCTCCAGTATAGATCATATGATAGGCCACAAAATAAGTCTCAGCAATTTAAGAAGATTGAAATCATACCAAGTGTCTTTTCCAATCACAATGGCATGAAACTAGAAATCAATAAGTGGAGGAAAGCTGGAAAATTCACAAATATGTGAAAATTAAAAAACACACTCCTGAACAACCAATGAGTCAAAGAAATCAAAGGGAAACTTAAAAAATCTTGAACAGATGAAAATGGAAGCACAAAAATGAAAATCTACAGGATGCTGCAAAAGCAGGTTTAAGTTTATAATGATATATGCCTGCATTGAGAAATAAGATCTCAAATAAACCACTTCACTTTATACCTCAAGAAACCAGAAAAAGAAGAACTAAGCCGAAAGTCAGCAGAAGAAAGGAATTAATAAAGATCAGAGCAGAAATAAATGAAATAGACACTAGAAAAATGATAGAAATGATCAAAGAAACTAAGAGGTGTTTTTTTGAAAAGACAAACAAAATTGACAAACCTTTAGCTAACTGATTAAGAAAAAAGAGAGAGGACTCAAATAAAATCAGAAATGAAAAGGGAGACATTATAACTGATAGTATAGAAATACAAAGGCGCATGAGAGTCTACTATGAATAATTACATGCCAACAAACTGGATAACCTAGAAGAAATCAATAAATTCCTTGAAATGTACAACCTACCAAAATTGAATCATGAAGAAATAGAAAATCTGAACAGACCAATAACAAGTAAGGAAACTGAATCAGTAATCAAAAACCTCCTAATAGAGAAAAGCTTGGGACCAGATGGTTTCACTGGTGAATTCTACCAAACATTTAAAGCAGAATTAATGCCAGTCCTTCTCAAATGTTTCCAAAAAACTGAAGAGGAGGGAACACTCCCAAACTCATATTATAAGACTAGCATTACCCTGATACCAAAGTCAGATAAGGAAACTACAAGAAAATTACAGACCAATATCTCTGATGAACACAGATGTAAAAATCCTCAACAAAATAGCAGCAAACCAAATTCAACAGCACATTAAAAGAGTCATACACCATGGTCAAGTGGGACTGATTTCTGAGATGCAAGGATGGTTTAACATGTGCAAATAAATAAATGTGATACATCACATCAACAGAATGAAAGATAAAAATCACACAATCATCTCAACAGATGCAGAAAATGCATTTGGCAAAATACAATATCCTTTCATGACAAAAATGCTCAAAAAATTGGGTATAGAAGGAACATACCTCAACACAATAAAGTCCATAGATGACAAACCTACAACTAACATCATACTCAAAGGTGAAAGGTTGAAAGCTTTTCCTCTAAGATCAGGAACAAGACAAGAATGCCTACTCTCACCACTACATTCAACATAGTACTGGAAGTCCTGGCCAGAGCAATCAGGCAAGAAAAAGAAGTAAATGGCATCCAAATAGGAAAGGAAGAAGTAAAACTGTCTTTGTTTGCAAATGATATGATCTTATACTTATAAACCTTAACGACTCCATCAAAAAACCGTTAGAACGAGTCAACAAATTCAGTAAAATTCCAGGATACAGAAATCAACATACAAAAATCAGTTGTGTTTCTACACACCAACAGTGAACTACCTCAAAGAGATATTAAGAAAACAATCTCATTTATGATAGCATCAGAAACAATAAAATACTTAGGGATAAATTTAACCAAGGAGGTGAAAGACCTGTACACTGAAAACTACAAGATTTTGATGAAAGAAACTGAAGATAACACAAATAAATGAAAAGAAACCCATATTCATGTTTTGGAAGAATTAATATTACTAAAATGTCCATACTACCCAAAGCCATCTAAGAGTCAATGCAATCAGTATCAAAATTCCAATGGCATTTTTCACAAAAATAGAAAAAAAAAATCCTAAAATTTTTATGGAGCCACAAAAGACTCTTAACAGCCAAGCAATCCTGAGAAAGAACAACAAAGTTGGGGGCATCCTGATTTCAAACTATACTACAAAGCTGCAGTAATCAAAACAGTATGTATTGGCAGAAAAATAGACACATAGACCAATGGAACAGAATGGAAAGTCCAGAAATGAACCCTCACATATACAGTCAACTAATCTTTGACAAGAAAGCCAAGAATACACAATGACAAAACGATAGTCTCTTCAATAAATGGTGTTGGGAAAACTGGATAACCACATGCAGAAGAATGAAATTGGATCCCTATCTTACACCACTCACAAAAATTAACTCAAAATGGATCAGACTTAAACCTAAGACCTGAAACTGTAAAACTCCTAGAAGAAAACATGGGAAAGCTCCTTGACATTGTTCTAGGCAATGATTTTTTGGATCTGACAACAAAAGCATAAGAAACAAAAGCAAAAATAAATAAATAAGTGGGACTACATTAAACTAAAAAGCTTCTGCACAGCAAAAGAAACCATCAACAAAATGAAAAGGCAACCTACAGAATGGGAGGAAAATGTGCAAATCATATATCCAATACGGGGTTAATATCCAATATATAAAGAACTCATACAACCCAATAGCAAAACAAAAACAATCCAAATAAACAAAGTCTGGTTAAAAAATAGGCAGAGGAAAAAAAAAATGGGTAGAGGAACTGAATAGATATTTTTCCAAAAGAAGACATACAAATGGCCAAGAGGTATGTGAAAAGGTGCTTGACATCACTAATCATCAAGGAAATGCAAATTAAAACCACAATTAGATAACATCTCACACCTGCTAGGATGGTTATCATCAAAAAGACAAGAGCTAACAACTGTTGAAAAGGATATGGAGAAAAAAAGGGAACCCTTGTGGGAATGTAAATTGGTACAGCCATTATGGAAAACAGTGTGGAGGTTCCTCAAAAAATTAAAAACAGAACTACCATATAATCCAGCAATCTCATTTCTGGGTATATATCCAAAGGTAATGAAAACAGGATCTTGAAGAGATACCTGCACCCCCTTGTTCAATACAGCATTATTCATAATAGCCAAGATATGGAAACAATCTGTTTCAACCAAGGGATAAAGATATGACATATATGTGAGTATGAATGTGTATATACATATTTATACATGTATATACAATGAAATAGTATGCAGCCATGAGAAAGAAGGAAATCCTACCATTTCTGACAACTTGGATGAAACTTGAGGGCATTATGTCAAGTGAAAAACATCAGCATGAGAAAGACAAATACTGTATGCATGATATCATTTATTTGTGGAATCTAAAAAATCCAAACTCATAGAAACAGAGAGTAGAGTGGTGGTTACCAGGGGGTGGAGGTAGAAGAAATGGGGAGAGAGTGGTCAAAGGATACAAACTTCCAGTTTATTCAGTTATAAAATGAAATCATTCTGAGGATCTAATGTACAGCATGATGATTATAGCTAACAATGGTGTATTATATACTTGAAAGTTGTTAAGAGAGTAGATCTTAAATGTTCTCATCACAAAAAAGAAATGGTAATTATATGACTGAATGGAGGTGTTAGCTAATGCTATGGTGGTGATCATTTTGGAAAATACAAGCATATCAAATCAACAGGTTATACACTTTAAATTTATATGTCAATTATATCTCAATAAAGTTGGAAAAAAGTGGAAGGGAAAATTAGAGATTATGTTAATTTGATGGAAATTTTTTTCCTTTTTCTGTTCTTTGCAATGTTGCTTTCAAAATCATATTTATACACATACATATATACACACACATAAATCATAAAATGTTTTTTATGAAAAAAATTACTGACTTACCTAATTTCTTTGCAGCCCAACCTACCATCTCTCAGGATCTGTACTAACATAAAAGGTGCAATAGAGTAAACTTCTTTTGCTAAGAGTTATGGACTGTGAACTTTATGGGTTGTACATTCAGGGTCACCTATCAGTTGACAGGACATAACACAAATGACACAGAACAAAATGGGCTGAGTTGACTTCATCACTGGGTAACCTGTGTAACTTCAAGCTCCTCTTCTCCCACCTCTAAAGACAGAAGCAACATCAGCTGCTTCATTTGCTTTTCCCGTTTGAGACAGACATCTCTACCATCACTCAGCTATACGACCTTTATCAGTGGACTTCAAGGGCACCCCAGGCAAGGCCACCTCAGGCTCCCCACCTTAGTCCCTGTGGTTCATCTTCTGAAGGTCTTGAGAGTTACACATACCTAGTCTTTCAGGGCTGAAGACAGTGACCATGTTTTTCACATATCAAAATAAGGCAAATTGGCTGACACTTGGCCAATGTATTTAAAATCTGAAATATGTCCAATGCACAGTTCATCTTACTTGTAGTACGGCAATATATGTTCTCAGAGCCTGGCACCTCCAACCCACACCTCTGTAATCCCAAATCAAATCAACCCTGCCCCATGGGTAACCCACACTCACCAACAGCAAATGGTAAGCTGTTCCTGCACAGGGCAAGAACGTGCCTACAACATTTTTAAGTTTCATAAAACTGAAAAGCCCACTGAAGCAAAAAATCTACAATGCTTTGTCTTAATGCAGGAATAACTATGAAGAAGAGATTCAGAATCCAAATTCCCTCACCAAACATTCAATTTCAATTCATTCTCCCAAAGAAAATAAATTGACTATGTATTTTATCTGACCTTCATGATCAGGGAGAGGAACTTATAGTTTAAATTATTAAACTACATACATATAAATTATTATTGTTTCATCTCTGATAATCAGCCTATCAGCCTACTGAATCTTAATGTTGATATTCCAACATATATTTCAGTAACCCTGAAATTTCAGAATTAAATAATAATTTTGTCAAGGGCTAAACTATGTCAAAGAAAAAAAACCACAAGCCTATTTTTTTTTTCTCTTCAATTTTGTCTAGAGGATGCAACTAAAAACACAAAGTAGGGGAAGAGTGAAACAAAATCTAAACAGGAATCTTTTATAAAAATGTTAAAGCGAAAAGAAAAGGGCTAGGAGAAGAAAAAACAGCAACGAATCAACTGTAGTGGAGGGAATTTATGTGGAATTATCTCCTACAAAGCACCTGAGGATGGTTTGGGAGGAAGACGGCCAAGTGTTGAAAGTCTAACTTTTGGAGAAAGAACAACTGGGAAAGAAGGTTAAACAAGAACAGGGTGAAGGTGGGACTAGACTGTAGAAAAGGGATGAGGTGCGGTAGACGCATAAATGAGAAGGGAGAAGACTGCAGTAAAGGACCTGGCAGAAAGAAGCCAATGGGTGGAAGCGGTAAATAACACAGGAAATGCAGCTGGGAGTGGGAGCGATTACTGGGTCTAGGATTCAGAAGAGGAAGAACGCGGGCGGGGAAGACAGGCCTGGGGAGAGTGGGTGGGATGGGGCTGTGGAAATAAGGATGAAGGTGTAGAGAGGCTGAGTCCGGGAAAGGGCCCAGACTAGGGGGGAGGGTTTAAGGATGGAGCTGGTCAGAGAGGGGTACGGGGTGGGAGAATGAGCTAGGGAGAGGACCGAGGGAGAGCTCGGGAGCAAGGTGGGTAAATCAGTGATCTAGAGGAGGAGAGCAGCAAGTAAGAACGCCGGGAGGCCAACACAATGCCAGGGTGGAGTGGAAAAACTAGAGAGGGATGGGCGGAGGGCAAAATGGGACAGGGAGGGTGAGGCTGGGTGAGGGAGAAAAGAGAACAGGGTTGGGGCAAAGGGACGGGTTTGAAGGGAAAGAGGACAAACTCGCGCGGACGAGAAAGGAGACGCAATCTTTCGAGCAGCTGCGAGCCCTCCGAGGCCGCCCGAGGGTGGGGACAGGGGGTTGGGCAGAGAAGTGCTCACCGTGGAGTCCTTAAAGGACGTGCCCGGGAGAAAGGGCAGGCCATGCACTGGGTTGGACATCATCGCAGCCGCTCTCGCCGCGGCCACCTCGGTCGGGCTTGGTCCTCCCGGGTTGCCGCGGGGACCAGCGGCGTTCTCAAGGGCCCCAGCAGCTCCTTGGTAACGCCAAACATCCCGAGCGCTCACGGAAGAGGGGCCGGGCCTGAGGCGCAGGCGTGCCGGGTCTGCGCGTGCGCCGCCCGCGGGACTAGGGGCTCTCGCGGGAGTGTGGCCGCAGCGAGCTGGCCCCGCCCCTCCCCTCTTGGGCCGCGGCGACGTGAGAGCGGGTGGGAGGGGCGGGAGGAGGCTGTTGTGATGACGCGATGGTTTTCGCCGTGAGGTCCAGGGTCGGGGCGGGCCCTTAGATCAGTTACAGGGGAAGGGGCGGTCCTTCCTTCGTTCCACCGCAGTCCTCACCGCGCTCCGCCCTCTCTCTCTTCTCCCACCTGTGGGAAAAGGGCTCTTGTCCCAGTTCGCGCTGAAGTGTCAATGGTTGGTTCCGGTTGAAAGTGTTACCTCTCTCGGACCCGTGCTTCCCTGGGGCCAGGGGCTGCGGATTATTCGTGGTTATAACTCTGTTGCTCAAGGATGTTCAATGAACAAACGCAACCGTCTGGACCCTAATCCTCCCACTACAGCATTCTGGGTTTTTTCCACTTTACCTTTCTTTATTCTACTGTCAATCTCTGCAGTTCTGCACCCTCCCAGTTGTTGGCCGGGCCTTTGGGTCTTACACATTCACCGCAGGACACTCAATATTTGTTGACTGAAGAGCTACAGGGCGCTCGTGTCAATTCTCCATGTCTCTAGTATATACGTACTTGCAGCTGCAATGAAAAGATCAGAACCAAGAGGGGAAACGCATCTCCTTCAAAGAGAAAACTAAGTTATAAGAAAAAAGCAAATAAGTGTGGTGACATATTATCAAAATCATAGGTACTCTTTTTACAAAACTTGTTTAAATTACTATCCCTTAAAAGAAATGTAATCCTATTCCTGAAACATTTTCAGGAAAGAAAAAACAAGCTATCCAGCAGCACTGAGGAGCTTAAAAAGAAAAAAAGCAAACAAAACCCAGCTGCCCAGACATTGGATTCATCGGGTCTGAAATGGGTTTCAGGCATCTGATTTTTGTAACAGCTGTTTCTGATAATGAGCCAGTTTAGGAACATGATAGAGTAACAGACCTCAATCAGAAGGCATCCATGTCATGGGGTAGTTTACTGCCAATACAGACAGCAACTTTAGTTTTACTGCTGCTTGTCCAAGCAAATCACCCTGCTGGGTTTCACTAATAGGTGTAAACCTCATGGGGCCCAGGACATCAATCCACTAGTGGCACCTGAAGCAGTTATTGGTGGCTGTCTCCACACCCTGCCCAAAGAGTTTCTTTCCTTTTTTTTTTTTTTAATTAATTTATTTTATTTTTGGCTGCATTGGGACTTCGTTGCTGCGTGCGGGCTTTCTCTAGCTGCGGTGAGCAGGGGCTACTCTTCATTGTGGTGTGTGAGCTTATTTCGGTGGCTTCTCTTGCTGCGGAGCACGGGCTCTAGGCACGTGGGCTTCAGTAGTTGTGGCACATGGGCTCAGTAGTTGTGGCCCGCGGGCTCTAGAGCGCAGGCTCAGCAGTTGTGGCACACAGGCTTAGCTGCTCCGCGGCATGTGGGATCTTCCCAGACCAGGGCTCGAACCCGCGTCCCCTGCATTGGCAGGCGGATTCTTAACCACCGTGCCACCGGGGAAGCCCCGAGTTTCTTTTCTAATAACA
Source organism: Balaenoptera musculus (assembly GCF_009873245.2). Taxonomy (NCBI): domain Eukaryota; kingdom Metazoa; phylum Chordata; class Mammalia; order Artiodactyla; family Balaenopteridae; genus Balaenoptera; species Balaenoptera musculus. The sequence goes on from NC_045795.1 coordinate 25,132,945, forward strand.
CTTCCTCTCCCCAACTACTTCTAGTTCCCATTTTTGTCCCCTCTCTTTTTTTCACCTTTACAATTTTTTTTTTTAATTTCTACTGGTGTAGTACCTTCATGTAGGTGTTTAATACATTTTTTTTTTTTTAAATCAATGCATTGTTGAAGATACTGAAGACCTTAAAAGTATCTGTCCATTGCATTATATCTTAGCCACTGACCTAGAAGGGAAGTGTGGACAAAGCATGTCACCTGCCATATCAGTAAATAACGGATGTCGCCAACCATCGAGTCAGCAGCCACTGTATCTCCCCACAACTGTGCACCCTGTGGGAATTCAGGATGGAGAAAAGCAGGCTACTGGCACAAATAGCTAAGGTGCACATCAAAGGAATGAGTTCAGTGAGCCCAGACTCTGGCACCTTCCGATACAAAGAAAAGCACTAAATTCATTAACTTGAGATGTCTGCGTTTTGTGACTAGCAGTAATCTTTTGATGTTCCAACTATCTGGTTTTTGTTGCAGAAACTCCTATGTACTCGGGCTCCTCCCCTACCTCTTTGGAACAGTCCCTCGGAGCTATCTGAGAGGCTGTCTTCCTGGCTGGAGTCCTCAGAAAGTCCACCGAATAAAACATAACTCTCACCTTTGAGGTTGTGCTTTTTTTTTTTTCATTCAACAGAAGCCAGCCACTGGGAGAATATTTCAAAATGGCAAGTTTAACCTCAGAATCACTGGGAACTGTAATCCTTGCTGACTCTTCATGGTAACCTTAAACTCTTCCCAGTTATATGATCCCTTCCTGCCCTTTCTCTTAATAAAAGTAAATCCATGGCATTAGGATACACTCAGAAGAGCCCTCCTGGACTAACTGAAGGGTTGCACTTGGGTCTGTATTCCCTGGGCTGGATAGGGAAGGAGCCAGTGGGGCTTGGAAAAGGTGAATCATGCCTAAATCTATTGTTCTTTGTGGCATCTGTTTCTGTTGGAGGAGTGCCCTCTGCTCAAATGCCTTTCTTTCCCAGAAGAGCACACTAGTTAAATGGTTAACAGAGTGTTTTAACTACTTTCGGACCTAGAAATGTAAGGTGAAGGAAATTTCTCTTGGCCTATGACCTTGTAAAAATGCCATCACCTCTGAGGCGGGGAAGCCAGGCCATACTGCATCAGTGCTAAAAAGCGCAGGTACAGGTCTGTGAAGAAGGGGGGGAAAGGGCGTCAGAAAACCCCTTGAACCCTGAGAAGGGTGCATGTGATTAAGAGTTGACAGCCTATTTCTCCCAATCAGGATGACTCAGCATGGATTGCACTCTCCATCAACCTGCACTCACCACTTCCCACCTGTGGAATATATAGGAGAGGGCGGGAGCCTGACCATCCCCAGCAGCTAAAGTAGAAAGTGCGATGTTTGGAAGGCTGTACATAAAGCCTGGACTCAGAAGGCCACAGGGACGTTGCATGACCTTAGAGGGTGCTACAAAGCTTGGGGAATGGAAAAAATGGGAAGATCAGACTGCCAAGAGGCCAAACCTGAAAGAGGGCCTCGCTGGGGCTGGATGACGTCTCCCAGGGACTCCTGATGGGAGGGGTCGGAAGGCAGAGGCTGCAAGCAGCCACCTAAAATAAAAGTCTCCTTTTTCAGCATTTTCCCCGGAGCTGGCTTTACCTAGAATTTGTTTAAAATCCTGGGACATCCTTATTCTTCAGTACCTAACATCACAGGACAGATATCAAGCAGGTTGCGTGCGCGCGCGGGCGGGCCTTTCTGCAGTGATTGTGGTGCGTTACTACCCTCTTCTGGACAAAAACGGTACAGCAAGGTTTCTGAAAAGCAAACTCAATGACCCACCTGCAGGTTTGAAAGTACTGGGGGTGTGGCTAGTGAGTGACTATGGAGATGACACCTTGCAAGGGCGTGTCCCTCAGTCAGATGCTCTCTACCCTTCGTTTCTATCACTCCGTGGTCTCTGGAATCGATTACCTGAAAAGCGTGCCGGTCAACCACTTTGATCTTTGCAAGGTACGGAGAAAGGTGAGAGAAGCCCTGATTTCCAAGCGGATTCTGGAACAGATTTAGGACCCACAGGAAATCTTCATTTGACACAAAAATCACACAGTTTGGGTTTAGACTGTTTTAGTTTTGCAGTGGGCTCCTGCCAGGGGGTTGAAAAAACTTGTGTTTCTGATGCTTTTTCCTCTAAGTCAAACCCATTCTATGACTTACCTGATTTACTCAAAATTCCCTTCCCTCTGAAAAATCCTATCAAACATGACCTCACAGAATTAGAGATTCCATAGGCTGTAAGCACAGGATAAGTGCTTTGTTTTGTTCAGTGCCATTTTCTCAGCTCCCTCCACAGTGTCTAACACCTCTTAAATACTCAATAAACAGTTGTAAAATGACTGACCAAGTAAATGAATAAATGATGACTTGAAAATCACCTGGTAAAGTATTTTTCAAATAGCCAGTGGATCCCCATTACTAGGTCTTAAAACCATCTTAATGCTTGTGAAAACAGCTAGAATTTTTTAAAAAAAGAAATAGAGTATAAATGATCAGGAGGCATCCCATGTTGAATGGGTAAGAATAATTCAGTGAAAAAGTATTTTAAGATGTATACAAACATATGCATTGGTATCGTGGGTATTAGTGCGGTCAGAGTCAAAAAACTTGGAAAATGATTAACACAACCCAGCCCCTCATTTTACTGATGAGAAATCCCCAGATCAAAAGAGATTAAGAAACCATGGGTTAGTGACTGGTTACTAATCGGGTGTTTCTTACACTCAACCTCAATCCTCACACAGCTGGGAAGGATATTCTTCCTTCAGCACATGAGGGATCATTGATCTTAGCATCCAGCTTGTAAGACATCTGTGCCTTAATCAGGTTCTTCACAGGATGGAGAAATAGAAGTGTTAGAGTGATATGGCAGTAATATTGATTATAGGTTTAGATTCCAAATGTGGACAGGGCACGAATCCATTGATCCAGGTAAATGGCAACCTTGAACATGGGGAAATGCCTCTGATTCCTCCTCTCCCACTGAACATCTCAATCCACTCATCCTTCTCTCCTCTCACACATGCGGCATGGAACAGAAAGTGAAATGCCCGTTTGGGAGTCCTGAGGGCTACATTCACGTCCTCACTGTGTCCTGAATATTTGTGTGAGCTTGGACAACTTACCTACCTGTGTTTCTGGTTTCTTCATCTCTAAAATGAAAAGCCTGGACCAGAATTAATGATCATTAATCGTTTTGAAAACCTAGTGAAAGCTATGGGTCCTGTCTCCCCCAAATGCACATACTCACAGGTATAAATTTTAGTTATGATTTTATGATTTTATGGAGCCCCAGTGGGTCTAGGGTCTAGAACTGTTCCCTCTCTGAAATACGATGCAGAAGGAGTCCGTATCATAGCTCCCCAGAGGCGGAACGACGTGTAAGTAGGGAGTACTGACTGTAGGAAGCTCTTCAGGACAGATGACCCTTTTTTGCCAACAAATGAATTGCAGGGAGGGGGACAAAGAGTAAAGTGGAAGGGAAACCAATAGTTTAAAAGAGACAAATAAGTCGTCCAACTGCAACTTGTGGGCCCTGTTGAGATCCTGATTCAAACAAATACACTTTAAAAATAACAATGCCCTTTATGAGACCGCTGAGAATTCGAATGTGAGAATGTTAAGAAATTGTTCTTCAATTTTTTAGGCATGATCGGTATGACGGTTTTGCAAGAATGTCTTCATCTTCTCTAAAAACTTTTAGAGATACATACCCAAGTGTGTATCATGGAGAAAAGGATAAGATGTCTGGAATTTGTTTCAGAATAATATGAGAAGGAGCAAGTAAGTGAGGGTAGATGACACCAGATTGGCTGTGAGTTGACCCTTGTTGACATGACTAAACACTTCATTAAACATTTCTGTCTACTTTTGTATATATTGAAATTTTCTATAATAAAAAAGTTTAAAAAAAAAAAGTACGGACTCTGGAGCCAGATGGCCTGGGTACAAGCCCTGATTCTATCACTTGCCAGATCTGTGACCTGTGGGAGTGTCTTAACCTTTCCTTACTATAAACATATAATAATAATTATTTGCAACTCATAAGGTTGTTGTGAGCATTAAATGAGTTAGTATATGCAAGCATGAAGCATGGTGCCTGGCACATAGGAAGTACCCAGTGACTGTTTGCCATTAGCGTGGTCTAGGGGACTCTTCTGAATGGACTGTTTGGAGAGTGACTGCGGACTTGGAAAAATTGTGGATGATCAACTAAAGACAGGAAGGTAAAAGGAAGACAGGGAAGGGGGCAAGTGTGTTAGGCATTTTAAAGCCTGTGTAACATTTAGAAGGTTTGGCACATGTGACTTATGTCTTTCCTCTTTACTCTTGTACCCTCCAAACTCTCTCTAAACATCTCACAGAGACAGACACACACACACACACAGACATACACACACAGATACACACAGACACGCAGACACAGACACACAGACACAGACACACACAGATACACACAGACACGCAGACACACAGACACAGACACACACAGATACACACAGACACAGAAACACACAGATACACACAGACACACACACGCAGACTCACAGACACACAGACACAGACACACACAGACACAGAAACACACAGATACACACAGACACACACACACACAGATACACACAGACACACAGACACAGACACACACAGATACACACACACGCAGACACACAAAGATATACACAGATACACACAGACATGCAGACACACACACACACAGATACACACAGACACAGAAACACACAGATACACACAGACACACACACAGATACACACAGACATGCAGACACACACACAGATACACACACACACACAGATACACACAGACACACACACAGACACAGACACAGACACACACAGATACATAGACACACAGATACACACAGACATGCAGACACACACACAGATACATAGACACACAGAGACACACAGACACACACAGATACACACAGACACGCAGACACACACACACAGATACACACACACGCAGATACACACAGACACACACACAGACACAGACACACACACACACAGATACACACACACACAGATACACACAGACACACACACAGACACAGAAACACACAGATACACACAGACACACACAGACACAGAAACACAGACACACACAGATACACAGAGACACACACAGATACACAGACACACACACACGCACCCCAGATCCCTTTAGGGGGTGGGACTCCAAACTCTCTTTGCGGTTTGGGTTACAGAAAAGCACCAGCCTCCTCCCGTGCGCTGTGGAGGAGGCTGGGGACCGGAGCTTCCCACAGCGCCCCGACCTTTGCCCTGTTCCTGTGGTCACCACCTCCTTTCCATCACCACTGGGATGGAGAGCAGACTGTGGCTTTGCAGCCTCTGCAGCCGAGGGTGAAGGCACGCAGGTGGACGGGTCGCTGTGGGAGCTGAGAGGAGGCAAGGACCCGGGAGGGAAGTTGCCAAGGCGGCCCAGGAGCCCCTGCTTCACTGGGTGGAGTACTGAAACTGGCCTTTTGGAATTTCTTCTCTGTATTTAACCTCCTACCACAGAGGTGCTACTGCATCACACGAGTGATAAGCTTCCCAGGAGTATTTCCACTGAGTTCACCCATGAGACCACAAATCCCATTTCTCCCTTTAATGGAGTGTGGGTGGGGACAATGGGGTCTCCATGTTCTCTTCTCCCCCTGAGCCTGCTGAGCCCAGGGCCACTGAGCAGCCAGAACGTATCAGCTGATAGAAGTAAGAACTGAGAACGGCCTTGAACCTGGTGTTAATTTCCTAGGGCAGACATCACACAGTAGCACAACGGAGGGGCTTAAACAGCAGAAAGTTCTGCTCTAACAATTCTGGAGGCCAGAAGTTGGACATCATGGTCCCAGCAGGGTCACACCCTCCCTCCTGGCCTCTGGCTGTTCCCATCCACCCTTGACCCTCCCTGCCTGCATAACTCCAGCCTCGGCCTCTGTTGTCACCACTGTTCTCCCCGCGTGTGTCTGTGCTGTCACGGGGCTCTGCGTCCTCACCTTTTCTCCGTGTCTCTCTCTTCCTATAAGGACATCGGTCACCTTGGACTAAGGGGCCACCCTACTCCAGTATCACCTCCTTACATCTGCAGCTGCCATTTCCAAAGAAGGTCACTTTCTGAGATCCTGGGGGTTAGGACATCAACATATCTTTGGGGGGGGGATGTAATTCACGACATAACAGATGTGAATCAAGAAGTAAAAAATGAGGGGAGGGATAAATTGGGATTGGGATTGACATATACACACTACTCTATATAAAATAGATAACTAATAAGGACCTACTGTATAGCACAGGGAACTCTACTCAATACTCTGTAATGGCCTATATGGGAAAAGAATCTAAAAGACTGGATATATGTATATGTATGACTGAATCACTTTGCTGTACCTCTGAAACTAACACAACATTGTAAATCAACTATATTTCAATTTAAAAAAAAAAAAGTAAAAACAGTGAGTGGAGCAGTGGGGTTTCCTGCATAGGCTGAGAACCCCTGGGGACCACAGTGTAAAAGGACCAGACTGCTAACCTGTCCAGGTGGGTCTGGGCACTGCAGGAAGGTTCTCTGCTGATGCTTGTGATGGTCTGTGACATGCAGACAGAGTGACGAAGGAGGAACTCCCACCCAAACACACGCAGAACCCTGGGGGAATGACATACGCCTTAATCTGTCATGGGTGGAGAGCGACCCTTCCCCAGGGCAGTGAGCTCCCACTCTGGTGAGAAATTTCGGGAGCCCACGGGGAGGGTGGGCGAGTTTGCATAGAACCCACAGTTCCCTGCTCAGGGGAAGTGGTAGAAATCGTAACAATTAAGACGATTGCCACTTGGAGTGATTGAGCACAAACTTTGTGCTGTTTTTCCCCCCAGCAGCAAAATTAGTCAGATTCTGAACTAATTTGTTCTTGTTGGAAAAAGAAAATACACTGAATGGAGATGTTTTGCATGTTGCTATTAAGTTGCTTTTAAGAAATTGTTTTAACTGGAATAGTGTTCTGATTGACTTTGAGGACTAGGATATTTTTAACAGGTTCTGAAGGCAAAGAAGGCTTCATGGGAGAAGCATAGGGAAATGATGTGAGGAGAGTCGGTGGTTCTTCGAGCTGCCTGGAGTCCTTGGAGGTCATCCAGGTGGTTACAGATGGCCTCTGAGACTAACGTGATGGCCTCTGAGACTAACGTGACGGCCTCTGAGACTAATGTGATGGCCTCTGAGACTAATGTGACCAGGTGTGCGTTGGAGTACAGCACAAAGTATATTTAAGAATCTCACCATTGGTATCACATCAACGGTCACCGCCTAGGGAATTTTCTTGGCCAAAGTGCCTAGAAATGAAACAAAAACTGCCTCTTTCAGTTTATTTCATTTATCAGAGCAAAAAAAAAAAAAAAAAATCCTCATTACATTTCCCTTTCAATTCTACACTTTTTCCAGTTCACCCAATTGGTAAAGGTCTGAGTTTCTGTGAGATTCTATTACTTAATAGCAGGTAGTTTGGGGGAAATTTATTTAATCTACCAGTTTCCTCATTTATAAAGTGGGAGCAATAACAGTACCTACCTCCCGAGGATTACATGAGGGTTAAAGGAAAGAATCTAAGCAAACAGCTCAGTGAAGGACTTGGCAAGGAGTGAGCACTAAATAATGTACACTGTTCAAGTTGTTATTATTCCTGGTTTGCAGATTCTGCCCTGGATGTTTCACTGCATTTCTGCCTGGAGGATTACCCAGAGCACAAACCAGGGTCAGTAGGACTTAAGGAAACATTCAAAGCCTGTCTGGGAAGCAGAGGTCAGCATCCTGTGAGCTTAAAAAATGCTCTGAGAATTTGGGAAGAATCCTGTGAGCACGAGAGTGTGTCCACAGGAATGCAACCTATAGGGCTAAGCCCACAAGTAGAATAACTTAAATGATAAACTGGTTTCGTGTAGATGGCAGGCAACAGAATTTACTCTACGTTCGGCCAGCAAAGGTCATGTGCAATTAGTAATTAGTCCACATAGATAAATGGCTACCCTGCAATTTTCTTGGGCAGGATTCTTCCCCAGCATTCCCCATCCTGAAGTCACAGTAAAAGCCCGACTCCTTACAAGGATCTCACAATCTGTCCTCATCTCTGGCTCCTCGACCCCTCTCGACCCCTCTCCGTTCAGGCAGGCTCTGGCCTCAGGGCCCTTGCAATTCTTTCCTCTGCCCCGGGGAGAGAAAAACACACACACACCTCTTTCTGTAGTCTCCCCTGGTCCTGGTTAAAGTTGCACACTCACTCCATCCCTCTGGCCTCTCCTTCCTTGCTTTCTGTTTCTCCTTGGCACCAACACCTTCTAACACCTTAAGTCTCTGATGTATTTATTTGGTTTGTCTTTTTTTTTTTTTTTGGCCACGCAGCTTGTGGGATCTTAGTTCCCCCACCAGGGATTGAACCCGTGCCCCTTCGCAGTGAAGGCACAGAGTCCTAAACCACGGGACCGCCAGGGAAGTCCTGGTTTGTTGTTTGTCTTGCCCTAGCCCCCCAACTGCTGAGGGTAAGGCTCTGTCAGGGCTGGGATTTGTTTTGTCCATGGCTGTATCCCTGGTGCCTAGAACAGGGACTGGCACCTGTGGCTCAGTGTTTGTGGAGTGTGGGGCTGGATTCACACACAGAGTTCTTTCAACGCGAGATAATGTATCATTGGCTTTGTTTCATAAGCCAGTGTCCCAGCCACAGCACCAGCAAATTACCTACGTAAATGTCAGAAGGGAGTGTCATGTGACTGTAAACTGAGCCAGACTGTTGATTGATTTTTTTTTGTACTTTACAGAATCAAAGTATTAGGTTGCCTAAAAATTCCTAACTTCTGGCTTTTCAGGAAGCTTTATATCACACTGCTAATTTACTTATTGACAACATTTTGACATGGCCTTATTCTTACTCTGAAGGGACTCATTTTAGTGATGTGTCCATGAATTATCTTTTTTCTCTATTTTTTAGCATTTTCTTTAATAAGCCTTTATTACTTGGAAATGAGAAATAACCAATGCCTTTTGAGGGGGCCTTCCTACTAATGTGTGCAAAACTCTTTTATGAGGCAGAGAAACATTTTTAAAGTCATTGTCACTTGTCAGAATCCCTGGGAGAGCCAATCGTTTGAAGAATTGACAATCCCAGTGAAAGAGCAGAGGGCGGGGTTGTATCATCTTGGCGAGATTATCAATACTTGGTTTCTCTTCCCAGGATTCAAAGGTATTTTCAAGAAGCCATGACTGGAGAGTGAGATTTGACTTTAAAATCTAGGCCACTGAGGGCCTACAGCCAATGGAACTTTCTGGCTTCTGAGGAGACCATGAGATGCAGAGAATCCTTTATTTGATATCCAAGGACATCCACGATATACTTCTTAACCCCCAAAGAAATGATACGACCCTGGCTATTCATGAGGTATTTAGGAACAAAAATTAAAATGAGATTAGGTAAAGTATACACAATACGTTAAAAAGTGCTTTACACACTGCAAAGGGCTCTGCAAATATTTGGTGTTGATGTTTCGAATTAGCTGGGCCCTGAATTTATCTGAAGGAAAAAGGACTTTGAGTTTAAACATTCCTAGTTGTGTGACTTTGAAGCAATCATTCTACTTTCTTAGTGTGTTTTCTGGTTTAATGGAGCTCTTTTTGGTTTTACCTCACATGACTCTTTAGGAACGCAAATGGTTGTGGAAATATTTGGGGAAGCATAGTGCTCTATATAATCTGAGCTGTTATTCTGGAGCCGTTGAATTGGCCAAGGCCTCCTAGAGTCTAAAGTACAGTGCATAATTTCCTATGAGAATCATGTGGTAAGAAGTGCCCTTACCTTAGGTAGATATGCTCCCAAAGTTAATATCTAAATGAATTTTCTCTTTAATGCAATGATTTTCCTTCTATATTAAATATTTCTTAAAAAATTCCATGAGGGATAAGGTGGATTTTTTTTTTTTTTTTTTTCCAAAGGAGGAAGCCAGGGTGTAGCATGCTGTTTCCAACTTACCAAATCAGGAACCTGCACTCAGGTTGGAACCCTACATCCCTTTCCCTAAAGGATGGGCTTTATGGGAAGTCTATACCACCTGTGGAAATATAGGCCTTCTCTCTGAGTCTGGCTGTGTCAAGGATTCCCCAGGACTGGATTAAATCAACTAGAGGGCAGGAAGATGGGCTGGGGAGGCAGCAGGAGTATCAGGAAGGGTTGAGGTGACTCTAAGGTGACAGCCTTGCTGGAGTGGGAAGTGTTTCCAGCCTCTGGAGGGGAAAGGAGAGAGCTCAATCCTTTTGAAAAGGGGCTGGCCCAAAGCAGGTCCCAGCCTCCCATGGGTCTGGCAGGCCATCTGGCCCTCAGGCTGTGATTGGAACCAAGTCCTGGAGAGGGGCCCCTATCATGGCCCAAGGTGGGAAGACACTGGTCCTCTGTTAGCATGGAGGGTCCCGGTTTTTTACCCTCACTGTGGTATCTCCAGAGCCAACATGGAGTCTGCCACCAAGAGATGCTCATAAATACTTGCTAAATCAATAACTGAAGAGTGGTTAAACTATTAGCAGTGACAACAGAAGTATTTGCAAACTGCCCGGGGTCCCTACTGGTGATAAAAAGGATTTGGGCAAGAGGGGTATCCATAATTCTATCAGTGGAGCCTCTAGCCAGAGAATGCTGTTTTCTTCCTGTTATGGTGATAGTAGAATCACCTTTTCCACAGCTATTTAAATCTAATAGTTAAGGCTACAGAATCCTTTGGTTGATAGGTGCCACATTTCACAACCATAGTACCTGTTACAGTATAACAATAGTATAGTTCATAATTTTTAGGTTTCAAAAAATACAGTCTATCAATTCAAAAGTTTGGAATATTTAACACTATTGTCCATGAGATTAAAATATTTATTCAGTTAGATTGAAAATCCTTAGAGAAATCAACTCCATAGCTTTTGGGGAGGGGGCCCACTTTGATCTACTCACAAGTGGGGATTTGGGGGAGGGGGAGCATATTTTGGGATTTTGGGTATGGAGATTTTTTTCAAAGTTTTTATACTTTCCTACTTCTAGGTGGCTATGAAGTGTCCTGATCACCTTCTGGCAATGTTTGTCTAGATAAAACCTTTCTTTAAGATAGGCCTTGTCAAAGACACAAGGTAGCTGTTGAGAGTACAATAATGCATTTACAAAATCTGTTAAATGGTCATTTGTGTAAGTAGATTTATATAAACAGAAAATAGTTCTATTTTTTCTTTGCCAAGCAATCAAGCAAAACCCTAGGAACAACAAAATTAGGCGGAGGCCTTGGGGACAATGGCCATGCCTTCTCTGAGTAAGACATGAGCACCATCTGGAGGACCCATTTGAAAGTACAGCGTGGCAACTGAAGAACCTAATGTTTTCAAGCATCAGGGTACAACTGGTGAACAGGTGGGCAACAGAGGCAGGAAATAACTACCTCCATTCCATGGCTTGAGCGCCTACTGTTTCAAGCTTCCAGTAGAGGACTGAGAATAGAGTTACTGAGTGAGGTACTTTCAGCCAAGGTGGGAGATGAAACCCTAACATCTGAAGAGTATTAACATTAGGTCCCTAGTAAATATAGGTCAGGAAGTGCTTGCAAGAGGGAAACAAACAGGCAAATAGGTCCCCAATTCGCTGCATCCTGTTATTCCCTCTCTCTACCCTGAGTAGCGGGCCACATACAATACCCATTTTATTCCCAAGACATAAATGACTAATAGTTTAGTTTATGTTTTTTTTTTTCCCCAGAGGCATTTACATTTTAATAGGTTGAAAGCCTTAGTAAAAAAGAGATCAGTAACAGGAGAATTTCCAACAGATGTCAACTTTTGGCTTTGGTGGAATAAGAAGAACCATCCCCTTTATCAAATACTTATTATTCCTTTTAAACAAACTAGGTCTCTTCCTTACTGATTCAATCGTTTGAATGAAAATGTTTTAAAAGGAGTATTTAACCCCTTAAGAGTCTGAGTATTTAAAAACGCCTGCATCTCCTGTTTCTCTATTTCTCATGAGATACTGGAATTTCTAACCAGAAAGTAGTCCCTCAACACTTCTCAAATATCTCTGGTGAAAAAATTTTTTTTAAATTTCCAGTACTTGAGGGACCAATACTTGGGTAAATTAAAATCAAAATGTTATGAATTTTATGTTCATATCTAAGAGTTTAGTGTCTCTCTGTACTTATCTTGTCACAGACCAATAAGTGTGCAGAATGGCACTGGTCTGCGGATGGCGTTGGAGGACCACTGCTGTACCTTGTGTTTTCTCCCTTAAAAAATACCTGCATTTGGCCTAAGATCTCTGCCCACCATGACCACCATGGTTACATGCAAGAGCTTGACTTACATCTCCCTTCCAATTTTTAAAAGAAGATAGCCTCTGAATCCATAATTACAGACATTTCAGACACTTTCTCATCTCCATTTAAACTGACCCTCTACTTGCACTGTGTTGACAACAACTTTCCATTCCCTTGTTCATCAGTTCAACCGGTTTGGTGTTGCTAACTTTATTGGCGGTGAATTTGGCCTGGATGCCAGAAGCTCGTGTAAGACACTTGGGTAGCACAGAAGTTCAGGTATTTGAGGATTCCCAGGAGAAATCCATCTAGGAAAACAACATAACTGACAAGACATATGCTTGCTTTTTTTTTTTTTTTTTTTCGGTCACTCCACGGCATGCAGGATCTTAGTTCCCCGGCCAGGGATTGAACCCGCACCCCCTGCAGTGGAAGCGGAGAGTCTTAACCACTGGACTGCCAGGGAAGTCCCGACATACGATTTCTTGATATAAAGATTACAGGAAAGCCTCAGTTGAATTTTTCCCTCCAAAATACAGGTTGAAAGAGTCTTCTGATGGATAAGCAATTCTGGTATTCTGAAGTTTCTTCATCCATGGGTTGGAAGGCAATTAATTCTTTTTTCCTTATGCCTATAACCCCAAACTGAAAATTCCACATGGCCATGTATTAAGTGTATTAAGTTTGTACATTTCCATTTATAAGGCACAAACCCTACACATCTCTCAAGAGAAAGGAAGAAAACAAAGACATGAAGACAACAAAGTAATCTAGGAAGAGAGGAGATTCATCAAACTGGAATGAAAACCCACCTCCCTTTTTAGTAAACAGAGACCTTATACTGATAGGAAATACAGCCTCTGGGGAGGGTTCCAATGCAGCCCCCTTCACTGGATCAGGGCAGAAGGCAGTCCTCAGGAGGGCTGCGTGGCCAGAACACATCAACCGCAAGCCCCTCCATCCCACAGAAGCTGCTGGGCAACTATGTCCTAAACAGAACATTCTGCCTACAGGGTGCCCAGTTCACCATCCTCACCCAAAGGAGCCTTCGGGGACCAATCCACCATGAATGCACACATGTGCCTGTCCTGGGGCTTGATTAATTTAAGCTGCTCTAAGCTGAGGTACAACTGCCTCCCGAGGACCCTGAACTAGGGTAGTTATGCGGGTCCTTCATGGGGCAGCATCTATTTAAGAGGCTGGACCTTGAGTTCCTCTTGAAATAATCAGATCCCTAGTGGGACTCTTAGAACCAATTCACTCTACCAGGGGCTTTTTGAACATGCTGGTCAAAATCCGGAGAAGATGCTCTGGAAAAAGCTCCAGACCTTCTGGCATGTAAGGCAGCCCTAATAGATCTCAAGTAATCCTGCAATACACAGGTATAAAACAGAAGGGTCCCATGACACCAAACAGTATCCATGCTTGCTGGCTGGACCTCCTGATGGCTCTTGGCACTGTATTTTCTACTACTGTTTCCATTAGTATTATATGAGAGTAAGTTTCCTGAATGTCCACATGGATCCAAGCATTTCCTGGAAGTATGACTGCTTCATCGTCCTCTCTATCACCATGCAAGGTACAGATGGGAGTGAACAGCACTTGGGAGAAAACAGCCAGGAAGACATCATCCTGAGAAAAGGGTCAGTGCTAGAGTGGGCCAGAGAAGGGACCAGAAGTCAGACAAACCGAGTAATTCACGATGTCTGAGGGTTTTACGGAATCTTCTTGAAGATTCTGACTTCTCCACCCCGGACAATCTGAAATCCAAATGAAATCGGGTCCTTGGGCCAATGTACCCAATTACCAAAGACCAGCATCATAGAAGAATGCTCATTTCAATACAGTGTGGTCCAGCCACCTCCTAACTTTTCCAGTCCAGTTGGATCATCCCTTTAGACCAGGCCTTGCCCCTGGAGGCCACAGTCAGAATTCTACTAAATTTTCAGCCATGACGATGGTTCTTAATTCAGTGTCCGATGAATCTTAGCCAAGGTCCCTTCCCTTCCTGTGTCTCGTAAGGCTACAGCCCAGAGGATAAAGGAATACTTTCATTTACAACAATAACAGCAAAACTCTTGGACCCTTTGGCTTCCTAATGCCATAGCCATAGCCACCCTTGGAAATATGTACTCATTTAAAAGCCTGCTCTAAAAAACAAAAAGTCAACTCCTACTGTTGATTCAAGTTTTCCCCAAATCATATCAGGCCAGCTCCACACCGCGCCCCACCTGCCGGCCTCAAGAATCTTTCTTGGTCAGTCTGGCCTTGATTTTTTGCCTCAAGAAGGCTGCAGTGGCTGCACTGCAGGTGACCAAGAAGAAGAAGGAGAGGCAGGCCACGTAGATGGACAGGGGGCTGTGGCGTTGCAGGAAGACCTCCTGTCGCCCCTTGTAGTCTAGGAGGATGGCCTCCAGCTGGGACAGTGTGCAGACAGACAGAAAGGCATGGAAGATCTGATGCCCGTGGCCCACGATGTCACAGGAACCCGGGAAGTACTTCTCCGGAACCGGGCAGGAGAAGAAGTAGGCACTGACCAGGAAGAAGACGATCTGGAGGGAGTGGTACCAGACCGCCTGCTCCTGGCAGCCAGACAGGTGGCACAGAACCACGCGATGTGCCACGGGGCTGATGTCCAGGATGAAGGCCAGCCCCGCCGGCACCACCTGACAGATCTTCCTCATGACTGGGTAAGGCCTGCGGTAACGGTACTTAGCGTAGCAGCAGCCGGCGCAAGATAACCAGCCACAGAAGGCGGCTGCGGGCAGGAAGAAAAGCCAGAAGTGCTCGTACCAGGCCTGGTCGGAGGTGTAGAAGAAGTGGACCAAGGCACTGCCGTACTGGTAAACGCTCACGCCCACGTAGTCCACAAAGTAGAAGGTGTAGTGGGAGAGCTCGGACTTGGACTGCAGCAGGTGGGCCAGGAGGCTGAAGGTGAGGTAAGTGATGGAGGACAGGACGTAGAGGAGCAGGGGCAGGGCGTGGGCAGAGGTCCACGGCAGGCCCTCGGCCTCCACAAAGGCCCAGAACCGCAAGAGGACGGCCAGAGCCGCCAGCAAGTGGGTCCAGACGTTGACCACCTCGTTGTGTTTCTGAAAGAGACTGAAGAAGTAGTAACGCCACTCGTGGCCGGTGGGGCGGTACCCAGCATGGATGTAGGGCTCCCGGAAGAGCTGGGGCACGTCGGTCTCCGGGACGGTGCCGGGCATCTTGGGCAGCCCATCCTCCAAAATCTTGGGCAGGCGGCGCAGATGCTGTCCACTCACGGACAGGGTGCTCAGACGCTCCAGGATGGCAGTCGTCATGGCTACACGGGGATGCAACCTACAGGAAACAGAGTAAAATGGGCAAAGATGCGGTGAGGGGGTGCTGAGCAAAGACTGCGAGGGAACTATGGGTTTTCTAGTGCAGCTGGGGAGGCGGGACTGCAGACAACTTCTTTGAGCCTCCTTTTTTTTTGTATGTAGGATAATAGAGTTGGACCAAGATCGCTTACTGCTCTGACATTCTGACTTTGTCTCTACTACTCACTACAGAGTGAGGCAAAGTCACATCTTGTAAAATGGGAATGTCAGCCACCCCATTTTAATGACATCTAGAAGGTAAGTGAGGGTACCTTTAAAGCTTTCGAGTTTGCTAGATGATAATAAAATGTAACCATCAGGGCTTCCCTGGTGGCGCAGTGGTTAAGAATCCGCCTGCCAATGCAGGGGACATGGGTTCGAGCCCTGGTCCGGGAAGATCCCACATGCTGCGGAGTAACTAAGCCCGTGCACCTCAACTACTGAGCCTGCGCTCTAGGGCACATGAGCCACAACTACTGAGTCCACGTGCCACAACTACTGAAACCCACGTGCCTAGAGCCCATGCTCCGCAACAAGAGAAGCCACCGCAATAAGAAGCCTGCACACCGCAATGAAAGGGTAGCCCCCGCTCGCCGCAACTAGAGAAAGCCCGTGTGCAGCAATGAAGACCCGACACGGCCAAAAATTAATTAATTAATTAATTTAAAAAAATCACAGTGAGCCACAAACTCACTAAAAATCGCTAAAATAAAAAAAAAATGTAATCATCAGACAGGCTCTATCAGTACAAAGTTTAAGTTTTGTTTTTTTTTTTTAAGGAATGGTATAGCAAGAGACACTGTTCCATTTTATTTATAACAGTAAGAAATTGGAAAGAACTTTCTTGTTCAACAATAGGAAATTGGTTTTAAAAAATCATAGAACCATAATTTAAGCCGTAAAACAGAATTGTGAGCAAACAATAGAAATATGTTGTGAATGTATTTAATGACATGAAAAGATCTAGCTGTATATTCATTGTCTATTATCCCAATGTCTTCCTAGTGGAACCTAGTACTTTTCTCTCTTCAAATCTCCTATACTTCTTCATCCATCCTCACTCAGCCTAACATTTTTCCTATTTTACTGAGAAAACGCAATCAATCAGAAGAGACTTCTGCAATCTACTACCACAACATTTACCCACCAGCCAGCATTTCTGTCACATATGCTCCTTTCAATGGCTGGAACCATCTTGGTGAAGACCAACCCTTCACTATTCTGTCCCTTGGCGCCATCCATTGAAGAGTTGCACATCATCGTAATGACACAAGAGGGCGCTTTAAATGAGGGATCTTGTAAACCACTCCAAATCAAGTCTCGAATAGTCTTGAACTGGCATAGACACAAGCACTCTTCAACCATACAAAGCTTTTTTATGTATTTTATTTAGTATGAAGTATTATATCGAAATACAAAAATTATCAATGTTGATATTACTAATGAGAGCCTACATTTCTTGAGCACCTAATCTTAAATTACCCACTAATTTCACTGGGAACTTGAAAATCTGAGATAAGCAATAGTTACTTGAGCCTCAAGGTCAAATGAGTCATCAATCAGGTTGGTAAAAACCAAGGCATATTCTGAGAAATATTTTTTTTATAATTAATTAATTAATTTTTGGCTGCATTGTGTCTTTGTTGCTGCGCGCGGGCTTTCTTTAGTTGCAGCGAGCGGGGGCTACTCTTCGTTGCGGTGCATGGGCTTCTCATTGCGGTGGCTGCTCTTGTTGCAGAGCACAGGCTCTAAGCGTGCAGGCTTCAGTAGTTGTGGCACATGGGCTCAGTAGTTGTGGCTCGTGGGCTCTGGAGCGCAGGCTCAGTACTTGTGGCGCACAGGCTTAGTTGCTCCGTGGCATGTGGGATCTTCCCGGACCAGGGCTCAAACCTGTGTCCCCTGCATTAGCAGGCGGATTCCTAACCACTGTGCCACCAGGGAAGCCCTATCCTGAGAAATCTTAAGAGCTGAACAAAATTAACATGTGGCCTAAATTTAATGAAATCTAATTGCAAAGACTGTGTGTGTATTTTTTTTTTTTAATTATGCTCTGGAAAGCAAGTGGTTTTGGACTTGCCTCTCCTGAGAACCCAAATCTGTATGCAATAAATTTCAGCCCTCACAGATGTTTAACTTGGGCTTCCCTGGTGGCGCAGTGGTTGAGAATCCGCCTGCCAACGCAGGGGACACAGGTTCGAGCCCTGGTCCAGGAAGATCCCACATGCCGTGGAGCAACTAAGCCCATGCACCACAACTACTGAGCCTGCGCTCTAGAGCCCGTGAGCCACAACTACTGAAGCCCGCGTGCCTAAAGCCCGTGCTCTGCAACAAGAGAAGCCACCGCAATGAGAAGCCCATGCACCGCAATGAAGAGTAGCCCCCGCTCGCCGCAACTAGAGAAAGCCTGCATGCAGCAATGAAGACCCAACACAGCCAAAAATAAATAAATAAATTAAAAAAAAAAAAAGAATGTAGATCAACCATAGAGCTTTTTCAGAGCAAGGATTGTCTGCTCAACAATATTCCAGGCTACCAAGGCCACAGAGGAAGAATAAAATAAGACCACCTACCTCAAGCCGCTTACAAGAAGAGTCAAACTTCACGAATCAACAGCCACCACCAGACCGCACGTAACAGAGTGTTAAGTGGAGAGAAATACAAACAGGCCTCTACGGAGCAGAGCTGCTCGGGGCGGCTGGGGTGGCCGAGGGGGACACAGGCCTGTGCTGGGCCTGGGAGGATAGGACTTACACATGTGAAGGGGTGAGGAGCGGGCCTTCCAGGAAAGGGGCAGAACACGACCCAGGATGCTATGGCCTCTGTGGGCCCACGAGCAGAGGGGCCGATGCGGAAAAAGGAGGAAGTGAGTGCGGTGGGTGGCGTGGCATTAGCGAAGTGAGTTTAGGTTTGATGTTGCAGAAGGAAGAGGGGAGGTTTCTCATCCCTGGAGTTTTTGCTTGTTCAATCCTTATGTCACCTGAGCTCGGGGGACTCATGCTATAGACCAGCACCTCCTCTCCTGGCTTAAGTGACACTGCCCTCTGTGGTCCCGCCTCTGCTTTCTTCTCCCATCACCCTGTCAACTGCGGCATCTGTCCCCAGGGTTCCACCATCAGCCCCCTTTTCTGCCTCTGGTACCTCTCACACAGACACTTCTGCCAGGTCCTTGGCTTCAGCCAGGCCCTGTTATCATAGGATCCCCAAATACATGCCTCCAGCCAGATCTTTCCTGAGCTTGGCTTCAAATATCCAGCAGCTCTGGTTTTGTCCAACTGAATATCCCACGGGCGTTTCAAACCCAACCTCTTCAGCCTCCCCCTTCAGCCCAGACTTGACCCGTCCCTACCTCTAATCAGTCATGGAGGCCTGTTGATTTTATCTCAACGTTTCTGGAATCCATTTGTCCTTTCCATTTCTACTGCTCCCCCTTGATTTGGGCCTTCAAGATGAACTTGTGTTGATGAGGAAAACAGCGGTCTCATAACTGACCTTTCTTCCTCAAGAGATGGTTCCCCCACCTCACATCCCCAAACCCGCCCTCTAGTCTCCAAACCACTTCACGGTGATAGTTTAAAAGCGGAGACTGATCACTACTCCCCTCCTCAAAGTCCCTCAAGAGCGCATCATTGTCTACCACACAAATTCTCAGCCCGAATGTGCAAACAGGCCCTTCTGTAGACCTCCTTCCCCGTTCCTATTCCAGCCTCCTTTCCCAGAGCCCACACCCAGGCCACTTGGATGGCCTGGATCATAACACTGGGAGTTTTTCAAAGGTGCAACACTCTCTGTCTCCCCTGTATGCTTCTGCACAAAAGGGCAGCTCCAGCAACCCCAGCTCATCAACACTCTGCCCAGGCGCCAGCTCTGCCTGTGAGCTTTCCTAACCCCAGGCTGGATGAGGGCACCCCAGCTCCCACCTACCCTGGCCTTGCCTCCCCATCACACTTCTCTCCTGGGGCCCTGACCCTTGGTGATGAGCTCACTTCCCACCACACCCGGCTGCTTTAAGGGCAGGGGCTGTGTGGCATGCAAGTTCCTATGTCTAAGATGATATGTGGCATATAAAATAATCATACACCTAATCATGATTTACTGAACAAATAGTTCTTTAGGCCCAGACGTACGGCATCAATTTCCTTCTGTTCTGCCAGGTTAAGGGAAAAAATGAAATAATGGTTTACAAGTCGGGAAGTCTGGCTGTTAATATTTGCTCTATACAATGAGCTATGTGGCCATGCCCAAGACATTCAGCTACTCAGGGTCATTTTCCTCATAAATAAGGGTGGGTGGGAGACGATTTCCTGTCTACCTCTCAGGAAAAAAAGAGAGTCGATAATGATAAAATGGGCAGTAGCTGAATGATGCTTTGAAAAGGCCAACCATGCACATTAAAGTACCAGCAATATCTGAACTAAAGAACACACAGAAGGATTATAATTTAGTAATATATATATATTTTTTTCTACCTTATAATTGATTTTAATGCAATCTTTGAAAATTGAAAAGGAATATAATATTTTTAGTTACATTTCTGGGATTCTTCCAACTGCTTTATTAAGAGCTTTAATTAGATTTAGATTATAATGGGATTGGAATTAAAAGTTCTATTTCTTGAGTACAACATCTGCACCATGAATTCAGTTAACATTCACAAAAAAGTGTTATAAAATGTTACATCATGCCTTGGACTCTTTAGGGGTCCAATTTTAAAGTTTTATCTCAGGTCCTCCTTTAAAACTATTAATAATGCTAATAGTTTTACATCTAGAGTATGCCATCTAAAAAAACTAAAAGCTCCATGTTTGCGAAACGGACATAGTTTGGTACTGATGACATTTTATCCGGTGGCCAAATAGAGGACTCTAAAGCAATGGTGTTCCCTGATCTATTACAAGGGCCCTATGGGAACTGACCACAAACTTGGAATAGCTGATTCCCTGGAGAAGCCCTGGATGAGGAATTAGCAGTTCCAGCTCTACCACTGACTATGGGATTTTAGGCACATCACTCAACTTCTCTACACTTGTGTCTTTGTCCATAAAAGTGGGGGTATAATCTCTACAAGTTCTAATGCTAAGAAATTCTGTAGTTCATCTGGACTATGTTTTGCTTCGTGCTAAAGATCCAGCAGTGTGCTGAAGTCACCAACAAACAGATCCTGTGACATCACCTCATGTCACGGCCTCATGCAGATGTCAGGAAGGTGGCCTGCTGGTTGCTGGACAGAGAACAAAAGAGCAGCAATTTCCATCAAAGAGGGCAGAAGAAACGCTTCCAGAATCCACAGAAGCCCAGCCTCCCACAATGCTGCAAAACCATAAATGGCTGAGAAGGAACAGCAGCCAAAATGCCAGCTTGATACCCATTTATAAGGCCTGGAACCCTGCTGTGAGCAGCCTTTGGTCTGACCAGAGACAGAGGTAGACTTGCAATGGCCTCAGACAACCCCAGGACCTCCTCAGTCATCCATCAAGTGAGAGGCTGCTGGGCCCACACTGATCTTTGCAGCCACATCTGCCAAGTATCATACCACTGTTTATAAAGTCATATTTTAAAAAGCGGCAGTACCAGCAGAATCCTATTATGAGCAGAGACAATTTTAACATGGATTCAGATTCACCAACCGTTAATGCATAACCACTCCATATTTAAGAAAACCTAAAAAACAAATAGCATTTCAACATCCAAAAATGGGAGATCTGATTTAATGATGATAAATCTATACAGTAGAATACTACACACCCATTAAAATAATTATGTAGATATATTACACTTATTGTTATAGAGAGATACGCAGGACATAAATATGTGCTCTATTTGTTTCTCACTGCAGTCTCCCCGACACTTAGAACAGTGACTGACCAGCACATAGTAGATGCTCAACAAAGATTTGCTGAATGAATACATGAATGGAAGACATTAGTACAAAGAAGAAGCAAATTAAAAGTATGCATCCCATTTTTGTAAAGATATACCTATGGCACAGAAAAAGTATGGAATTGCAAATAATCAAAACATCAATACAGATATTGCTAAGTGGTGGGATGACAGGGGAATTTTACTTTTTGTCTGGAGTCGATACTATTGTTATAGTACTTTTGACGATGAATATTTACTACTTTTGTAAATGAAGTTACTGCTATTCAACAAATAGGAATATTTGACAGAAATCTGTAAAAACTGGTAAAACGATTAATTAGTACAATTAATTAGTACATCCTCCCCCCAGCTGCCAAAACACCCCAGCTTTATAAAGGAATACATACTTATTGGTATTATTCTGTGGATTTTGAGCTCAACTAGTTAGCAGATCATGTAATAAAGTTATTGTCAGGAGTGTCGACTAGAGAAAAAACACACAACCTAAAAGTTGAGAATTATGTTTTATTCGGGGAACTTACTGAGGACTATAGGCCAGGAGTCAGCCTCTCAGATACTCTGAGGATCTGCTCCAAAGAGGTGAGGGAGGAGCCTGGATATATAGGAGTTTCTGTTGGAAAAACAACAACAACATGTAGCAGAACATTGCAAGATCACTACTCATCTCAAAAAATAGACATCTCAAGTTAATGATTTTAGTGCTTTTCTATGTATGGGCAGATGCAAGAGTCTGGGCTCCTTGAAATTATTCCTCTGATATGCGTCTTAACTCTGTAGGGCCAGTATCCAGTTTTTCTCCACCCTGAATGCCCCTCAGGGCTCACCGCAGGGGCAGCTGCAGTGGATGAGGGCTTGATGGTGGACAACATTCACTGTTTACTGGAATGGCAGGCAACACGTTTTGTCTGCAGGAGTAACCTAGCTATACTTGCCACCACGGATGTAAGCTAATGGTCATGGGGCTGGGGGTGGGGCGTTAAACGGGAAAAAAATTGTGTAACGTCTGCTGGTAAGGCAGCAATCACGTTCTCTTAGCTTGGGAAAACCAGTATATGCAATATTGTCGCAAGACTTTTCCCGCTGCGCACAAACCCAAACAGAGTTAAGAAGGGAGTCAGTCCCCGACCTTGTGGGCACCTGGCGCGGCTGAACCCTGCCTATAAAAAAAAGCGAGGCACACCTGTGTGCCAGTGTGCCAGGAACACATGTCACCTGGGCTCAGTGACCCCTCCACCTCTGAACCTCTTCCTCTGTGGCTCCGCCTAACGTGGGCAGGAGAAAGAAAAGACAGCATTATAATTTGCTGCTCTGCCCTGGGGATTTTTCTCTTTCTCCAGCTGGAACTCTCAGCTGGGACTCCTTGTATTTTCTTTTTTGTTACTTCCCGTCCTTCCCACATCTCAGCTCACCTCCTCACTTGAGCAGGTACTATTTTCAAAACGCATCAGTACAGACCCAGAATGCACCGCCCACATGCAATAAGTAGTATCTGTGTTTAATTCTAGCGGGAGAATTCGGAGGAGCTGGGAACAGTTTAGAATACATTGAGCAGTCTAAGGTCAACAGCCAGGCTGGCTGGTATGGTGATCCTTTTCCTTCAGAGACTGCTTGTTTGGGTAAAGGTAAGCTCTGATGTCTGAACGGCCTGTTAGTTAAAGCCTGGGGTCAGGAAGCCTCCCAGGACTTTCCACAAGAGTGTAACCACTGGCTTCATTCGGCATGGTCTGGCTTCAGCTATGCAGCCTCTCGCCTGTAGGAAGCTTCATCACCTATCGGCAAACCTGCTGGGACCCGGGCCAGCCCAGGTGAACTCCGAAGAGAGCCGCAGATTGCCATTGGCAGGAAATCAATCCTGGAAATGTACTTTCCATAGCAGAAGAATCTGATAACCAAGAAAAGCCGGGTTGGTGCGCTGTGTAAGGAGTTCGGCGTTTCCTAGCAATTCAACGTTAACCACTTTGCAGCTAATGCTGTACACTCCCCTGGTGGTCCCAAGACCTCGGCTTTTTATTTGCTACCAAGAATCAAGCAGGTTGCTTCATTCTCAGTTTCTCTTTAGACAGCCTCAAGGCCTTAGTTCAATTCCACATTGGCCATGAAGTTTTCTCCAGGTCATCTTAATTTCTTTCCTCCCAGAATGCTTACCTACCTACTCCACACGTTTCGGTTAGCAGAACGTCTGGACTTACGTGCTACTTCCCTGCTGTGTGTGCAGAGAGCCCTCCTGGGTTGCAAGTTCCCTGAGACAGAAACACAGACTTACCTATCCTTTATTCCTCCTATCAGCAATTATCAGAGGAAAGGTGGCCCAGAATGTGTCAATGGATGATTGTTCAAAAACAGAGTGAAAGAAGACTCTCCTTTGGCCCTCTTTGCTTCTAAAGGTAAAACCGGTGAGATTTTAGACAAGGAACATGTTAGGGATTTTTCAACAGGAAACAACATCTGACTTGGATGTTGTTTATCTGGGTGTAGTTCATCCACTTGGGAGGTATCCATAACAATATTTAAATTGTTCACCGGATTTCCAATCACCAGATGACTTTTAGTCTATTTCCTCCTATCATTGGTACTTTTGTGCCCAAGAATGCCTAAGCAAAGATGCAGGGAAGGGAGGCCAGGCAGAAGAAAAATAAAGTAAAAGAACATTGAGGCGGAAGAAAAATAAAGTAAAAGAACATTGGAGCAGGAGTTAGGAGACCTAGTTTTTTATTCTCATTGCATAGAAAAAAGCAGAACAGACTGTCCTGGTTCCCTGAACAAGCCACACACTTCGCATCGCCAAGTACCCCTCTACGCCTGGCAAACCCTGCTTCTCTCTCAAATCCAGGCTCAGCTATAACCTCCTCTGTGAAGTTTAGCAACAGACTCAAGCAGAATTAATCACAACCTGTTATATCCCCTTAGCCTTATGATGTAGCTGGTTGTACGTGTGCCTTCTTTATATTAAACTGTGAAATTCATTGAGTTGCACAAGGAAGTCACTCAAGACATTAAAAAAATCTAAGTTTGTGTTACTTAACTGTGAGACTACCTGAGGCATGGAGAATTTTTTTCGAGTTTCCACTATTATCTTTTTTATGCATATAAAAATTTGCATTTTTAATTTTTTAAAAATAATTTTTATTGAAGTATAGTTGATTTACAATGTTGTTAGTTTCAGCTGTACAGCAAAGTGATTCCGTTATACATACACACACATATATATATATATTCTTTTTCAGATTTTTTTCCATTATAGGTTATTAGAAGATATTAAATATAGTTCCCTGTGCTATACAGTAGGCCCTTGTTGGTTATCTATTTTATATATAGTAGTGTGTACGTGTTTAATCCTGAACTCCCCTGCCCCGAGACACAGAGAACTGAAGTGATTTATTCACAGCTCTAAACCGAATCAGCCCTAAGGTAGGGGCACTGCTTCTGACTTTCGTGCTCAAGAGCCCAGCCACCTAGGTCTCCGAAAATGAAAGCCCATAAAACACAAATGGAATAGGAAGAGCTGGATAAGACGTGGGAACCCGTGTGCCTGTGAGCTGACAGCAGGCTAGGAATCCTGGCTCCCGCTGGGACATCTGGCTATGTTGTCCAGAGCCCTCTCCCAGGACATTCCAGGAGGCTCTCCTAAGTGAACCCCTCTCCACTATGGCCTTTTCTACAATATGAAGGAGAAACTCATAATCAGTAGCTGATCTGGTTAAAAATCCTTAGTTATTCCACAGGCGAGTTTCATCGGAAAAGTTGATTATTCAGTTCAGACCAACAGCTGTGAAATGTCGCACTGCTCTGGTCTTCATCTCCATTCTATTACAACCTGGCTTGCAACAAGGCGGTAGTGGTTTCTCACTCGGGGTTACTCGAGCTCCAGGATCTCAGATTTGACGTTCCTCCTTCCTGATCACAACGCTCCTAATTTCCACCTGGACTATTTCCTCACCCCAGCTCACACGCTCCGGGCTCCTCATAACCCCCAGCCCTTCTGTCTTACTTCACCTGCTTCACTTGCCCCACTGCCATCCCAACGTGCCAGCCCCTTTGCTTCTACCCTGGAGTACTCCACGCCTGCCACCCAGCCCCATCCTGATGACATCGAATTTTTCTGTTTCCCTCACCAGTACAGTGTACTGCTTTAAAAAGGCATCAACATTATGAGACCATGTTGTATCCGTGCCTTTTAACCTCAACAAGACTTCACTTTATCCATCTGGAGATCCCATCAGCATCTTAAGCTTTGCGTGTTTAAAACCAGACCTCTGCTGGGACTTCCCTGTCAGTCCAGTGGTTAAGACTTCGCACTTCTACTGCAGGGGGCGTGGGTTCCATCCCTGGTCAGGGAATTAAGATTCCACACGCTAAGCGGTGCAGCCAAAAAAAGTAAATAAAAAACAAACAAAAAATCAAACCTCGGCTGTGCCTAGTTCTGTTACCAGTGTGACCAATCTCCTAGTCACCAAGCCTTGAAATCAAAGTGAAATTTCTCCTTTTCCTCCTTCCCTCACATTCCAGTCATCAAATCCTGCTCTCCCTCCTTTTTTTTTTTAATTGCAGTATATTCCTTCTCTCACTCCCCTGCAGGCTGGTACACTGTCCCAGCTAAACCATGATGATAACCTCCTAACAGACCTTGCCTCCTCCAATCTCTGGCCACAGTTCCGTCTCATTTGATTTAGCTAAAGTTCAGCTCTGATGAGGATAATGCCCCAAAGCTGCCAGGAGCCCTCTCCTCTCTGCCAAGTAAAGCTCAAATCCCTGAGGCTGCCGTCAAAGTCTTCCCTGCCCTGATCCACATCCTCAACATTATCCACTGTCGATTTCATGAAGAACGAAACAGAGTGAAGGGAACAGAACATGTCAGGGTGCACCTCACACATTAAGGATAAGTACTGTCATGAAACTCCTGGTTCCTAAAATAAAATAGATCTCTTACTAAGGGTCACGTTAAAGTTTGAAAACCATGGATCTATATACCATTTACTATTCCTAAACATGCCCTGTGACTTTCTCTTTCATTCTGAAATTACAAAATACTTCAAATATACAGAAAAGTATAAAGGATGATACGACAAACAATTGCTTGTAAAATCTTATGTCATATTTACATAAAAATAAAATCTTGTCAGATTTTATTTTTAAAAAAATTTTTTAAAGGTATTTTTTAAAAATTTTATTTAATTTATTTATTTTTGGCTGCGTTGGGTCTTTGTTGCTGTGCGTGGGCTTTCTCTGGTTGCGGTGAGTGGGGGCTACTCTTCGTTGCGGTGCGCGGGCTTCTCATTGTGGTGGCTTCTCTTGTTGCAGAGCATGGGCCCTAGGCGCCCAGGGTTCAGGAGTTGTGGCTCATGGGCCCTGGAGTGCAGGCTCAGTAGTTGTGGCGCACGGGCTTAGTTGCTCCGCAGCATGTGGGATCTTCCCGGACCAGGGTTAAAACCCATGTCCCCTGCATTGGCAGGCAGGTTCTTAATCACTGTGCCACCAGGGAAGCCCTACTTCAGATTTTAAAATACATTCATGATCCAGAGAAAACTCTAATTTGAAAAGATACATGCATCCAGTGTTCATAGCATTACTATTCACAATAGCCAAGACATGGAAACAACCTAAATGTCCATCAACAGATGAATGGATAAAGAAGATGAGGTAAATATACAATGGAATACTACTCAGCCATAAAAAAGAATGAAATAATGCCATTTGCAGCAACATGGATGGATCTAGAGATTATCATACTAAGTGACGTAAGCCAGAAAGACAAACACCATATGATATTACTTATATGTAGAATCTAAAATATGCTACAAATGAATTTATTTACAAAACAGAAACAGACTCCCAGACATAGAAACAAATGTATGGTTACCAAAGGGGAAAGGGGCGGGGGAGGGATAAATTAGGAGTTTGGGATTAGCAGACACAATCTACTATACATAAAATAGATAAGCAACAAGGTCTTACTGTATAGCACAGGGAACTATATTCAGTATCCTGTAATAAACCATAATGGAAAAGAATATGAAAAAGAATGTATATATATATATATATATATATATGTATCTGAATCACTTTGCTGTTCACCAGAAACTAACACAACATTGTAAATCAACTATACGTCAATTAAAAAAAATATATATGCATGTATATAAATATAAATATATGCATGTACGTATATATGTGTATGTGTGTGTATATATATGTATGACCGTACGCGTGCCTGTATGTATCATCTATGTCTATAATGCAGGTAACTGGGACCTAGCCTCCTATAATCACTCATTCCTTTCCTTCCTCCCCAGCAGCAGCCACTATACACTGAACCTGGTGTTTTTCATTCCCACTGTTTTCTTATGAAAACATTAAGAGATTATAAAATTATATAACTACATGTAATAATATAATAAAAAATCATAAAATTAAAAATCCAGGGCTTCCCTGGTGGCGCAGGGGTTAAGAACCTGCCTGCCAATGCAGGGGACATGGGTTCGAGCCCTGGTCTGGGAAGATCCCACATGCCACGGAGCAACTAAGCCCGTGTGCCACAACTACTGAGCCCGCGCTCTAAAGCCCGCGAGCCACAACTACTGCAGCCCACGCACCTAGAGCCCATGCTCCACAACAAGAGAAGCCACCGCAGTGAGAAGCCCGCGCACCGCAATGAAGAGTAGCCCCCGCTCGCGGCAACTAGAGAAAAGCCCGCGCGCCGCAACGAAGACCCAATGCAGCCAAAAATAAATAAATTAATGTTAAAAATTAAAAATAAATAAATAAAAATAAAAATCCATAAACTATATATATTGTTTGGATATTTTTAACCTTTATATAAATTTGGCAGCTAACCTCCTGCAGCCTTCTTTCTTTCATTTAATGTTTTGTGTTTTTTCCACATTAATTGCTCCATGCTTCTCTAATTGATTCATTTTCTCTGCTGAATATTTTCCAAATACCCCAGTTTATTTGTCCATCCTCCTGTGGACGGACATGCAGGTTATTTCCTGTATTTGCTATGACGAACAAGGCTGCAGTGTGGTCTTCTTAGCTGTGTGCCTACAACGGGGATTCCCCTTCAGGTCTTGGGCCAGGCTGTTCCCTTTACCTGGAAGGGCCTCCTCCCTATCTCTACCTTAGAAAACCTCACCCATTCCTGAAGGCACCTCTCAGAGGGTGATTCCTCCACGCCTTCCGATCTACCCAAAGCAATATCCCTTCTCCTGTAACCTGCAAGTTTGTGTCACAAAATGATGTCATCACATCTAACTTTGTCCTGTGGTTGTTTGGGTACTTCTATATCCCTAGCAGGTCTTACGGGCAAGCACTGTCTCATGTGGCATTAAATTCCCTCCCCCCAACTTAGAGCCTGGCACATAGATTTGCCCAGAGTAGACCCTCAATGAGTGAATGTGGAGTCCACTGAGCTTTCCTTCTTTCTTTTGCTACTAAGTACTGCTATCACCACGGAATGACTTATATCTAATGACAAAGGTATATACCTAAAGGGTGCTACCTTCCCATGAATTATCATTTCACCACCAAGAGAAGCCTGTCTCTACCGTCCACACTCTGTGCTGGGAGAAAATGGATGTAGAGGGGGACACTCTCAGCTTGATAACCACCTGGGGCCAAATGCCTGTGGGCAGCTGCTTGTGCATAAAGATCAAGGAAAATATTCTTCCTCCTCTCTTCAAAGCTCCCAAGATACCACGTTTATGCCAAAAATTTTATAAGAATTTTGTTCAGGGAGTTCCCTGGTGGCCAAGTGGTTAGGATTCCGGGCTTTCACTGCCATGACCTGGGTTCAACGCCTGGTCGGGGAACAGAGGTCCCACAAGCCGTGTGGTGTAAAAATAATTTTGTTCAGAACTAAAAGCAAACATTGGGCAGATAACAGTGTTACCAAAACACGGGTTGGGGGGGTGAGGATGGGGCTGTTTTTGAGCTTGGTGCTGTGCTTTTTCAGTCAACCTATGCTCATTGCCATCAGCGTAGACAGGACTTAAGAGAGGAAGTATGCTTCTCCTCCCTTCACCTCGCCCCTGCAACTTTAGCAATGATCGTGCAACTTTAGTCTGGGGAGAGAGTCGCAAACAGCATGTATGTTTTCAGTGGCTGCTGGTGCGGCTTCAGAATCCTCGCCTGGGGCCAGGATCTTGAAGGGGCAAAGGTGCCTGATACCTACAGATGTTCATCTCCCTTCCAAGTTCAGTGTCGTGGAGGTGGGGGCATGGTGATGGATTTCTTCCTGATTCCAAAGTAGAGATTCATGCTCATTGTACTTCTTTTTGATTAGACATGGAAAAGGTTAAAAAATGAGATGTGAAAAAAATCAACTCAAGAATCACTGCTGCAAACCTCTTTCAATTTTTTTCCTGAGTACAAAGTAGTGGCTTAAATGATGGTAAGTTGATACCTCTGTATACCAGCCTCATAAATTAGTAATCTAACATGTCCAGATCACAGGATTTTTATAAGCAGCTCACCATTCCATGCCCTATGACCTACCAGATAAAGAAAAACAGAAGTAAGTACTCTTGAGCTGCACTGCCTAGTTTTGGGTTGACAGAAAGCTCAGCTGAAGCCCTGAAAATCCTAGTCTTATGGAGTTTAAAACATGTATTGGAAATGGGCTAAACAACAACATGCAAACTTAGGTGTAATTAAAAAATCAAACTCCTGACTGTTGTTTCTAGGTTATGGAGTTTGACTGTAGAAAGGGCCAAGTATAAGAACAACCATTTCTCTTTACTGTAATATAACCTCAAGTCTCAGATGACATCTGATTATAATCTGTGCAAAGTGCTACCGGAGTGCCTGGATTGTTTTTCCAATTGAGTTGAAATGCCCGTGTCCACAGTTTCTGCGTCAGCTGCCCACCACTCATGAACTTTACAGATACACACCACGTGATCATTGCCCGGGCCTCGCCACATATCATCTGGGGGCCCTGGACGATCTAGGTACCGACTGTAATCACAGCCGAGAGACAGACAACTCCTTCCAGGCCTTGCTCAAATCTCATCTTCTCAAGGAGGTGCAGACAAAAAATGTTGCCTGCCATTCCAGTAAACAATGAATGCTGCCCACCACCAAGCCGTCAGTCACTGCAGACACCCCTACAGTGAGCCTTGAGGGGAATTCAGGGTGGAGAAAAACAGGATACTGGCCCTACAGAGTTAAGATGTACATCTACGGAATAATTTCAATGAGCCCAGACTCTTGTATCTTCCCATAGATAGAAAAACACTGAAGTCATTAACTTGAGATGTCTGGTTTTTGTGACTAGCAGTGATCTTTTGATGTTCAACTATGTGTTTTGTTTTGTTTTGTTTTGAGCAAAAACTCCCATATATCCTGGCTCCTGCCTTACCTCTTTAGAGCAGATCCTCAAAGCTGTCTGAGAGGCTATATCCTGGGCTATAGTCAGCCCTCGGTGAGGTCCCTGAATAAAACTTAACTTGCAACTTTTAGGTTGTGCGTTTTTCTTCAGTCAACAGGGGCCTCCCCACTGCCCTATTGATCTAATACTGCATTTGCACCCTCCCGAGCTCTCTAGAACCCTGATACTCTGCTTTACTCTTTTTTTGGTTTTCTAGTGTACTTTTCACCTTGTGACCTAATATATTATAGTCTTTCTCAAATTTTTTAAAAAATTGTGGTACATACACCTAACATAAAATTTCCCATCTTAACCGTTTTTAGCTGTACAGTTCAGTAGTTAAGTACATTCACATTGTTGTGCAACCATCACCAACATCCATTTCCAGATCTCCCTTCATCTTGCAAAACTGAAATTCTATACCCAGTAAACAACAATTCTCCAATTCCCACTTCCTCCAGCCCCTGGCAAACATCCTTCTACTTTCTGTCTCTATGAATTTGACTACTCCAGGTACCTCATATAAGTGGAATCATACAGCATTTGTCTTTTTGTGTCTTATTTCACTTATTTCACTTAGCATAATGTCCTCCAGGTTCATCCATGTTGTAGACCATGTGTCAGAATATCCTTCCTTTCTAAGGCTGAATAATATTCATTGTATATATATACTATATGAATATGTATATACTCATCCATTGATGTACCTTTAGGGTGCTTCCACCTTTTAGACTATTGTGAATAACACTGCTATGAACTTAAGTGTGCAAGTATTTCTTTAAGACTGCTTTCAGTTCTTATGGGTATAACTCAGAAGTGGAATTGCTGGATCATTGGTAATTCTATTTTTTAAGTTTTTGAGGAACTGCCATACCATTTTCTATAGTGACTGCACCATTTCACATTCTCACAATAGTGCACAAGAGTTCCAACTTCTCTGCATCCTTGTCAACACCTGTTATTTTCTGGCTATTGACTGTAGCCACTCTAATGGGTATGAGGTTAATATATTATTTTTATTTATTAAGTTTATTGTCTGTCCTAGCCCTGCTGCTGGCCCAGAATATAAGCCCCATTAGCAGAGGTATTTTTGTCTGTTTGTTCACTTATGTATCCCCTGGTACCTAGAACATTACTTGGCTTATACAATAAGTGCTCAGTAAATATTTATTGTAAGAATGAGTGAACAAATGGATGAATGAAAGAAAGACATACTAAAAGTACACTGGCTTTTACCTTCCTTGTTTCTATGTCAAAATCTCAATCTTGGCTTTGACCATCATATATATATATGAACCTCCATGGATGAACCTGGAGGACATTATGCTAAGAGAAAAAAGCTAGACACAAAAAGACAAATGCTGTATGATTCCACTTACTTGAGGTACCTAGAGTAGTCAAATACATATATATATATGTGTGTGTGTATGTGTGTATATATATATATATATATAAACCTTTATCTAAGCTACATAGGACATTTTTTTTTTGGCTGAGCCATGAGGCTTGTGGGATCTTAGTTCCCTGACCAGGGATCGAACCCGGGCCCCCTGCAGTGGAAGCGCAGAGTCCTAACCACTGGACCTCCAGGGAATTCCCCCTTAGCACCTTTTGAAAGCATTTGCTGAGTCTACTATGTGCCGTTATTATGTTCAATATTATTCAGATGGAAATTCTGAAGCACCTGGAATTTAATTTGTTTTTGACAGCTCACAAGAAATCCAAAAGAAAACCAAGGAGAGAACCCGTAGTACACAGAAAACTTAGTCATTACATGGAATGGGGCTTATTTAATGCCCACAAGGTATCTCTGCTCAGCTGTAACAAAGATACCTCAAAATGAATACGACCCACAGAGAGAATTGAGCTTCCTCCACTAAACCTATTTCTATCCCAGGTTCCTTGTTCCTGTTCAGTAAATAGCTTCAGCCAGGTGCTCAAGTCAGAAACCAGAGAGAGATTTTTCCCTCATCTTAACCTGGTGCTCCTCTTTATCTAGTCACCAGTAATAGTTATTATAATAACTCAGTATAAGGAGCATTTATTCTACGCCGGGCACCGTTCTAAGTTCTTTGCATGTTATTAACTCACAATCATTCCTCACAACTCTATGACATGGGATTTATTCTTTCTACCTATTGTACAGATGAGGAAAGAGGTTAAGTGTCTTGCCCAAGGTCACCTAGACAGGAAGTAGTGGAGCCAGAATCCAGAACCAGGTAGGCTCACTCCAGAGGCCACGCCCTGAATGTCTACCCTATTCAGGAAGTGCTTTCTGTTCCAACCTCATTTATTGAACATCATTCTAAAATGCATTAGTTCACTTTCCTAAATGTGTAAGTGATAATTTTGATAATTCAGAACTGTCCAGGTCCTTCCTCTCCTTCTCGATGTCAGTGGTCATGACGCAGCTTGGATGATGGAGGTACCAATGGTCAAGAAGACTGGACGGTGCCTGTGGTGAACCTAAGGATTTACTGGGAAGTTGTTCTTAAATAAAAGTTCCAACAGGACTTATTTTCTTGTGTTTTGATGTTTTTGTCTTCAAAGTAGAATATGTCAGTAAATATTAGTTTAATTGAAGACTTTGATTAATCAAAGCTACCCTGAAGTAGATACACGGTCATTAATATCAACAAGCCACAGCCATTATAAACACCATTAAGAAACAGACAACTTCTTCTTTGAAGTTGTATTGATCTTGGAGGTAAAGTGAGCTGGAAGGCAGAAGGCCCAAATCCTACTCTCCTCAAATTAAATGAATCACATACTTACAAATAAACCACAATCCTTCTGGCACCAGTAGCGCCATCGGTAAACTGAGAATATTAAAGGCCAACAATTTGATATTTCTGAATTAAAGTTGAAGGAA
This sequence comes from Balaenoptera musculus, assembly GCF_009873245.2. Lineage (NCBI taxonomy): Eukaryota > Metazoa > Chordata > Mammalia > Artiodactyla > Balaenopteridae > Balaenoptera > Balaenoptera musculus. The sequence continues at coordinate 25,166,789 of NC_045795.1, forward strand.
AAAAAAAAAAGAATGTCATTACAAGCCTAAGACAAGATGACTACAGGTCCAAAAAGTGTCACTTCCAAGTTTTAAGCTTATTCAGTGTCTAATAGCTAATTATATAAGCTCACCATCAAGTCAGCATTCAAATAAGATGATTTTAAACTCCAAAGAGTGTGTTCTCAAGTCCCAGGGTGCCGGGAGAAAACAAAAGACACAGTACCAGCCAGAAGCTATTCCAGCAAGTTCCACAGATCATATGGTCTTGGGAAGAGACAAGCACTTATTGTTACGAGAAAAATTCAAGGTCAGCACAGTACTTGCAGTTCCACTGCCCCAGTGCTCCCTTCCACAAAGGATTGTAGTATCTACTGAAAAGTTGCAATTATTCCCCAGCTCGCTATTTCAGCCTCACAGGCCACTTATCCACACCAGAAAATTCAAATACTTTGGACGTTCCTGAATAACAACAGCAAATGATGTTTTTTGGCTTATTTTTATACGATGTCCTAAAAGATGGAGAAAGTAAAGAATAATAGTAAGCCAGGAGTGATTTCAGCTTAAGTATGATTTTTAGATAAGCATTCCTAGATAAAAGTACACACTTAGGACAGGGATTCTAAACCTAACCTGATTTTTTGAAAAATACCTTTAGAACACTTGGTCAATCTAATGCTTTCTTTGACCTATATGGTTTTCCCCCTCTCCCTTCCTCTGCCCTCACTATCCTGTTGAGAGTTCTGAAATGGAAAAAGTACCTCTGCTGGTCCTTGCTGGTAAGTCAGAGCACTCCAAAATGAGCTTTTTCTTGCAAGAAGACTTTTCTTGACTTTTTCTTGTAAAAGAATGTACCGTTGATTAAAACAAGAGAAAACCACACTCATGCACACCAGCCTGATCTTAACCTCCCAGACAGCAGCTCGGCATCCTCTGTTAACCATCCTGGAGACAGCCAGGCCTGCAGCAGCCCTTGCAGCTTCTGCCTGACCAGCTTATCAGACGGTAACAATTTCTGGTGACTACAGACGGGACCAAACCATTCCTTACAGCCCTGCACATTATCTATAATATGGTCATAAATACTTATAACATCTTCTGTCAAGGAAGTCCTGTTGCTTCACAGGCATTATCTTAATACCTTCCAAATATCTTCAAAAGGATGTTAGTCAGCTGAGAGTGAGTTAATTATAACCAGGCACTAAATTTCTCCTCCTCGCATCTCATTAAACTACACTGAATCTAAACTCAGCTTAATACAACTGCTCTACCAGATTAGGAACTCCTAAAGGACAGGCTTTGGGCTCCCATTTCCTTTATATTCCCCTTGGGCATTAAACATTCTGGTTCTCCATAAAAAGGATGACCTTAATTAGTCTTACTGACTCACCAACCAAATTACAAACCCAATCTACAAACCCACTGTGGGTTGGAAAGGGAGAGTCACGACCTCCAATTCCTCCGTGAACCATCAATGTTTAAAACATTTTCCCCATCATCTGTTTTCCAGAAAGGGTTTAGCATGCTTGAGTGGTAACACATCCCCTCCCTTTAATCTGATTCCTGGTGAAAGAGGAGAGCTGGTCCCTTGCTGTTAGGGACCTAATGTGACCACAGGCAGAAAGGCTCAAGAGATTTTAGTGTGGGAAGGGCTTTAAAGACCACTTACTTAGGAGAGGGCACAGAGGTGTCAACCCTAGGCCACACTCTTGGTAACTGGCTTCCTGGGGTCCCACACTGAGAGGCATTCAGGCCCCGACGAGCTCCAGAGAAGATGCTGTGATCGATGTACAAGTCTGCCACCGCTCCTGGGGGACATCAGGCTCAGGAGGGGGCTGTGGCACAAAGCCATGTATTTGCCATCCCTGAGCTGACTCTATGATGAAGAGTTAGCAACTCACAGTCTACTGTTTTCCTTAGTTTTCCAAAAAGTAGAAGTCACAGCAATCATAAAAAATTATTTCAGGGACTCCCCTGGTGGTCCAGTGGGTAAGACTCTGTGCTCCCAGTGCGCGGCCCAGGTTTGATCCCTGGTCGGGGAACTAGATCCCACATGCATGCTGCAACTAAGAAACTCGCACACTGCAACTAAGAAGTCCGCATGCTGCAACTTTAAAAAAAAAAAAAAAGATCCCACGTGCCACGACTAAGACCTGGCGCAGCCAAAATAAATAAATAAATAAATAATAAATAAGTAAATAAATAAATAATTTCAAAGATTTGCAACAGCAAAGGTTTAAGGAAAATAGATGTTCCCTGAAAAATACACAGACTGAGGTCCTCACGGACCCAGAAATTGTTACCGTCTGATAAAGTGGTCTCATGGTGTTCCCAGAGAGAGTCAAAGGTGGAATTTCTAGGCTCGTTCTCACCTGCACCCTGACAAGGACCACCATTCGGTGCTTCACAGGCGAGAGGATTAAGAAGGGCTGGGTAGTCCTCCAGTGATTACACGGCTTCTGTGATTGGACTTCATGGGGAAGGGGGTAAGAAAAGAAAATGAGGTTTGAGAATCACTTAAAAGTCAGCGATTCCCAAAGCCAAAGGACAAGTATTAAACAGAAAAGTCAGTGTGATGCTTGTTTTGATAGGAAAAAATGGAGAATCAATTTCTTGAAATTGAACTAGCAAAGCTCCTGATCAGTCAGTCAATAGTATTCATGTGTTTTCTGCTCTGTTCTTAACCCTGATGGGCCAGAAGGGCAGCCACAAGGCAAATGATACGGTTCCTTTCCCCACCAGCTTATATAATCTCTCTCCCTCTCCCCTGAGGTGGGCTTGGACGCCTGAGGCCAGGTCAGATCTCTGGAGAGACAGGTGGCCTCCCAACATCTACTCTGTGCTGTCAGCCAACTGCTCCCAGGTGAGAGGAACATTTTTGGCAGCAACCGTAGTACACAGCAGGCAAGATACCTTAAGAAAAGGCAAGGGAGAGGAGGCAGACATGTGATTCTGGAGACAAATAAACACAATTAGCTGTGCTAGAAACGAACTGAAAAGACTCAGTGGGAAGACTATGATTCCTTCTGCCAAGAGAGAAAACCAGAGGAAAATTCATTTTAAAAGAAACCTTTTACTTCCCTTGGCAGCCAAAGCACAATGACAGTCATATTCTCTGTGAAGTCTTTTTCATTGTGGGTTTCTCCACCCTTTCAAACACTAGCACGATAAGGGTTTGATTGCTTTGTCAGATTTGCTGCCCAAAGAGGATCCATTAATATTTCAGGCCAGTCTTTTCATTCCTTGAGATGACAAGTCTAAGACTTTCACAGCCATTCTGTCCCTGTGTACCTAAATAGACCCTGCTTGCAGCAATGATTGGGTGGTTGAATTCACAGAAATCAATAGTGTTGTCCCTGGGAGTTTGCTTTCCTGCTTCCAGGATCCAATTCCGCAGTGCAAGATTAGCTACAGCAGAGGGGTCTAGTGGCTACCTTAACAGAATGTGGTGGTTAACAGGACAGGCTTTGGAGTTAGGCAACTTGGGTTTGAATCCTGACTCTGCCTTGGATGACCTTGGGCAAATAATTTAACCTCCTTGTGTCTCACTGTCTTTACCTATAAAGTAAGGATATAATGGTACCTAATAGGGTTGTTGTCATGTTTAAAGAATTATGATAAAAGAGCCCTCGTCTTTTAGAAATGCACCCAAATCATGAAATGGTGGCTTGGGTTTGCTTCAAAATCATTTGGAGGTAAGGTGTATGTAGAGAAGTTGGCCATGAGTTGGTAATTGTTGAAGTTGGGGATGGGCACGTGGAGGTATATTCTACTATTCTGTCCACCTCTGTCTGTCTGAAATATTCTATAATAGAAAGTTTAAGAGAGAGAGGAGATAATACAGGTAAAACTGCCAGCACACAACATGTGCTCAACTAATGCAATCTGTCCTAGATCAGAGAGGGTTTTGAAGCTGTCATTTCTAGGTTCAAAAGGAACCGGGATCACAGCCTGCCTCTCTAGACATGGGTTGGCTCTGGGGCCAGAAAGATGGGGGGTCAGGGGGTTGCAGCTGAGAACTTCACTGTCACTCTAGGCCATCCATTATTGCCCAATCTTTTCATCATCAAACCTGGTTTTTTTCTGGTTTTTGGGTTTTTTTTTTTGCCAAACTGTGAAGCATGTAGGGTCTTAGTTCCCTGACCAGAGATCAAACCTGTGCCCCCAGCAGTGGAAGCGTGGGGTCTTAAGACTGGACCACCAGGGTAGTCCCATGAAACCTGTTTTAAAGTGATTATTATAAATTCTCCATGTTTTGAAAGTTTTCTAAATCAACCACATCCATTAAATGATTCATTACCCTGTATCTTTCAGCCAGATACACCTAATCACAGGCCAGAGTTTAGATGAGCTGTCAGGTGGCTCCAAGTGAAGCTACTATCACCCCAGCCTAAAGCAAAGGACTTTCAAGTTTTAATGGTCTGTGCAGCTGTTTGACACACATATAAAGTATGTGGTTTTGTAGGCATATGAAATCATGAAGACGGGCTCAACGCACTACCCCCAGCCCCTGCCCCCCTGAGCCTATGCTTTCAATAGGTTCAGGGAACCACATATATAAATTTAGCAACTCCAAGCTTCTGGAATCCCTTAAATAGGGTGATGAGCTGGGCGGACAGGAAATCCCACCCTGGACCCATTCCAGGCTACAGATGCATTGTAAGGGAGCCCTTTATTAAACCCAAACTCATCTGCCCCAGGCCCTCTCAGAAATGAGGATCTGTAACCAGCTCTAATACTTACTAACTGTAGTGGCCTTGAGCAAGCCACTTCATTTCTTTTTCTCATTGGTAAACTGGGATCTCTCTCTCCTAAACTTGTTTCGGGGAGTAGAGACAAGGTTAAAAAAAAAAAAAGTGCATTGCACAATGCCTGGCACACAGGAATTGTTCAATACATAGTAGGTATTTTATGTTTCTGTATGCCTTCATGCACACGTGGGTGTATTATCATTACCTCCTTCGGAATTAGGTCAATATATCTAGACACGATGGTCCTCCAGGCCATAAGACATATCACAGCCACATAATTATAAATAGTTTAATTTTTTTTCTTTCATGGGACAAAATTGTATACATACTTCATGAACTAACCTGAACCTCTTCACCACAATGAGATTTGATGAATCAGTTTCTACCTGCCTGAAATGCTGCCCAGTTTCAATGAAATTCTTGGTGCTTTACCTGAACCTGTCTGTTTGGGTGACATTCTACCACTGCAGCCAATTCCAACCCCAGCATTAGCCCATGCATGAAACTGACTAATGCTACTTTATGAAGTGCTCAGGGTTCCTGGTAACTCAAGAGAACAATATTGATGCCCCTATCTTGCTTAAGTGCAGGAATAGAAAAGCTAAGATGAGACTCCTGGAATGACTTCTTTGGACGGAGTGAAATACACCAGGGAGAATATAAATTTTCTAATTCAAGAGCCACTACACTCATCATTGATTTTACATCCTCCTCCTTTTTCTTCCATATTTTATACAACCAATTTGAGTCTAAAAGGAAAATGAGAAGATAGTTTTCACCAACAAAGTTTCATTTCTCACAAAAGAACGATCTACAGGCAATATTCAGCAGAGTATGTGTATTTTCATTCCGTCTTCAAGTGGTTTGGGTAAGGGTAGCCCTTCTCCAGTTTCTAGACTGTAGACTTATCTTGAACCTCGGGAAATTCTCTCAGACTCCAAAAAGCAGGTGCAAGAATAGGGCAAATACATAGTTTCAAGCTACTGGTGAAAAGCAACAAATTATCTATTCCTTAAGAATTGAGGTTTTTTTTTTTTCTTCTTTGCTTTTCTTTTTAAAAAAAAAAAATTATTTATTTATTTATTTATGGCTGTGTTGGGTCTTCGTTTCTGTGCGAGGGCTTTCTCTAGTTGCAGCAAGCGGGGGCCACTCTTCATCGCGGTGCGCGGGCCTCTCACTGTCGCGGCCTCTCTTGTTGCGGAGCACAGGCTCCAGAAGCGCAGGCTCAGCAGTTGTGGCTCACGGGCCTAGTCGCTCCGCGGCATGTGGGATCTTCCCACACCAGGGCTCGAACCCGTGTCCCCTGCATTGGCAGGCAGATTCTCAACCACTGCGCCACCAGGGAAGCCCTTCTTTGCTTTTCTTAATCTTGGACTACATCACCCTAATAGATAAATGTCACTGCCCTTAATGCTAGTGTCTCAAGACCAACAAAAACCTCTTAAATCAATAACCCTAGCTCTGATCTCCTTTAGGTTCTTACAGCCCCTGGAACCAGCTCAGCCTGGAAAGAGGGGAGAGCTCGGTTCTTCTCTGGGTGTGTTCGTCTCGAAATCTTGAAGTCTCCAATTACCTCTTTCATAGACTAATATTTATTATAATTATTATTAATTCACTCATTCAACAAGCCCTGCTCTGCTATAGTATGGAGTCTTCGTCACATAAGAGAACAGGGTCAGTTTATTAGCGATCTAGATGGCTTGGAGCTTGTACCCTTCCAGACACGCTGAGGACGAAAGACTTCCCTAAGCCCCAGGCTTAACTCAACCTGAGCGTCCAACCCAGGTGACTTCCAGCAGAGGGCGGTTCCCCACCTTTGGGGAAGTGGGGTTCTGAATGTCATGTGGGATAACATGAGGTCTTTTTTTTCTTCTTTAATTAATTATTTTTTAAACATCTTTATTGGAGTATAATTGCTTTACAATGGTGTGTTAGTTTCTGCTTTATAACAAAGTGAATCAGCTATACATATACATATATCCCCATAACATGAGGTCTTATTCTTCCACTCTAAGCTCCTGAGTACAGCCAACCAGCACCTTCTACTTACACATGGCCTGAGCTTCGCTTCAGCTCTGTGCACAGGTATGAGAAAGCCTTGAGGAATCCTTTCCCCACCTACCTCTGAAGCAAAACATCCTCCCTACAACTCAACTCCAAACTGTCACCTCTGTAGGGGCGGGGACTGCATTTGGGTTCAACGTTCCATCTTTACCCCGTGTTCAGCATAGACCCTGGCCCTGGTAAGCCCTTAATACTGAGGAATGAATGAACAAACAAACGAATGAACAAGATATCCTTTGCTTCTCAGACCACTTCCCAGAAGTCCATCAAATCCCACTCCACAGGGTTACTGTTCAGGTTCCTTCTCAGCCAGGACTACCCAGGCCACACATAAGGTTGGCGCTCCTAACCCCCAGGCTGCTCAAGGGTCAACTGTACATTTCCTGACATCAGTAGATGTTCAGTCAATAGTTATTATTTTGATGTATTATTTGAAGTTGCATCAAGTTCATGCTCCATCTACATCAGAAGAGACAGAAAGGTGTGGTGGATGGAGCCCTGTAGCAGTAATCGGAAGCTACTCAGCCTGGGTTTGAGTCCCTGTTTTTGCCCTTTTCTCATTGTGACTTTGACAAATTTCTTACCATCTCCAGCCCCAAGTTTCCCTCACGTGTAAAAAAAAAAATCAATATGATATCTGCCTTCCATGCCTCACAGGGTGGTTGCAAAAGTTGTATTTGACAAGGTATATAAAAGCACTTTGGAAACTGTCCAGCAGGACTTCCCTGAAGGCACAGTGTTTGAGAATCCACTTGCCAATGCAGCGGTCACGGGTTAGAGCCCTGGTCTGGGAAGATCCCACATGCCGCGGAGCAACTAAGCCCGTGTGCCACAACTACTGAGCCTGCGCTCTAAAGCCTGCAAGCCACAACTACTGAGCCCACGTGCCACAACTACTGAGGCCCACACGCCTAGAGCTGGTGCTCCAAAACAAGAGAAGCCACGGCAATGAGAAGCTCGCACACTGCGATGAAGAGTAGCCCCGCGCTCGCCGCAACTAGAGAAAGCCTGCATGCAGCAACGAAGACCCAGCGCAGTCATAAATAAATAAATAAATAAATAAAATAAAAACAAAAAAAAACCTGTCCAGCAGATGCATGCACAGAAATATTGAAAGAGGTAAATTTGTCAATATTAATTAAATACCTCTAAGGCTCTAAAGCAAAGTTTTCCAAACTTTTTTGACTGCAACCCATTAGAAGGGACATATTTTACATCACAAGCAAGTATACATTCATCACTAAAACAAAAGCTTAACAAAACAATACTTATGTTACTCTCACATTTTTAATTCGGTTCTCTTCTTTATATTTTTCTTTTTTTTCTTTCTTTTTATCCTTAAATGCAGGTCATTAATTTCACAAGGCATGGTCCTGACTCTCAACTCTCACTGGGTATCAGAATCATCTAAGGAGCATCTTAAAACATCTGATGCCCAGGCCCTGCCCACTGAGATTTCGAATCAACCGTCTGGGGTGGGGCCCAGGCATCTGCATTCTTAGAAAGCCCCAGGTGATTCTATTGTACAGCCAGGACTGAGAACCACAGAACTGATGGTTTCTAGCTCACAGCTGAAAAACCACTGCATTATTTACATGTTGGTCTGCTAAACACTTTGGAATGTCATCCCACCCTCACCCTGCTGAGACTCCCCTGGTTACTCTGAATGGACCACCCACTCCTCTGGCTCAGAGTGCAACAGAAAAACACAGCAAAGCAGTAAAGTCAAAGCGGAGCCTGGGCTTTATGGGCGGCCTCCTTTCTCCTCCCAGATGGCTGGGGAGCCCCATGCAAAGCAAAAACTGCAGCAGATTCGGAGTATTTCGTTAAAACTGAAGGGACCCCTCCAAAAACTTTTTGCTTGAGTAGGAGGGGCTAAGGAAAAGTAAAGAGAAACTGCCAGACACACCTGGCCTGCTCACACAGCAGAGGAAGCTCTGACCATACAGACACAGGGTCGAGTCGAGTAGAGAGCCTAGAAGACAAGCTGGGGGGGTGTGGGTAGGGCTTCCCCACCTGACCTTCTCCTCCTTCCAAGTGTGGCTTGGAGGAAACCGAAAGCTGCTCCAGCCCCAGCTCATCTTTGCCCTCCACGAGAAAGGCCTGGCCGTTGCCCTGCTCACCTGGTTGGAGTCATCTGCACCCCACTGCCAGCAGAACCAGGGCAGAACCTAGGCCAGAATGCAGAAGGAACCGCAGACACCAGGGGCCCTACTCTTGGACACGTGAATGGAATCAAGAAACCTGACTCGGGGTTTCCCTGGGGGCGCAGGGGTTAAGAAGCCTCCTGCCAATGCAGGGGACACGGGTTCGATCCCTGGTCCGGGAAGATCCCACATGCCGCGGAGCAACTAAGCCCGTGTGCCACAACTACTGAGCCTGCGCTCTAGAGCCCGCGAGCCACAACTACTGAGCCCACGTGCCGCAACTACTGAAGCCCGCGCAACTAGAGCCCGTGCTCCGCAACAAGAGAAGCCACTGCAATGAGAAGCCGGCGCACCGCAACGAAGAGCAGCCCCCGCTAGCTGCAACTAGAGAAAGCCCGTGCGCAGCAACAAAGACCCAACACAGCCAAAACTGAATAAATAAATTTATTAAAAAAGAAAAATGAAACCTGACTGGGTTCTGTACACAATGGGTTCAAAAGCCAAAGCTGTCTATTTAAAGCATAGTCCCTGGATTTACCAACCAGACATAATACTAAGAGTTACCATTTACAGGGCACCTCTGTGAGCTAAGTACTTTATTTACACTATCTCATCTAATTCCACAATAGCACTTCAGACTTGCATTTTATAGACACTCAGGTTAAGGAACTCACCCAGGGTTGTTCCAGGATGCTAACAGGTTGGTCCCCACTCCAGGTCCCTTGCTATAGTCCAGGGTCTCTCAGCGCTACTGACATTTGGGGCTGGAAAATTCTTTGTTGTAAGGGGATGTCCTGTGCGTTATACTTTACCTAGCAGAATCTACCCATTAGATGCCAGTAACATCTCTCCTCTTCCCAGCTGTGAAAATCAAAAACATCTCCAGACATTGCCAAATGTCCTGGTGGGTTGGGGGGCGGGGGGATGCAAAAACACAGCCCCTACTCCTTATTAAGAACCACTGCTCTAGTCTAAACCACGCTGCTGTATTGTTTTCTGGGTGTAAACCACCATTCAGAAGAGAGATAGAGCAAGGGCCAAACACCGCTATGTAGGTGATAATCAGAACACTCCGGGAAAGTATGGAACAACAATAATAGCCCCCTATCCTATGGTTATACAGTGATCCCTCAGTATCTGTGGGGGATTGGTTCCAGGACCCTCCTCAGATACCAAAATCTGTGGAGGCTCAAGTCCATTATATACAATGGCATAGTATTTGCATGTAACCTACCCACATTCTCCCATACACTTTAAAACATCTCTAGATTACTTATAACACCTAATACAATGAAAAGGTTATGAAAATAATTGTAAATACAATGTAGATGCTATGTAAAGTAAATGCTATGTAAGTAGTTGCCTGTGCATGGCAAATTCAAGTTTTGTTTTTTGGAATTTTCTGGAATTTTTTTCCTAAATATTTTCTGATGTTTATTTCAATTCACAGTTTAAGGCAAGACAAATTTTACACATGAAATTTTTCTCTGCACCTTTGGCCTCCTCCCTCCCCTTTACCATTCATTGTGAATCTGCTTATGCATTAACCAGACTCCCAGTGGCAGAAACACCTGTTCAAAACATAAAGATCAATGTTCTTCTGACTGCCACATAACTCCTTAGAAGATAACATATCCTTTGTCAGTCCTTAAGGGTCATAATAACACACCCTCACCTTATACCTGCAGACATCGTGGTGAGTTTTATGTACAATACCAATATATCATTTCCCTTAAAGATAGCGATTAATGCAGAACAGACTGATGAGAGATACTGGGCCACACCTAATGAAAGCTCTTCACTTAAATACTTGCTTATGACCTTATTAATGCTACTAGCTATATTACTTGTATTCTGCCTATTGTACAGGATTATTGTTTCTTGCATGACCAAATGTGTGACTGAGCTTCCAATAAAATTAATGATGATTAGTCGACTTGAAACAACTGATCAAAGATATAGGTCTACAAAATCAATTATTATAATAGTGTAACTCTAGATGTGGGAAGAAGCAACAAGAGGGAACCATTTCCTGGACCATAACGGAATATAAGACAGGTGATCCAGAGGCTTTTGGCTACTGTTAACGGGGCCTAGTCCAGTAATAGCACATTGAGTGGCTTATCAACCAAATCCTCGCCTGACCTGGGAATGAGCATTCCTAGGGCCGTGGGACAAAATGGTCATGAAATGCCTCCCAAACCTTGACTGAAATTAAGACTAAAAGGGAAGGGATTGTAAGACGAAGAATGTTGCCCACCATCCATTTCTACAAGGAACAAGTCATTGGCCACTGCAGTCGCTGACCTATGTAGTACCCCCTGAGAGGGATTCAGGGCAAAGATCAGGATGAGGCATTTTGTGCTGCAGGAAAACTAACAGAACTGGCCCTCAGGTAGTTAGATATCTTCAGGAGAAAATTTTATGAATCCAGTTTTTTGCATCTTCCCATACTTACAGGAGCACTAAAACCATTAACTAAGGTACCTGTTCCTCGCAAATAGCAGTCACCTCTACCAAGATGTGTGCTTGACTGCACGTACTCCCTTCTCCAAAATCACATCTATACTGGCCTCCCCCTTTACCTCTTCAGAACAGCCCTCAGAGCTCTCTGAGACACTGTCTCCTGGGTCATAATCCTCAGGTTGGCTCAAATAAAATTTTCCATTTCTTTCTCGGATTGACTATGGATTAATTTTTTTTAACATCTTTATTGGAGTATAATTGCTTTACAATGGTATGTTAGTTTCTGCTTTATAACAAAGTGAATCAGCTTACATATACATATATCCCCGACTATGGATTAATTTTTTGTTGACATTTCCATCCACAGTTGGTTGAATCTGAGGATGCAGAGCAGCACCCCCCCCATCCAGCCCCCACAGGGAAGGCAGACTGTGTATCACTTTACAATTCACTAAATACTTTTAGAGCCCTTATCTCCTTTTATGGCATCTGAGTGCACACCAGGATCTAATCCACGTCAAAAAATATGAACACTATCGAGAGATCTATATATTTAACCTTCTCCAAGAAACTGAGGGAAATGAACATGCAGTGAAATCCATATTAATCCTTAGCCCTATAAGCCATTAGGTGAAAAAAAACTCTTGCCAATGCAATTGTCCTAAGAGAGGCACATTATGTGAACTTCCTGGAGGAAGAAATCTGTCTTATACCTCTGTCTCCTGAACAAACATCGCTGAAACAACAGAGAACTCTCACTAAATGTCGAACATTTCATGAACCTCTATTCATAGTAACCCCGAACCATTGATTAAAAATTAAGATAAAATTATTGTATGCAAATATTTTTAATAAAATTCATTCATTCATAAATCTGCAAAAAATTAAAGTCAATATTTATGGAAGAGCTGAGAACATAGTGCCAGGTTCTTCCTCCCTATCATTTAAAAAAAAGCAAAACAAAACTCCAGTTTAACTGAAACAAACGTTCCCCAGAATCATCCCTTTCAATATATGCCAAGAAAACTATAGCTATGTCGTTAGAATAATATTTTATTGGATCAAGGGAAAAAATTATAGGAGAAGCTTTTAAACAATTTTCCTTCAGCTTTTTTTTTTTTTTTTTTTTTTTAAGGGAACGCTATTTATTTATTTTATTTTATTTTTGGCTGTGTTGGGTCTTTGCTTCTGTGCGAGGGCCTCCTCTAGCTGCGGCGAGCAGGGGCCACTCTTCATCGCGGTGCGCGGGCCTCTCACTATCGCGGCCTCTCCCGTTGCGGAGCACAGGCTCCAGACGCGCAGGCTCAGCAGTTGTGGCTCACGGGCCTAGTTGCTCCGCGGCATGTGGGATCTTCCTGGACCAGGGCTCGAACCCGTGTTCCCTGCATTGGCAGGCAGATTCTCAACCACTGCGCCACCAGGGAAGCCCTTCCTTCAGCTTTTGACCAAACTCTTATACCTAACACACAATCCAAACAGGACTGTTCGTTTTTTTAAAATATCAGAATTCAAAATAAAGTAGCTAGCTCTGGTTGCAGTTAAGGTGACTCTTTAAAAACTCCTGAGAGGCCAGGAGAGTAAAAACCAGGTGTTCTCATTGACATGTTCATTTGCAAAGCCCAGCCAAAGGGAATGTCATTACTTGGAAATGATAAATTTCTACATGGCTTAAAAGGAATTTTAATACAAAACTATCCATAAGCACTATTAATAACAAGCAAGACTTTATGGAGCACTGATTATGTATGGGACACTGACCTCAGGGTTCTATATGCATAATCTTATTTCATCTTCATCACAGGCCCATGAGGTACCTACTCATTATATCTTCATTTTAGGGTAGAAAAACAGAGGCCAAAAGAGATGAATAACTTGTCCAAGATCACAGCTAAATCAAGATTCAAGCCATGGCTATATGAAGCTTTGGATTAACAACCTGAAAAAAACTTGGGAATTTATGGAACCAATGGCAGAAAAGGGATATGTTAATTTTTCACGCTGTGTGTGCTATGGAATCCCAAAACTGAAATGGCTTTTCAGAAATCATTCTCTTCCCCTTGATTCTATATAGATTCTTTCACATAAAAACTCAAGTACCAGGCATTAATGACCCATGAGGTAAGTGACTTTCTGACTACATTGTTTTCTGAAAAAACAAGTCTTTTGTTCATCTTGCTTTAATGCAAAGGGATGGAAACTGCCTGGTAAAGAATACATGGAAGGGGAAAAAAAAAAGGCTTATTTTCTCCAGCCCAGTAAGCCATAAGGTACAGCAAGGTACTATAGGGCCAGTTTTTTACACACATACCAGAGAACAAACATCCAAATGAAGGTTGCATTTCAAAGCAACTACTTTACAGTCCTAAACACATACATATACTCTTTACTGGATGACCCCTGTAGACCTGCTAGTCCTTCAAGAAGACTTTCATTACCTTAATGGACATACTTCCTATTACAACCTCGATTCTCCACCACAGCTGGCTCCACACAGTGTTTGGCTGTTTCCCAGCTTCAGAAGGTTTGCCATCACAGAGGCAATTCAGTCAACGTGTTGCCAGCTCTGAAGGCAACTCCAAAGCAGGAGCTCCAAAATTATTCTCAGCAATGACAGCATCACTAGAATTAGTACACAGCTGGCCAAGCCAAGGCTTCTGAAGGGGGGAAACATGCATTTATTTGAATGTATAAATACTGGCGTATTTATCCTAACATCTGGATAAAGAATTGGAAGAATCAGCTAGCTCTACGTCCAAGTGGATAAATATGCTAACGCAATAATAATAATGCAGATTTTGGTTCAAGGTTCTGACCACCCCCTGGTGAAAAAAAAAGAAAAGCTTGTCCTGAAATGATACCTGTGAAATGAATAGATCACTCTTCCATTAACTTGCATAATTACTGAAGAGCTTTCCTTTTCATGAAGGGGAAAAAAAAAAAGGCCCAACATATGCTAGTTGCCAAAAATCTTTGGTCCTCCCAGGAAGCTCAAATCTCAGTGTGCATCAGAAGATGGACCTATAACTACAGCAGAAAAGAAAGGGAGTGGGAGGCATCTCTCACCCACTGCCCCTTAAAGCCCAGGAACCTTCTAAGGGAGAAATCCACTTAACAGGATTCCCAGGGCCCTGGGTCTTCCAGAATTAGCTGTTATATCAAATAATTAAACTAATTACAACACATAATTAACCATACAGGATATGTTAATATAAGATGTCAATATTATTTAACTAATTAAAGGGAGCCAGGCACCCAAGACAAACAACAGAAAAAAACAAACCAGACAGGGTACGAGTCGTTTGTTTATCTTCAGAAAGACTCTAGAATGCCCATCCACTGAGGTCCTAAGCCGCCTAGTGCCCTGCCGGGTGACCTGTTCAAGGGTGCAGCAGCTCAGGAGTGGGTATAGGCTGTGCACATCCTAAGAGGGCAGTCAAGGGCAGTCCACCTTCCATGCAGGTAACTCCTATTAACTCCAGTAAAGGGAGCCCTCGCCAAAAGAAACAATCCAAAACTGCACAACACTCCTCGAGTTTACTCGGCTGTGGAATGCAATGCATTTGCGGGCGGTTCGGGTGTGTATGTGTGCATGACAGCGCCTTCCTGATTATCCTCCAGTTTTTACTCAGAAACAGCCTCTCAGAAGTACAGGAGAGGGGGCAGCAAGTAGCACGTGTGCATCTAAAAATTACACACACACACGTAGAGCTTACCTGTACATTTGAAAACTCACTCCAGAACTATTCTTTTAAGCCCATACTCTTCTCATCGGATCCCTGGGCAAAATAACTTCTAACCCAGCTCAGAAATACGAGATGCAACCAAAAGCCTGTCCGGCCCGCGGGTCTCCCTTTTGTGAGTCTGTGCCTGAGGGCCCACAGATGCACAGGGCGCTGCGGTGCCCGCGTGGGGTCAGCGAGGTTCGCCCCTCCCTGGTCCCCCCGCCCAAGGTCCCAACAATCCCCGAGCTCGCTTGGTGCGGGGTCCCAACCTGCCCCCGTCTGGGGTGGCCCGTCTTGCTCTCTCGAGTGGGTGCCCTCTCGAGATTGCCATGACCCCATTCCACCGAGGAGGTTGCGTCCCCTAGGCCGAGATGTTCCCTGAGTCCCTGACGCACCCCTCAGCCCGCCACCTTGGACCCCCGCCGCGGCGTTCCGGCCCTCCAACCCCCTATCCTCCAGAACAGAACCCCAGGCTCCCCGCACGACTCCGCTTCCCGCGCCCGCCCTCTCGGAGAAGCCCCCTCCATCTTTCCCCAGAGAAGCCACTCGCTTCGCCCCACCCTACGCTTTCCGGGGCTCCCCTCACTCGGGCTCCCCTCCCGCCCCGCCCGCCTCGGGCTTCCTCTCTCCGCACTCCCTTCCCGGGTTCTGCTCCCCTCCGCCCGGAGGAGGGCGCCCCAAGAATGCCGACAGGGCACCCCTCATTCCGCACTCCTCCGGACCTCTCCAACGTCAGGATCCTGACCGCTCAGTCCTCCAGGCTCGGGCTTCGGGACACCCTAACTTCGCCTTCCTGACCCGCCGCCTCGCCCTCAGGGCTCCCGGACTCCCCAACCCCGGGGCACTGACTCCCCGCCCCCGGGCTCGGGTTTCTCCACATCGCGACGCTCCTCCGGGCTGGGGTCTGGGGCTCCCCAACGTCTCGAGCCTGACATCCCCGAGCTTGAACCCGGGGTCTCCCCAACAGCCCGGTCCTGACGCGCCTCCCGCCCCGCTCCGCGCCGCCGGCCCCGGGACTCACCGGCAGCGGCGGCCGAGCCCGTGCACGCAGCCCAGCCCGCACTCCCGGCCCGGGGTCCCGGCTCCCAGCTTCCTGCAGGCGGCAGAGACTGAGGCCGGCGCTTCTCAGTGGAGCAGCAGGGAAGAGGGGACCGCGGGGGGCGGGCTCCGCCCGGCTCCGCCCCTTCCCGACCCGGGGGCGGGATGCGCACACCCGCGCGGCCACAGCCGCCGCGGTTGCCGCCGGCGAGGAAGTTGACTTACGCCTCTTCCTTCCAGCCCGGTGTTAGGTCCGCACAGCCCCCTTTCGGCGGCTAAAAGCCCAAGGGGACGGGAGAAACAGAGACGAGTCTACCGCTGCCCTGTTCTTTCCAAGACCCACCCCAGGGGGGCACTGCCGAAGTCTTTCGGGCTGGGGAACAAACAACAAACTTCATCTTTTATCCTAAGACTGAATTCAATCTACTCTCACCACCCGAATTTGCACATTAAGGGTCATTCTGCCTGTGAAATCATGTTTTGACACACCCAGGAGGGCTATTGCAGACACACTTTCACACCCCTGAGATACACCCTCGAAGGACTTATGCACCACAGGAACACACCTCTTATACTGACATGCTAGCACCCACTTCTATACTCCTGTCTCTTCTAGCGGGTACCGATAACCGTGACCTACTTACACAAGGGGGGCGGGGTGGTCAGGAGAGGAAATTCCACATTTGGTCCCAGATTTGTCCTCCCCACCCACAGTGCTGTCCATATTTTACCATAAGAAAAATACACTTAAGATATAGGAGCATCAGTACTTCCCTGGCGGTCCAGGAGTTAAGACTCCGCACTTCCACTGCAGGGCGCTCGGGTTTGATCCCAGGTAGGGGAATTAAGATCTCGCCTGCTGCGCCACGTCAATTAACAAATCAAATTGGCTTTGCTGTTAAAAAAGCAGTCTTCATTATCTGGAAAAAAAGAGAAACCCATCAGATCCTGGGAGGATGGTCCACACCAGCGCTATTCTAAGAGATTCATTTAATTCATTTCATGACTCTGCTGAGACAGGCAGGTCCAACTCTTGTCTGTTGAAACCTGGCACTTTTCCATTATATACTGTATGAAATCACTTATATGTGGAAACTAAAAAATAATACAAACAAATGTATATGCAAAACAGAAACAGACTCACAGATATAGAAAACAAACTTGTTACTGAAGAGGAGGGACAAGATAGGCCTATGGGATTAAGAGATTCAAACTGCTGTGTATAAAATAGATAAGCAACGAGCATATACTGTATAGCACAAGGAATTATAGCCATTATCTTGTAATAAGTTAGAATATATTCTTCAAAAATACTGAATCACTATGCTGTACACCTGAAACTAATGTAATATTGTAAATCAACTATACTTCAATTTAAAAAATTGCGATCGGGCTTCCCTGGTGGCTCAGCAGTTAAGAATCCGCTTGCCAATGCAGGGGACACGGGTTTGGAGCCCTGGTGTGGGAAGATCCCACATGCCACGGAGCAACTAAGCCAGTGCGCCACAACTACTGAGGCCACGTGCCACAACTACTGAAGCCCACCCGCCTAGAGCCCGTGCTCCATAACAAGAGATGCCACTGCATTGAGAAGCTCGCGCACCGCAAGGAAGAGTAGCCCCCGCTCACCACAACTAGAGAAAGCCTGCACGCAGGAACGAAGACCCAACACAGCCAAAAATAAATAAATTAATTAATTTTAAAAAAAGGTAACTATCCTTTAAAAAAAATAAAAATAAAAAATTGAGATCAAACCAAAAAGTAACAATAAAAATAAAATTTGCTTTGCTAAATACACATAACAAAATTTAAAACATTTTAATTGTGGTAAAATATGCATAATATAAAATTAACCACCTTAACCATTTTAAAAAACATACAGTTCAGTAGTGTTAAGTACTTTCACATCCTTCATGCCTTTTAAATCTACTTGGATCTCATACTGGCCCCTTTCATTTCCTACTCTGAGATGATGGCCCACTTTGGTAACTCTGGAAAAAAGAGTGACCTTATTATTATTTTTGAGTCATTATAAGAGGCTCTTGGATCTTTCATAAAAGGGATGACATAAAATTCATATTTTAAGCCAAGAAAACTTTAAGCATAAACCTTCTTCTCTGTCCTTTGGCCTCCTCCCTCCCCTCTACCAGTCATTGTGCATCTGCATTCTGCATTAGCTAGACTCCCCAATAGCAGAAATACCTGCTCAACCATAAATGTCAGTTGTTCTTTGGATGCCAGCCACTTAACTCCTTAGAAGATAACATTCCTTTGTCAATCCTTAAGGGGTCACAATGACCCACCGCTCACCTTGTACCTGCAGACGTCTTTAGTGAACTTTACATACAATAACAATATGTCATTTCCCTTAAAGACAGCTATTGATGCAGAGCAGACTGGCAGACTGGTCAGATGACCTGGGGAGATACTGAGCCACACCTAATGGAAGCTCTTCACTTAAATACTTATGACCTTGTTAACGTTACTAGTTATATTACTTGTATTCTGCCTATTGTACAGGATTATTGTTTCTTGCATGACCAAATGTGTGACTGAGCCTCCAATAAAATTAATGATGATTAGTCGACTTGAAACTACTGATCAAAGATATAGTTCTACAAAATCAATGATTATAATAGCGTAACTCTAGATGTGGGAAGAAGCAACAAGAGGGGACCATTTCCTGGACCATAACGGAATATAAGACAGGTGATCCAGAGGCTTTTGGCTACTGTTAACGGGGCCTAGTCCAGTAATAGCACATTGAGTGGCTTATCAACCAAATCCTCGCCTGACCTGGGAATGAGCATCCCTAGCACTGTGGGACAAAGTGGTCACGAAATGCCTCCTAAACCTTGGTCAAAATTAAGACTAAAAGGGAAGGGATTGTAAGACGAAGAATGTTGCCCACCATCCATTTCTACAAGGAACAAGTCATTGGCCACTGCAGTCGCTGACCTATGCAGAACACCCTGAAAGGAATTCAGGGCGAAGATCAGGATGAGGCATTTTGTGCTGAGGGAAAACTGACAGAACTGGCCCTCAGGTAGTTAGATATTTTCAGGAGAAAATTTTATGAATCCAGTTTTTTGCATCTTCCCATACTTACAGGAGCACTAAAACCATTAACTAAGATACGTGTTCCTTGCGAACAGCAGTCATCTCTACCAAGATTCGTGCTTGATTGCACGTACCCCCTTCTCCAAAATCACATCTATACTGGCCTCCCCCTTTACCTCTTCAGAATAGTCCTCAGAGCTCTCTGAGAGACTGTCCCCTGGGTTATAATCCTCAGGTTGGCTCAAATAAAATTTTCCATTTCTTTTTTAGATTAATTATTGATTAATTTTTTTTATCCACAAAAGACAGAATAGCCTCTAGTACATAGAAATTCATAGCTAATGTCCCTCTATGCAACACTCTCATATGGCAACAAAATTTTGACTTGTGGTTTTTCAAAAGCTGGAAAGAGGCAAGATCTTGGATTGCAGTGTTTCCTCTAAAAGGAGAATGCTAAACTCTTACTGCAATCCACATTCTATCAGACACAGTGCCCTTTCAGATTGCTCTTGAAAGCCACAGAACAGGCATATGCAACATGATTAAAAACTAGATATGCAAGACTAAGGGGCTATTTTTGTCCCAAGCTCTAAGGAATTAATTTGGTCCATTTTATACTGTGTACATACCACACTGACAGTGTTTTTCTGTCATTTCTACTGTGTGTTTATATAGAATTGCTTCTCCAAGAAGTCCAAAGTGCAAGTGATGACATCATATCCCTAAACTTCATAATTTTATGTAAAGTAGGAAAGGGGTAAGAAATGTTAGCCTTACTGTAACATGGAGACATGGAAGTGTGATGTAGTTAAACCATCTGCCTGGAATGTCTGGTATACTCATTTATACTGGTCTATCCTAAAAGAAGACCAACTACAAGACCTACTTGTGAAAACTTACACAAGAAACAGAGCTGTTTAAAAGTCCTAGTTATTATTGTTTTCTTTTCACATCTAACAAAAGACTGAGGGCCATTGACTTCTTTGTGATGTTGGCAGAGAAAAAGAGAGGCACTTTGCGATGAGGTTAGAAGTGTGGTCTTGGAAGCGAGACCATTCTGAGTCTGAGGCCCAGCCCCACCACTTAGAGCCTTTGGTAAATTACTTAATCTTTCTGTGGTTCAGGCTCCTTATTTGTAAAATGGAAATAATCATAGCCACTTCATGCAGTTATTGCTAGAATTAAATGAAAGGCACACATTAGACACTCAGCATTGTGCCTATCACATAATAAGGGCTTGATAAATGTGGGTAAAAAGGCAATAGTTTCATGTAAGTGGTTGCTTATAGGATCCCCGATCCAATTCTACTTGAAGGAAAGATGTAGGGAATGGCATGGGAGGAACTGGGGAAACTTAAAGATCTATATTTTTAGCCTGTCAACTGAAATAAAAACAGATAATGTGAGTTTCAGTTTTATTTGGGGACTTACTGAGGACTATAGCACAGGAGACAGCCTCTCAGATAGCTCCAAGGAACTGTTCTGAAGAGGTCGGTGTCGATGTGATTTTGGCAAAGGGTATGTGCAATCAAGCACACATCTCGGAGAAAGGGCTGCTAGTCACGAGGAACAGGTATCTTAGTTAATGGTTTTAGTGCTTTTCTAAGTACAGTATGAGAAGATACAAGAATTTGAGTTCATAAAATTTTCTCCTGAAAACATCCAACTATCTGAGGACCCGTTCTGCCAGTTTTCCCAGAGCACAGAGTGCCCTGAATTCCTTTCAACTTGTACTGCATGGGTCAGTGACTGCAGTGGCTACTGACTTGATTTTTTTTTTTTTTTGGCCGTGATGGATGGCACGTGGGATCTTAGTTCCCCCACCAGGGATTGAACCCACGTTCCCTGCAGTGGAAGCACAGAGTTTTAACCACTGGACCACCAGGGAAGTCCTGACTTGATTTTTGTAGAACTTGATGGTGACAAACACTCTTTAGCTGGCAAACCCTTAAGTCAAATCTATCTATTCCTTAACATTCCATCATCAGATAGCTGCCCATACTTAGCTTTTCTATTTATATTCCCTGCCATCTGGCCAACTGGGAAAGTGACCATGACACTAATTTCACCAGTTTCACACACAGGATGCTGATGAGCCATGGTTGAATCAGATTGAAAATGAAAATAACGATTTTCTTATATTGTGTGTCTATGTTATCTCATTTAATGGTGGAATGATAAGTTTCATTAAAGGCTAGCTTGATTTCATCTGGTGTGGTTCATTCCTTTTAATTTTTTCCCTTTTATTTCTTTTTCTTTTTTTAAAATAAATTTATTTATTTATTTTTGGCTGCATTGGGTCTCCATTGCTGCATGCAGGCTTTCTCTAGTTGTGGTGAGCGAGGGCTACTCTTCGTTGCAGTGCATGGGCTTCTCACTGCGGTGGCTTCTCTTGTAGCGGAGCATGGGCTCTAGGTGCCCAGGATTCAGTAGTTGTGGCACGTGGGCTCAGTAGTTGTGGCACGCGGGCTCTAGAGTGCAGGCTCAGTAGTTGTGGCACATGGGCTCAGTTGCTCCGCGGCATGTGGGATCTTCCTGGACCAGGGCTCGAACCCGTGTCGCCTGCATTGGTAGGCGAATACTTAACCACTGTGCCACCAGGGAAGCCCCTATTTTTTCCCTTTTATTTCTTAATAATAACTATTAATTAACAATTCTGGGAGCAAACCAATTAACACAGGTAGACAAGAGAGACAAGATGCAGAAATTGCTCCTGGGACCTCAGTAAATCTGAGCACGTTTGCGGTTGTGTGGCATTGCATCTGATCTCCCCTCTAGGTAACTAGTTCCTGGTTGAAGACTTAGCAATGGCAAACTGAAAAAAATGAATGATAAAGTGACCAAACAGGAAACCTTCATATTATTAATAAAATAACATGAATTGCTAAATGCCAGCAACATTTGATGTGTACAAGGGTTAATTTTAACATTTGTTCCTAAATGAGACTTAAATTTAAGACATACAGTATGTAATTGGATCAATTGGATCAATTTTAAATTACCATTTACAATTACAGTATGTGATTGTAAATGGTAATTTAAAGGCAAATAAACATGTGGATATTAAAATATGAGGCCTTTTCTTACTCTTCAGTAGAAATTTGCAACTAAAAAGCCTCAGAGTAAAAAGCCCCAATGGCTCCCCTCTTCAAAGGTCCTGAAAACTGTGTTTCTTCCATTCACTTTGCTCCTGATTCTTAATCATTATATCCTGGGGTAGGAGTGCGTGGGTGTAGGGGATGGGGAAAATCAGAAAAATTGAACTTCAAAGACTGATGTCAAAAGTTTTGAGAAGTAAATATTTTTCAGTCTGCCCAACTCCAATTCAATCCAGACTGAGTTCTAAACGAAGATTTTGGAGGGAAATTTCTCAGATTTACTAAAGAAAGAAAGCCATGTGAATTTACCCAGGATGGAAAACTGAGGTTGAACCTTTGGACTTTGCCACTCCCTCGCTGGTGTGTTGCTAGGGGTGCTACATACCCTCTGATGGCTCATTTTGGTCAATCATCTGTCATCTAAATTAGGCCGATGAGCAAAGCCATGCACCATCCTCTGTTGAACATCTGGGGCTCAGAATTCCCTGCAGTGGCAGTGTTCAGTCCATAGCTTTTTAGCTGATTTCTGTCTGGAGGACTTATCTTGGCTCTCAGTTCCTTTAAATAGGATGGAAAAATGAAAACGGCAATTTTGGACAAGAAGAGTAACAATTGCACTATTCATGCTTGATTCTGGTTTGGTTTCAGAGTTTTAATGATTTAAAAAAGAAAAAAAAAAGCATTTTATCAATTGACCAGTTTAATTCAGCTGGTGTTTACTGAGTCTCTTTTCACTGCTTAGGGGGGAGCAAGGGGGCAGAACTGGCCTGTCCAGATGAGACTGGGATGGGACAGATAAGTGTTGGAATCTTCTCCAGTTCATATTTATGCCTCTCTGAATGAGCTCAGGGACCTGGGTAATGAGACATAGCAACTTTTTTTTTTTTGAGACAGCATCCCGAGCTGACTTCTCTTACATCGTTACATCATTTTGTAATTCCCCATTTACTTCTTTAGCTCCTCCATTGGACTGTAAGCTTCTAGAGAGCAAGGTTTATGTACATGCTATTAATTGCCAAATCCATGTGACCTAACACATAGTACACGCTGGAAAAATATTGTTGAATGAATGAACCAAATAACATGAATGCTTAGCATATTTGGAATTCAGTTAGACTAGGAGTCCACGATCATTTACTCCAGAACTCTTAGAGGATGCTAGAACAATCTAGAAATGGACTAGAAAGGGATGTGTCCTAGGCGTGGAAAGGACGACAAGGAAAAGCAATTGAGGTGAAATGCTTTCCCATCTGGGAGAAGGGGAGAGAGAAGGACAAATAATGAACAGGGTTAATTCTGGGTCCCTAGTAGGATGTGCTGCAGAAAAGACCACTCAATTTTTTTTTTTTTTAAGTGACGAATTGAACTGAAGTAAACTGAGTTGTAGGCATGCAGCCTACAGAAGGGGCATCCAGAAGAGTTCCAGCTAAAGCAAGAATCTCCTTCGTCGACCTCCCAATTAAGTTGAATTTCTCTATTTCTCTGATTACCCTTCCCACCAACCTGGGATCCTTCAGCTCTGAGGACAACAGGGAGGAACCTGAAAGCCACTCATGTGTGGGACCCAACTTCACTAGGTCTTTCTCCCCAAATGTTCCTCAGAGACTCCAAGAATGATGTGACAGCCTGGGGGTCTGTACCAGAGCCTTAGAATCCTGGCAACGCCAACCAAAGTTTCTAGCAGGAAGCTTACAAGGCAAGTAGTCCCTAGGATAAGATATAACCACTGAGGGAGGCCTGACCAAATTAACTAGGGTCCGTGCATGAGATGGAATGCTGTACAGTCTTCAAAAATTGTAGGGGATATATGGCACAGAGAAACACGCTCCTGCAGTTCTGTGGTTTAGTAAAACAAAGCAGGTTAGAGTGAAGTGTGATCCAATTTTTTTTTTTTATGTTTTTAAAATCCATTTATATTATGGTTCTACTAAGAAGTGATCCAATTTTTAAAAAGACATATATGCGCTACAAAAATAAAAGCGATATTCCCAGAAAACTTAATTTTCTTTTTTATAATTTTCAATATTTTTCAAAAATAGCCTTAATAAAATAAATACACAAATGAATGGCTGTTGTTCATTGTTCTGTACCTAAGTATAATTCTCATGGACTATAATTAAGTGTAGATTATTACAGGACAGAAATATAATAAAGTTAATTATAGCAATTGTAGGGTGCTTTGTGGGCACTGTGCTTCTGAGCTCATAACAACAACAAACGAGAATCTTTATTCTCTTTTTTAAATAGTTGTTAAAAGAGGTAACCTGATCAAGGCAGCAATGAACTGTGTCAGTCACTTCATCATCAGTGGTACCACAGGAGCAGGAGGCAGGGAGGTCAGCCTCAGCGAGCTCAGATTCTAGGAACCCGAGGTTCTTGGAGGGGACATGCGTGCAATAGGCAATGTGTCCCTTCTCTTCACAGCCACTAATGGGCATGATTGTCTCCTTTGACCTGCTCCTTTGGATCCCTTCCTTCCACATACCCTTTTAATGGTGCATTCAACACTTGTCCCTCTATTAAATCAGGGCTGGAGGACAACTGTGCCAGCTGATCCAATTTTATTGAGATTGAGTCCAGTAAACTTTGCAGCAAGATGAGGCTTGGCTGCTTTAAGTCTCTCCCACCCCCCCCCCCCATCATTCTCTTCCCTCTCTCTCTCTTTTTCTCCCTATCTTCTGTTTAGATAAATCCAATTAGCCCTGACCCTTCTACACTTCTAACAAGGGGATCAGCAAATTGTTTAGGTGAGAAGGGAAGCTCCTTATTAGGATGTTGTGAGGATACTAAATAAGATTTAGTCTGGCGACAAAGGGATATGTGGCAATTATTCAATATGCAGTATTCTGTTCTTAATTCTTTCATCTCTTCAGAAACTATTTATTGAAAATGACCTAGATTGCTAAGAGCGCTTTGCTAAGACCTAAAGATAAAGAGATGAACATGATACAACCCCTCAACCTCCATCTAGTGGCAAGGACACACAAATAATTACAATACAGTGTTACAAGGGCTGTAAGAGAGGCACACTGGATGTTATGGAAAAAGCAGAATAGGTGCTAGTCACATAGCTTTTTAGCGTTAAGAGGGTCAGCAAGAGCTCCAAGGTGAGCCATGAAGGATGAGGTCGAATAAGCAGATAAGATGGGAGGGAAGCATTCCAAGCTGAGGGAACAGCAGGTGCGAGAGCACAGAGGCACACAACAGCCCGGTTTACAGGGAATGGCTATGGCTAGAGTGTAGGAACATACGGGTGCAACCCCTGCTCACACCCCTCAATGGAAGGATGCGATGGTACCATCCCCAACCAAGTAGTTTTAGTGTTCCTAGCTATCAACACACATGGATTATAAAAGAAAGTAAAAGCAGTTCTTTGCTTTGGGCATGTTCCAACTTGTATAAAATCCTCAAGAGAAGAGATGTTTGGGGGCAGCTCTTCTTACCCAAACAGTTCCTTTAACTTGCATCAGGACTCAGTGTCAACATGCCCAGCGGCCACACGGTCCACTCCCAGAGGAAGCGAGGGCAGGGAGCCATCTCTCCTCGTCCGGCTCTTTCTGTCTCCTCTCTCCTGCCTCCTTTCCTTGGTCCATTTAAACTCTTTTGTTTCTTCCTCTCCCTGCACTGCCCAGTGTCCCTCCTCTTCTCGAGCTGAGTCTTATGGAGGTAGTCAATCACTCAGTTCCATCCACTTCTGCTGCTGGACTGGATGGGGGCTTCAATCAAGTGGGTGTGGGATAGAGACCATGAACTGGCCTCAGGGTCAAATATCTGAAAGATTTTCAGAACTTTAATGTGGCCTTAGTTCAGCTACCTGGCAACAAAGAATTGATGAATTTTTATAATAAGTCTATCAATGTCTCTGCCTCGGGGAGCACTCTCAGCTTGGTGATGAGTAGACTATGGGGATTGGGAGAAACTGGAGAAAGAAAATCCATCCTCCAACCACATGGGAGGAGCCATGGTAGTGAGATTGGAGAGGTAAGCAGGGGTCACCTTATGAAGGACATGGCATGTCCTGGGAAGGAATTTGAACTACACAATGATTCTCCACCGGAGTTGAGGAAGAGGGTCAACCCTCTTCATGTCATAAGTCACTCTAGCCTTTGCTCTGATGGGAGCATGTTATAGCCTTCAGGTGTATTGGGTCACTATAGGAGATAAAATATTATAAATAAGGAAATTGCATGAGGAGGCGTTTTGTTTTTGAATGATCTTTCTGGCAGCAGGGTGGGAGGAGGATTTGAGACTAGCAAGGCTGGAGGCATGAGAAACTGGGACAAGGATACTAGTTAAGAAAGCAGCTGTGGTCATGTAGACAAGGAAGGAAGGCAAGGGTGCTTTGAATGAGGAGCAAACACCAGATTCAAGAGGTACTTAGAAGGCAAAATCAATAGCATTTGGTGAGTAATTGGGGGTAGGAGTTGGCTCCCTGTACCCCCGGGCCATTGTTCTCATCTCACTGTGTTGGAATGATTGATTAGTCTCCCCAGGGTCCTCCACAAGGGCCAGAACCATGTGTGTCTCATTCCCAGCTATGTGTCCAGCACAGAGCCCTGTGTCTGATATGTGACAGGTTTTTAAAAAAGATTTGCTGAATGGATACACAAATGATTGAATAAGGAATGACTCACACATGGATGGCTTAAATGACAGAATGGTCAGGGGAGCTATCAACTGAGGGAGGAAATACAGGAAGAAAAAGAGGTTAGGGTCCAACACTGCAATTTTATTTTCATCAGGTTGGGTTTGAGGTGCCTATGGGATCTCCAGGAAGGTGTCAGCTGCAGGGGAGTCCTAGGCTGGTGTAACAGATTAGGGAGCTGTCAGTGAATAAACAGACATTCACACACAGGTGTAGGTAGGACAAGTATAGCAAATGAAGCAAAGAAGAGAAAGAAGCTTTTTCTAATCAGAAGGCTGGTGTTTTTAAAAATTTGTCATTGTATTGTTTTTGTTTTATTGAGATATAATTCACATACCATAAAATCCATCAATTTGAAGTATACAGTTAAACTTGTTTTGTATGTTTGCAAGGTTGTACAATAGTCACGACTAATTCCAGAACATTTTCATCATCCTCAAAAGAAATCCTGTACCTGTTAGGAGTTACTCCCCGTTCCCTCCAGCCCCTGGCAACCACAAATTATCTTTCTGTTTCTATGGATTTGCCTATCATGGTTATTTCATGTAAGTGGAAACATACCATATGTGGCTTTTGTGCCTACCTTCTTTCATGCAGCATAATGTTTTCAAGGTTCATCCATGCTGTAGCATGCATCAGTACCTCATTCTGAAGGCTGGTGTTTCATCTTGAGAAAGGTTCCAGCGCAGTCCCATCCTTGACTTACAAAAAGCTCCCTCGGACCTTTTGAATACAACCTTCAAAGTCCACATGGGGGGACTTCCCTGGTGGCGCAGTGGTTAAGAATCCACCTGTCAATGCAGGGACACAGTTTCAAGCCCTGGTCCGGGAAGATCCCACATGCCGCGGAGCAACTAAGCCTGTGAGCCACAACTACTGAGCCTGCGTGCCATAACTGCTGAAGCCTGCGCCCCTGGAGCCTGTGTTCTGCAACAAGAGAAGCCACCGCAATGAGAAGCCCGCGCACCGCAACAAAGAGTAGCCCCCACTTGCCGCAACTAGAGAAAGCCCGTGCGCAGCAACGAAGACACAATGCAGCCAAAAAAAAAAAAAAAAAAAGGTCCAGATGGGGTCCCTTCATTAATCCATAGAATCTGGAAAATCTTTGTGGTGAAAGGAGACATAGAAAGCGTCCTCAGCCACTCCCCGACGGTGTCCCTGACTCTCTGGTCCACAGGGAGCTCTCCTCTCTCTGATTCCCAGGGCACTCACTGTGCGCCCTGTACAATTAATGCCTGGTTCTGTAAATTTTTCCTGTCTCGAATGAAAGCTCCTGAAGGCAGAGGGTAGGGAGTGTCCTGTGCTATATTTTTCTTTCATTGTTTGCAACACTTGGCACACTGTTGTGCTAATAGAAACCAAAATGGCACTTAAATAATCCCTCTACTTGCTAAAAAAAAAAAAAAAAAAATTCCAGGAACACTATTACTTTGTTTTTAACATGGGCTTGAATATTTTTTCATAGACTCTGGATAGACCACTCTTGGATTAACAGCCCAGTTCATGATTATTTTCCATTTGCTGGGAACTTGTCCTCTTCTTTCCCCATCCCAGGCTAGACTGGTCCAGCTGCACTGATTCTCTGTGGCTGGTGTCCATTCTCAATCACTGAAGCCCATCTCACACCAATTGTTAAGTATTTCCAATATTGTTCCTGTGCTATCATCCACATTGTAAGAGCAACAGGCTCCCAGCGGCTATTTTTTTCCCAATATGATGAAACCATCCCGGTCACAGGTATATGGTCCAGGAAAAGGAACCTGACCCAAGCTTTGCCAGTTAGACCCCTTTCAAGAGGAATTTGGATTTGGTTCATCCCTAGTCTACGTGATATTTAGAACATATTTATTTGTTGGGTCTTCGCTGCTGCATGCGGGCTTTCTCTAGTTGCTGCGAGCGGGGGCTACTCTTCGTTGCGGTGCCCGGGCTCCTCATTGAGGTGGCTTCTCTTGTCACGGAGCGCGGGCTTTAGGCGCACGGGCTTCAGTAGCTGTGGCACGCGGGCTCTAGAGCGCAGGCTCAGTAGTTGTGGCGCACAGGCTTAGTTGCTCCGCAGCATGTGGGATCTTCCCGGACCAGGGCTCGAACCCGTGTCCCCTGCATTGGCAGGCGGATTCTTAACCACTGTGCCACCAAGGAGGCCTCTGTACATTTCTTGAAGGCAAATACTATCAAATATATACTGTATACTATATATACTGTATATCAAATATATTTCTGTATACTGCCAGGATAAAAGCATTTAAAAATCCATTAAAACCTTGAGTAGAACTTCTTAATGATACCTCAATTGAATTTAGCAGCAGTGTATCAACTCCCTTCTGTAGTGGTGATCAGTTTCTACTTGGCATCTTTTCCTTTAGAAGCTCAACCTCCCTCGCATGGCGGTGCTGACAATCACATCGCTCCACTTTCCCTGGCCTGTGGGTCAGGAATGGATCCGGGCTGGCCAATCAGAGTTTCCTAACCCTTGGCAGCAGGGATGAATATGGAACCCAAACTGGACCATTTGGTGTTTTCTCTGGGACTAGCAGGAATCACTAGTAAAGAGACACACTTTTTCTCTGCATCATCTGCTTAGCAAGGACCATGTAAACTCAATGCTGCCTTTGGGAATAATGACTGCCATTTTGAGAGAATCTGCCTGAGAATGAAACCATGTACCTTGTTCTGGCCTATGCAACTTAAAGAAAATCTGCTAGGCTTGGCTCTGGAAAAATTTCTGTTAGTAAAGGAGACGGTCATGGTCCCTTTTAGTTTTCTCTTCTGACATGAATGCATACGTTATGATTGGAGCTGAAGCAGCCATCTTGAGACCATGAGGGAAAGACAAAGATCATCACAATGACATCAGTCCTGACATCTTCAAGCCACCCAAACAGTAACTAGCAACTACCTTACTCTAGTCAGGGGTTGGCAAACTACAGCCCTCAGGCCAACTTTGCGTTCCTATGCCTCAGAGGTACCGTAAGCTGAGGAGACCAAGCCAGGGCATCCTGCTCTGCCCCTACTCCCCCATCTGCCCTCCTCACGGCACAGAACATCTCGAACCCCCTGTATCTACAGCGACTGCAGCTCAGAGCGGCAAAGCAATCTCATTTTTCACTCCTGTGAAGAGAGAAACTTTTTGACTACAACCAGCATTTTTAAAAAGAATGAATGTTGTAAATCAATGCCAGTAAAGATTTAAAATGAAATAAAATAAAATAAAAAGAATGAATGGAACAAAAAAAAGGTAGCGTATTACACATAGTAAGGGTACGTATTGTTTTGTAAAACTTATCTTCTAGTTATATGTGTGTATGTACATATATATATAGGGTCATAATGTAAAAAATACACATACATTACATATATACATTTTAATTATAAATTATATATATTACTTTAAACATATAATATATATTTTATAATATATAGTGTATAATTTTATAGTGCATATATATTAGATATAATATATAGTTAAACATTATATGATATATAAATATATGTATATTATGTGCATTTTTAACATTTTGACTATATATATATAAACACACATGTAACTAAAACAAATGATTTACAAAGCAATGTTTACCCTTACTATATATAATACACAATCTTTTCTCCTTTTTATATATTCTATATTTTATATATAATTTATAGTATTATATATTATGTTATAATATTTCTTGTTGTGGGTAATGATAAAGTGAAGAGTTTAAGAAACTCTGTAATAGAAGATGGTGAAAAGGTAGGCTGGGGCTAGATTGTAAATGTGAATCTGAGGAGTTCTGGCTTAAAGCTGCCTTCCATGAGGTGCCCTGGGGGCTTTTCAGGAAGGAGATGGTGTAACCAGATACACAGAAGCAAGAGATTGAGGGGGAGAGAGACCTACTAGTGGGCAGTAAATTCCGCAAGGGTACTGCAGGTGCTAGAAGGCTGAAAAGAGAGTGTAGAATTTGAGGTTCTTTCTGTGAAAGTGATAGAAATTCAACTCAGACCCAGGGAAGCAAGAGTTTATTTATTGCTGGCAAGGCTGAGAAGAACATGAGGGTATTCCAGAGAATCGAATGGTATGAGCTGCAGGAAAGCAGAGCTTTGGTGACAGTATGGGGACTCCTTGTTGCTAAGTCTCTCCTTCTCTCTCTGAGTTTGGCCTTGTTCTTCCCTCATTCTCCTTCTCTCTATGAGTTTGGTACAGAAGCCCTCCAAATGTGGTGGTAAAGACTGTTTCCCCAGTTTAGCAAGCCTACAGGACTTTGTCCAGAATCGGGACGTCAATCCCAGTATATGACTCTGAGAGGCCCTGCTTTGGTCGCATGCCCATCCCTGGTTCCGAACTTTTTACAAGGTTTCAGAGTGTTTTGGGCTGGAAGCTGTAGAACATCCATTTTAAAGTGATTTAAACATGAGGATAACATAATATTTTACTTACAAGAAATTCTGAGGCAGGTTACTGTTTGTTAAAATAGCGATTCTATGATGTCAGGGTCCCAGGTGGGCTTCTCTGCTGTTCTCTTGACTTTCCCTCAAGGGCAAGACAGGTTGCTGCATTTCCAAGAATCATCTCCTTTTATAACAGGTCCAGGGCAGGAAGAAGCAAGTCCTTGACTTGCATCTATATTTAGGATGAAGAAATCTTCCCAGGAAGAACCCTCTTCAGTTTTGTTTGTTAGAATTGTGTCATAGACCCGTGTTCAACCAGTCAATCATTGGTGAGGCAAATGGAATAAATGAGACCGGTTTAGACCAATCAACCTATACCCCATAGGGTTGGAGAGGGACCCATAAAGCACATGGGTGCTCAAAACCTAAAACACAGTTAGTGTCTGACAGAAAGAACATAGGGGGAAATGGCTGATAACCAACTCACATATTTGCCATGCAACAGGGAATGGGATACTGCATTAGTTTTCTATGGCTGCATAAAAATTTACCACCCATTTAGTGGCTTAAAACAAGACACATGTCTTATCTCGCAGTTTCTATAGGTCAAGAGTTTGGGCAAAACATCACTGGGTTCTTTGCAAAGCTGCAATCAAGGGGTCAGACAGCACTAGGTTTTCATCTAGAGCCTAAACTTGGGCAAGGTCTGCTTCACTCAGGTAGTTGGCAGAATTAATCATCTTGCTATTGTGGGATTGAGGTCCCTGGTTTCTGGCTGGCTATTGGTTGGAGGCTGCCCTAAGCTCCTAGAGGCCACCCACAATTCCCTGTCACTGCGCTTCCCCAGCATGGCCACTTACTCATCAAACCTGCCAGAAGAATCTCTACAGCAAGTCTTCTAGCAAGACAAGTCTTATATAACACAATGTAAACATGGGAGTGACAGCTCATAGCCTTTTGCCATAGTCTGTTGGGTAAAAGCAAGTCATAGGTTCCACCCACACTCAAAGAGAGGAGAACACACAGGGGCATGAGCCCAAGGAAGTGGAGACCATGAAGGGTCACCTTAGCATCTGTCTGCCACAGACATCATGAGTAGCCATGCCTGGGTCATATACCCGCTCAGTTACCAGAAGAAAGGGGATGCGAAAGCTTTCTGGGAAATAAAAAAATATGGCTCCTTCAGTTCACATGAAAATGAACGAGATATTCTGAAAATGGAATTGCTGAGACTTGGCAACCACTGAGTATGGCACAATGGTGTAGGAAATGGAAGACAGAAAGGTGACTCAGGGCTTTAGAGCCCGTGACTGGAAAGAGGACAGCGCTATGACTGAATCTGGGGATTTGAGAAGAACGAGAGAGAAGGAAGATGAAGACATTCATCTGATGTTCCCATAGGATATCCACATGGAGTTGTGTATCTGGAGCTCAGGACAGAGGCCTGAGACTTAGATTTGGATATCATCAACCTAGAAGAAGAAGACATGTACAGTTGTGGGAATGGATGAGACATTTGTGTACATAGCAGTGGGTGACCATGTCCACACACTCCCCTGCTAAAAGCCTTTCATATTTCCACTCACACTCCTTAAGCTTGCAAGATCCTTCGTGGTTTAGCTCTTGTTTATCTCTCTCCACTTTTGATAGACCCTCTCCCTAGAACTCTAGTGCACTCCCTACAAGTCTCCAAAATGTCCTGTGCTATTTTCTCTGAGCTTTGCTTACCATTTTCCCACTGCAGGAAATACTCTTCACCCCTCCCCCCTCTCATTGCCTGGCTATGTATCCTTTGAGTCTCCATGTAGATTATACCCCCGGAAAGCCTCCCATGATTCTCTGAGACAATTTACATGTTCCCTCTTTGTGCTTCCATAACATGCTGTACAAACCGCTTTTGGAGTACTAATGGCACTGTCTTGCATTATCTATTTACTTGTCTCTTACTAGCTTACAGGCTTCTTGAAAGCAGAGATAGGGTGTAGCTTACAATGGTCTCCAGGTCCTAGCTCAGTCCTTAGCACAAAGAAGATACTTGATGAGTACTTGTGGTTGACCGGGAAGTGAACGTTAATGTATCTCTCTCTCAGTTAAAATTCATTTGCTTATATGTATCAGAAAACTCAATCCAAAAGGGGATTAATGCTTAAGCAGAAAGGGGACTTAATGGCTCATGGAAGCAAGGAAGTCCAAGAGTTATGTTGCTTTCAGGTGTGAGTTGACACAGAGGCCCAAATAATGCCACCAGGACCCAGGTTTTCTTTCACTATATTTTGGCTCTGCTTTCTCTGGTTATAGCTCCATTCATTGGCTAGGTCTCC
Organism: Balaenoptera musculus; assembly: GCF_009873245.2. NCBI lineage: Eukaryota > Metazoa > Chordata > Mammalia > Artiodactyla > Balaenopteridae > Balaenoptera > Balaenoptera musculus. Next base: position 25,200,448 of record NC_045795.1, read on the forward strand.
CTCTTGGGACCAGCATGGCTGCATTTGTATCTGGTCTTAAATCTTCAGGCTTTCAAGCCCAGTGGGAAAAAAGGGCCTCACTCCCAGAAGCCTCAGTAGATATCTCAAGGACCGCAATAATGCTGTGGAGTCTCCAGGCCATTCCTGAACCAAACACTGTTTGTCCAGGAGGATGCAAGACTCTGACTTGCCATGCTCAGATCTGCTCCCTCAAAACCACTCGCAAAAGGGTGGGGGGTAGAAGGAGTCAGGGAGGGGGGAGGTTGGGAAGGGAGAGACTCTCCAGGCAGAAATCTTGGACTTGCCCTGGATTTTTGGCGAGGGGACCCACCCCCCCAAAAGCTAATTTCCACTAAGCAATGCCTGCAATTCAGGGGGATTGGGAGGATAAAGATCCTACAAAGAAATTCTAAGTAAGAGAGATTAAAAAATAAACAAACTAAAAAGACTGTATAGTGTCATCAAAGGAAAAGAGACTAATATTTGTTTAGCATCTACCATGTGACAGGAACTTTTCACACAATATCTCATTTAATCCTCACAATAACCCTGTTGCATAGAATTTTCAAATTCCCAGTCAACAGAGTCTCAGGGTAAACATCCCACAAGAGGGCTGGGACAAGTGAGCACAAAGGTGAGGATTGGACATTTGGAAATAGGAAGTCCCAGCTGATGTTCCTGATGGTTATTTCTCAAGAGCTAGGAGGACCACAGGGAATGAGTAATGAACAGGTGGTTATTCTTCCAGGGAGTTTGACAATGAAAAGAAGGATAAAGGTGGCACCAAAATACAACTGTTTAAATGTGCTTCCTTGGGGCTTCCCTGGTGGTGCAGTGGTTAAGAATTTGCCTGCCATTGCACGGGACACGGGTTTGAGCCCTGGTCCGGGAAGATCCCACATGCCGTGGAGCAACTAAGCCCACGCACCACAACTACTGAGCCTGCGCTCTAGAGCCCTAGAGCCACAACTGCTGAGCCCACGTGCCACCACTATTGAAGCCCATGCACTTAGAGCCCGTGCTCTGCAACAAGAGAAGCCACCGCAATGAGAAGCCCGCGCACTGCAAGGAAGAGTAGCCCCCACTCGCCACAACTAGAGAAAGCCCATGTGCAGCAATGAAGACCCAATGCAGACAAAAATAAGTTAAAATAAATAAATAAATAAATGTGTCTCCTCGACCACAAAGTGGGCTTCTTAAAAGGCAAGGACCTTATCTGTTCCTATGTCTCCAGCCTAGGAGAGGGCCTTGCCCACAGTGTCCATCACTATGTATTTGTTAAATTAATGAGTAAATGAGTGAATGAATGGAAGAAGAAAAACCGTATCCCAAGAGGAAAGGAAGAAAGAGAAAGAAATGTAGAGATAGGTTAGATTTAAACATGTTTCTAGAGCAAGTGCAAAGAGGTTGACAATGAAAGAGAAAGTGGATGAATGAAGCAAAATTCCCTATGAGGTTCAAATCCCATGGAGGAATAAGTCTCAGATAAAGATTTCCATTTTCTTCCCCCAAGGCAAGAGGGAGGGCTATGATCTTCAGAAAGTCTAGGGTGGAGGGGATGAAAACCAAATGCACTTGTGTCTACTGCCCTCAGTCTTCACTGTGAAATAGTAAACGTGCTTATTTCTCTAACTCTGTTGAAGGTACTTTCAAGGCAGCCCTAATATTTTAATTCATGTCTCACTCCCACAGTGCTGGGCATAGAATAGATGCTAAAATAAATGTATCAACTCAGTGAGTTGAGTTGCATAAAATTAAATTATCTTTTATAAAGTTTGAACAGAGCCTGCAGAAAGGACAGCCACAATATAGTCCTGATTTGGTGGCTTGTAGGGACTTTGTAGACGTGGAAAGAGGGAGGCAGGCAGTGCAATGTGTACATGTGATCTCCTCTCCAGAATGTCTTTGATGGGCAAATAGCTCCTTATCATTGTGTTTTTTGTTTTTTGTTTTTTTTGTAGTACAAGCTTACACCCCATTTCTTCAGAACATTTAGGCTTTGGCTGTGATTATGAGGTTGAGCATTTGTAATGACAGGTCTGTCTTGGGAAATTATAGGATGTAAGGTCTCAGAGGTTAGCAGTCAGGAGGGATTTACTAAGCCTCTTCTGGGACAATGCCAGGGCCATCCCTCTTAACAGACTGACTCAGCCATCATTGCCACCTATTCAGCAGGTGGCAGAGTTGGTCACACCGCCTCTGCCCACATGCCCATTCTGCCCATCCCCTCAGGGTTTCTGACACCAGCCAAGTGAGTAAAGCCTAGGGCTGCAGGGTACCTCCAGCTTCAGGGGGCAGCTTCACCTTGAACTCTAACATGGCTTTAAATGTTTCACTCCATAGAATGAGGTGACCGGGAAGATGGACGACTGCTGATTAGAACAATACTGAATTGAAAAAATAAAATAATCCACAGTGAAAAACTCACTCTCCCGGCTGTATTTAGTCTCTAACAGGTACAAGGATAAAGTAAATGGATGGAGTGGGGGTGGGATACGAGGTGGGGTGGTGACATCAGGAGGCCCCCTTTGGCGTGGGCACCCTTATGGATGTGTTCCTGGGAGGAGAAACAAGGAAAGGAGGCTGGAGAGAGTGGAGTTTAAGTCCACGCCTTTGCGGTCGTGGATGGTCAAGAGCAGGCTGGGCTGGGCAGGGAAGCAGGAAGTGTCTTGCCCACTTCCAGGGATTTCTGCTCTTCTCTGTACAAGCAGGTGGTTTATTTCCATGTAAGCTATTTTGAATTTTTACTTTGTACAGAGTTGGTGTGTCTTTTCTGCAGAGGCCCAGAAAGAGGCAGGGAGGGCAGGGAAGTCTGGCATTGAACCCAACCAGAATGAGGTTCTTGATGTATGACTCTTTCACCTAATTTCAAGTAAATATATCTGCTCCCTTTACTGTTCCACTTACCCAGCTCTACCAGGCAGGGTTCCCATCTGTACCAACAGGTGTACATTCATCAGCTGTCCGTTTATGGGGGAGAGTCTATTATCAAAACAGGGGCCAGTCCTCGGAAAAACTGTACAATGATTGAAATCCATCTCAGCTCCTCCCTCTCCTGGCCCTGCCCTCCCCACCGACTCCCCAGCACAATCTAGTTGTCAAGGAACTCAGTCAATTTATGGTTGAAGAAGTGACCTTTCTCATTGTCTATATTCATTCTAATAACAGACCTTATACTTTGCTTTCCTGTACATTATCTCATTTGGCAGCAACCCTGTGAGGAAGGCAGTCATGGTCATTATTTCCCAAAAGGTATTTCCGACCACTTATGAAATGAACTGTCATTTACTCAGTACTTTTTGCTCGCCAGACCCTGTGCCAAATGCCTTACATACCTCGATTAATCATCATGATTACTCTCGGAGGTTGACAATATTATCCCTATTTTACAGAGGAGAAAGCTAAATATAAGCAACTTGCCAAAGGCCATGAAGCCAACTAGTGGCAAAACCAGGATTAAGGCCTGAGTCTGGCCAAGTCCAAATCCTGTGCTTTTATCTCCTATGCCATTCTGCCTGTGCAGGAGGCAGGCTAGTTATTAGTACATCCTTTTTTAAGGGATCTCTTTCTCTTTTAAAAATGGAAGTTCAGAGAATTGTTTTATAGAACCTGGTAGAGCTGGGGCTAGAGCCCCCTCAAATAAATGATACCAGAAAACAAATTACTCCATCTAGAGGGACTGGACTGCCGTGTTGGATTTCACGGTAATAAGCAGGAATAGGGACTTCCCCGGTGGCACAGTGGTTAAGAATCCACCTGCCAATACGGGGGATACAGGTTTGAGCCCTAGTCCGGGAAGATCCCACATGCCGCGGAGCAACTAAGCCCGTGCACCACAACTACTGAGCCCGCGCTCTAGAGTCGCGAGTCAGAACTACTGAGCCCACGTGCCACAACTACTGAAGCCCTCGCACTTAGAGCCCATGCTCTGCAACAAGAGACGCCTCCGCGGTGAGAAGCCCAAGCACCGCAACGAAACCCCCGCTTGCCGCCACTAGAGACAGCTTGCACACAGCAACGAAGACCCAACACAGCCAAAAATAAATAAATAAATAAATAAATTTATATGAAAAAAATAAGCAAGGAATAATCTTCCTTGTACCTCTCAAATTATACAGTAATACCTGACTATAATACCTCCCTCTTGCTTCGTAAGTTGAGTCCAAATAAAATAGAAGAATTTCCTAAACCTCCTGCAACTGGCTTCCTTCCCTACTATGTTCCACTGAAATTGCTCCTGTCAGGATCACCTGTGACCACCTGGCTGTGTTATTCTACCTTACATGTGTATCTCTCTTGGCCTCTCTGCAGCATCTAATTGCTGACCACTTATTGAAATTCTCCCCTCCCTTGATTTGGGGGCAGCAGTCTGTTCTGGTTCTAGTGCTATTTCTCTGGCCTTTCCTTCTCAGCTTCTTTCAAAGGCTAAGGTTTCTGTGACCATACCCGTGATGGTTTAGGTGCAAAGGGCAGAACCCACCCTGGCTAGTTTAAGAGGAAAGGGATCATTACAAGGTATTCATTGGCTTATAGAATCCATGGGCGAGCTGAAGACCCTAAGCTGAGTTACTAGGAACAAAGATAATGTTAGGACCGAGTTGCCAAGGGAATTGCAGCTCCTGCCACCACTGGGAAGTGCCTGCTGAACCAGGAGACTGCTGGGATGGCCGCCCACCTGAGAACTAGGGCCGCGCCCTCAGCACCAGCAAAAGGGGTGCCTCCGCCCTGCCTGGCCCCACTCATTCCACTTGGCAGTTGGAGTCTTACATGAGGGCGTCTAATTGGCAGAACCTAAATCACATCCTTGGAAACCCTAGCTGCCAGGAGTCTGGGAAATGACGTTTTAAGCTTTCCAACTTTGCTGTACAGGAAGGCACGCTAAAAGGAGATCCAAATAGGCATTGAGTCACATAGTCCCTTATATTTTGGTATTCTTCAGACTTATGTTCTTGGCCTTTTCTTTTCTGGTGCTGAGACTTGTCAATTCATGGCGTCAACCACCATCTGGGTTATCTCTAACCCTGGGCTCCAGATCTGAATGTGTAGCTGGCTACCAGATAGCTCCTCTTCCTCTGAAGTCAGTGTTTTCCATCTCAACAAGTGGCACCACCATCTATCCAGTAATCCAAGCCAGAAACTGGGGACTTTGCTCTGTCCCTCATCTGCCTTGTGAAAAAGGTTTTTGGGGTATGCAGTTGGTCTGTGTTTTCCAGTCTTCCTGCAGTTAGGTGGAGCCATGAGTCTGCGTCCTGGCCAATGTAGTCTGAACATAGGTAGTGTGAGCAAAGTCCAGGTGAAACCCATGGAAACCTTTCACGCAGTGTCTGCCAACTGAATGGAGAGATCTTTAGAAACCTGGAGGAGGGCAGAGCCATACATATAAGGAGCCTGGGTCCCTGAATGACTTGATGGAAATCTGCAACTCCCAAAACTGATCCACATGAGACCAATGATGAAGTGGGTGTGGGGTCATGAAAGCATGCTGTTCAGATCTCCTGCTGGGGGGAACAAGATGTACTATGGCTTCAGCTCTGCCCCACTGGATCTATCATTGTGTCTGTGCCAAGCCTATAATTTCCGTGGGCTGGTCTCTGCCAATGACAGTCTAGTGGGAGTACAAATTTGGATCCATTCCTGCAAGACCTGGGATTCCTCCAGCAGGTGACTTTGACTATGGATTCTCCATCAGCCTGGTTGAGTCTTTCTTGGGACTACACTGAACGCTTCCTACCCATCCTCCTTTCTTGGCTTTCTCCTTTGCAGGTGTCAGAGCTTCACTGTGGTCTGAAAGTTCTTCTTGCCTCCCCTGGCATCCTCCTATTTGTCCTTCATAGGCATTTCCCCCAGTAAATCTCTTGCATGTCTAATCTCATCCTGGCATCTGCTCTCAGAAGATCCGAACTAACACAGAGTGAGAAATAAAAACTTTATTATATTATACGATAGAGATTTGGGGGTTGACAGTAGTTAGGTTACCCTAATGTAATCATCAAGTTTTGAATAATTCTAAAAGGTATTCTCTTTCCTCTTTGCAACTGCCTCCTGAGCTAACTGCTCCTATTATTAGTAAGTCTTCTGTATCTAATCTTGGTAACCAAACCAACTTCAGAATCCACATCCGAGTCACCTTCACAGTGATCTTTCTACTATTAACCACCCTTTTTTTGTTTGCTTATTTGTTTCCTCTTTTTTTGTTTTGTTTGTTGTTTTTAAATTATTTTTTTTATTATTTATTATTTATTTGTACTTATTTCTTTTTAGTTTTTTGTTTGTGTGTTTGTTTAACCGCTACTTTTGAAACACCTATACAAGGCTCTGAATACATGTTCTTTCACTTACCTCAACAATCTTGCAAGGAAATTATTATTAGCTCTATTTTACATAAAGGGAACAAAGATTTAGAGAAGTTAAGTATCTTGCCCGATGTTATATCTCTGGTAACTAACAGAATTGGTTCTTGAACCCAAATCTGTCTGTTGCCAAAATTTGTCTTTTTCTTACTACCCCATCAGTGCTTGGATTTAAATGTTTTTTCCTGTTGCAATATACCATAACAAATGACGTTCGCAGGCATTATCTACGCTTTTGAGTTAACCTAAATTCCGATGCAAATTTAGCTGGAAAGTAAAGCAAATAGACCACAGGCTAATCAGGGAAGGGGCATTATATTCATAAAAGCATATTATAAATATGTGAGTAAATAAAGTATCCATTTAAGGATATTGATGCTCTAGGCGTGTTTTCTTCATTAAAATTTTCTCTCTGTTTTAAACTAAAAATATAATCATTAAAAAAACTGAAAAGAAAGTGGGAAAAATGTGAAATGATAAACAATCCCAATATTTGAATCTCCACTGGTATTAGAGGTTACATTAGGTGCCAAGTTGAAACATTGATAAGCTGGGTGTGAGGTATGCATGCTACACCCACGGCTCTGGAGTTCTTCTGAACTCCATTCAAAAGAACATTTAAAAGCAAGCAGCTCAGAGTGCTGTTACGTAAAGGTACAACCAAGTACCTATTTTAATGCACTAAAAGCAAGTCATTTATCATTTCCATTCACTATTATTGTTTTCAGGGTTTAAAAGCATCTGATAGAGAAGCAATCTCCACGCACAGGCGTGAGTACCACAAGACTCTGCCAAGCCACATGCAAATTTGATGACATCATGCCCTGATAAATAGCTTTCGGAGGCTCCACATCCCACTGAGCTTAAGGAGTAAATTCCTGAGACCAGCACTGCAGGCCCTCTGTGAACTGACCCTTACTTCACCTCTCGCGACAGTCTCCATGGCCACGCTCCACTCCAGCCCAAACACAGCAGTGACAAGCTCTCCCGTGCTTCCTCCTGCCTCTGGGTCTTTGAGAATGCTATCCCCTCTGGAGGGAACATCTTTCTCCCACTCTTGTCATCTGAAAACTCCAACAATTCCCCAAGATACAGTTCATGCGCCTCCTTGTCCAAAAAGCTCTCCCTGAAACCACTCTCAGCCATATCCAACTCCCAGGCTGAATTCGGTGCCCTCCCCACCGACATCTCCCCTCACCCCTTTCTTTCCTGCTCCTCCAGGACCCTTGTCACAGCACACAATTGTAATTGTCTATTTAAACATCAGTCCTACCCATTAACTACTTTGATTCTTGAAGTTGGAGATTGATTTTACATAAAGGTGTTACTCCAAAATAGTAAGTGCTTAGCAAGCAAATGTTTGTGAAATGAATGAGTGACTAACAGAGGGAGGAAGGAAGGAATAAAAACGTTGGTTTCTTTGGTACACAATTCATATATGCTTTATGCAATTTATAAGGGCAATTCATTTGCCAATATCCAAAAAGAATGGATCTTGTATCTTGTCGTGGGCATCCAACTGTATTTTAGTTTGGCTAAAATTTGGGGGTCACAATTTTAGGAACTGAGAGTTCGGCAAAGAAAGCAATTAAGTGGTTATTAACAGGGATTTATTCAGGGGTCCTGAACTCACTGAAGTTATATGAAAAATTGTGTTTGTGTGTATATGCATGATGGAATAAAAATTCATATTTTAAGACAAGAAAATTTTGTTTGTTTATTTATTTATTTATTCTGGCTGCGCTGGGTCTTAGCTGCCGTACGCGGGATCTTCGTTGCAGCATGCGGGATCTTTTAGTTGCAGCATGCGGGATCTTTTAGTTGCGGCATGCGAACTCTTAGTTGCGGCATGCATGCGGGATCTAGTTCCCCGACCAGGGATTGAACCTGGGCCGCCTGCGCTGAGAGCATGACGTCTTACCCACTGGACCACCAGGCAAGTCCCAAGACAAGAAAAATTTAAACATAAACTTTTCTTTGCTCTTTGGCCTCCTCCCCCCCCTCTACCATGCATTGTACATCTGCATATGCATTAACCAGACTCCCCAATGGCAGAAATACCTGCTCAAACATAAAGATCGATTGTTCTTCTGACGCTAGCCACATAATTCCTCAGAAGATAACATTCACTTGGCAATTCTTAAGGGGTCATCATGACCCACCACTCACCTTGTACCTGCAGACTTCTTGGGTGAACTTTATGTACAATAATAATGTATCATTTCCCTTAAAGATAGCAATTGGTGCAAAACAGACAGGTCAGATGACCTGGGGAGATACTGGGCCACACCTAATGGAAGCTCTTCACTTAAATACTTATGACCTTGTGAATGCTACTAGCAATATTACTTGTATTCTGCCTATTGTGCAAGATTATTGTTTCTTGCATTATCAAATGTGTGACTGGCCTCCGATAAAATTAATGATGATTGGGTGACTTGAAATGATTTACCAAATATATGGTTCTATAAGATCAATGATTGTCATAGTGTAACTCCAGGTATGGGAAGAAATGACAAGAGGGAAACATTTCCTGGACCATAATGGAATGTAAGACAGGTGATCCAGAGGCTTTTGGCTACTGTTAACAGGGCCTAGTCCAGTAATAGCACATTGAGTGGCTTATCAACCAAATCCTCGCCTGACCCGGGAATGAGCATTCCTAGGGCCGTGGGACAAAATGGTCACGAAATGCCTCCCAAACCTTGATTGAAATTAAGACCAAAAGGGAAGGGATTGTAAAACAAAGAATGTTGCCACCATCCATTTCTACAAGGATCAAGTCATTGGTCACTGCAGTCACTGACTTATGCAGTACACCCTGAAAGGAATTCAGGGCAAAGATCAGGATGAAGCATTTTGTGCTGAGGGAAAACTGACAGAACTGGCCCTCAGGTAGTTGGATATTTTCAGGAGAAAATTTTATGAATCCAGTTTTTTGCATCTTCCCATACTTAGAGGGGCACTAAAACCATCAACTAAGTTACCTGTTCCTCACAAATAGCAGTCACCTCTACCAAGATGCATGCTTAAGTGCATGTACCCCCTTCTCCAAAGTCACGTAACTGGCCTCCCCCTTTACTTCTTTGGAACAGTTCTCAGAGCTCTCTGAGAGACTGTCTCCCAGGTTATAATCCTCAAATTGCTCCCAATAAAAATTTCCATGTCTTTCTTAGAATGACTATTGATGAATTTTTTCATCAATGTTGTCTATTTATATAACACTTCTTCCCATTAACTGCTTTGATTCTTGAAGTTGGAGATTAATTTTATATATGAATGTATTACTCCAAAATAGTAAGTACTCAGCAAACAAATGTTTGTTAAATGAATGAGTGACTAACAAACAGAGGAAGGAAGGAAGGAATAAAAATGTTGGCTTCTCTGGTACAAAATTTATATATGCTTTATGAAATTTATAAGGATTATTCATTTGCCAATATCCAAAAGAAAATGGATTTTGTATCTTGTCATGGGCAAGTGTATTTAGCTAAAATTTGGGGGTCAGGATTGTATGAACTGAGAGAGAGTTCAACAAAGAAAGTAATTAAGTGGTTATTAATTGGGACTTATTCAGGGGTCAGATTTGTATGAACTGAGAGAGAGTTCAACAAAGAAAGCAATTAAGTGGTTATTAATTGGGACTTATTCAGGGGTTCATGAACTCATTGAAATTATATGAAAAATTGTGTTTGTGTGTATATGCACAAGCCTGTACCTCACATTCGTGTGTTCTCATCAGGCAAATCGACAAGCATTCTTTAAAAGGACAAGTGGAACAGCCAGGTCTACTCCAGACAAAACATGGTAGAAACATTTTGATGGACAGTGAAGAGACTGAGGAGGGGATAGGAGGTCATAAGAATATGAGATGGCAGCTCCAAAGAAGGGGTGAGTCATACATTTTAATTATTATTGGGTTCTTCTCATCTGGTGAAGTGTATCTTGTCAAATACAGAGTTAAAAAATACAACATATTTGCCAATTCAAGGGTGACGGGGTCCAAGTTTACAGTTTCCCCCAACCCCAACCAAGTTAATGAGTCTCTGTTTGCCCTTTGCATGCTGTTGAGGATAATGAGGACAGGAGAAGGGAGAAGTGCAGAGAAAGGCTAAACTGATTTGCATACATAAAATTGATTTGCATATATACTTGGGAAAGAAAACACTAAGTCCACAGGTAGAGGAAAGGGTCTTCGGAGTTTGCCAGCAATAGGAGAGAGATCTGTAAAGCAACGCCTTGGATGAACGAAACCTAGGAATGAGCTGATGAAGTAAAAATTCACATTTAAGGCAAGACGAGAAAATTTTAAATATAAAAATTTTATTTGCCCTTTGGCCTCCTCCCTTCCCTCTACTAGGTGCATTGTGCATCTGCATTATGCATTAACCAGACTCCCCAGTGGCAGAAATACCTGCTCAAACATAAATACCTGCTTCTTCTGACACCAGCCACCTAACTCCTCAGAAGATAACATTCCTTTGAGGAACGTTAACATTCCTCAATCCTTAAGGGGTCACCATGACCCACCACTCACCTCATACCTGCAGACATCTTTAGTGAACTTTATGTACAACAACCATGTATCATTTCCCTTAAAGACAGGGATTGATGCAAAACAGACAGGTCAGACGACCTGGGGAGATACTGGGCCACACCTAATGGAAGCTCTTTGTTTAAATACTTACTTATGACATTATTAATGCTACTAGCTATATTGCTTGTATTCTGCTTATTGTACAAGATTATTGTTTCTTGCATGACCAAATGTCTGACCGAGCCTCCGATAAAATTAATGAAGATTGGGTGACTTGAAATGACTGACCAAATATATAGTTCATAAGATCAATGATTGTCACAGTGTAACTCTAGGTATGGGAAGAAACGAGGAGAGGGAAACATTTCCTGGACCATAACGGAATGTAAGACAGGTGATCTAGAGGCTTTTGGCTACTGTTAACAGGGCCTAGTCCAGTAATAGCACATTGGGTGGCTTATCAACCAAATCCTCGCCTGACCTGGGAATGAGCATTCCTAGCGCTGTGGGACAAAATGATCACGAAATGCCTCCGAAACGTTGACTGAAATTAAGGCTAAAAGAGAAGGGATTGTAAGACGAAAAATGTTGCCACCATCCATTTCCACAAGGATCAAGTCATTGGCCACTGCAGTTGCTGACCTATGCAGAACACCCTGAAAGGAATTCAGGGCAAAGATCAGGATGAGGCATTTTGTGCTGCGGGAAAACTGACAGAACTGGCCCTCAGGTAGTTAGATATTTTCAGGAGAAAATTTTGAATCCAGTTTTTTGCATCTTCCCATACTTAGAGGAGCACTAAAACCATTAACTAAGGTACCTGTTCCTCACAAATAGCAGTCATCTCTACCAAGATGCATGCTTGATTGCATATACTCCCTTCTCCAAAATCACATCTATACTGACCTCCCCCTTTACCTCTTGGAACAGTCCTCAGAGCTCTCTGAGACACTGTCTCCGGCTTATAATCCTCAGGTTGGTTCAAATAAAGATTTCCATTTCATTCTTAGATTGATTGTGAATTAATTTTTTTTGTAGACAGTGCTGTTGAAACAGGATTTTTAGGAACTATAATTTTTTAGGAAGTATGATAAAACGTCCTTGCACACTTTCACCAGGCTTCAGTGAAGACATAAATAATTTTTCAAGGTCTTGGGCATCAGATTTATGCTTCTTTTTAGTGTGGGTGCCACTTCTCCTTCTCGAAGCAGAAGCTCTCAGGCCTCCATGTGTTTGTTCTGGTCACACAGGCTTGCCTGCTTGTCCAGCTACGGAGTAGCCTGGCGTCCACACCCAATGCACCTGTTTTGGGTCTGGGTTGGGTAGATTAGGGGCAGGTGAGTCATGCCAGGCTAACTGACCCCCTATCACAGTTTCACTGACCAAGCCTCTCCCAAGTTTCTATTTATTTTGTGGGACGTCTGGACCATTCTTTAGGTGGGGAAACTTCCCCAGGACAAACCATGAAGTCTCTGTGGACAAAATAACTCAAAGGATGTCACCATTTTTCTCCTGAGCATTTTTTTATGACTTGATTTTTTTTTTTTTTTTTTTTTTTACTACTAAAAGACAATAATAACAACTTAAAAAAATGTAGCAGTGGACACTGTAGTGTGCTGCCCAAACACAGCTCCTCGTTTCACGCCTCCTCCTCCAGCTGCTTGGAGGCGGAGGGTGGATGGCTGGCAGATCCCATCGAAGCCCCCCCGCCCCCGCTCCCTGTGATCATCCTCTGCTGAAGTGAGCAGCTTCATCCAAATCTATGTCTTCTTCCCAGGGACAGCCCATATCCAAAGCCTGGTCAACGTCCCCAGTTTGAGGACAGCTCTGTTAGGACCCTCACAGAATCTGCTGAGCCCTCTGCAGTGACAGCCTCACAGGCTTCCTTCTCTGCTCAGTCCTGCTTCTTCACACCCCTACAGATGTTGCTCCCAGAGCACCCTCCAGATAAATCTCCTGCGTGCAGATCTCCACTACAGAGTCTGCCTCGCAGGAAACCTAGCTTGTGGTGGCAGGATTGCGTGCAAGAAAGCAGATGCTAAAGCTGGGTCACCCACCAGATGGCTGGAAATAAGGATCCCGTGGTGGGTGGGTGGCAGAGTGTGGATAAAGCCAGGCACGCAGCAGCAGGGAGGTTGGTGACGCTTTCTGGGAGGACATGCCTTTGGAAGGGCATGCTTTGGCTGGGGCAACGGAACCAGTATTTGAGAAGCATGAGCAAGTTAGTAATTATAAGGATAATGGTATCGGATGGCTGTTGCTGGGGACAAAAGAAATTCTGGAGAAAGACAAGGAAAGGCAGAGGGTAATGAATGAGCAATTAAAGGCCAAGCATAAAAGCCAGAGGGCCTCCTTGGCAGAGTAGAGTGGGATTTGCATCTCATATAGCTGCAGGGCAGATGAAGCTGAAGCTCAGGCTCAGGATTTAAGCATAAAAGTAGTAGGCTCCAGAAAAGATTGAATTCCCCTTGGCAAGTCCGCTACACCTAAATCCAAGCTCTCATTGGGAAAGAGTGAGGCCCTGATTCAAGGGGTGTGGATGTTTGGGTTGATGCAATGAAAGTCTTCAGTTTGCGTATTCCCTGAAGCCTCTTGGCCTCCAGAAACGGCCCACTTCTTCCTGTCAGAGGCTCATGCTCATCACTCACCTGAGAATGGTCTGGAGGTCTCTACATTGGAAGACAACATGTGCCCCCATCAGGATCTGCCACATTTCCCTTCCTGACACTAGACCCATCACAACCCATTATAGCCAATAACATAACCCTTTATTCAAAACAAATGCCATCAGGGATATACTGGGTCTGCTGAGGAGAAAAGGGACTGTTTCTTGAAGGAGCGGGAGGACATGGTCGATATGTACCAGCAGAGATAAGAGAGCAAGTGTGGGGTAAAGGGGAAGCAGAATATAAAGTTGGCTATGAGAGTGTTAATTGATATGGGAGCATTCTTTTAGGTGATGGGATTCTTTTTTTTTTTTTTTTTCTTGGCTGCTCCGCACAGCTTGCGGGATCTTAGTTCCCCAATCAGGGATTGAACCCGGGCCCTCGGCAGTGAAAACACGGAATCCTAACCACTGGACAGCCAGGGAACTCCCTAGGTGATAGGATTATTAGAACCTGGCAGGACCCCAGCACACACTGCTAAGATGGCTCTTTGACACTTGGAGAAAATGATGCCCACACTCAATGAGTAAAAAATGCCAAACTTCTCTTGCAGACAGTGGAAAAAGGAACCAAATGTCTCATAGAAGGGGGTATGCTTGTGTGGATTTATTAGTTGAGGCTGGAAAAAATTTTAAATTAATTAATTAATTAGTTGAGGCTGTGTTGGGTCTTCGTTGCTGCGCGCGGGCTTTCTCTAGTTGCAGCTAGCGGGGGCTACTCTTCGCTGCAGTGCACGGGCTTCTCATTGTGGTGGCTTCTCTTGTTCCGGAGCACGGGCTCTAGGCGTGCGGGCGTCAGTAGCTGTGGTATGTGGGCTCAGTAGTTGTGGCTCGTGGGCTCTAGAGCGCAGGGGCTTAGCTGCTCCGCGGCATGTGGGTTCTTCCCGGACCAGGACTTGAACCCGTGACCCCTGCATTGGCAGGCGGATTCTTAACCACTGTGCCACCAGGGAAGCCCGAGGCTGGAAATTGAATCAGATGACTATTTACCATGTGAGAGCTAAGAGGACCCTTCACTTACCAAAGCAGCAAGGCAGGATCTGGTAAGAGGGATATCAGATTCACTTAGAAACATACTGGTGGTTCTCCTTTATAGTCCAGAGCTCATGGTAAGCGATGTCATTATAGAACTGGGCTCTTTGATGGGAATAACAATAGCCTGAGATATTAGAGATCACGGGAGTGCTTTAACCATTGGAAGCAAAGTGCGTTCAGTTGTTGCAGTGAGAGGCAAGGCTGGAGAGGCAGCAAGAAGGGCCTGACCCGCAGAAAGCGGTGGAGATGGTTAATAGAAAAGAGCATGCTTATGGGCAAGACAGATGGGCAGCCAACAAAAGTATTGTGCAATCTTCCCAATCACAATAGTCAAGGATGAACGATCAAGAGGCTAAGGGCAGCTGCCCCAATACAAACTCATGATCCCTCACAGTTTCCATATCTGAGTCAGTTTTCACACCCAGAACTCTTGACTAAACTACAGAAGAACCTAAGCATTAAGTAGACAGAATGACTCAGCCAGTTGACATCAGCCATCCTCTTTGTTGAGCCTCATCTGTTGGCACAACAAAGTAGCCACAGTTGCAGGGATGAAAGGTATGCATGGGTTCAATAGCACCAGCTCCACTCAGCAAAGCTGCTCTAGCTGCAGCTACTACCAAAGTTCCAACCTGACAGGGTAAAGACCAGCTCTATGTCCCTGATATAGCACCACCTCTTGGAGAAGACCCACCAGCCATTTAGTGGCAAATTAACTTCACTAAACTCCTACTCTGGGAGGGGCAATAATTCGTCTTGACTGAAATCAACAAATATTCCTTGGTGGGAGGGATGCATTTGGAGTCTGGGGTTAGCAGATATAAGCTATTATATATAGAATGGATAAACAAATAAACAAAAAAAATGGATAAACAACAAGGTCCTACTGTATAGCACAGGGAACTATATTCAATATCCTGTGATAAACCATAATGGAAAAGAATATTAAAAAAAAGAATGTATATATATATGTATAACTGAATCACTTTGCTGTACAGCAGAAATTAACACAACATTGTAGATCAACTATACTTCAATTAAAACAATTTTTTTAAAAACCTAAATATTACAGCTCTGAGTTTGCCTTTCCTATTTATAGGAAATTGCCCTGAAACAAATAGACTGCCAGATATTTCTCCAGCAGATGTGTTGATTCAGATCAGCAGAGAACTGCAGTTTGGAGTCCACATGGCAAGCCACATGCAAGTCCCAGCACAGCAAGGGAAGGAGA
This sequence comes from Balaenoptera musculus, assembly GCF_009873245.2. NCBI lineage: Eukaryota > Metazoa > Chordata > Mammalia > Artiodactyla > Balaenopteridae > Balaenoptera > Balaenoptera musculus. The sequence goes on from NC_045795.1 coordinate 25,216,266, forward strand.
CCCCTTTTATAGAGGGGGAAAAGGAAGTAAGGAGGGCTGTAGCAAACAATGAGTCTGAGGCTTTTCATTGGCTGAGTCCTTGCCAGGAAAGAAGAGGAGTCTTGTCTTCTTCCTGTTGGGCTCTGCTATCATAGCAGGGTGTGAGAGCTCCCCCTTCTGGTCTCCCAACTCTACTTCACTGAGGTTTCTGTTTATTAAATTTTTACAGGCCTCAGCACTATTATCCAAGGGCTTACAGAATGTTTGATCTACAAAGAGGAGATCCCACAAAAGATCACATTTGAATAAGGGACACACTTTGTAGCAAACAAGGTGTGGTAGTGGGTGCATGACCATGGGATCCGTGGCCCTATCCCGAACCGCACCACACAAAGCAATGGAATGGCTTGTTGAGATGCAACTGAGAGGCCAGCTGGGAGGTGGTACCTTAGAGTATATTCCCTACATCAACCACCATTCTATGGTGCAGTGTCCCTAATAGTTAGAATACACGGGTCTGAGAACCAAAGGGTAGAGAGGAGTGGCCCTGCCTCCCCAAACTACCAGAGACCCACTGGGAGTACTTTTTCTCCTGTTCCTGAAACTCTGGGCTCTGAGTACAGATCTTGGGTCCCAGGAAGAGGATGTTCCACCAGCGTGCATAGCAGGAATCCCATTCAAGTTTTGTTTCATGCCCAGTCACTTCAGCTTCCTCATGTCAAGAAATCAGCAGGCTGGGAAAGAAAACACCTGCTGAAACAGGACCCTGTTCTGGAAGGACCTTGTTGTTTATCCATTTTTTTTTGTTTATTTGTTGATCCATTCTATACATAATAGCTTATATCTGCTAACTCCAGACTCCAAATCCATCCCTCCCCCAAGGAATATTTGTTGATTCCAGTCAAGACGAATTATTGCCCCTTTCAGAGTAGGACTTGGACCCTAATCGTCCGGAGGTAGGCCCGTTGCTATATAATGGAGGCATTGGAGACTACATTTGACCTTAGATGATCTACTTGGTGCTCCCTTGCAGCAGCCTTAGCCTGAGAAGGGCAAGGTGATCAGGAGCTCAGGCCCTGAAGGCATGAGAGTCCTGGTCATCGCACTTAGGAAAGCCACCTAGACCAGCAAAAGTGCTAGCTGAGGGGGAGGGGACTCCATCATGGATAGTAGAAGATGGAGATAATTGACTACTACGTGGGTCTCGAGACCAGCTGCAGCTGTGGAGACTCTAGTTTTTCCCATTAACCTTCCTCTTAGAAGTTTCCCCCAAGGAAAGATGCCCACCGGGCTGGAGAGAGCTGCCTCACCCAAAGCCATTGCTGCTTCTCAGGGCCAGCCCAGCTTCTGAGCTCCTCCTGGAATTCCACTGCAGTCCAACTCCCCCTCCACCCTCTCCTGCTGCCATCATTCCCCCTCAGGTGCTGATCCTGAGGGATCAAGAGGTAAAAAACCTCTTGCATTAAAATTTCCATCTCTTCTCTCTCTCTCTCTGTATATATATATACATATACACACATGTATATATATTTTTTTGGTTGTTTGTTATCTTTGTGTACCTATACTTTCGTGTTTATTTCTTATTTTCTAACTTAACACTATGTCATAAAGCATTCTTTTCACATATTATTACATAGTATTCCTAATTACAACTTTAATGTCCATATAACATTCCCTTCATTTGCTGTAGCATAGTTTTTTAAAACCATCTTTCTATTGTTGGGCATTTAGGTTTATTTTTATTATAGAGTACATCTTACGTAAAGTTAATATCTTCCTTCAGATGGCTATCTTCTTCAAATGACTTAACTCCTTATATAAATCCTGCGTACTCAAGTGATCCAGTGGAAGGGTGTGAACCACCTATCGAGGTCCCGTGGTATCTGGTACCAAATTGCTTTCCCAAAAAATGATAGCAATTTATCTTGCTGCCTCAAGGAGGATTTCGGCACAATCTTCCCATCATTAGAAATGATCACTATAGAATTTGTTGCTAGTTTCATAAATGTAAAATAGTACCTCATTATTGTATTACTTTGTTCTTGGTATCTTTTTGGCAAATTGTGGCTGAGATTATGTTTGCTGTTATTTGAATTTCCTCTTGTGTATTACTGTTCCTGGGAATATTGACATTTTTATAAATTGGAAGGCACACTGTCACCTCCATCACCAAATTAGTGAAAGGGTTTCTGATGATTAAAATTCAAGTAGAAGCAAATTCCCAATCTATTGGAAAGAGTGCTGGACTTGGAGTCAGTGGATGTAGCCTCGAGTTCTGGCTGAGTCAGCTACTACTTGTGTTATTTTGAGAATGTTTTAGACCACCAATAAAATGGAGAGACCTCAAAGTAGGCCAGGCCCTATTTTGATTCCTTTTTTTTTTCAAAGAAGGTTGGGAATGACAGAAAACAAAAATAGCTGTTCAGAAGGATTTCAGTCTCCCTTTTTGCTCTGCAAAATGCTGTATCAAGCAATACCCAGAAGTACCCTCATTATTTCTGCCCTCCACCTGGAGGTTGGAATCTTCAACTTTCCACGTTGTCCAGGGCCCTGGGGCTGACCAGCACAGTTCACTCAGTTTTAGGCAGATGGTGTTTGGTGATAGTGGGGTTGGTGGGTATCTGAAGTGGACACTTTGTTGGCAAAACAGAGAACTAAGCTAAGATGGGAAGGTGTTCTGACCTAAAAACATTATTTTATATTCCATGGTCTCAAAAAATTTAAGAGAAATAGGGCTGGTTGACATTAATGCCAGTTGACATTAACAGACTTCGCAAATGACAGTTATTTTAGCCTACGTAGGATTAGATTATTGGTTTTTTAAAAATTTTTCAACAAACATTTATTGAGGCACTAAGCTAAGTGCTAGAAATATAAAAAGGAATAAAACAGTCCTCTCCTCAAAGAGGATCATTAAGTAAACAGTGGAGACCACCACTTGAAAGATTATAACTACAGGGAATTCCCTGGCGGTCCAGTGATTAGGACTAGGCACTTTCCCTGCTGTGGTCCCGGGTTCAATCCCTGATCAAGGAACTAAGATCCCACAGGCTGAGCAGTGTGGCCAAAAAAAAAAAGATTATAACTACTACATGTAATTATAACTAAGACAGTGTAGTAACCACAGCTGTCAAAGTATACTCAATGACTTTCTTGTTGTGAATTATATATTTTAGAGTTCTAGTGTTCTAAAATATCTTGTACTTTTGATTGTTAATCAAAATAAAGAAATCTGAGGCTGAAAAATTGGAAAAGAGGCCAAGATATCATGATCCTAAAGTGATAAAACTGCATATCTGAAAACCCTGAGAATCAACTAAAAAACTACTATAAGCAATAAGAGAATATAATAAGGTGGTTGCATTTAAAATTAATATACAGAAATAATTAACCTTCACATATACAAACAACCAGTCAGAAATACCCAGAAGAGACCCCAGTTACAAAAAAAAATTTTTTTAAGATAAAATAGCTAGGTATAAATTTAACTATAGCTACATAAAGCCTACATAAAGAAAACTTTAGAACACCACTGAGGAACACAAAAGATAATTTGAACAAATGGAAAGTCAAAGCACATTTTTGGAGAGGATGATGACTCTACGTTATAAATATGTCTGTTCTCTCTAAATTAATCTCTGAATTTAATCCAGTCACCACCACCCCGATTTAATTAGCAAGCTGATCCACTAATGACATATGCCATTGGGAGACAAACTCAGAGTAGGTGGGGTGGGAGATGCATAGAGGCCCCTAAGATAGTGCTCAGTTTGATAATTTCATTACAGTTACCCTTGAACAATGTGGGCACCTACCCTACTGCAGTCAAAATTCTGCATGTGGGCTTCCCTGGTGGCGCAGTGGTTGAGAATCTGCCTGCCAATGCAGGGAACACTGGTTCGAGCCCTGGTCTGGGAAGATCCCACATGCCGCGGAGCAACTAAGCCCGTGAGCCACAACTACTGAGCCTGAGCGTCTGGAGCCTGTGCTCCGCAACAAGAGAGGCCGCGACAGTGAGAGGCCCGCGCACCGCGATGAAGAGTGGCCCCCGCTTGCCGCAACTAGAGAAAGCCCTCACACAGAAACGAAGACCCAACACAGCCATAAATAAATAAATAAAATTAAAAAAAAAAAAAGTGAGGGGGGGGAAACCGTTCCTCGCCTCAGTTTCCCCTCCTGCCGCAGAAAGAACCAGAATGATGCCATCCTCCCCTCCCCGGGGAAATCCACAAAAAAAAAAAAAAAAAAAAAAATCTGCATGTAATTTATAGTTGGCCCTCTACATTCATGGATTCAACCAACCTCAGATTGTGTAGCACTGTAGCATTTACTATTGAAAAAAAATCCATGTATACGTGGACCCACACATGGGTTTAAACCCATGTTGTTCAAGGGTCAACTGTATTCTGTGGCTGGTTCTGCGATGTGCCAGTAAGAACATAGAGGCTTGGCAGCGATCCACACTAATAATTATACTCCAAGGGCATTGCCATGGGACGAAGGTAAGAAAGAGAGGTGTGCAAGGGATTGGAGGGCGTTGAGAGACTGCAGTCCTTTTTAGTAAAAATGCTAAGAAGGAAAGAAAAGCCAGAATCCCACAGGAAAGGAGCAAGGCAAGGCAGGTGGCTCCATCACAGACTGGATTCTAAACCCAGGCTCGCTCGCTCTCTATTTATGTGTTTGTCCTTGAAGAAGTTGCACAACCTTTCAGATCTTTGGTTTCCTCATTTGTAAAACAGAGATGTAGCAGTACCTTCTGCACAGAATTCTCACTGAGATGAAAGGTTATAAAGCATCTAAGTGTCTGGCCCAATCCCAGGCACATAGTGTCTGCTCAATAAGAGCTGGGATTTTGTATTACTATTACTTTTCTCTCTTGTTTTAAAAGTAGCGTGATGGTGCAACGGGGGACATTGGTGGGGCATTTCCTCTTTCACAAGCAGCAAACAACAGTGAAACCACACTTCAGGGGTAGACATTCCTTGCAGATATCCTGAGAAAATGGAAGTTAAACCCCAAGGACGTGACTGAAACCAAGACTTGGGTGTCTGAAGACCATCTATTTCGCACCCTGTCTCTCTAACCTGAAGCCAGCAGAAGTGAAGGTATCTTAGTGACTTATAACAACCATCTGCATAGGGGACAAAGGTGCTTTCTGCTCTGGTGGGAGGAAGAATTAGTGAGCTATTTTGTACTGCAAACCTCGCAGTCAGAATGTCAGAACTGGCTCCTTGCCTTGTGCCTGAATGGCCGCCAATAACCCATTTTAATGGATTTAATCCATTAAATTTAATTCCCCTTAAATTCTTAAAAGCTGCTTCAATGACGGTGAGAGTTTGGGGGGCAACTTTTGAGCCTTAAATATGCACAAATAAATTAGGTGGTTATTTAATATTGGGCTTGTTAGTCTGTATTTGTAATAAAACTGATAGGTTATATACATTATTTACAGTGTCCTGTGGATTCAATTTTGTAAGATTTATGAGATGGTGGATGTGTTTGTACTTGAGTTAAATTAGAAATAGTGGTCATCATCTATCATGTAAACTTAATTTAAATCTCAAGGCTGTGTTTCCCCATTTTTTATAGCCAAGTATGCCTTTATCCCTCAAGATTATGCCAAGGTCACCAAATTATGTCCTGGTTCAGCCAGGATATTTCACTTCCACTAGGTGGTCCACATGGAAGACTACTGAATCTAAATGTCATCAGTGATGTCTGTTCTGCCGTGTGGTTTCTTAGCCTGGTTTTTGTACTCTGGAAAATTCTATGAATTTCCCAATATTTAAAAAATAAATCCCTTTTGTGCTTAAATTAGCCAGAGTTGGCTACTGTTGCTTACTACAGAAAATCCTGACTGATACATACTTCTCATCCATCAGGTTTTTTTCATGTAGAATGTGAGTAGTGTTAATTAAACATTACTAACCCTAAATTGGGTATTAAAATGTTAAGTAGGTAGTCTGATTATCTTTCTTGCAAATAATTACCAAGAAAATTACTGCACATTTAAAAATGAAATTAGGTCACTTTGCTTCTTTCTTCTTCTATTTTCTTTCAAAGAAATCTACAGGTATTAAAATAGGAAAAACTAATGTCTTTTTTTTTTTGGCCGTGCCACGCAGCTTATGAGATCTTAGTTCCCCAACTGGTGACTGAACCTGGGCCCTCCACAGTGAAAATGCTGAGTCCTAATCACTGAACCAACCACTGGACCACCAGGGAATTCCCAAAATAATGTCTCTGAGTGAGTTGGAAAGTCATTGATTTTTTAAAGACAACTGTAAAGTATTTTGGTAATAAAAATATTACAATACCTTGAACACCATGGATGCTGAAACTTTGATTAAGTAAAGAGGTATTATTTTAAAAAAACTTTTAAGAAGCTTTGATCTTCTAGGAAAATAGATGATAAAAATATAAGCTATTCTTATGTAAAGATGTTACAATAGACATATAAAGGACTTAGACACATATCCATACCCAGCTGCAAGAGAGAGCATGAAAAGTAGTCTTTATTCCTAGGGGCCATGTAATCAGTGATCACTGAGGGTCTGCTATATGGACCAAGGGGAGGATGGACATGTGGGTCTCTGCCACATGGGTTTCTTCCACATCAAAAACTACAAACAACATTGTCATTTTTAACAAATGCATGGACATTGATATTTCACATTCTCCATTAATTCAATGTCATTTTAATATCAGCTTTATGTTTTACATGGAGTAAGAATTTTTCTCACCTCATTAAAGCTTTGTTTCAAAGAGAAACTTTTAAGGAACTAGACAAGATGAGGAAATATATGGAGATGCTCAGTCACAGAGGCCAGTGGTCAATCCAGCGGCTGCCAGAGCCTCTCTATAATTAGTGATTAGTGTCCAGCGGGCAGGTGATGCTGTATCAGGCAGCATGAGGCAAATGGCAGCAATATTTGGGCAAGAAACACAAAATACAGTCCTGACTCTCTCCCTCTATTTTCCATCTATGCAACAAGGATTGAGAAATTATCTCTTGATTTAGAGAGAAAAAATGTAAACTCATGCTCTAATTACCTCAGACACTTGATGATAAAAAAGATAAATCCATGGTTCAAACTGTGCTGAAGTTTCAAAGGAAATATGTGCTTGTTTCTTCACATTTTTTCCAGTTAAAGATTATTTAGGGTATTTATGTCAGAGTATCTGTGCTTTCGCATCTATGTCCGCTATGGTTCAAACCTTGAATGCTTAGAATTTAATAAGGTGTAGTGGTGGCTATAAAGGAATAAAAAATAGGATCCCTGCTGTTGAGGAGCCCTTAGAATGTCAGCCGTGGAAAAGGGGTCTGTTAGCTGATCTCCCCAAACCTCGTCTCTGTTCTTTGCCCAGTTCACCATCGACCTTGCACTGCATCTCCCACTGCTTTCATCATGTTTTCTCTTAGAATGGCTTTCAAGCCCCTCCACAGTATGGTCTAAACCTTCCTACCCAAGTTGGCCTTTCACCATTTCCAAGGGAGAAACAGGCAGGCAGGCTAGTGTTTCAACTGTTCTGAGACCAGCAAACCTATCTTTACAGCCCAGGCTTCTCATGCTGCTCCCCCAACTCAGAATGCAGCCCCCTCCTCCATCTACCCAAATCCTGTCCATCTCTCCTCTTCCTTGAAACTCTCAACTCCTCCCTTATATATACATGTCTCTTTTCTGGTTTCCTTTTTTTTTTTTTTTTAAAGACTTTAATTCTTTAGAACAATTTCAGGTTCACAGCAAAATTGAGAAGAAGGTACAGAGATTTCTCATATACCTCCTACCTCCACTCATGCATAGCCTCTCCCATTAACAACATCCCCTACCAGAGTGGTACCTTTGCTACAACTGATGAACTTATGTTGACACATCATAATCACATCATTCACAGTTTACATTAGGGTTCACTCCTGGTGTTGTACATTCTATGGGTTTAGAAAAAAATACAATGACATGCATCCACCATTATAGTACCATACAGACTATATACAGAGTCTTGTTATTTCCTTTTAATTCTAGGCATTTTTGCATTGCCATTTAACTGCTTTAGGAGTATGTACCTTTCCACTCTCATTTATTAAACAAATGTTTAATGAACACTTATTGTCTGCCAGACACCATGACTGGAACTGGACATACAACAGTGAACAAAACAGGGCCAGTCTCTACCCTCCTAGAGGTTAAAAGTCAATGAGGCAAGATAGACTATAAGTAAACAAGCAAACAAACAAACATAAAGTAATTTCAAATAATAAGTGCTGCAAAGGCAAAACAAAAAATCCTCCAAACTTTAGGAAGTTATGAAAGAGTAACGGGGGGGGGAACCTAAATTAGATGGTGTGGAGGGTGAAGGCAGGGTGTGGCCAGGGAAGTTCTCTGAGGAAGTGACATTTAAACAGATAACTGAAGGGTGGATAGGAGTCAGGCAGCCAGAAGAAAGATGGCAGGAAGACTATTCTAAGGAACAGCATCTGCAAAGGTCCTAAGGTAGGAAAGAAGGAGCTCAGTGAATGTGAGGAACTGAAAGAAGCTGGGGAGGCAAAGGAAAGATGGGAAAGATAAAGCCCACTTCTTACCAACTAGATCTTGAACACCATAAGCCAGGGGACCCCTTTTTATCTTTTGTTTATCACCCTTCACTCCACCCTGAGTACTGAGCACAGTACTTATCACACAGTAGGTACACCAACACATTGAAGGATTTGACTACCTATTGATTTACAGTTTTACTGAGACATCGCGAGTGACATAGGAAATTATAATAAAGTATGAAATAATGCATAATCAAGCAGAGTTGTTTTAAGACTCTGGTAGGTCCCAGGCACTCTTATTCTCAGAGGCCCTACTACCCTACATCACTCAAAACATGTTAAAATGAACCTACAGTTTACATCAAACATTACTTATATGTTACCACCTAAGACTAGAGTTGAGTTGAAGTTGCTTTTCGTAATGTTAAATTTGTGGACATTTAAAGACACATATATTAATTTTGATTTTGCAAGTTTTTTTAAGTCAACTTCTTCCTGGTCTCAAACATTTTTTTAGACCCTAGAAAGAACTGCAGGTCTTGAGCACTTTGTGTAATAGGTTCCAGACCCTGTGATCAAGGGGTAGAACAAACAACAAATGCTACAGGGATTCAGGGAAAGGAGACATCAGTAGGAGCAGGAAGGCTCACATGCTGTAGGAGTAGGAGCAAAACAGGCTCATTACCTGTTTTGTTTTGTTTTACTTTGATACATTTATATCTTGTAATTTGGTTGCTGTTATAACAATATTTATCATATTACGTATTTATAGTATAATATTATTATCTATATTCAATATACTGTACATTAGAGCTCTATGGCTTATTTAGGCCTTGTTACACGTTTGTACCCTTAAACACCATCAATCTTATCTCCCCAACACCCCATTCCCTGATTACCACCATTTTATTCTGTTTTTGATTTTGTTTTTACAGGTTTGACTTTTTTAGATTCCACATATAAGTGGTGTCATACTTGTTGTTCTCTGACTTTTGTCACTTGGAACCATGCGCTCAGGGTCCATCTGTGCTGTCACAAACAGCAGGAAACCTGTGATTTGCCTGACTTACAGCTGTAGCTCCCAGGAGACAGAGGAAGTAAGAGGCACTGCTCATCTGGGCCCAACTTGGACCCCAAAGCAGATAAGTAGGTCAACTGGAAGCACTCAGAGTCTTGGTAAAAAGTAACCATGTCTTTTTAAAGTTTGGAGTACCCAAGAACAGACACAGATTTTATAAAGGCAAACGTCAAACCATTCAGGAAAAAAACACAGGTCTGATTAGCTGGCCAGAGACACTAAACAGGAGGATGTGTCCAGAGGGTAAGAGAACAGTCACAACCCAACACAAGGATACAATGGACAATGGGAAGGACAGGAAGCTGGGAGCTGAGAGACTGACAGGCTGAAATGCAAGCTCTTGATTGAGGTCAGGTTTGAAAAAGGAGGGCATGGATGCAGCAAAAGTGTATGAGTCTGTCTGGACTGTTCAGACTGTGCCAGAACAAAATACACAGACTGAGTGACTTAAACAACAGATATTTATCTCTTATATTCTGAACACTGAGAAGTCCAAGATCAAGGTGTCAGCAAAGGTATGCCTCATTCTGAGACCTCCTTTCTTGACTTTTGACTTGTAGGGGAGCACCATCTCACTGAGTGTTCACAGGACCTCTTCTTTGTGGACATGGGGCGGGGGGGGGGAGGGGGAGGGGGAGGGGAGGGAGAGGGAGAGCTCTTTTGTGCCTCTCCTTTTTTTTTTCTTGAATTTTTGAATTTTTTTTATACAGCAGGTTCTTATTAGTCATCAATTTTATACACATCACTGTATACATGTCAATCTCAATCTCCCAGTTCATCACACCACCACCACCCTGCCCCCTGCCACTCTCCCTCCTTGGTGTCCATACCTTTGTTCTCTACATCTGTGTCTCTATTTCTGCCCTGCAAACCGGTTCATCTGTACCATTTTTCTAGGTTCCACATACATGCGTTAATATATGATATTTGTTTTTCTCTTTCTGACTTACTTCACTCTGTATGACAGTCTCTAGATCCATCCACGTCTCTACAAATGACCCAATTTCGTTCCTTTTTATGGCTGAGTAATATTCCATTGTATATATGTACCACATCTTCTTTATCTATTCGTCTGTCGATGGGCATTTAGGTTGCTTCCATAACCTGACTACTGTAAATACTGCGGCAATGAACATTGGGGTGCATGTGTCTTTTTGAATTATGGTTTTCTCTGGGTATATGCCCAGTAGTGGGATTGCTGGGTCCGTATGGTAATTCTATTTTTAGTTTTTTAAGGAACCTTCATACTGTTCTCCATAGTGGCTGTATCAATTTACATTCCCACCAACAGTGCAAGAGGGTTCGCTTTTCTCCACACCCTCTCCAGCATTTGTTGTTTGTAGATTTTCTGATGGCCATTCTGACTGGTGTGAGGTGATACCTCATTGTAGTTTTGATTTGCATTTCTCTAATGATTAGTGATGTTGAGCATCCTTTCATGTGTTTGTTGGCAATCTGTATATCTTCTTTGGAGAAATGTCTATTTAGGTCTTCTGCCCATTTTTGGATTGGGCTGTTTGTTTTTTTAATATTGAGCTGCATAAGCTGTTTATATATTTTGGAGATTAATCCTTTGTCCATTGATTCATTTGCAAATATTTTCTCCCCTTCTGAGGGTTGTCTTTTCATCTTGTTTGTAGTTTCCTTTGCTTTGCAAAAGCTTTTAAGTTTCATTAGGTCCCATTTGTTTATTTTTGTTTTTATTTCCATTACTCTAGGAGGTGGATCAAAAAAGATCTTGCTGTGATTTATGTCAAAGAGTGTTCTTCCTATGTTTTCCTCTGAGAGTTTTATAGTGTCCGGTCTTACATTTAGGTCTCTAATCCATTTTGAGTTTATTTTTGTGTATGGTGTTAGGGAGTAGTCTAATTTCATTCTTTTATGTGTAGCTGTCCAGTTTCCCCAGCATCACTTAGTGAAGAGACTGTTTTTTCTCTATTGTATATCCTTGCCTCCTTTGTCATAGATTAGTTGACCTGGGCTTTCTATCCTGTTCCATAGATCTATGTTGCTGTTTTTGTGCCAGTACCATATCGTCTTGATTACTGTAGCTTTGTAGTATAGTCTGAAGTCAGGGTGTCTGATTCCTCCTGCTCCGTTTTTTTCCCTCAAGACTGCTTTGGCTATTTGGGGTCTTTTGTGTCCCCATACAAATTTTAAGATTTTTTTGTTCTAGTTCTGTAAAAAATGCCATTGATAATTTGATAGGGATTTCACTGAATCTGTAGATTGCTTTGGGTAGTGTAGTCATTTTCACAATATTGATTCTTCCAATCCAAGAACATTCTTCCAATCCGTTTATTTCTGCTCTGATCTTTATGATTTCTTTCTTTCTACTAACTTTGGATTTTGTTTGTTCTTCTTTCTCTAGTTCCTTTAGGTGTAAGGTTAGATTGTTTATTTGAGATTTTTCTTATTTCTTGACGTAGGCTTGTATTGCTATAAATCTCCCTCTTAGAACTGCTTTTGCTGCATCCCATAGGTTTTGGATCGTCGTGTTTCGCTGTCATTTGTCTCCAGGTATTTTTTGATTTCCTCTTTGATTTCTTCAGTGATCTCTTGGTTATTTAGTAATGTATCGTTTAGCCTCCATGTGTTTGTGTTTTTTACATTTTTTTCCCTGTAATTAATTTCTAATCTCAAAGCATTGTGGTCAGAAAAGATGCTTGATATGATTTCAATTTTCTTAAATTTACTGAGGCTTGATTTGTGTCCCAAGAAGTGATCTTCTTGGGTCACAAAGAAGAACATTCTGGAGAATGTTCTGTGTGCACTTGAGAAGAAAGTGTAATCTGCTGTTTTTGGATGGAATGTCCTATAAATATCAATTAAATCTATCTGGTCTATTGTGTCATTTAAAGCTTCTGTTTCCTTATTAATTTTCTGTTTGGATGATCTGTCCATCGGTATAAATGAGGTGTTAAAGTCCCCCACTATTATTGTGTTACTGTCAGTTTCCTCTTTTATAGCTGTTAGCAGTTGCCTTATGTATTGGGGTGCTCCTATGTTGGGTGCATATACATTTATAATTGTTATATCTTCTTCTTGGATTGATCCCTTGATCATTATATAGTGTCCTTCCTTGTCTCTTGTAACATTCTTTATTTTAAAGTCTATTTTATCTGATATGAGTATTGCTACTCCAGCTTTCTTTTGATTTCCATTTGTATGTAATCTCTTTTTCCATCCCCTCACTTTCAGTCTGTATGTGTCTCTAGGTCTGAAGTGGGTCTCTTGTAGACAGCATATATATGGGTCTTGTTTCTGTATCCATTCAGCAAACCTGTGTCTTTTGGCTGGAGCATTAATCCATTCACGTTTAAGGTAATTATAAATATGTATGTTCCTATGACCATTTTCTTAATTGTTTTGGGTTTGTTTTTGTAGGTCCTTTTCTTCTCTTGTGTTTCCCACTTAGAGAAGTTCCTTTAGCATTTGTTGTAGAGCTGGTTTGGTGGTGCTGAATTCTCTTAGCTTTTGCTTGTCTGTAAAGCTTTTGATTTCTCCATCGAATCTGAATGAGATCCTTGCTGGGTAGAGTAATCTTGGTTGTAGTTTCTTCCCTTTCATCACTTTAAATATGTCATACCACCCCCTTCTGGCTTGTAGAGTTTCTGCTGAGAAATCAGCTGTTAACCTTATGGGAGTTCCCTTGAATGTTATTTGTCATTTTTCCCTGGTTGTTTTCAATAATTCTTCTTTGTCTTTAATTTTTGTCAATTTGATTACTATGTGTCTCAGCATGTTTCTCCTTGGGTTTATCCTGCCTGGGACTCTCTGTGCTTCCTGGACTTGGGTGGCTATTTCCTTTCCCATGTTAGGTAAGTTTTCGACTATAATCTCTTCAAATATTTTCTTGGGTCCTTTCTCTCTCTCTTCGCCTTCTGGGACCCCTATAATATGAATGTTGTTGTGTTTAATGTTGTCCCAGAGGTCTCTTAGGCTGTCTTCATTACTTTTCATTCTTTTTTCTTTGTTCTGCGGCAGTGAATTCCACCATTCTGTCTTCCGGGTCACTTATCCGTTCTTCTGCCTCAGTTATTCTGCTATTGATTCCTTCTAGTGTAGTTTTCATTTCAGTTATTGTATTGTTCATCTCTGTTTGTTTGTTCTTTAATTCTTCTAGGTGTTTGTTCTTTAATTCTTTTAGGCCTTTGTTAAACATTTCTTGCATCTTCTCGATCTTTGCCTCCACTCTTTTTCAAAGGTCCTGGATCATCTTCACTATCATTATTCTGAATTCTTTTTCTGGAAGGTTTCCTATCTCCACTCATTTAGTTGTTTTTGTGGAGTTTTATCTTGTTCCTTCATCTGGTACATAGCCCTCTGCCTTTTCATCTTGTCTACCTTTCTGTGAATGTGGTTTTTGTTCCACAGGCTGCAGGATTGCAGTTCTTCTTGCTTCTGCTGTCTGCCCTCTGGTGGATGAGGCTATCTAAGAGGCTTGTGCAAGTTTCCTGATGGGAGGGACTGGTGGTGGGTAGAGCTGGGTGTTGCTCTGGTGGGCAGAGCTCAGTAAAACTTTAATCCACTTGTCTTCTGATGGGTGGGGCTGGGTTCCCTCCCTGTTGGTTGTTTGGCCTGAGGCGACCCAACACTGGAGCCTACCTGGCTCTTTGGTGGGGCTAATGGTGGACTCTGGGAGGGCTCACGCCAAGGAGTACTTCCCAGAACTTCTGCTGCCAGTGTCCTTGTCCTCATGATGAGCCACAGCCTCCTCCTGCCTCTGCAGCAGACCCTCCAACATTAGCAGGTAGGTCTGATTCAGTCTCCTATAGGGTCACTGCTCCTTCCCCTGGGTCCTGATGCACACACTACTTTGTGTGTGCCCTCCAAGAGTGGAGTCTCTCTTTCCCCCAGTCCTGTCGAAGTCCTACAGTCAAGTCCCACTAGCCTTCAAAGTCTGATTCTCTAGGAATTCCTCCTCCCGTTGCCGGACCTCCAGGTTGGGAAGCCTGACGTGGGGCTCAGAACCTTCACTCCAGTGGGTAGACTTCTGTGGTATAAGTGTTCTCCAGTTTGTGAGCCACCCACCCAGCAGTTATGGGATTTGATTTTATTGTGATTGTGCCCCTCCTACCGTCTCATTGTAGCTTCCCCTTTGTCTTTGATGTGGGGTATCTTTTTTGGTGAGTTCCAGTGTCTTCCTGTCGATGATTGTTCATCAGTTAGTTGTGATTCTGGTGCTCTCGCAAGAGGGAGTGAGCGCACTTCCTTCTACTCCGCCATCTTGAACCAATCTCTGTGCCTCTTCTTATAAGAGCACTAATCCTTTTGTGAGGTCTCCACCCTCATGACCTCATCTAACCCTAAATACCTCCCAAAGGCCCATCTCTAAATACTATCATATTGTGGGTTAAAGCTTCAACAAATGAATCTGGGGGGGACATCATCCAGTTTATAGCAAAAGTATATACCTAAAAGAGGGACAAGACTTGAAAAAAATAAGCTTTTTTTTTTTTTCTTTCTTAAAGCAGTGTAATAGTGCAGAAAAGGGCAAGGGCTTCAGAGTCAGACAGACCTGGACTGAATCCCATTTACTAACCGTGTAATCTTGGAGAAGGTACCTAACATCTCTAAGCCTCAGTTTCCATGGCTGTAAAATGGAGATAAGTGGACGTGCATTATAGGATTGTTGTAAGAATTAACGAGGTAGAGAGTTTAAAGTACCTGGACCAGAGAAAAGGGCTTTTCCAGGTTTTGATGGAGCACGGAAGGTACAGATATGTTGCTCAAGTGCAGAAGTTGTGATGGTAATGGGTGATGGAAAGCAGCCGTTTAATGCTGAAATGTTTCATGAATACTGGTCTCATTGAGTGGGAGGAAGGTCTGGGCAACTTCTCCAGAACCTTCCAGCTCTGAAGTCCCATGAATTCACATAAATTCACACATTGAAGAAGCAGATATATTCACCTCATCTGCTTTGTTGTTGCTATCCATTCTTACAAATACTTTCTCATTCATTCTTCACTGTTATCTGACAACCTAATAATAATAGCAGCTATTATTAGTTCTATTTTACAGGTGGGCAAACTGAAGCTCAGAGAATTGGATCACTTAGCCCAAGATCGTATTGCTAGAAAATGACGGGATATGGATTTGCATCCAGGACCTCCTGGCTCCCACCTCAGAACACCAGTTTTACCTGCTCTAGCTTTTGTGACGTTGGATACACATCATACAGATATCAGTAGGAAGATACTGAAGCACAAAATGAATGGGATATTGTAAGAGAATGCATGCCTGCCTTTAAATGAGCTGTCTCCAAGCTTGGACCAATTCCAGCTGGGGTACCAATAGAATTTATATATGAGAAGATTGTTGGCAGGTTTCCAGGGACTATGGAGCCAGGGAGGGGTGCCAGAGGACTGTTGATGGGTACACACTGTTCCAGTTTGGGAAAAGGGGAAGAAAGTTGATTCTTCAGACTGTAGGAGCCAGTCCTGGCCAAAGTTCTTGAAGGGCAATATGGGAACATCAAAAGGGGGAAGGAAATCATTACTAGGTGCCAGCAAGTTTTCCCTGAGAAGACATTATTCCAGATGAATCTTGCTGGAATGGTTTTTTGATAGGGTAAAAGACTGGTATGTTTTTATTTAGACAATGCCTTTTGCTTATTATAATCAGCAAGTTAGAAATGTGTAGACTGGAGGACATGGATTCATAGCGAATTGAAAATCTATTATTTTCAAATTAATAAAGAATTTAAAATTCCCTCGTTTCCAGGAAAAATTTTTTTTTTGGTTATCTACTTTAAAAAATTGAGGGCTTCCCTGGTGGCGCAGTGGTTGAGAATCTGCCTGCCAATGCAGGGGACACGGGTTCGAGCCCTGGTCTGGGAAGATCCCACATGCCGCAGAGCAACTGGGCCCGTGAGCCACAACTACTGAGCCTGCGCGTCTGGAGCCTGTGTTCCGCAACAAGAGAGGCTGTGATAGTGAGAGGCCCGCGCACCGCGATGAAGAGTGGCCCCTGCTCGCCGCAACTAGAGAAAGCCCTCACGCAGAAACGAAGACCCCACACAGCCAAAAATAAATAAATAAATAAATAAATAAATTTATATAAAAAAAAAAAAAAATTGAGACAATTGTAGATTTACATGCAGTTGTAAGAAATAAAACAGAGAGCTCCTCTGTACACTGTCCAATTTCCCCCAGTGGTTATATTTTGCAAAATTATAGTACTATTTTACAATCAGGTTATTGACACCGCTGATCTGATTCTGATTTCCCCAGTTTTATTTGTACTTATTTGTGTGTGTGTGTGTGTGTGTGTGTGTGTGTGTGTGTATTAAAGTCTATACAATTTTATCACCCATGCAGTATTGCCTATCCACCACCGCAATCAAGGTACTGAATAGCTCCATGTGAAAAATAATTTTTAATGGAGCAGATGGAATTTTAAGTAAGCCTTGAAGGACAAAGGAGAGAAAATAATATTTCAGAAGAAAGAAGAGCGAAAAAAAAAAAATCAGAGACATGGATGAATTTTGGATGTGGGGGAGGGCACTAGCTCTTTTAAAGGGAGGGATGGCTAATGAGAGAAGAGATAACCAGGTTAGTTAGATAAGATGCATAGCCACATTATAAATGGCCTGAATACCAGGGATCATATTGCTTGTATTTAAAAACAGGGAATTCCCTGTTGGTCCAGTGGTTAGGACTTGGTGCTTTCAGTGCCATGGTCCAGCTTCATTCCCTGGTCGGGGAACTAAGATCTTGTAAGCCACGTGGCGTGGCCCCCAAAAATAAAAATAAAAATAAAAATAGTATACCTGCTAATCAGTGTTTTTGCACTTGCTGTTCCCTTTGCACAAAACACTCTTCTCCACAGATACTCAGGTCTGGCTCCATCTCATTATTCAGGTTTCAGCTTAAAGGTCACCTCCACAGGGGAGGCTTCCCTGATCACCCATCCTAGAGTGCCCAGCCTGCTCACTCTGCTCCACCTCCCTGCTTTATTTCTTTCATAGAACCTACTATTTAAAAAAAAATCTTATGTATGTGTTTAATTACTTGTTTATTATTTCTTTTCCCCCACTAGCATTTATGCTTTATGAGAAAAGAAATCTTGACTGTTTTGCTTACAGCTGTATCTGACTGCCAAGCACAGCACCACCACTCAGTAGGTGCTTAATAGTTGTGGAATGAATAAACAGGCTGCCTGTAGAAGTTGTGGCATATACAGCTTTGAAGCTTCCTTGGTCTTGCATCCCTCTTCCTATTTTCCTTCCTATTCTCTCTGACTTCGTGGGTTCAGAATGCACAAATATAAAATGGAGGGGATCATCATTACTCCTCTGTAGGCTTCCCAAATTTCACTTCAAACCATACAAAAAGCAGATGCTGAGTAGTAAGAGGATAGAAGGGTATTATTTGTTAATATGTGATCATGCCCCATAAAAGGCCATTCATTAATTTACAGATTTTGTGCCCATACTAAGTACTAGGCAGCAGCCAGAGAGACCCTACCTTCAAAGAGCTCAGAGCCTAGCGTGGGAGAGAGGTGTGGAAAGGGAATGTTGCCTGCCATTCCAGTAAACAATGAATGTTGCCCACAATCAAGCCATCAGCCACTACAGCTGACCCTGACGGTGTGTCCTTTGGGGAATTCAGCATGGAGAAAAACAGGATACTGGCCCTACAAAGTTAAGATGAATATTAAAGGAATAATTTCAATGAGCCCAGACTCTTGCATCTTCCCACATGTAGAAAAGCACTAAAATCATTAACTTGAGATGTCTGTTTTTTTGTATTTAGCAGTGATCTTTTGATGCTTTTTTTTTTTTTCCCAACAAAAACTATATATAGTGGCTCCTCCCTCACCTCTTTGGAGCAGATCCTCAGAGTATCTGAGAGGCTGTCTCCCAGGCTATAGTCCTCAGTCAGGTCCCTGAATAAAACTTAACTTGAAACTCTTAGGTTGTGTTTTTCTTCAGTCAACACAAGTATGTAAAATTACAGTAATCATGAAAAGTGCAACAATGGAGGCATGAACTAGGTGCAGTGCTGCAGCCACTTAACATCTGAGTCAGAAAAGGATTCATAGAGGAGGAATCACTGAGATTAGGACTGGAAATAAGAGTAGGTATTTACCAGGTAATCAATCAGAATGAGGGCAGCTTTACATATTCCTAAAGATAACTCTATCCCTCTCACCACCATTTTTCTTTTCTTCCCTTCTCCTTTTCTCTCCCCACCCCCCACCATTTCTCCTTTCCTTACTTCCTATCATTTAATAGTTTCTGAGCATCTATATCTCTCTGGAGAGATACAAAAAGGCAGACTCAGTTCCCTGACCTCAGGATGTTCCAAGGCACAGACACCAGAGCTCCCAATCTGGAATCACACCCCGGGTTCAAATCCCAGCTCCACCAGTGCTCACTAGCTTTGTGACATATGAAAGGAACTTGACCTCTCTAGGCATCAGCTTCCCCATCCACAAAATGGGGATATTAACAGTACTAACCTCACTGTTCCTTGTGTATGGTAAATATTCAATAAATAGAGCTGTAATTATTATTATTATTTTCAATAAACTATTAAAAGTCATGGGACTAGAAGAGGGAAAGAATGAAGCACAGGATACCAATGTTAATCACAACCATATCCTCTCATATGTCTTCTGATAGTCTTTTAGCAACTCCTTTTCGTCTATGTTGATGAAGTAAAATTTGCTTAACTGTCTATGACCATATTCACTTCCTTTTCTCATCACTCAGTTTCCATACGTTTTATATCAACTGATGGCTTCAACCTGGCTTCCCAAAATATCTTCTCATGACTTGGGAGAGGCAGGTCAAGGTACCAAAGAGTCCCTGGGAGGTATGAGAGTAGGCTAAGTGCAGAAGATGAGGGTCAGCCTTCTGGGGAGGAGTGCTCCCAGAGAGCAGAGGAGTAGGGCAGAGGCCCACACTCAAATGCTCGCAGGGACCTGGCAGGAAGCAACGTGTGCATCTGCTGCAGATGCAGTAAGGACTGCATCTAACGTATCTAATAACTGTCTTTTGCTAATATGTGGGGAATAAAGGTCCAGTGGTGATGGAAAGAATGAATCTTTCTTTCCCCCCAAAGCTGAAAATTGAGATTTTTATAAGAAATCTAATATTTTAAGGTTAGCAACTAATTTTTAAAAATTAAAAGAAAACAAGTCTACAGGCATGTTGGAGACAGGAGGGAAGGGGGCAGGGCACAACCTTTAAAAGAATGACATAGCCATTGAGGATATGACATCAACTGGTTAGAACCCATTAGGCCCAAGATGGCAGCAAGATTCAACTTCCAGTAGACCTTGAGCCTCATTATACACTCGTAATATATTAACATGCTAAATGACACACTCACAGGCACCACAATGGTTCTGAGGCCAACCATAAAAGGCCAAAAAGTGGGTGGTGACCCAGTTCCTAGAAAACTCTACCCCTCCCTCCCAAATAGTTAGAATAATCCTCTTACTCATTAGCCTATGAAATTACCCAGCCCATAAAAACTAACTATCCCGTATTCCTTTGGGGTCGCTCTTGCCTTCTGAGAAGGACCACATTCTGTCTATAGAATGTGTATCTCTGCTTTCACTTTACTATGGCTCTGCTCTTGAATTCTTTCCTGCCTGAAGCCAAGGACCTCACTTGACGGCCTGTCCCAGGGACTCATCTGAGACCTGGGGCATGACCATCCTCTTGTACCCTATTTTCCTGTAACCTCTTTACAAAGGTTATTAATAAATCTATTTCTTACCTATCACTTTGCCTCTCACTGAATTCCTTCTGTGCCGAGACATGAAGAACCTGAGCTTCATTAAGTCCTGAGACAAGTTGTGTGGTTTCAGTTGGAAGACTGTGGGTTGGAGTCCCATCCGAGGTGTGCGGTTTCAGTCTGAGCCCCCGGCCCATGAGCCTGGACTCTGAGAGTGCTCAACGTCCCAGGTGCAGACAGCCTCCCAGTCGTCTACACTGGACTCTGGAAGCCACACAGCTGGTTGTAGAAGCAACAGAACTAGAACAGCGCTGACAAAGCCTGAGTAATTTTGTCATTACAGGTTGATTTAAGCCTATGTTTCTCCAACAGTCTACGTCCCCTGGTGGCCGACTTCTTGCACCAAGGACTATCACTTATGTGAATTTTGTTTTGTAGTCGCTCAGGGAAACCTTTACTGCAAAGAGAGGAAGTGGGAAGCCAGAACGTGTAGGTTTTGTTTTGTTTAGGTCTTTGTTTGTTCTTTCCTTGGAGAACTTATTTCTCTCTTCTCTCCCTGTTCTCTACTTTTTTCATTCTAGCTTTCCCTTGGTGAGCGCCAAGTTCCCAAACTGCAGAATCCAATTCAGGTGGTCCCTGCCAGGCGACACCCTCGCCCTGGACCTGTCTCTAAGGATCAACTCTTCTTTGTGCGAGGATCTGCTTTCAGCTAAGAGTCTGACTGGAAAAAAGCTGATAAACTCACTTCAAGTGTGAATAGCGGCAAAGTCAGCGGCCCAGGGTTTCGACGTCTAAAAAGGTACTCGAAGTCATCCCTCCTGAGGAGGGTTTTGCAGTTCTTTAACTTCTTTAACGTCAAAGTCAACTTCCCATCCCTGGAACTGCAGGGCCCTCAGTGGGTGGCCGGGAAAGACCTCCGGGTGGCCTGGTGGGGGAGAGAGGGCCCCTCCTACTGAGGGTAAAGGCCGGCAAATGGGGCAAAAGGAGACAATTGGCGAATTTAGGTAAACGGCAGGAGGGGATTCCTCTGACTCCTTTTGAAACCTTCCCGTTAACTGGAAATTAAAAAAAGAAAAAAAGGTACTTTAAAAAAGTGACTCAGGTAGGCCTGGAGGAAGCGAGGAGGAGGGAAACGAAGAACGAGAGGGAGGGAGAGAAGAGAACCTGAGGAGGGTCAGAGATAGTAAGGCGGGGGTGGGGGGGCGGGAGGAGGAGGAGGAGGAGTGGGAGCGGAGGTGGGAGGAGGAGGAGGAGCGGGGGCGGGGCGGGGGCGGGAGGAGAAGGAGGAGCGGGGCGGGGCGGGGCGGGGCGGGGCGGGGCGGGGGGGAGGAGGAGGAGGAGGAGGAGCGGGGCGGGGAGGGGGGAGGAGGAGGAGGAGGAGGAGCGGGGGCGGGGAGGGGACGGGAGGAGGAAGTGAGGCGGAGCGGGGCGGGGCGGGACGGGAGGCGAGGAGGAGCGGGGCGGGGAGGGGCGGGAGGGCGGGAGGGGCGGGAGGAGCGGGGCGGGGAGGGGCGGGGAGGAGCGGGGCGGGGCGGGGCGGGGCGGGGCGGGAGGGGAGGAGGAGGAACGGGGGGGTGGGGGGGCGGGGAGGAGGCGGGGGGGGGCGGGGCGGGAGGAGGAGCGGGCGGGGGGGGGGCGGGAGGAGGAGCGGGGGGTGGGGGGGCGGGAGGAGGAGCGGGGGGGGTGGGGGGCGGGAGGAGGAGCGGGGGGGTGGGGGGGCGGGAGTTGGAGGAGGAGCGGGGGGGGGTGGGGGGGCGGGGGGGTGGGGGGAGTGGAGCGGGTTGGTGGGCAGTCTGGGCTGCAGGGTGGGTGAGGGCTGCAGGTGGACAGCTCGCGGACCACCGGCTTCCAGTGCCTTGGGGATGGGGGCGCTGTGGGCGGGGCGAGGACCGCGGGTTCTTACCTGCCTCCGCTTGGAGCCTGAAGTTCAAGTTCAGTGAACATAAGTCCCTCTCGAGGTGAACCAGGGAGGAGGGAAAGCGAGGCATTTTAGGTCAGTCTTTTCTGTTCATCGGTGGCACCTGCATTGCAAAGACGTAGTGCAGGTTTTCAAGTTTAACAAAACACCTTTTCCTTTAGAAACTGTGGGCGGCGGGGTACGGGGAGGGAGAGGAAACCTTTGGCAGAACGGAGGGATTTGAGAAAGGGGATCTGGGGACCAGCTTCTGTGAGAGAAGTTTCGAACCTAAATGGGAAAATAAAGTTCTTAAACCGTCTTCATCCATTTTTTTTTTAAGGTGTGGGGCGGGGCCAGGTAGGAACTTTCATTTTCCTTTCTCTTTTCACCAACCAATTAGTAGAAAGCGGCTTATTAGCAGCAGAAGCACTTGCTTCGTATGTAGGCAATGGGATGGGGAGAAAATTAGCTGGAAACTCCCCTTCACCTCCATCTCTCCTCATAGGGTCTAGTGAGATCAGTCTGGGACTGCTCAGAGGAAGTTTAAATGATTTGTGAAAAGCCCTGACATCTAGGATAGTAAGGTGTTAGCAGTAACTAAGGAGGAAGCCCGGAGTTGTGAACACGTTAGGAGGAGGTATTGCGGAAGATGGGTCATGAAGACGTCTCACACCAAAGGAAATCATAAGGCAAAGAAAGCGGAAGAGAAACTCACATTTCCTCTTGATCAGTGGGGGTTAGCTACATTGTCATTTCCAAGTGGAAGATGCCAAAAGTTTAGTGAGAGTAATTTTCCTGACGGGCAGGGAATATGCTATTACAATGAGACTACAGTCAGCCCCAAGGTTGTGACAGTGACCAATAAACTCTTCCCCAGATAGAGTTTTAGGAAATATGTTTAATTACTCCATAAAAGGAATCATCTAAATCATTAAAGACTTAAGTGCCAGAATATTCAGTCCTGCCCAAGTCAAAAATTAACAGCAAGCAGACTTTTCAGTTACAAACAGCTACATAGAAGGGGATGACTAAATACTGCATATTCCTTCTCCAAGCTGCTGATCCAAAAACCAACATGAAATTTAGTATCTGTGATGGCTATTTCACTTTATCCTCTGTGCCTATTGTAATTCCTTAAACATAATAAGGCTCAATAAATATTTGTGGAATGCACTGTTCAGTTAATCATGTTTACCACATTATATTTATTAAACTACCTGGAGACAAGCTCTGAGATGTAGAGTTTCAGCCACCTTCTCAGCTGACATCGAGTGGGATCTGGACTTTGAAATGAACCTGAGGATGTTAGCGCAGCAAGGAACTTTAGGGTTAGGTGAGTTAACCTATTTGTTTTCACTTGAAAAACAGAGAGGGATGGTAACTTTCCTAAGATCACACAGCCTACAGAGCTAGGATACAAATGCATCATCTTCTGACTCCTAGTCCTGTCTAGGATGGACACTAGCTCTTAGAGAAAGAGCAGCCTAAAGGACACATAATATTATGGAAGTCAATTTTCATTAGGAGGAAAAGCATCAGGAAAGGCACTGCAGTGGTGTGAGCAGAAGTCCTTTGAAGCCTCTTAGCTCCAGCTCTAGGTAGCTCATAAGGGCATTCCATGTGAGTTGGCAATGCCAGAACTCTCAGATCTAGAAATAGCCAGTGCTAATATTAAAGTCTGTTCTTCCTTGTGGTTGTTCATCCTGAAAGCTCTAAGGAATAATTCATCTTTCCTTTTTCTGCATTCCTGTGAAGCAGGCCCTTCTTCATAATAATGAAGTCAAAATCCAGAGTTAAAATTTTAACTAAAAGCCAGGAACCTGAGATTGAAAATGATCTTGTCTTTTTGTCGAAAAAGTACTATCTTTTCATGTGTTTCCTTGTGGGAGCACTGCATGATCAGGGCAAGTAAAACCTGTGAAACAGTCTGGTTTTTCAGGGCACTCTTTCATTTCAGTGTGTGGGAGGGGACTTTCCATAGCATTTCACCAATGTGTTTGCTTGGAGAAGAGAGTCAGAAGGCCTGGTGAAATTTAAAGTCCTTTAGAAGGAGTCATTAAGGAGAGGAGGTCTGTCTGTGAAGAAGAGAAGACAGTCTGAAATCCCCACTAAGAACCTAGTTTTATTTGCTCCGAGCTATTTTATCCTGGCTCTTTGTATTGCTGAGTCTGTAAGAAAATGGGCAGAGGATGAAGATGTGTGGTTTACACAGATGTAATTACATTCACACCCTTAGCCGGTTCATAATGGCAGGCCTGATATTCATCAGCTAACTCAGCCTTGAGCTTCCTGGTGCCCACACCCACCTGGGGGAGAAGAATGTCACTGACCATCATGAGGAAAAGCATACACACCCACACATCGCTGCTCAGCTCAGCTCAGCGATGCCCACCACTCCCAAGCACACTCGGTGATCCAGCTGCGGAGTGGCCGCATGGCTGCCACACTGTGGCTGAGGGTGGGGAGGCTGCGATGTGGCTGCTCTGACCCCACTGAACCAAGCCATCCTCCATCCGTGGTCAGCCACGCTCTGCTTATAGAGCCACCGTATCCTGCCTCCTTGCAAGAAGAGCCCCCAGGACCAGGGCTCTCTCCACACTGCCTCATCTTTGGCAGGACCTCTGAGTGTGTAGACTAAGTCCCACAGATGGAAGCAAGCCTTCCGGATGTCTCAGGAGACATTTTACTGTATCTGCAAAAAGCTGGGCCCCCAGCTTCAAATGGAGCCCGCCCACATGAAATTGCCTCTCTCTGTGCCGCAGAAAGCAGCTGTTGGACCCTATTGGCTGGCTTCCCCGGTGCCTCTGACCGTGTGGGTAGATCTAGGGCTTGGTGTGCCTTCCATGACATCAGGGTTGCCATCTGTGCTACCTTTTGGCACCTCCAGAAAAGGTGGCTTGACCTAGAGGAGGTCATGGAGAGGTCCCAATGTGTGCTGGGGCTACTGGAAGCACATGTAAAAGAACTATCTGAACAGCTGTCGGTGCCTTTCAGTAATTCTTTATGTCGTGCTGGTCCTGACCTTCATTTCAGCCAAGTGTTTGTCAGCTGCCCGTGATCCGGCCATAATTCACATGTGTTGGAAGCAAGTCAGCTTTGCCATAGGGGAGATGCAGGCACTCTCTCATCCACCGTTCAAAAAAAGAAACGGGGGGGGGCGCCACAGGGCTTGTCCCCGTGGGTGGTGGAGCGTACCCTCTCCATCAGGGGCTGACAGCCCGGTACCAGCAACCCATCACCCCCGAGGACCTGTGTTTCAACAGGCGCTCTTGGCTGGCTGGGGCACTGTGGAGCAGGCCTTCAGGCAGCTGAGAGGCCGGGGGCAGTGTGGTCAGGGTAAGGCGCGGGGAAGCAGAGTGTATCTGTGACGTGGTCACTGGCTGTTCCTGGCTCCACAATCTGTGTATTGTCTGAGGAGAGGTCCAATGCCCAGAGCTGGACCAGAGCCTCCACCCTCGCTATGGCGTGGAGCAGAACCAGCCTGCAGAGTGGCAAAGGATGAGGCACAAAGGCCGCTCGGGTTCCAGGTGCATCAAGCCATCAGCTGGCACCTGGCATTCCAGGCCGGGCCAACTCGGGGTGCTGACTACCCATCCTGCTTTTTCACTTGAATTCCACCTTCAGGCCCTCTTTCTTCTTTCCATGTTAGCCCTCCCTCCCTTTTCCATTCCTGAGGATTATTCTGTCGTTGATGTTTGTAACGCTCCAAGGTGTTGTATCTTTTTATAAAGTGCCTGGAGAGGGCATGCAGGCTGGTCAGGGGCGTGGCTGGTTTATAGCCCAAGCAGTTGATAGTGGCCCATCTAACAACTTTAACTTTCCTGAGCACTGCTTTTATCACCCATAAAGCCAGAAACATTTATCTATCTATCTATCTATATTTACACTTGTGCACACAAACCTGCCCTTCTCTGCACCAACTCTGTTCAAAGAATAATCTTTATTAGTTTCCTGCTGCTGCTGTAACAAATTGCCACAAACTTAGCCACTTAAAACAACACAAGTGGGCTTCCCTGGTGGCGCAGTGGTTGAGAATCTGCCTGCTAATGCACGGAACACGGGTTCGAGCCCTGCTCTGGGAAGATCCCACATGCCGTGGAGCAACTGGGCCCGTGAGCCACATCTACTGAGCCTGGGCGTCTGGAGCCTGTGCTCCGCAACAAGAGAGGCCGCGATAGTGAGCGGCCCGCGCACCGCAATGAAGAGTGGCCCCCGCTCCCCACAACTAGAGAAAGCCCTCACACAGAAACGAAGACCCAACACAGCTAAAAATAAATAAATAAATAAATAAATTTATAAAAAAAAAAAAAAAAAACAACACAAGTGGGACTTGCAGAAGGCACAGGGGTGACACACTGTGGTCCTTTGGGAGAATGGCAGTTAGTTCTGCAGGCTGGAGGGCACGGTGGGAGTGGGAAGGGAAGTATGGGGCTGCAGAGGTAGGCAGGGGCCGCAGGCCAAGCTAAGGAGGTTGAACGTATTCCTAAGAGCCAAAGGGAATCACTGATGGAATTTAATCAGGGGATGACGTGATCACTTTGGCCTTTAAAGAAGATAACCCTTAGTAGTAAAGAGAGATGAATTGGAGAGGAAGGAGAGGGAGCTGGGGGCAGGAGGACCAGCTAGGAGGTGAGCAGGGTATGTAGGAAGGCTGGAGACTGAACTGTACAGCCATGTGTGTGGAGGGTACTCAACCAGAACACACAAACTTCTTCCTTGTTAAGCACCCACCCTCTTCTAGTGGTGATTGGCCATCGTAGGACTGCAGCCCAGTAGCTCATTGGATGATGGCGCTGTCTGTTCTCCAGGTTGGGTTAACCTGAGGGATTACTGGGAGAGGTAGTTTCTGCGGCTGCCCTGCCCTTTCCAGCAGTTTTCAGAAGGCAAGAACCTTTCCTCTGCCCCTCTCAGCCCACCTCCCGGCCCACCGTCACCCACCCAGTTGATGCTGAGCCGCAAGAGTGAGAGGCAAACCGCGGGCTGGAGTTCTGCAGAGCTGGACAGGAGCCTTGGCTTCCCCATCTTTAGGAATGGAGCGGGACCACCCCCAGACCAAGCTGTAATTTGATTTTGCTGTGTTTACCGTGTGCCCCTCCCCTTTTCCAGTTTTCTCTCCTTCCCTCAACACAACGTCCTAGAAGTGAAAAACCTCACTGGAGGGTGGGTGGGTGTGTGTGGAGGGAGGGTGGGAAAGTGGGTAGTGGGGTGTGGGGAGGATTACAGGGTGAAGACCACAGTGAGAAAGCTCTAGGAGTTAAAAAGTGTCATTTAAAAAAAGTTTTCTTACTCTTTTTACCTCCTTTAAGGTTTATCGGTTGGGAGCGGTGGTGGTGTGGTAATAGGTGGTTTTTAATATTAACGATGAAAATAAGGCAGAGAAGGAAGCCTTTGTTTTGCTTAGGGGACACTGCTGAGATGCGGCAGGTGTTTATTTACTAATCTGGGGGTCAGAAGGAAGAGGAACAAGCCTAGGCCTGAGCTGTTTCAGGCTTGAGGTGAGAGGAAGGCTGGTCTTGGGGCCCCAGAACCCTAAGCAGCTGGAATCAGTGAC
Source organism: Balaenoptera musculus (assembly GCF_009873245.2). NCBI lineage: Eukaryota > Metazoa > Chordata > Mammalia > Artiodactyla > Balaenopteridae > Balaenoptera > Balaenoptera musculus. Next base: position 25,244,001 of record NC_045795.1, read on the forward strand.
CAGTGGGGAGGGGTGGAACTCAAAGCTTGATCGGGAGAGTAAAAGCACACCTCAGGCCCACGTTTCACTTGCACCCGCACTCTGCCGAGAGAATACTGCTGGGAAGATAGGAGTTGGGGGTCTGTTGAGATTAAAGTAAGCTTTGGGTGGACCCTAAACTTGGACAAGTTCTGAACTGGGAAGTCCATCTCCTAGGACCCCAAGGTCCTGGAAACTCTCCAGGCCTCAACTTCTCTCTCTGTAACATGAGCGAGCCCCACTGAGATCAGGGAGCTCTGGCACCGCTCCACTTCCTGTGCGAAAATGTTGTCACTGTGCTTGCTCACTGTAGACCCAGCAGCGTTCTCTGGAGCCTCAGGGAGTTTGGCTGATGATCAGAGTCAGTCCCAGTTCCTGGGTGGAGCTGGGTGGCAGTAGAAGGGAAGAGGGAAGGGGCCCTGCTTCTCCTGTCCCTGACATTCTCAACCTTCTGGAACCACAGAAGGCAGGTGCCTACCTAGAGGTCTGGTCATGACCTCAGTGAGGCCTGGGCTGAGGGGAGTTGAACAATGGAGCAGAGGTTGAGACAGTCAAAGGCACAGAAAGAGAGAAACTCCCCCATGGCTTTACCATCATTTGGTGAGAGAGCATCACAGGTAACTGTCTTCCCTTCACGGAGTTTGAAAATATCCACTAAAACACCTATCCCCATGGATTAGTAGTTGGAGGTGAGCAGTATGAGTTATCTGTGTATTCTACTCTCTTTACTAATCACCCTAAATAAGACACCAAGGATGCTTTGAGACCTTAAGGCCTAAAATAGGCAGTATCTATGCTTACAAAGACTAAAAAAATTCATACACAAAATGCTTACCATAATATCACACAATTAAGAATGTTCTGGACTTCCCTGGTGGCGCAGTGGATAAGAATCCACCTGCCAATGCAGAGGACATGGGTTCGATCCCCAGTCCGGGAAGATCCCACATGTGTGGAGCAACTAAGCCCACGCGCCACAACTACTGAGCCTGCGCTCTACAGCCCGCATGTCACAACTACTGAGCCCGTGTCACAACTACTGAGCCCACACGCCACAACTACGGAAGCCCACACACCTAGAGCCTCTGCTCAGCAACAAGAGAAGCCACTGCAATGAGAAGCCTGTGCACCGCAACGAAGAGTAGCCCCTGCTCGCCGCAACGAGAGCCCGCGTGCAGCAACAAAGACCTGACACAACCAAAAATAAATAAAAATTATATCTTTTAAGAAAAAAAGAAAAGAAAGAATGTTCCAGTGTAGGTTCAGGCAGTTAGTTGTCACCCTCAGCCCATTCTGTCCTGAAGAATGGCTACTGCCTCCTGGGGCTGGGTGTAGGTGGACCATCTGGACCAGGACGGCCATGTGGGAATTGTGCTGGTCTCAGTGGCCCTGCAGCCGGGCAGCTGATTCCCAGGCCAGTTCACTGGCCAGGCGCCTGTTCGCTGCCATATCAGTGGCAATCATGGCAACAACAGGCAGGTGGCACGTAAGGGTCAGGCTCTGGGCTGGAGCTGGTGCACTTGGCCTACCTGTGCTCTAGGGGGCACTGTAGACACGCCAGGAGCTGATGACGAAGTTTCTCTCTGAGGCTGGTTTCTGTCTGGAGACTGGTCCCCTCTGGACTTCTGTTGGAGAAGAGAGAGAAATACTAGCTGTTCTCCTTATCCCATTTTTTCCAAGCCCCAGTTTTAAGACTGGAAGAGATTACCATGATGCCCCATTATAAAGTACATTGAAGGCAAGAGTCAGTTATAAGCTGGTGGAAGGATCATTGTGCTGGGGTTCTAGTGTCAGCCTTAGCATTAACTTGTAGTGTCTGTCACCTTCTGCAAACTACTTTCCCCTGGCTTAGTTTTCTCATCTGTAAAATGTAAGAGTCAAAGATGGTCTCCCAGTGTCCTTTCCAGCTTTAATATGCAGGTTCCAACACCAGCAGTGAAACCATGCTTTCTTAAATTTTCAGGAGCCCCAGGTCCTTTGAGGGGATCTCAGCCTGGGTTTTATCACTTGTGACTTCCCTCTCCACCCAGTCCCATGGCATTAGGGCTTTGGTAGAACACATTTGGCCACTTACCTGGCCCAGTTTCTTAGGCATCCTGGCCAATCTCCATCTCGGTTGTCTTGTTGGTCTGGGTACCAGCCAGGCTTTCAAGTCGGAGGTCACTGGGCAGCTCCAACACTTCCACTTCTAGCTTAAACTGATGCTCTGTCTCCGTCTTCCACCTCTGGTTCTGGTGCCTCTGCTGCTGCTGCGGCTGAGGAGAGCACCCTTCTGGCCCATCTTTCTGCTAATGACTTTTTTTTTTCTTCCCTGGGTCAGCTGGTTGTGGTGGTCAAGATCCCATGGCCGGGTCTGCTCCCTGAGGTTGGCTGGGCTGGTGCACCCAATCCATCTCTTGATCTGCAGCACCCAATCCATCTCTTCATGGAAGGGGCAGTCCTGAGGGGCTGGCCCAGAGCACAGAATAGCCATGTGGGCCTTCTTGTAGGCACCCTGAGGGCCTTGAACTTGATATGACAGTGGTGTGTATACGAGACATATTCCTGCACCGGAAGACACCCGGCCACATCTTCATAGACTGAAGTGTTGAGTTGAATCATCTTCAGGCACCTCTTGATGGCAGGCTCCTCCATGATGGCAAGCAGGTGTCAGCACTCTGCTGGGGCCCAGTGGACCCCAGATGGATCCTGCTGTGGCGCCTGGGATGTCCTGCTGGCTCCTGGCCTGGGGGTGTGAGGGCTGAAGCCATCAGTGGAAGTCCTGGACTGGCCCTGTTAAAGAGAAACAGCACCAGACACTTGCTGAAGGCGTAAGACAGATTTTATTCAGACTACTGCAGTAGGGAAGCGAGACCCAAAATAAACTGGGCTCAACTCCAACTAAGACAAAGGTGGCTGAAGTTTTAAAAGGGAGAACAGAGAGGTAACTAAATGCAGCTATAGGGAAGTGAAAGCGGGGAACAAAAAGAGGCTAGGGAAATCTGTGGGAGCTAAAAAGGGGGCTATGGGGAAATGGAAAATTACAGAAGGGGGTGTGAATGGAAGATAACTGAAAACAGTTCGGCAATGTAGGTTGGGACTAAATATATCTTGTGGTTTGGCAGCACAGCATTTTCTTGAGCAAAGACAGCAAGGGGCTGGGGTCCCTTTAGCACAGGTAGAAGCCAGGCTAAAATTGGTCAATTGCTGGCTGGCCAAAGAGGAAGTAGGTGGGGCCAGTCACCCTCCATCATACCGTTTGCACAAACATCTTTGTTGGAAAATCCCTTCAATGGAAATCAAACAGATCAGTTCCCACAGCACAGCTGACAGAAATATCTTGCTGGGCCAGACTGCTGTCTCTGCTAAGATGCCTCCCACAGCTGTAAGCACCAGCTGACTCCTCTTGAAAAGACACGACTGTTACGAAGAACAGGGCTGGCTTTGGAAGGCCAAGGCTGGGTGTGAGAAGGCTGTTGGGGGCTCCACACTTCAAGCGGGGACACAGGGGAGGAAGAGCATGAACCCTAGGTGTCAGGAACTGCCACATCCTTTTCTGCTAGCCTCTTGACCATGGCTCCCTGCCGTGGCTCCCACAGTAAGACAAGTCAGGTGCAGGATTCTGTGGTGCTTCTGGGGCCCCCCAGAAAGTTCCCATTTCCAGACATTGTCCTTAGTCTGTCTCCTTTGTTTTCCTGACAAAGCTCCCCCAGAAGTTAGTCTGAGTGTCCCAGCTTAGGGCTGAAGGAAGAAAAGGCTTCAAGGTTTCAACTTTTTTTTTTTGCCCTGCCTCGCGGCATGCGGGATCTTAGTTCCTTGACCAGGGATCGAACAGAGCCCCCTGCAGTGGAAGCGCGGAGTCCTAACCCTGACCGCCAGGGAAGTCCCCAAGGTTTCAATTTTTGAGCGTCTCAAAGAGGACCCATGAAGGCAGTGAAGCAAGAGGGAAAGGCTTGGAGGGCCTAAATGAGAGGCCAGGAGATCATTTATATAAAAGGTACTGTACATATCTTTTGGTACCTGATTTTTTCACTCGGCATTCTCTTGATTAAACTTCTGTATTCCATTATAAGAATAAACCACTTCATTTCTTATTTATTCTATAATAGTTCTTATGCTTTCTATTTACCCAGCTTTTCTTTGATTTTTTTCCCCACCTCTTTTCCTGTTTTCTGTGTATCAACAGTGTTTTCTTTATTCCTCTTTTCCTTTTATTGCTTTGGCAATGATAAATTTTATTTCAATTTTTCTAGTCTTTACCCTTAAACTTTTAGCCTAACTGCCTTCAAAATGTCATTCTCCTTCCAAATAAATAAAGACCTTAAAATATTTAACTTTGATCAGCTCTAGCAATTTGCCATGTTACTACACCTAAAGTTGCGCTGTGTAACACGGTAACCACTAGCTACATGTGGCTACTTAAATTTAAATTAATTGGTGTTAAGTAAAGTTAACAATTCAGTTCCTTGGTTACACAGCCACATTTTAAGTGCTCAGTAGCCACAAGTGGCTAATGGTTACCATATTGAACTGAGCAGATATAGAATATTTACATCATTGTAGAAGGTCCTATTGGACAATGCTAGTTATTTCCATCTAGTTTCTGCCCCCCTCCAAATTAGTCATTATTATCAGTATTGCTTTTTATTTTTTTTAATGTATTTATTTTTAAAATTTTTATTGGAGTATAGTTGATTTACAATGTTGTGTTAGTTTCAGGTGTACAGCAAAGTGAACCAGTTATACATATACCCACTCTTTTTAGATTCTTTTCCCATATAGGCCATTACAGAGTATTGAGTAGAGTTCCCTGTGCTATACAGTAGGTCCTTATTAATTATCTATTTTATATATAGTAGTGTGTATATGTCAATCCCAATATCCCAATTTATCCCTCTCCCTAATAACCCCTGGTAACCATAAGTTTGTTTTCTACATCTGCAACTCTATTTCTATTTTGTAGATAAGTTCATTTGTACCCTTATTGCTTTTTAGAGTCAATACTTCTTTAGATTTACTTTTATGTTTACCAGTTTCTTCGCTCACCGTTGTTTTTGCATCCCATTCCTTACTTCTGTATTCAATTTCTTTCTTCCTGAAATGTATCCTTTGGGAGTTGGCTGTGGGCTGAATTGTGTCCCTCCAAAATTCATATGTTGAAGCCCTTGTCCCCAATTTGACTGTATTTAGAGATAGGTTCTTTCGGAGATAATTATGGTTAAATGAGGTCATATGGGTGAGGCCCTAATCCACTAGGACTTGTGGCCTTATGAGAAGTGTAAGACACAGAGCTCTTTCTCTCTCTGCACATGCTCAAAGGAAAGGCTATGTGAGGACTCATTAAAAAGGTGGACATGTGCAAGCCAGGAATAGAGCTCTCACCAGAAAGCAAACCCTTCCAGATCTTGATCTGGGACTTCCAGGCTCCAGAACTGTGAGAGTAAATTTCTGTTGTTTAAGCCATCCAGCCAGTGGTATTTTGCCATGGCAGTCCTAGCAGACAAATACAGAGTCCATTCAACAAGGGCCCAGAGTGTTATTCTGAAAGTATTTTGCCTCTTTGTTAATAGTTTAACAAGGTATAGGGACTTCCCTGGTGGCGCAGTGGTTAAGAATCCGCCTGCCAATGCAGGCATGGGCTCGAGCCCTGGTCTGGGAAGATCCCACATGCCGCGGAGCAACTAAGCCCGTGCGCCATAACTACTGAGCCTGCGCTCTAGAGCCCGCACACCTAGAGCCTGTGCTCCACAACAAGAGAAGCCACCACAATTAGAAGCCTGCGCACCGCAACAAAGAGTAGCCCCTGCTCGCTGCAACTAGAGAAAAGCCCGCATGCAGCAACAAAGGCACAATGCAGCCAAAAATAAATAAATAATAAATAAATAAATTTTAAAAAATAGTTTAACAAGGTATAGAATTCTAGGTTGTCAGGTTTTTTGTTTTTTGTTTTTGGACCTTTGAAAATATTATTCCATTGTTTCTGGCCTTTGTTATTAAAGTTGGCCTTTGTTCTGGCCTTTGTTATTAAAGTTGAGAAATCTGCTGTCAGTCTAAAATGTTCCTCTTTTCTTTGGGATTGCTTTTAATATCTTCCCCATATTTCTGGGTTTCATTACAGTGTGTCTAAGTGAAGGTTTAATTTAATATTCCTTGCTTAGGATTCATTGTGATTTTTTAACCTGAAGATTCTTTGATCAATGTTGGAAAAATTTTAGCTATTATTTCCTTTGTTCTTCTCCATCTGAAATCCCCACGAGATATATTTGAACCTTTTCCTTCTATCATTCATTTCCCTTAACTTCTCTATATATTTTTCATTTTCCCCATTTTGCTGCATATGGCAATTTCCTTAGCTCCGTGTTCTAGTTTACTATTTCTCTTTTCAATGTGTCTCTTCTTTTAACCAGTCTTGATTTATTCTTTCAATAACTATACTGTTCAATTCTAAATGTTTGATTTGCTCAAATCTACCTTTCCTTCAGGGTCTTGTTGTCTCCTGAGTATTTCTTTACCTTTTAAAAAAATCTCTACTTTAAATATATTGATTTTAGAATCTAACTGGATTTCTTTGGACTTCAGTTGTCTAGATTATAAAATGAGGTTTTAGACTAAATGACCTCTAAGGTGACTTTCTGCTCTGCAATTCTAGCATACACCCTGATATTCATTTATTTTTAATGAACATTGTTGGCACACTTTGCATTTCCATTAATGAAGGTGGCATTGGAACATGGCAGTGAATAAAGAATAATTATTTTAAAAGCCACCTTCCCCAGACCTCTAGGGCTCCAAGCCAACACCTTCCATTTTCTCATATCCCCTTCCTGTATTCGCACAGAGAGAAACAGGTGGCTAACCAGATGAACACAGGCCAGGAAAAATATCCATCTGGGTTTGGTTTCAGATCAGAGATATTTTTTGGAGGCTTATCAAAGAATCCAAAGAAAGGCTTGGGAAAGAAGTAAACACTAAACCTCTCACCTTCTCAGAGATTTTTGTTTTGAGCATTGTAGCACTTAACATATAAAATTAGAGTGTTAACAGTTTTTCTACACTCCTAAAACCAACAGAATAGCGCAGGGCTGGAAAAAGGATAACAAACGCTTGTATTTCTTTTTATCTAAAGATTCCCACAACCGAGCTAGAAGAATGTAGGAAGGTACTGGAAGTGAACTGTGGGTATGAGCTGGGGGATGGGGCATGGAGGAGGCGACCTTAGTATATTTCTGTAAAGGGCAGATGAGTGATCAGTACAACCATTTTTGAAGCTTGTATACCAGGGTTTTTCACAAATATCTTTCAAATTCTGCTCCTATGTTGTTGAATGTTCAGTGAGTAGAGGATGCAATGAGATTCAGTCTTTCCAAACCCTGGCCTCTGGTCTATCAAGCTGATTGTAAATGCTGTGGACTGGAACTGTGGGTTTTTAGGCAAATGGCATGGAGCCAATTAAAATTAATACTCAGCTTGCTTCAAAGAACACCAGCTCTTCTCCTGCCCACTAGCTGACCACACGCAGTCATGGTGCTTTTATGATTTATTTTCTTTGCTTAGGTTTTTAGAATAAACTTGCTTGAGGCATAATTTATATATATTTGACTTTACTGAGGTATAGTTTATATATACCTTGTTTTAAAATTCAACAAAATAGAAATTTCCTTCCTTTTCCATACTGTCCTAGAAAAAGTTGTGGAACTAAATGTCAGAGTTGTATTCCTCTCCTGACTACTGGTGTTTTAAGGATACCTGCTTGTCTCTTAAGTTTGTTTTTCTATGTCTTAACTGCAAAATAATTATTCATTCTAAATAAAGATCATTAGCAACTGTATGCTTTTTGTAAGCCCTTGAGGCACTATGTGTGAGGCCTGTGTGTGAGAATGTATTTATTCTACATATATGTAATTTCTCTCTCTCTCTCCCCCTCATTCCCACTTCCATCCAAATAGCTTTTAGATCTGTTCTTTTTTACTCTGGAATGTCTCACTCTCATCCTCTTCTTTCTGTCCCTTCTTTGAATATGCTTTCCAGGCCTCCTTTCTTTTTATCTGATTAAAATCATCATTTCTACACATCCTCTGTCTAGATTAATCTTGCTGATGCACGACTTTAATATTGTCTCTCCTTTGCTCAAAAGCCATCCATGGCTCCCTTTTGCCTACTAACTCCAGCACAGTCTTCTTACTCTGCTGGTGAGTGTCTTCTACAGTCAGGCTCGATATACCTGATTGCTTTCAGTCCTACCCACCTGTCCCACTGACCCTTCATTCCAGCCACCTCAGTCTCTCCCAAGGAGTTGGTCATTGTTGCCTTTACATTTTGCTTAGAATGTCACTGCTGTCACATTTCCCTAGAGGAAATATTGCCCACCTTTTGATCCTCACATCAAATACTACCCCCTTTCTTTAGCTTCCCCTCATCACTCCTGTGCAAATTTATGTCTGCAGCTTGTACCCCAAGGTACCTCACAAACATACGCATAAAAATCTGCCATTTTTATTGCATATGGCACCTTGTACCACGCCTAGAACACATGTGCCTTTTCTCATGGTTACTTATGTTTGTGCCTTATTTTCCATACTGGATTATAAACTTTTCATCTTATTCATCTCCATATCCCCCTAAATAGCTTGCATACAATAAAATACCAGTAATATTATTTATAGTATGAATAAATGTCAGCATCTCAAAGCTCTGTTGGACGAATAAAGACAGGCATTTAAAATATTTTGAAACTTCAAAATAATGATGTACAGTTTACTTGAAGGATAAGATAGAATAAAAACTGATTATAAATAACATCTAATTTACTGTCTCATACATAGCTCACACATAATTGATTAAATGAATGAATAAACAAATGTTACAGGACACATACAGATGCTAGCCCAACTTTTTTTTAAATTGAAGTATAGTTGATTTACAATGTTGTGTGATGCTATGCCATCTTAAATTATCCATCGTATCCAGAGAAGGGTCCCTCTATACCTTAAACAGTAAAATGAATAAGAAAAACTATAATGTACTAAGGTAAAAATAAAATCCACTGTCTTTTTAACTCAAGTAAAGTATTTTAGAATATAAAATATCTGTTTGCTTAATATTTAAGTAAATTCTACTGAGTCTTTTGGGTTAGATTCTGCATTTGGATCTTAACATACTCATTTGTTCTTAAATGCTATTTGATAAAGATATATAGATTGGGGCCAAATCCTGCCTCTGTCCATTACTGGTATGGGAATCTGGGATCTTTTAAGCTGTAGTCTTCTCACCTGTAAAATGAGGATTAAAAATAACCACATCACAAGGTATTGAAAAGATTAAATAAGATTACATAGTAAAGTACTTAGCATAGTGTCTGGCATAGAGTATATGTTCAATAAATTGTTGCTATTATTTCAAGCTAAATCATAAGCTATTTCAAGAGACAGATTTTTATACTCTAAGGCTGTGCTGTCTGATATGGTAGCCACTAGCCACACGTGGTGATCGAGCCCTTGAATTGTGGTCAATCTGAATTGGGATGTGGGTAAGTATAAAAATCACACTGGATTTTTAAGAGTCAGTATAAAAAATGCAAAATACCTTATTAATACTTTTAAAACATTGATTACATGTTAAAATGATATTTTAGGTATATTGGGTTAAATAACATATTGCCAAATTAATCTCACCTGTTTCTTTTTACTTTTTAAAATGTAGGTACTAGAAAATTTTAAATTATATATGTGTCTTGCATTGTATTTCTGTTGGGCACTGCTGACCTAAAGTCTCTGGTCAAGGACAGAATTAGGTATATAGGTGCTCAACTAATATTTGATTGGTTGATTTACATGGCTAAATCTCTTCATTTCATCACATTGGCACAGTTAAAAGCTTAAAGGACTGTATTTTTTTAAAAACTGCACACAAATCTAGACAGATTTACAGAGTGGAGTTATTAATAGACAATCTCATATACTGTATTCACTCAGCAAGTTTTTGGTAATTTCTCCCTGTAAGTCTTTAAGGACTGAAGCAAACCTCTTCAAACAGAGCTTCTGTGAAATTTGTGCAATTAAGAATGGGGATGACCTTTTATTTGTCAATTATACCTCAATAAAACTGAAAAAAAAAACCCAAAAGAATGAAGATGACTTTTCAGGGACTAAGAAACCTGGCTGCTGAAATTAACCTTGGCAAATGACAATGAATCAACTACGCTGATTGGCAGGTCAACTATGTTGTCAAATCTAATGGGCAAATCCGGATCTCTGATGCTCTCTGGTTCCTGGCTTTTCCTGCTCTCTGTAGCATATCTAAGCCAAAAGATTACAGGAAGCCAAAGATGGGGCAGAGGCTATGGGGCTCTCCTGTCTTTACCAGACACGCTGGCTAACTCCAGGAACCATTTGGTCTTCTTCCATAACGTTCCTTAAGCATGAAGTAAACGCCTCTGATGGCTTTCAACACTGGCAGAACCTGAGCCAACCAATACTCTATGAATACTCCTGTAGGCAATTTGCAGCAAAGACGGTCTCACTCAAAGAAGTGTGTGGATTGGTTCCATTGTAAGCTTTGGGTGCGAGTGGGAAGGGGGCTTGAATTTGGCTGTTTGAATCGTTCCAGAATGTGCCAGTGTGCTTCCTCTCCTTTCTCCCCAACATCTCTTGACCCCTCTCCAAACACTAATTACCACCAACACCACCACTATCACCACCACCAATGGTTAACATTTATTTAGTGCTTACTATATGCCAGACATTTTTCTCAATATTTTCCATCTGCTATGACTTCACTGAATATTCAAACCATTCTTTGAGCAGGATGCTACTTCTGTTCTAATTTTGAAGGTGAGAAAACTGAGGTACAGAGTGATTAAGAGGGCTTCCACAGTCACACAGCTAGTGAGTAGAGCAGTCAGAAAAAGAAATGAGTCTGCTTGTCTTGGTGCTCTTGACTCTAGCTACAGCATCAGGAGAAGGTTCTGACTAGTCCCTATCACAGAAGAAAACAGATCTGCTTGGTCAGGGAAAGCCTGGACCTGTAGGTTATTCTTTAAGCTGCTCTGAAACCTAGAGGTGTAAAGTTTTTGACCTCCAAAATTTTGTGGTCTTTGAGTTAATGTCAAAAAGCTATAATGGATTATGGCACTTTCCTGAGTGCCTAAAGCTAGGGTTTTGTGTGTTCCAAATATTCCTTTTATTTTTACTTTTATTTATTTATTTTTAAAATTGAAGTATAATTGACTTACAATATTATATGAGTTCAGGTGTACCACATAGTGATCTGATCATTTTATACATTGCAAAATGATCCCCAGGATAAGTCTAGTTACCATCTGTCACCATACAAAGTTATTACAGTATTATTGACTATATTCCCTGTGCTGTTAATACTAGTTATTAATCACAGGTGTTGTCTGAAAAGTTCTGCAACTTATAATATTGTTCATTGGTTTGAACAAAGATATATATCATTTAGTAAGTATAAATAATATTTATTATGGGTTTGTTCTGTGCCTTTGGGACTTTTTGGTCCTTGAGGACATGGAAAAATGTAAGTATTACATATACTTTGTAATCTGTTTTTCACCGGCTTCCTGCATACTTTTGCTCTACAAGGAGCGAGACTGGTTTAGGTCTAGGGTGGAGTGAAAAGGGATGCAGAGGAAAAGCAAGAATGTGAGCAGATATGGAAACCATAGATGCCGTGCTTCATCCGGTGACACCTGCTTCTTCATTCTGGTAGAGGAGGGCGTTGGCTCCACTGGACTCTATGACATACATACAAATGCCCCTAACTTTTTTCTTTTAGCAACCTGATTGACTGGCCTTTCTGAGCAGTTTGGAGGAGCAGGGAATAATGAAGGAAACACTTTCTCTGCTCAAAGATCTCACGCCCTAATGAAAGGGAGAAATACCAATTAAATATCTGAGTGTCACCAACAAGGACCTACTGTATAGCACAGGGAACTCTCCTCAGTACTCTGTAATAAGCTAAATGGGAAAAGAATTTGAAAAAGAATAAAAACATGTGTATGTATAACTGAATCACTTTGCTGTATACCTGAAAGTAACACAACATTGTTAATCAACTATACTCCAATATAAAATAAAAATTTAAAAAAACCTGAATGTCCTTCACAGATGAAGATAATGACGTTAAGGGAAATCAAGTCTTTATCCAGAACCATGGCAGGATGGTTCCATGTGCTGAACTCCACAATTCTAAAAGGAATTGTTGGGAATTCCCTGGTGGTCCAGTGGTTAGGACTCCATGATTTCACTGCCGGGGGGCCTGGGTTCAATCCCTGATCGGGGAACTAAGATCCTACAAGCCCCATGGTACGGCCAAAAAAAAAAAAAGGAATTGTCTTTACAGTTTCCAAATTTGCCATAGGTTCATGGAATGTTACAGATTTTCTAATTTCCTCATCTTTTATATGAGAAAACTAAAGTCCACAGAAAAGTGTGTTAGAGTCAAAGGTTTGGTTTTTATATTTCTACTCCTTTGGACTTTCCATTGGAAATAATTTGATTTCTTGTTTGAACTAAACTTCCCGGTTCTTTTAGTGTTAATTTCAAGTTGTTTCCAGAGAAGAGAATATTGTCTGCATTACCTTCAATATAGTCATAAAATGACAGTATGATCAAGTATGATAAAGGCATTCTCAAGTTAATGAGTAATTATCTCTTACTACATAATTGCAAACAGAATCTTCATCTAGAATTCCTTTCTTTCTTTTTTCTTTTTTTTGGCCTGTTAATATAAAAAAAAAAAGCAAGCAGGCAGATGACAGCCTTTTTCCTTTGACTAAGGATTGATGTATCTGCCTGCTAGGATGACACAAAAAATATGCTAACTATAAACTGTAAAATAGGACTTCCCTGGTGGTACAGTGGTTAAGAATCCGCCTGCCAATGCAGGGCACAGGGGTTCGAGCCCTGGTCTGGGAAGAGCCCACATGCCGCGGAGCAACTAAGCCCGCGCGCCAAAACTACTGAGCCTGCGCTCTAGAGCCCAAGAGCCACAACTACTGAAGCCCACGCACTTAGAGCCCGTGCTCCTCAACAAGAGAAGCCACCGAAACGAGAAGCCTGCGTACCACAACAAAGAGTAGCCCCTGGTCGCCACAATTAGAGAAAGCCCGCGCGCAGCAACGAAGACCCAATGCAGCCAAAAATAAAAATAAAAATAAATAAATATAAACTGTAAAATAACTAAGAATATATATACACATACAAATAGATGGCATATATATTGATATGGTTTAGGCAGCTTATACTTAAAATATTTATCGGGGCACAATGAGTCCTGGAGACCTTCAAACATAATTTAATAATTAGTTGGCCTAAATTTCAAATATAGAATTACCAGGTGTCTAGACCTGTTCAGTAAAATTAAAAATACATGCAGGGACGATGGGACTGCTCCTTACTGTGCACTGGGTGGTTACGGGGGTGTATACATAATAAAAATTCATTGAGCTGTACATGTAAGATTTGTGAATCTTACTGTATATAAATTACACCTCAAAAATAAAGCTAAAAAATAGAAACAAATCGCAATATGTAATTGGTCTTTTAATTATTTATCATTTCAGATTTGCTATATTTTAATTACTAATTGATACTTAAGAGTGGCTTGAAACACCTTTTTTGTTTCTCCTTGTGTCTTTTTATCTTTCAATAAACTAGGTTTTTCAAAAAGAACTTGTGATTTTCTCACAAGGCGAGAAAACCTTTAACTTACCCGTTTGCAAGTAGGATGGTGTAGTAATTACGTCCAGAATTTCGTTTTTTTATGGGGTACTTCAAGCCACGGTATTCAGATGGCAAACGGGTCTCACTGAACTAAAGAACCTCTCCCAAAGATGCTATGATTCTATTTTCCACCCCCAGATTCTCGAAATTCACATTTTCCCCCTGGATGCCACTAGAGGTTGGTGGTTTGAAAAACATATCTATGCACACCTGATTTAAATATATTTTTAAAACAATTTGCCTTTATGTTTGTATTTCCCTGCGTTCTAAACCTCCCCGCTCTCACGTCTAGTCTACTTTCAGTCCAATCTCCGGGCTGAGTTTCTTTACTCTGCGGCAGGTCAGGGAACCACAACTTGAAAAAAAAAACAAACCCCTATAAAACATCCGGAAAAAAGAGGAAAGACTACGACTCCCAGAATGCAGTGCTCCCAGGTCACGCCGGCTCTCCGGCTGCCCAATGACCGGGCTCCGCGAGCATCCTCTCGTCCTATTGGTCAGCTTTCCCGTCGGTAAGGGCGGAGCGGAGAGGGCCCCGGATGGTACATTTCCCGCCACAGCGAGGCGCCGCGCGGAAATCTCGGAGAAGAAGCAGCTCTCGATTGGATACTCTCTATTCTCGCGTGAGAGGATTCAGCCAATCAGAATGTAAATACCCTCCAAGATACCCCGCCCCTTCCTCGAGGTTACGTTTCTTGGCGGGAAAAGTTGGGAAGTTTTCGCGCCGGGGCGGGGTCGGGCTACGGGCCTTCCGCACGGCTTTGGCGGCAGAAGTTTCCGTGCGGCGAGCATGGCGGGGACCGTGGTGCTGGACGATGTGGAGCTGAGAGAGGCGCAGAGAGACTACCTGGACTTCCTGGACGACGAGGTGAGAGAGGCTCCGGGTCGCGAGACTAGGGCGCTGGGAGCCTCAGGGCCGCGCAGGGGCCGAGGCAGGCCGCGGGGCTCCAGGCTGCGGCGGCGGGGCAGCGGCTCGGGACCTTCCGCCCTGATCTCGTAGCTTTCCTAGAGGCGGAGTCAGTGGTTAAAAGCGATCCTGTGACTTTTTCCCAGGTACAAATTGTGGCCGGGTCTCGCGAAAGGCAACAGGTTTCCTCCAAGTGCAAACCAGCTGCAAAGACCACGTTGATGACTCCCTGCTCTCTTAATTTGAGGGGAGGGTGAGGGGAAGGACGGCAGGAAAACGGTAGTGACCCGCCGCGTTTTAGGGTCCCCAGGTTTTAGTGACTGACTTCTTAACCGGAGATTTGGCCGCAGTCTTTTTCCATATCTAGAGGGTTGCGGAGAAAGAGTATTGGTATGCAGATAAAGGGGGTTTTACATGCAATTTAAGACTGACAGCCATGGAATGTTGGTAAAAAAATCTTGAAGTGTTGATAGTGCTGTTTGTAAATGTAGCTAAGGCTCCCTACTCCTAGGTCCGGAGTTTGACAAAGTTTTTATTTGTTGTCCTCGTAGACTTACGAGCTCGTTTTAATTCCCCATTAAAGGTTGAGAAATGACTGCACACAGAAGAGCTGTTGGTGATAATAGGAATAATATGGACCTTGAGGAAGTCATTATAATTCATACACTGGCCTCTTAGGGCGTATTTGGAATCTGAGGCTAGTGAGTGAAAACGTGGGGGAAATTGGGGTTCAGATGTGCCGCGGAGATGTATATATTTTTCTTGCTGTGAGAGCTGCCTCTGTTTAAAAACATCTGATTTTTGAATTTGTGGCTGCTGTGGCATGCGGTGGCTATTTTGCAGGAAGACCAGGGAATTTATCAAAGCAAAGTTCGGGAGCTGATCAGTGACAACCAGTACCGGTTGATTGTCAACGTGAATGACCTGCGTAGGAAAAACGAGAAAAGGGCTAACCGGTGAGTGTGGCTGGGGGTCTCCAAGGGCACATCCTGGCCCTGAGTGAGAATGGCTCCCCTCTCTTCCCTGGATTGGAGCAGGCTTCACAGGAGAGGACCTGGATGAAATGTTTTTGACCCTGAAGCCCTTAGTGTCTCACCAGCTCTTGTGTTTTTTTATCTCTTCCCAAAGAAGGTGGTGGACATTTTCTTCTCAAGAGCTCCTCCTTCCATGTTTAACTGAGTGTCATTTCTCCATCATTGAATTAAAAGTTGACCCTCAGTTCTGATGTATTGTACTGGGCCTTGTAGGATGGCAGGAGAAAGTAGAAGCTAGATTTTGCCATCAAAGCTTTGATGATCTAAGAATGACCCACTTCCGTTTTGTGGGTCAGTTTTTTGAGTTCTGCCCTCTCTGCCTAATGATTCTTTCTCTCGCCCGTCTGCAGCCTCCTGAGCAATGCCTTTGAGGAGCTGGTTGCCTTCCAGCGGGCACTGAAGGATTTTGTGGCCTCCATTGATGCTACATATGCCAAGCAGTATGAGGAGTTCTATATAGGCTTGGAGGGCAGCTTTGGCTCCAAGCATGTCTCTCCCCGGACTCTTACCTCCTGCTTCCTTAGCTGTGTCGTCTGTTTGGAGGGCATTGTCACTAAATGTGAGTGGGCTAAAGTAGGGGACTAACGGAATGGAGGTGGCATAGGCTTGGGGGGCTGGAAGGCAGGAGAGGCGGAGTAGAGTTGGGGAGCTAATGGCTTCAGAAAGGTGGAGCACTGAAATTACGGGGTGAAACTTGGAGGAGCTCAAGTATTGCACAGTAACTAGGGGGACTTTGAGTGACCACCTGTGCCAGCAGAACGATGAAGTTTGCTGAGAGTGGAGGAGTCTTGGCTCTTGGCCGTCTCCTCATTCTGACCCTGAACTCCTACTTCTTCTCAGTCAGGATCAGCTGTACTTGAAGTTTTACTTGGATTATGGTGTTGTTCTAGGTATAAAAGTGAATTAATGACAAGGAGTATTGAAATTGCTCAACTAGTTGGAAGAACACAGTACTTGGAGTCATCATGGGCTTGCCTGGGTTAGATCCTCCTTCTCACTGTCTAGTTGGGTGACTTTCCATTCCTAGGCTCTCTAGTTCGTCCCAAAGTCGTCCGCAGTGTTCACTACTGTCCTGCTACCAAGAAGACCATAGAGCGACGTTATTCTGATCTCACCACCCTGGTGGCCTTTCCGTCCAGCTCTGTCTATCCTACCAAGGTGAGGAGGATGAATTGATTGGACCTCTTTAGAGGTTGGGCTCAAAGATGTCTGTTTTAATGCAAGTAATTGGGTAATATGTGAAGTCTTTCTTCTAGATGTGAATAGGGTGAAAAGTAAGGGTTAATCTGAAGGAAAGATTGATTGCTACTCAGAGTTTAATATGGAAAGTCCACAATTCTTTTTTGTTTTTTAAAGAAAAAATATTCTCTTTAGAAAATTTGGAAAATTATGGAAGAATTGAAAGAAGGAATAAAAGTCATCTAATGTACATTGAGCTTTTAGCAAAGTTATAATATCATATGATTTTGTAATCTACTTAAAGTAATATGGAAAAATACTTAGGCAGTAATGTTACTCTGAAATCTCTGCAAATATTTTACTGTGGATTTGAGAGACGGTTGACATAGAGAATGGCTTTAGTCTTGGTGTTCAGATTGGTCTGAATTGAGGATGGTGCGAGGTCTTCTTAGAGACAAAAGAAGATGACTAATACTGATTACTTGATGTCTGAACACATTTTATCCCTGCCTGTCCCTGCCATCAAATTTTTTTTTTATAGGTGCTTTTCTTTGTTTTCTTTTCTTTTCATTCATCCATTTTTGGCTGCATTGGGTCTTCGCTGCGGCGCATGGGCTCCAGTAATTGTGGCACGTAGGCTCAGTAGTTGTGGCTCGCGGGCTCAGCAGTTGTGGCTCACGGGCTGTAGAGCGCGGGCTCAGTAGTTGTGGCGCACGGGCCCAGTTGCTCCGGGACACGTGGGATCCTCCGGACCAGGGCCCGAACCCGCGTCCCCTGCATTGGCAGGCGGACTCCCAACCACTGCGCCCCCAGGGAAGTCCCTGCCATCAAATTTTAATTGAGAGCGACTGTATCCAAAGGATTGTCTGGCACTGAGGAGGACACAGATATAAAGAAGACCCAGTCCTTGTCTACAGTTTTATCAACTGGTGGAGGAATCGTAACATATAAACAAGACCGAGTTTCTTAGAATTGTAACTGAGTCATACTTGAGAACCATATAGTCTATCTCAGGTGAAATGTGAGGCTCGGCGAGGTTGCTTATGTTCCAGTTAGTGATGGCCCTGAGGACAGGAGCCTGTCTTTTTACTCTCAGGCCAGTTGCATTTCCTCAGTCACCCGGCTCTCTTCTTCATTAAGATCCCTACTTTCTAGAATTTATTCTCCAGGAATTACTCAGGGGTACTCTGCTGATTGCTGTGGCCAAGCTTCTTTGCTCAGGACCTGAAATACACCAGACCAGGTCTCCTGGAGGTTGTCAAGTGTGGTTCTTAAGAACATGGGCTTTGGTGTTTATTGTGTGACCGTGGAGAACTTCTTTAACCTCTCCCAGCCTCAGTTTCCTTATTTGTAAAATGTGGAAAATACCAGCTTTGGGGACTGAGTTGTGATGATTACATGAGATAATTTCGTGAAGTTACAGCACAGTGCCTTGCACATAGTAGGCACTCCACAAGTGATAGCTGTTGTGTTTCTAGAAAATTCAAATGACGAGGAAGTAAAACTTTAAAATGTTTTTATTGAAGTTTAATATACAGAAAAGCTTACATAAGTGTACAGCTCAGTGAAATTTTACAAGCTGAATATAAAGTCAGCATCCAAACCAGGAAACGGCACTTTACTAGTGCTCAGAAGTCCCTCTTGAGGCCACACTGCTCTCGAGATCCTGACATCTAGCAGCTTCGAATACTTTTCCCTGTTTTTATATTTTATCTAAATGCTCATCTGTGTTGGGCTTTTTTTGTTCAACATATGTTTTTGAGTTTCATCCATGTGTATAGGTGTACTCCATACGTTTTCACTGCTGTGTAGTATTCACTCATGTGGCTATACCACACTTATTTAACCATTCTGTTGATGGCATTAGGATATTTTCTAGATTTTGGCTATTTGGAATAGTGCTGCTGTGAACATTGTAGTGTGTGGCTTTGGGTGAACATTTGTGTTGGGTATTACCTAGGAGTAGAAATACCGAGTCATAGCATAGGGGAAGTAAGGACCTCAGTATAGATGTTAATACAGCCGTGGTCCCTTCTGGCTGTAGATCACCCCTTCCATTAGATGGTTTGTAACTAGAACAGACAGGAATGGAAAAAACTGGAGACGATATTTGGGGTTTATTGTTCCTGGATACTAATCTCGTGAGGTTTATCTACAAATTATATTTGTTTCCTACAACAAACGAGTGTGGCATTCTAAGACAGGGTCGAGATGACTGCCTCTCTGTGTGGCTTTTCCAGGATGAGGAAAACAATCCCCTTGAGACAGAATACGGCCTTTCTGTCTACAAAGACCACCAGATCATCACCATCCAGGAGATGCCGGAGAAGGCCCCCGCTGGCCAGCTTCCCCGCTCTGTGGACGTCATACTGGATGATGACTTAGTAGACAGAGTGAAGCCCGGTGACCGGGTCCAAGTGGTGGGGACCTACCGCTGCCTTCCTGGAAAGAAGGGAGGCTACACCTCAGGGACCTTCAGGTAGATGGTTCGTCCTGAGGTGTTTGGAATGCTGCTGGCAGAGTACATTCTGGTAGCAGTCTTTCTCCAGTTTGCCATCTTCCCCAGAGTTACATTGGACCGGTGAAACACTCTACCTGCCTGGGAGATAAAACTCGCCATACTGTCTTATGCTAGAAGTGGGAGTTACTGGTCACATGGTTACAGCCTCCTGGCTTACCTGGGGGTTTCTTGCATGTTCCCACCTCCCTCCCATACACTGTCCCAAGCTCTGTGGGTCAGCAGGAGGTAAATTCCCAGGGTGAGGCACCATCAACATATTTGTGTCTTAGATGAAGAGAATAAGTAGTTGAATTCAGAACAGCTTTGCTTCTCTGTTTTTTCTTTTCTTTCTTTGTTTATGATTTGCTGTTCTAGGTTAGGAGCCTAAGAAGGCTTTGGTGTTAGGAATTGAAAATAGCCTCTTACTATCCTCTCTGTCCCAGGACTGTCCTGATTGCCTGTAACGTGAAGCAGATGAGCAAGGACGTTCAGCCTTCCTTCTCTGCTGAGGACATAGCCAAGATCAAGAAGTTCAGTAAAACCCGTTCCAAGGTCTGGCGTCCTTTGGGGACTTGAGGGTGGGGATGGATTTGTTAGGGTCGTATTTGGGCATGCCCATCTTTGTACTGCATCAGGAGGAAGGCCAAGGCTTGTTCTCTGAAGTATTTGGTGCCAGCTTCTAGTTTTGAGTCAGTAAGCAAAAGGGTGTTTTTGCTGTTTTTCTTTAATATTTCTGTTGTGCTACCTGCTAAGTGAACCTAATACAAATATTAGGAGTTAGAATATTAGTGTACCAAGGAGTCTATACGGAATACACCAGTGATACATTGTTACTTAAAGATAAAATATGTTATTTTTGTTTTAGTTCTCTAATTTATTTTTCTTTAAAAAACTTCTCCTTTTAAAGACAGAATGTTCACATTTAGAATTGAACAAAATCTGTGCATGTGTGACAGAGGTTACTGCTGAAGCATAGTACATATTCTTATTAAACCTAAAATGTTTGGAGCCTGGAAACACTTTTTTTCCTAAAGATTAAAGCTCCGAGCAGGTTTTGGAATCCAGGCTTCCTCTGTGTCTGTTCTGATAATGCTCTGCTGTGTGTGAAAGTCTTAGAGAAGAAGCTTTTACAGTTAAGAACAGTGTATTTCTTCAACCATCTTCTGTGGGCTGAAGTATGAAGTGAGTTCATCCAACCCCATGGAGGCTCCTTAGGCTTTTCACTCCGTGGTTGTCCTTCCTCCAGGATATCTTTGACCAGCTGGCCAAGTCACTGGCCCCCAGCATCCATGGGCATGACTATGTCAAAAAGGCAATCCTCTGCTTGCTCTTGGGAGGAGTGGAGCGAGACCTAGAGAATGGCAGCCACATCCGTGGGGACATCAATATCCTTCTAATAGGTACGGTGTTGGGGATTTTAGTCTCCTGGTCTCCCCCTGTGGGGTGTGGTTGCAGGAATCTATCATCTGTCAAATTGTGTGTCTGTACCTGGCTGTATTTCAGTCCCATCAAAGGGCAAAAGTCTAAAATGAATTTTTAAAGTTATTTTTATTATTTCTGGGGTTCGTGATTTATAATGTCTAAAATATATTCTGTGAATGGGAAAGGGAAAGAAATAATATTAACAACCTGTTACTATATATTTCTATTGTGTCAAGAGCTGTGCTAGAAAAGCAGCACTTGCTGGGGGGCAGGGGAGTTTCCAAGAGTCACTGCTGCCCCGTCCCATTACAGGAGACCCATCGGTCGCCAAGTCCCAGCTTCTGCGGTATGTACTGTGTACCGCACCTCGGGCCATCCCCACCACCGGCCGGGGCTCGTCTGGAGTGGGTCTCACGGCCGCTGTCACCACAGACCAGGAAACAGGTACGGGTGGAAGGGTCCTTGGCAGAGGTCCAGCAGTGAGATGAGCATAGGTGGTTTGAGCTTGCTCCAGGCGCTGGCCTGTGTTGGGAAGATACACTTGAGAGGTTAGTGTGGGCCAGATTGGAGAGGACCAAGTATCTGGCAACAATGGGTGAATTATTGAAATGTTTGGGTGGCCCTGTAGTGACAAGAATGTCTCCTGGAAGGCTGTTGGAAAGAGCTGTGAAGGAGAAAGCTTCTGACATTTGAAGGGAAATAAAGATGAAGATTGTACTGCTTTACACGTTAGAGGAAGAGATTTGAAGACCAGTGAAAAGAGAACAGAGATCTAGTTGGGAAATGGCTCGAAGATGAGGATAAAGAGAGGAAGTCTGTGAAGGAAGTGTGTTGGAGGCTAGCTGCTTAGGTATCAAAGTGGGACAAGGAATACTGTTCAGATAGGAGCTTGAAAAGCTGACCCCAGGGTTTCCTCGGAGTCTAGAAGCTGACACCTCTTAACTACACTCTCGTTCTCATGTATGGCAGTGCGCGGCGCTTAGGGAGGAGGTTGACATCTAGCCCTGTCCCCTACAACCTGGATGGTAGTGTGTGTTCTTCCCTCCCCACCTCCCAGGGGAGCGGCGTCTGGAGGCGGGGGCCATGGTCCTGGCTGACCGAGGCGTGGTCTGCATCGATGAGTTTGACAAGATGTCTGACATGGACCGCACGGCCATCCATGAGGTGATGGAGCAGGGCCGAGTCACCATCGCCAAGGCCGGCATCCATGCTCGGCTCAATGCCCGCTGCAGTGTTTTGGCAGCCGCCAACCCCGTCTACGGCAGGGTGAGTGGGACCAGGCACTCAGCTGTTGTCCTCACCTTCATTTGGCTTTGCTGAGTGACTGGGCTGCGAAGTTTATTGCAGGTGACCTGGGGAGTAACAGGCCACAGACTAAAGTAAGCTTGTCATCTTGTTACTGTCCTTGGTTTAGGGCAGTGGTTCCTCACCCGTTCATCCATGTCAGAATACCCTGGAAAGTTATTTATTTAAAATAAGTTTTTAAAAATACAAAGAAGAAAACAGAAGTGACCTGCAGCCTCACAACCCAGGTAACCTACATTGACACTGAAATAAAAGTACTGCGTGCAGATGGTCGGAGGATTTATGAGCAGAGCAGAGAGATATAATAAGGAAATTAATAGCCTGCCTTCTCTCTCCTGTTCCTTTCCCAAGAGATGACCACTGACAGCTCTTGAGTGTTTCAGGAAACAAAAACTTTATCATGTGCCAGTAAATACATTATCTCCTTGTTAAGAATTAATCTATTTATCTTTGTCTTTTAGTATGACTATGATGTGCTTAGGTGTAATCTTTTATATTTATCCAGCTTTGGGTTTGCTGAGTTTAGGCGTTTTGTTTTTGTTTTCTTTTAAGCAGCTGTCTAGTATTCCATTGTATGGACTTATAATAATTTTGTTTAACCAGTCTCCAATTGATGGGCATTTGGTGTTTTCCCTTTCCCCTCTGCTATTATGAATGAAACTGCAGTGAACATCCCTTTATGTGCATTTTGTTAAACATTTGGGAATGAATACTTAGCAATGGAATCACTGGATTAACAGTTACATGCATTTTTATGGTAGAGATTGCCAAATTGCCCCTTCTAAAGATTGTACCATTATAATACTATTAACTAATATTTACAGATGCTTTATATTTATTAACTCCTTTCACTCTCACAATAACCTTGTGAGGTAGGTAGGTATTATCCTCATTTTACAGATGAGAAAATGAAGGCATAAAAGGTTAAGTAACTCGCTCAAGAGTCACAAGCTAGAAAATGGCAGAGAGGATTCGAACCCAGAGCCCATGCCGTGCTCTGACAATTTATGATCCTGCAGTGAATGAGAATACCTGTTTTGGTGGTGTTTTTTAAACATACTGGTGCCTAGTCCCCAGCCCAGAGTTTCTGAATCCAAATCTCTGGGTTGGGGCTCTTGGTAGCTATGGTTTAGAAAGGCTCCGTAGTTTGGTTCTAATGCATAGCGTGGATTGAGAAGCATACAGTTTTAGATTAATGGTAACATGTGTTACGTCATTCTGAAGAATTTCTCTGGGGAATGTAGGGAGAAGATGGCAGGTCCTGAAATGTGAACGTGGTCAGAATCGTTAATGTTACCTACGAGGTTGTCAGGCCTCTGACTGTGGGGAGGCATCAGCTCGTAGGCCCAGAGTTGAAAGATAAGAGTATAGGCGTTCTTGAGTCCCAGGAAAACCTCCCTTGATCCTTAAGGCATTATGGTTTATAGATTATCACACGTTTTTGTTGAGACTTTACCCAGTACCTTCTGAGTAAGGAAGCCAGAGGTTCCAGGTGTTTCTGGCTTAGCCAGCTCGTCATGTCTTCATAATAGGTAGGGAAGAGGGACTCATCTTCCAGAGCTGGTCCTGCCTGGGAGTGAGGAGCAGAGTAAAGCTTGGGAAGGAGAAGGCTGTTTTTTTTTGTTTTTTTTTTAATTTTTTAAAAAAAATTACTTTATTTATGGCTGTGTTGGGTCTTCGTTTCTGTGCGAGGGCTTTCTCTAGTTGCGGCAAGCGGGGGCCACTCTTCATCGCGGTGCGCGGGCCTCTCACTGTCGCGGCCTCTCTTGCTGCGGAGCACAGGCTCCAGACGCGCAGGCTCAGTAGTTGTGGCTCACGGGCCTAGCTGTTCTGCGGCATGTGGGATCTTCCCAGACCAGGGCTTGAACCCGTGTCCCCTGCATTGGCAGGCAGTTTCTCAACCACTGCGCCACCAGGGAAGCCCGGGAAGGCTGGTTTTGAGACCCACAGTCAGCTTGCTAGAGGCACCGGAGCGAGGAGGTGGGGCTCCGTTTGCTTGGAAGGAAGGTCGTGGGGCTCTGAGCTTGCTCAGGTCAGCTGAGCGTCAGTTAGAGGAGGGCTGCACGTAGAGGAAATGAATTCAGTTTCTTAGTAGCTTGCAAATGCTTTACATCTTCACTGCTTATTCGCTTTGCATTTGAAGGTCTGGTCTTCTGTTCTCACTCACATAACCAATCCGGCCTCCTTGTTCTTTCTTCCCATTGCTGTTGTCTCCACTCTCCTTTTTTCTCGTGTTCCCCACCCAGTATGATCAGTACAAGACCCCCATGGAGAACATCGGGCTGCAGGACTCACTGCTGTCCCGATTCGACCTCCTCTTCATCATGCTGGATCACATGGATCCCGAGCAGGATCGGGAGATCTCAGACCACGTCCTCAGAATGCACCGCTACCGGGCGCCCGGCGAGCAGGATGGTGATGGTGAGGCCGGGGGAAGAGAAAGGCTGACTGAGGGGAGGGCACCTAGACACAGGCCGCGCTCTCAGACCCAGCCTGGGGTTGGTGGGCGTGGTAGCGTCTGGGGTGATGTGGAAGGTGCCCTCGCCTCCGTGGTTCCTACAGTGTGTCTCTTGTCCATTTCAGGGTCTGGGAACACCTTTGAGCATCTTCTGTGGGCCAGATGGTTCTGCCTCCTTGTTTGTGGGGCTCACGTGTCTGCTTCCTTCTGGGTCCTTGCTTTGTGAGTCTTGTATCTCTTCAGAAGAAGCAATTTCCCCTGGGTTCAGCTCTTTCTTATTCTTTCTCCCGACTTGGTTTTCCAGCTATGCCTCTAGGGAGTGCCGTGGATATCCTGGCCACGGAGGATCCCAACTTTAGCCAGGAAGACCAGCAGGACACCCAGATCTACGAGAAGCATGATAGCCTTCTGCATGGGGCCAAGAAAAAGAAGTGAGCGTTCTTCACACCTCTTCCTGGAGGGAACCTGAGATTTGTGTAGAGCATGTTTATATGTGCTGCCCAGGCCAAGATCATGCTTGGAGTCATAATCATGGGGGCCCGTTTTCTCTTCTGGATCCACAGATGCACCCTTTTTCATAGCCACTTGCCTTGTGAATGTGGGTGATCAAGCTTAGGTTCTGGTCTTTTCCTAAAATGGAAGGCTTTGACGACCCACCTAACTGATGGTGGGTGTGTCATGTTACCCGTGTACGTGAAGTGTTGCACAAGTCTCGTGGCCATTCGTGGTGAGCTTTTGTTGAAGGGGCAGTAGATCACAAGCACTGGAAAGGTTGCAAGTGGATTTGGATAAAGGAGACTTGTGCTCAGTGCCTGACATGTGAGATCCCATTTCTCTATTTTTGGCCTTGGTGCAGTCGGAAGGATAGTGTAATCTTCAAACCTATTGGTTTAAGAACGTGGAATTTGGAGTCAGAAAATGAAATTTGAGTCCACTTAAGATTCTCTGAGCCATAGTTTTCCCACTGATAAAATAGGACAGATAACACTTTGTACCTAAACTACCTACTTCACAAGTACTTCACAAGTACCTAAGTAACACCATAGAATTAAATAAAAGTATGTGAGAGGGTCTTGTACATGTTGTGTATAAATGGGGTTTGTGACACTGGGTTCCAGGCTGTCTCTCTGCTCTGTCACGTGACCTTGACTTCCCTGAGGAGGGGCAAGGCTACGACCCCTGGCAGGTGCTGGGCTGTGGCAGGGGAGTGAAATTTGCTGTGTGCGGGTCCAGGGAGAAGATGGTGAGTGCGGCTTTCATGAGGAAGTACATCCACGTGGCCAAAATCATCAAGCCCGTCCTGACGCAGGAGTCGGCCGCCTACATCGCAGAGGAGTACTCATGCCTGCGCAGCCAGGACAGCATGGGCTCGGACACCGCCAGGGTGAGCCTGCCTGTGGGACGGTGACCGGAGGGTGACTGGAGCCCCTCAGGGTGAGGCTGCGGAGGGAGTCCCCACTCCCTGGGAGCACTGGAAGCATTTTAACTTAGTGATTCCTTACCTTTTTCTTTCTGGCCTGAAGGGCTTCCTGTTACACTACTGTAATCATTTCCTTTTACAAAGGAAAATGCAATGCGAACCCCAGAGCTAACGTGTTTCTCATGAGTTCAGATGACATTGGCCTCCAGAAGCTGTGATTCATTCAGCAAACATGTGGGACTTCCCTGGCGGTCCAGTGGTTAAGACTCCACACTTCCACTGCAGGGGGCATGGGTTCGATCCCTGGTTGGGGAACTAAGATCCCGCAAGCCGTGCGGCATGGCCAAAAAAAGAAAAAAACATTCCGCAAACGTGAGCGACTTCTGGGAACTGAATGAGTCTCTGTTCTTACATGCAGTCCCCCAAGAGCTCAGTCCTGGGCCCGGGAGGCAGAAGGTAGATGAAAAGGTCATATATACATATTTGTAAGTATATACCACAGTGTAGTACCCAAAGGGGAATGAATGTGAAAGACAGTTGGAGTGTAGATGCAGAAGCTGTTAATTTTTCCTTTAGACTTTCCAGAAGGGATATGAATGTCAGGGAAGGATTCCCAAAGGGTATGATATTTGGGCTGGACTTTGAAAAAAAATTAGGAGTTGGGTAGCCATGATGATCATCCAAGGCTATTTCTAGAAACCTAATACACCTGCCCGTGAATTTATCGAAGTCTTTTGGGGCAATGTAGTTTATATAGGTAGGATTTCACAGCAGAAAGACCCAGGTCCCAAACCATCATGATGTGATAGAGACGTAGACTCTTGGATTCAGACATGACCCCAGATCATCTATTCCAGACTTACACCCAGACAAGAATTCCATCTTCCGGAATTCCTGCTGGGACTTCCTTGACACCTCCAGTGACAGCATGCCTAGTACCTCACTGCATTGAAATGTTAGAATATTCTTCTATTTATTGAGCTTAAACCTGCTTCTCCGTGACTTCTACCCATGGGCCTTAATTTTGTTTTCTGGAGACTGTGTATGACTTATTTTCTTCAGATTAAACAGCCCTCTGTCTTTTTAATTGTTTTTCCTGTCACATGAACATGTTCCAGTGTGTCAAAGACCCTCTCACTGAATACAATACACTATCTTAGTTGTGGTCTTAGTGGGATTGGTAAATCTCTCAGTTTGGGCTCTGTAGTTCTGCTTGTGTAGGCTAGGATTTCATCAGCTTTAGGTTATTCAAGAATTGGAGTTTATGATGGAATGTATAAGCTGCATACTCTGGTAGCTTTCTAAATCATCTAAAAAATTGGTGAATTTATTTGAATATGAATGTATTTGTTTTTGAATGTCAGATTGGCTGTAAGTGATAATTTAGAAAACTAGAAAGCAGAAGTGACCAGATGCATCCCTGAAGCATCATAGGATGGGGGACGGGAGGTGTGGTGGAAAGAACCAGCCCTGGGCTCCGACCCCAGGGCTTCAGTAACGTTTGCACCTTGTACACATCCTTTCACCTCCCAGGTCGCAGTTTTTCAACCCATAAAATGAGAAGGTTGGATAATGTCAGGGCTGCTTCCCTAGGAGGGCACATCAGAATCATCTGAAACCTTTTTTGTTTTGGCTGCACTGTGCGGCTTGTGGGATCTTAGTTCCCCTGACCAGGGATTGAATCCGTGCCCTAGGCAGTGGAAGTGTGGAGTCCTAACCACTGGACCGTCAGGGAGGGAATTCCCTTTTTTTTAAAAGTACACATGTCCAGTCTTTTTTTTTTTTTTTAATTATTTATTTATTTATTTATTTATGGCTGTGTTGGGTCTTCGTTTCTGTGCGAGGGCTTTCTCCAGTTGCGGAGACCGGGTGCCACTCTTCATCGCGGTGCGCAGGCCTCTCACCACCGTGGCCTCTCTTGTTGCGGAGAACAGGCTCCAGACGCACAGGCTCAGTAATTGTGGCTCACGGGCCTAGTTGCTCCGCAGCATGTGGGATCTTCCCAGACCAGGGCTCGAACCCATGTCCCCTGCATTGGCGGGCAGATTCTCAACCACTGTGCCACCAGGGAAGCCCACATGTCCAGTCTTAAACCAGACATTCTGATCCGTTAGACCAGGGATGCCGTTCAGACAATAGCATTTTAAAAAGATGAACCCTCCACCACCCCCCACCACCCCGATTTGGGATACACCCACCCCTTTGGGAACCACTTGATAAGAACATGTCAGAATTCTGCTTCTCTGGACCTAAGTGAGTTTACCCAAATTTAGAAAGTTTGTCCTCAGATAACCTCTCTCATACCCCCATAGTGTGACATTGGACAAATTATTGGAAGCTCTTCGAGTCCCATTTTCCTCATCTGTAAAGCTGCTCCAGGTTATTAAGGCCATTGACTGACACAGTGAACATAAAAGCGGGATCCTGGCGCGTTGCAGGCCTGCGGCAAAGGTTTTTCTTCTCACTATCCTCTCCAGCTGTAAGATGCTAGATCGTCTTCTTCCCGGTTCACCTCGTTCTCCCTCCCTCAGCCCTCTCTCAGTCATGTTTCCTTGGTTGTTTTTATCTTTCTGAATTTTACCTACTTTTTCTGGCTCCATGGCTTGGTTTTTCCAGAGCTTTTCTGGTGGAGTCTTCCCTCTCTGTGCAGTGGGAGGGACAGGCATGACCGGCATGCCATGGGGGGATCCTGGATGAGTGGACCCCCCTTGTCTTCTCCCCCAGACGTCTCCAGTGACAGCCCGGACACTGGAAACTCTGATTCGATTGGCCACGGCCCACGCCAAGGCCCGCATGAGCAAGACCGTGGACCTGCAGGACGCAGAGGAGGCTGTGGAGCTGGTCCAGTACGCTTACTTCAAGAAGGTGAGCATCCAGGTGCTGGGCCTGAGGCGCCTCTGAGTGAATTGTCGGTGCTCGCGCCTCACAGCCGTGCACGGTTGACGCCTGTATCTGGGTTGTTGGCAGAAAGCAGCGTCTTTCCACTGGCCTCCCCCTGACTTAATCTCTTTGCTAGCATGGGGGTTGTCTTAAATTTAAATTAAACACCTGATCTATAAAGAAATGAATTGTTTTCCACCTAACCATTATGGGATAAACTTTTTTCCATTCATTTCTGTATTCAGTGAATGCTCCTTGAGCACATACTATGAGAAGGGTATGGCACCCAGCTTCCAGCAGATTTAAGGATGGGTCGCAGCCGACCCCCTGCCCCTGGTCCTGGACTCAGGAATGAGAGAGGCCAGGTCATCAGACCCAGAGAGTCACTGCTATCGATGGTGCAGGAGGGACTGTTCTTTACTCAGTCCCCGGCATCTGTGACCCTCCTGCCCACCCACGTGTGGCTTGGTCCTAGGTTCTCGAGAAGGAGAAGAAACGTAAGAAGCAAAGTGAGGATGAATCGGAGACAGAAGATGAAGCAGAGAAAAGCCAGGAGGACCAAGAGCAGAAGAGGAAGAGGTCGGATGGGGCGCAGAGGAAGGAGATGAAAGACTTAGATTAGGGCTGGGGAGGGGCGGAGGGGGACAGGGCTGCGGGGAAGGGTGACCAGACCAATGCTGCAGTGAGTCAGAGGGTGGAGGTGACTCGAGCAGAGAGGGTGACAGCCCCCTTTGTCCTCGGTGTGAAGCTTTTGGCCTCTTTCCTGCTAGGGAAGGGCTAAGTAGAGGAGCAGTAACCCGCTCGGAGGCTGTTGAGTCCACTTTTCAGAAGTCTTTCCTCCAGGTTATTTTCTCCTCTCACACCTGTGGTTGAATTTATGAGGGTGGGCGACAGGGAAAGAGCATTGGGAAGCAGGGCCTGCTTGTGTTCTAGTCCAGAGACTTTTGGTCTCTTTCAGAAAAGGCAGCAGTTTGTACAGGCCTGGGCCTAGTGTTCCATTTGGACTGTAGATGGTTCTCTGTGGTCAGAGGTGCAGGACAGAGCTCACCAAAGCCCGTCTCTTAACTGCTGTGGGCATTTTAGGAGGAAGACCCGTCACTCGGATGCCAAGGATGGGGACTCCTATGACCCCTACGACTTCAGCGACACGGAGGAGGAGATGCCTCAGGGTAAGCGAGCGGCCCCTAGTGGTACAGAGGTGGTCCCTGACTGCTGACCCTTCAGTGCTCTGCCTATTGCGTTTGCTGGTGGGCTCCCAGTGGGCTCCCCCCTTGGGACCCTGTGTCTAAGAGGTTTGTCCATGAGAATCCCAGGAAACTCAGTCAGAACTTTGGAAATAAGCTTTGCCCCCTTGTCTGCTTCCTCCCTGGTGAATTGTGCTCTTTGCCAAGCCTGGCGTGGGCGTCCCAGATCCCGTTTGCTGAGGGTCCCCTGCCTGACTTGAGGCCTTTCTCCCCGCCTGCCCTGGATGGCCCCGAGGGCCCCAGGAGTGAGTGTTGCAGGCTCATGAGGGCGGGGTTGGAGAGGGGCCTCTGGGGTCTGTGGACATGGCTTCACCTTGTTGTCCTCCCACTCTCTGCAACCCTTTCCCCCTCAAGTGCACACTCCAAAGGCGACAGACTCACAGGAGACCAAGGAGTCCCAGAAGGTGGAGTTGAGTGAATCCAGGTGAGTAGGGAAGACCTCTCCCTGGGATGGTAGGAAAAAAGCTGTTATCAATGGAGCTCAGAACTAGAGGCCCGAGGGTTTTTAGAACATTTTCTATTCTGATGATAATTTCGAACTTGAAAAAAGTTGCAAAAATAGTGTAAAGAACTCTTTACACTCTTTACTCAGAATCCCCAGTTGTTTATGTTTTACCATTTGCTTTATAAATAATTCTCTCTGTGGGAATTTTAAATCGATACCCTTGTGAGTTCAGGAAGAAGGGTCGTAGAACAAGGACAGAAGTTTTGTCTTACTGTAACCTTGGGTTCCTCTCAGTAGGAGATACATATACATATATATATATATATATATATATATATATGTTTTTTTTTTCTCTTCACTGAACTGTTGTCATTTGTTCTGAGATAAAGAATTTTTACCACTAGAGGTTCAGAAGCAGTTTTGTCTATAAATTTTATGTTTCCTGGATATCAAAGTAAGTCCACGGCTAAGGTTTGCTTTTTTCTTTTAATACCTGAACAGACTCAACACAGTGTCTTCACTGAAAAAAGTTTGAACAAATTGAAAAGTATTTAGGAAAAAACATTAAGATCAAGTATATTTCCATCCCCCAGGACAACCATTGAACTATATCTTAAAGCACTTTCTGAATCAGCTCATGGAGATCTCTTTTCAGTGACTGCAGGGTTTCCATAGTATGGATGTGTAAATTTTTATTTTTGTTTTCTAATGGTGGACATTTACCCTTCATAAGACTGCTGTTTACAGTAAAACATTCTTAACATTTATCACTGTGCAGTGGTGGGGGAAGAGCTGTGGGGTTTGTTTCTAGGAATGGATTACTGGGGTCAAAGGAGATGCACTTTAAAATTGTAGTACATGTGACTAACTTGCCTCCCAAAGATGCCATCCAAGTTTGCGTTTCTGCGGATGGTACATGGATGCCAGTTTCCCATATGCTCAGAGGCCTCTGGTTTTTAAAATGCTGTTATTTCTCGCTGTGCAGGAAGCTCTGTAATACAACAGCTTAGCTTTAAGGGGGAAGCTCGGGCGTGGAGCGGCCATCCGGGGCGGGCTGTGCAGTTGGAGGATGCCTGTGCGGATGGACCCCAGCACCGATCTGGCCTGAGAGCATGTGGGCCACTTCCTGCTCCTTCACCCTTTCTCTCCTGTCCTGGGCAGGTTGAAGGCCTTCAAGGTGGCCCTCCTGGAGGTGTTCCGGGAAGCTCACGCACAGTCGGTGGGCATGAATCGCCTCACAGAATCCATCAATCAGGACAACGAAGAGCCCTTCTCCTCTGCGGAGATCCAGGCTGCGCTGAGCAGGATGCAGGATGACAACCAGGTCATGGTCTCCGAGGGCATCGTCTTCCTCATCTGAGGGCCCTCGTCTGTGGACTGTGGGGTTCGGCCAAGAAAGTTTCTTCCCGTTTCCTCCTCCCCCTCCCCCCAGCCTATGCGTTCATTCCCTGAATGTCAGTGTTGAATTGAACTGAAGTGGAGGACGGGTGACCAAGCGGAGTCAGGACTTGGTGGAAGCCTGGGGATGGGTCATGAAAGCTGCTTTGGGGTAAAGAGAAGAAGGTGGGCAGGATGAAGACAATCTTCACTGCAAAAGACTGGACCACACTCCTCATGGCCCCTCCCCAAACAAGCCACACCATTGTTCGCTGTAGATAACATGACTTCTGAGTATTTTGGGGGGCACAGTTGGTTTCTGTTCATCCTTTCTGTGTTGGCTTTTTATCCCCCCACCCCCGAGCACTTTGGTCTAGAACAGACTTTGGGTGGTTGTGTGCTGATGGAGAAAAGCTCTGAGGCAAGTCCTAAGGCCAAGAAAGCTTGCTTTGCAGTAGCACTAGTTAAGACTTATACGTACTTTTGACTCAAATATCCAAGACGTTGAATAAACTTACCCATTGTGACCTTAATACTGTGTGATTTTATGGACATATTTGTGTTTTTTTTCCTTGAATGCTCTTCCCTGCGGGCTGGGCTGCCCGCGTTTGGACTGAGTCACCACAAGGTGGCAGCAGGCAACTGCACTCTGGGGGTTAGGCCTCTGGGCATCAGGGATGCCAGCATTTATTGGTTAAAGCTGCAAACCCAAACAGTCGCAGGAGGCCAGTGAGTGAAAGTCCAGGAGGGTTGACCCTTTACCTGGCTTTTCTGAGCAGGAATCAAAGCCCCTTCATGGAGAATAATACCCAATACATCAGATGCCTCAAAATCATGTGAATTCTTGCCCGTTAAGAGATCCCCTTACAGGAGCGTTATGAAACGTTTTTAAGATTTTTTTTTTGATGTGGACCATTTTTAAAGTCTTTATTGAATTTGTTACAATATTGCTTCTGTTTTGTGCTTTGGTTTTTTGGCTGAGAGGCATGTGGGATCTTAGCTCCCTGACCAGGGATGGAACCTGCACCCCCTGCCTTGGAAGGCGAAGTCTTAACCCCCCAGACCGCCAGGGAAGTCCCCTTATGAAACCTCTTAACACCCGTTGTCCAGCCCTTAGGGTCTGTTAGTTTGTTTGCACAGAAGTTTGTGGAGGGGCCAGGGCGGGACTTCTATCCCCTGTATGGTTTAGGTAGCTTCTGAAGAACTTTTGAGGTTACTTAAATAAAAAGAAAAAGTGTGACTTGATGAGGGGCCTGGGTCACAAGGATTGGAGGCTGCTCTGAGGAGAGGCTGTGCAGGGCGGAGAGGCTGTGCAGGTTCCCAGCCGTAAGATCCGCGAGCTGCTTCCTCCCCCTTGTCGCTGAGGGCAGCCCGTTACCCTGAGGCCATGAGGCAGTAGGTGAGAGTTCAGGGTCATCTTCCTGTTTTTTCCACAGATGTGAAATCCAAGTCCTGTTGGGAGAGCTCTAGAGAGTACAGTCCAAGGAGCGGGCAGTGGTGCCAGCGGAGGAACTGGACACAGTTGCACACCGACAGTGAGTCCTGCGTTGTGCTGGGTGCAAATGGAGGACCTGATGCCCTGGAGGCCGCCAGGCTGGGGGTATATATATGTCTAATGTGTCAGTGAAAAGTTGAAAACTGCAAAATATGATTTATATGCCGAATGAGAGCACACACAGAGCAGAAGGAACTGAGGGGCCATGAGAGTATCAGGAGGAGGTGGGAGCTTCCGATGGGGTGCTGTAGGAAGAGGAGCTCGGGGCTTTTAGGGTCCCCTCAGATGAGCATTTCCGGAAAGGCCAAACACTTTGTCAATAGGACTTTTGTCCTCTCTCCTTCACACCTGAAGAAACTGAGGCACAGGGTGGGAGAGTAATTAGGTGCACACCGGATTCAGCCACAGCTGTAATGCCACGTATAGCCACAAGAATGGAAGGTAGCAGAGTGTATTCAGTCGTCAAAAGGGATGTCAATTGTACTAAATAACCTGACTCTTAGGAACTCAGTGAATCTTCACGTTGACCTTCTAAAAACTTGTGTGTGTTGTTTCCCAACTTATAGCAACATAAGAAAGTTGCTAAGCATTTAAAGGAAATATTCCTACTCATTGTCCAGAGGCCCCCTCTTCCTGCTGCAGGGACATGAACGAGGCTGCTGGGCAGGGGCGAACTGGTCTGCGGGTCAGTGTCCCCTGAGGGCATCACTGTGGCTTCGCAGAGATCAGAGTGGTGGCCCCGATTCACCAGGAAAAAAAAAAAAAATACACGCTTCCTTATCCACGTGCTTCCTTCCAAAAGAGAAGTCTGTTTCCATTTAGGTTTGCCATCTGAAAGAGTTCAAATAATTTGTGGGGCTTTGAGAAATCAGTTGTATCTTGAAAAATTTTATGCTTAGTCTGTAACCCTCCTGGATAAACGAAGTGTCAGTATGAGAGAGTTGTCAAAACAGACAATTGGTAAGTGTGGCTGGAATCTAGTCCTCTGCCGCTTACCGAATAACTTCAAGTGTTGAACTGCTGGTTAATTCATCTGTAAAAGGGGGATAATTCCTGCCTTTGCAGGGTGCTTGTGAGGTGACTGAGGGCAGCTGGTAGGTGCTGGCCGGCAGGGAAATACTCCATGGTACCGCCATTATCACCGCAAATTCCTGGTTTCACTAAAACAAAGCGATTCATTTTGATGTGTTTTAAAGAACCCACAATCCTTTGATCAAAACCGTTTAAAACGATTTCCCCATGTTGAATCCCCGAGCTCGGTCCCCTTCCCTGCCTTTCCACGCTTTCCTCGATGGTTCCGGTCCTTCGGTCCCTGTGG
Organism: Balaenoptera musculus; assembly: GCF_009873245.2. NCBI lineage: Eukaryota > Metazoa > Chordata > Mammalia > Artiodactyla > Balaenopteridae > Balaenoptera > Balaenoptera musculus. The sequence continues at coordinate 25,278,724 of NC_045795.1, forward strand.
CTCTGACTCAGGCCCGTCTTGCGGGGAGGAGCTGTGCCTCGGCTTGTGACAGTGGGCTCTTGAGCCGTCTCCCAGGGACGGAAGCCTGCCCAGGGTGGGCAGTGTCACCTCAGGCCTCAGAAGAGCCCTGCAAGGTGGGGTCATCAGGACAACAAGGAGGAGGAAGAAAAAGAGGAGAAGGGCTCCCCGAAACCAAAGAATCAATAGGTTGTCCTCTTCTCATTTTCCCTGAGTTTTCAAACTACACCAGTTGTCCTACTGACTCCAGACTTTTTCTGGGGTGAAGTTTCCCCAAAGGGTGTGGTTCGTGGAATCAGGCAGGTGCCAGGGTCACCTGTGTGCTGGCTGCCCGTCTGTTCCATCCTCACACCAGCTCTGAGTCCTTCCCTCCCCGCAGCTTCTCCCCTCCCTCCCCAGGAGCCGGGTGCCACCACTTCTGCCCCCCAGGAGGGGAGAGGGGAGGTGGGGCGTTTTGCCCTGGCTCTGGATGCACAGGAAATCTCCCCGGAGAGCCTAACGCTGGCAGAGGAAGTGAGCCCTGCGCTGGGCAGCAGGGGCCCTGCGTTTGAGTTCCTTTCTGGCTGTAAGTGGCTGATTAACGTGCCAGGCTGGCCAAGCCACTTCCTTATTGGTTTCTTTATCTGGAAAAGGAGGTGGTTGAACTAGGTGATTTCTGAGGTCCCTTCTGGTAATGCATGAGACACCCAGTGTCATTTCTACCCAGAAGACACGTTAGTCCTGGCAGGCAGGTCAGAATGAGTCTATCATCCTGTTAAACATACTTTTTGAGGATAGTAATATTTGTGCTTCTCGATTTTGTGGATGGAACTCCAGTATGTTTCCAATTATCTCAAGGAATTGTATTTAATTCCTAGAAAAAATTTAGAATAAAATTAATTTTTGTTTAACCCCATTTTAATTTGCTGAAATATAAGCCTAGTTCCTTTTCTTTTTTGGGTCTGCTGCCTCGGTGATGAATGCTGGTTTCTGCCTGGTCCATTATTAACCACATGGAATACTACCTCATTCTCTTCAGTGTTTCCTCAAGGGAGAGAATTAAGATTCTAAATTCTTTTCCTAAATATTTTTACTATGAAATTCTGAGTATTTTTCCATAGCCTGGAGGAGGATATTAGCCTCTGCTAAGAATTACCCTTCTGATAATAGTTCTCCCAGCAAGTACTCTTGTAGCAAGCTAAGCCTTCTTACATTTAAGTTTCTAACATTTAACCTTGACATAGAAAGGTCAGCTTGTGCTGCTATTCTACTAATTTAAGTAGATGGAGTCCTGAATGAGAGCGATGACAGAGCTGGTAAAATCTCCAAAAACATAGCCTAAAGTTGGAATTTAGAACTATGGACATAGTTCTATTTTTAAAAACTATAATTATGACTAATAAAACAACATGGAATATTTAGGAAAACAGAGAACAAAAAATTATCTTACCACCCTAATATAACTACTATAATTTACTTTTGGTGAACTTTAAAACCAGTTTTAAAGGTGACACTTCACAACATATCCAGTGGTATCAGCAAGTTACAGATCAGGTGTTTTGAGACTGAGATTCATATACAACAGGAATTTAGGGATTAGTAGTTTTAAAACTTCGAACTGAAAGTCAGATTTCTGAAAATCTTACTACAGGAGAAGTGCAAAAATTCAAACTGTCACGTTGAACTTTGATGATAAAAAAAAAACTAAGCAAGTTAGAGTTAACCTAGGCATGCTGTTCCAAGCTCCCAAGCAAACTCTGACTCCCAGAAACATCTTCTTTGTGCACTTGGTGATTGGGACGGGTGAGAAGGGGTTGGCCCTGCTAATAACAACTGTCATGGTTAAAGACTTACTATAGACTAGGCACCACATAAATTATCTCAATAAATCTTCCCTGCAATCCTGTGAGGTGGGTTTTATGATCTGAATTTTATAGAGGAGGGAATAGGTTTAGAGTAAGATTACATAGTTTGCCCAGGGTCTCGTGGCTAGTTGATGGTGGATTCTAGATCCAAACCCAGGGCCATTTGATTTTTGTTTTAAATTTTATTGAAGTATTGTTGATTTACAATGTTGTGTTAATTTCTGCTGTATAGCACAGTATTCAGTTATACATATATTTACATTCTTTTTCTTTTATTTTTTTGGCTGTGCCATATGGCTTATAGGATCTTAGTTCCCTGACCAGAGATTGAACCCGTGCCCCCTGCAGTGGAAGCGTGGAGTCCTAACCACTGGACCACCAGGGAAGTCCCTATACATTCTTTTTCATATTCTTTTCCATTACAGTTTATTGGATATCACTTCCACTCCCACTCTCACATTTTTAAAATTGCCAAATTTACTCTGGTTAGAATTTGAAATTAATTTTTATGATCTCATACCATTCACTTCTCATATCATACCTTCAGTAACACTTGCAATTCAGTGATACGTAAGTGGCTTAGAAATTCTTCCTATCGTTACACATAGCAAATGCAGAAAAGGCAACTTTCTACCACTATATAATCTTTGAGAACCAGAGGTAAAAAGTTGGTAGAGTGAGGCATCTTAAGAGCTGTCATTGAAACCATCTGGCTGCTTGTTCCTTTATCTTGTTAATACACCGATAAATGTGTGTAAGACAATGTGCAAAGGCTAAAAAGTGTTCAGAATAAAAAAAAAAAAGAAAATAGAAGATTGGTTTCATTTCCCATCCTCTTCAAAGGATGGGCAGAGTGGCTCAGGTGTCCTGACTCCAGGGCAGGTGTCGCTTGGAAGATGCTGCTCACCCTGCAAGTCTGGTCCTCTGACAACTCCTCACTCCCCACCATGCCCTGGGTGCCTGTGTTTCAAATTTTCTCCATCCGGCATCTGGAGAAAGTTATTTATCCTTCTCTGGGCTCAGAATCGAAGGCCTGGGTTTGAATTTCAGCTCTGCTATTTAATAGCTGTGTGGCTTTGGACAGTTTCCATGCACTCTGTCTCAATTTCTTAACCTGTGAAATGGAGAGATTTATGGGTTTGTTGTGTGAATCAGATAAAATCGTGGACATGAAAATGCTTTGTAAGCTGTGTGGCTTTATCTACCATGTAAGGCTATTAATATTATAATTATTTTCCTCCCCTGGCAGCATTTTGTTAAAGAGAAAAATGGCCCTGGAAGAGCTGGAGAGAGGGATCCCTTTATTTGCAGGTGGAGACTAGGGGGAGTCAAGAAGCCTGGGTCCAGGCAAGCCTCCCCCGCCGGGTCTGTCTGTAGGAAAGCCATCCAACGCCCTCATCAGCGAGAGGGTTGGACCAGATTACTCCCGAAAGCCATGATGGAGTCAGAAAGCAAAGAGAAAGAGTCATCTCCCTTGTCTTAATGGCTAATCTAACCTGGGTGCTAGGTGAAGGGGTGCTCTGGACACCTGTGGGTGTGAGAGGGTCACAGGACAGGGAAGTCAGCAGTGGGGTCCCCTCTGGTTCCTTGCTTGGCATAAAACCTGCGTGATGGACATGGTCGTGTGCGATTTACAGGAAGCCGTCTCTCCAGTTCAGATGAGTCCTCAGGTCTGCACGGCCAAGAACCTTCTGAGTCCTCGTTTTCACTTCATGTCCTTTCCCGCTACCTTCCTTTGATCTCCAGCTGGACAAAAGCAGCAGAGCAGCTTTGGGATGAGCCCCGCCCACTGGGAGCACTTGCTCTCTGTTCCGCCCCTTCCGCTTTCCTTCCCGCCTCCCTCCCCTCTTCTCTCTATTGATTTCCTTCTCCTCCACCTTCTCCTTCACGCGTCCGTCATCCCCTTGCCTCAGCAAGGATGAAGAACTGTCTCTCACAGGAAACCCATTTCATCCTGTCGTTCTACAGCGTTTCTAGGAACACTAGGAGAACCCCGAGATTCATTCGTCCTTCTGAGTCAGTCCACGCAAGAGTGAAAGTGACACATTTCTCAGAAGTGTGGTTGTTTCAGTGCCTTTCTTTCCGGTCCACCTCCTCTCCATTTTATTCTCTTGTTAACCTGTATTTTCATGGGAAACATGCAGTGATGACACAGAATTATTCGAATTGAGTCATGCGATTGCTTTCCAGAAAAAGAGGAAAAAACTGAAGCTATGTTACTCCCTACCCCCAACAGATATGCACACACAAAAACACTCACACATGTGTGTGCACTCACACACACCTCTACTCCTAAGACTGAGATTGTGGTTGTGTTTAGTTAAAATATCAGTACATATTTTTTTTGGTTTTCATAGGATCCCCAAATTGGAAGAGAACTTGGAGATGGTCCAGTTCAAACAGAACCCCCTGGTGTACCATTCCTCTCTGGAATGTCACTACCATATGTTTATCAAGCTTTAGTGTGACCTTCTGGTGACTGTCCAATCCCTCTCCCTTTTAAAAATTTTCTAAATACTTGAAAATAATATTCTGTGTAAGTTTTCTTTTCTCCAAAATATCACCCTTTAATTAAGATTTTTTAAAAGTTATCTGATCTATTAGGAATTGAAAGTAATGAAGGAGAGGAAAAACTTTCTCCTCTACCCTCCTGGGTTTAGTCCCTGGGGTCCTGCAAATTAAACTGACAAAACCAGATTACCAGAGAAAGAATTTATTATGTGTGCATACAGAGGCCTTTGTAGGAAAGAAGTGAAGATTCAAAGAAGCAGTTAGACTCAGCAGCTTAGATTACCATTTTAACAAAGAGTCATAAACTGTGGATAGATAATGAGACAAAGGAAGGAGGGAGTGTTGAACTTCTAGGGGAAGTAGATTAAGGGAAGGTAAGTATATGGGGGAAGCTAATCAAAGATAAGGGTTATTTAGTAAGGTTTATTATGCAGACTCAAGTTAGTACCTTTTCCATCCATAAGAGTTGTCCCCCTCTTTCTAATATGTAAACTTCCTTTACAAATGGAAAATTGTTACCTTTACAAAAGGAAATTTATGCCTGGTTTTTAGACAGAAAGGGGGAAGGCGGAGAGCTTTTCCTGAGTCTGCTGTTTCTCAATTGCCTTCAGCTCAAATTAATCCTTATGCCAAAGTGGCACCTTTTGTGGTGGCATATTCTGATCTCCCTCTTCAGCGAGAAACTGGGTGGAAGAAGAAAATGTTCATACTAAGAGCTTATGAACATTAAATTAAATCGGGTCAAATGAGTAAGTATTCACTGAGCACCAGCCATGGGTAGTGTATTTGCTGGGATGGGGGTGTGCAGAAGCCACGGGTGTCTCCTTTAAAGAGTTTAAGATCCAGAGAGCAGGTTAGGAACAATCATTTGAAAACTTAAAAAGCCAAAGCACATACAAATAGCCGTTCAAGTGGACAGTAGAAAAGTTGTCTCTAGTAATTGCTAAATGAAATTCCATGAGAGCAAGTGGAGAGTTCAGAAGAGGGACAGACACTAGTGGGTTTTGGGTCAGAGGAGACAGACTTTGAGGAAGAGTCCAGGAGTTTGGGTAGAGCCTAAATGAGCAGAAGAACTGAAATGAACTTTCCAGGAAAAAGGACCTGGCCTGCGGAGGATGAGGCCTCAGAAATACAACACATTTTGTGGCGCAGAAGCTGGAAAATGAGGTTCTTTCATGTGGAATGTTTGGGAAGGTGACTTTAACAAACTAGGTTAGGGCCATGCATCAGATTTAGGCCAATGTCTAAGGAACTGGTCATCCAACCCAGAGGCAAGAGTAGAGTGTAAGCTCATCTTTCTGGGGCAAGACCCTCCACCCCAGTTCACCACCCCAGAACTTTGTGGGTTGTCAGCATGGGACTGGGGGAAAGTCCAGGAGCAAACGTTGCTGATCCCTGGTTCCTGTACGACCCTGGTGGAAACAGCTGAGGGTTTTCGTCGGAGGAAGCCAGTAACACTGGACAGCATTTGACAGACACCCACTCGGGCTTTCCCTGGGCATGGAGCTCTGGTAGTCAGTTGACTAATTCCATTCACCTCAATGCAGGAAATTGTTGAATAGCTTGGCTGATGAGTAAGTGAAAGTCTGCACGAAACCCTGAGTTGCCTGTAGCTCGCCTGTGGGTGGCTCAGTCAGGTCAACCCAAAGCAGCTGCTGCTGAATTTCTACATGGAAAGACCTCAATTTCGTGGTCTCTCCATCCCCACCCTTGCCAAGGAACCTTGCAGAGTAGGAGAAGAGGTGTATGGTTCTTAGTTTCGAGGGAGTGCAGCTCTGAGATTTAAGGCTCTGATTTTCTTATCCCAATCACTTTTCAAGTGTACTTGACTCTCAATTTCTCAGCTTCAGAAAATGGAATGTGTCCAGTGACCCCTGCTGTAATTTTATAGGAAATCCCGCACTTTCTTTAATGTTCCCTAAAGCAGTGCAGCCCAGACTCATGTGATGAGAATCACTTGGAAATCTTGTAAAAGGCGGAGGTCTGATTCATAGGTTTGGGGTGAGGGCCCAAGATTCTGCATTTATTTTTTGCATATATTTTCAGGCTTTTTTCTGAGCGTACATTTATTTAGACATATACACACACATACAAATATACATATACATGTACATAGTGTGTTTGTGTCTACATCAAAGGAATGTCATGCTTTATATGAAGAACCGTATCTTAATATTTTCAAAAATTGTTACAAAAGAGGTATTTTTAAAGTTTTTACATTTTCTTGGAAAGAAATTTCTAGTGGCTACATAGGTTTTATCATATATACACGCTAACAACTCACTGAACTATCAACATTATTCTACTGTTAGAAATCTAGGGTGTTTTCAATTTTCCCACACTGAATATCCTTGTATGTGGATCTTCGGGTACTTCTCTATTTCCTTAGAACAAATCCCAGGGGTAGAACATTTTTTTTAGGTTTTTGCTTCATATTATTAAATACCCTACAAAAGTTGTACCAATACACTCCCAGCCGTAATACCTGAAAGTGCCCCTTTTTCCTATTCTCCTATTAATATGCATGGTTAAAAATCTATGCCAGTTTGATAGCCTAAATATGGAATTCTATTTTAGTTTGCATTCGTTTGATTGCTTTTGAGGTTAAACTGGGTTTTTTTTCACATATTTATTATCTATTTTCTTCTAATGCAAACTTTGCTACTTTTTCTTTTTTCAAATTGAGGTGTAATCGACATGTTATATTAGTTTCAGGTATAAAACAATGATTCTATATTTGTATATATTGTGAAATGATCACCACGGTAAGTCTGGTTAACAACCATCAACTGAGATTCTGCCTTTTTAACAAGTTCCCAGGTCCTAGCAAGCTAGATGGCAGGGGTGGGGCTGGTGCTTACTTTCTCATTCCAAATTCTTGTTGACCCATTTCTGCTGCTTCCTCTCCTGAGGCTGCCTTTTCTTTCCACATCTCTTTGCTGCTGTGTGGACATCATAGGACTGTTTTGCATGTAAAGAATTTTATTTTAGGTGTGGTAATAATGGAAGAGAATTAAGGCACAATGTAGACATGGAAACAATTTGAATACTAGGCTCATGACTCTTTAGTTCCCTTGCTGTGTCAGCTACTGAAGTTTCCAACTGGCATCTCTCTCCATTTCTCTTATCTCTGGTGGTAACTCAAGTTCTTGTTATTTGTACGTGTAGTGATTTCCTTCTCTATTTCCACCCTGGAAGAATAGAACTTCCCTCTCTGTGTTTACCCTGGATAGAGATAGGCTCTATCTTTGCACTTCCAAAAAGGCCCAAGGTAAGTTCTCTCCAAAACAGAAGTGCCATTTTGTCTAACATGAAGTTCATGGCACTCCTGGATAGAGGAAACTGTCATGATGATTTTCTTCTTTTATGGATAGTACTTTTATTTTTCTTCTTCTTATCCATGTTAAGTACCCAGCATGGCGACTGGCACAGAGTGGGCACTTAATAAATGGTGTTTTTGTTAATAAGGAGATAAAATTCTTGTGCAAATAGCTCCACGGTTCATAGAATAGATTCAGAATTGAGGGGTTCTGCTTTTGATCTGGAACTTTCTCCAGTGACCTCAACCCTATTCCATCCAGGGTTCTCACGCAGCACTCTGGGAAACTCCTTTCCTAAGTTTTCCCCCAACCTGATACTTTTCTTCTTTTTCAGCTTTTGCCTCCAATCCCCTCCCTTCATTTCTGTCCCCTGTAACTCTTTCATAGATTCTTCACCTTTTCATCAGAAGATCAGGAATTATACTGTTTTTTAGGCAATAAACAGATACACACACACCCACCCCCACGGAGGGAGGGAGGGAAGGAGGGAGGATGGGAGGGAGAGAGAGAGAGAGAGAAGGCTTCTGTGTCTAAGCCCCAAATAATTCCTATGCCCACAAACATTGGCATATGAAGACCCTGGCACAGCATTTTCATCTGAAAAATAATCATTGTAATGAACTCTGATTTTTAACCCAAAAGTAAAGCTGTTTTGTTCTTGAAAATCTTTTCACAGTGGAAATATGTTGACTTTAAAAAAAAAAGAATTGGTTGCTATGGAGTGTGATTTTATGGAGGTTCTATTAAGTACATAATGGGTTTGAATATTTGACTCAAACAAATAGGTAAAAATGAAGTAATGGATGCAAAGAATCCTGAAACTGGAAACAGTCTTTTGTATTAAAAGGGGGAAAAAAAAGAATTATGTGGATTTGTAGGGTCTGTGGCTTTATAGTTATAAGGATGCTCCATGTTTTTTCTTCAATAGGGGATGGAGAAGTAGGGTTATGAAAGGGAATGGGACATGGACTTTCTAAATGATCTAGGGACTGAAAAGGCAAATAAACCTTATATTTAATTAGATTGAATAGCCTGAAAGGAGGAAGAATTTTTGTGCTTGATGAGGAGGAGAGCTGCAAGAAGGTTGGGAATAAAAGCCATAATGCTTTGAGGCCATTCTGACCTAATGTTTTAACCCATATTCAGAGGGTCTGACTCTAACATAAATGAATCAGTGCTTCAGGGAAATTAGAAAGGCGTGTTTTAATTTCATTTAGAAAAAAGACTGGAGTTAAAGTAAATTATATACTAATAGCTTTTGTTTGGTGAATAAGATAGTGAATGATAATAAGAATGATAATGATAATAAGATAGTGATTATTTTTTGCATTTAATTCTTTATCAATATTCTTTAAACCTGTTATATGATAACATTGTTTAACTGGCTATTTTAATGAGGAGTCAGAGCTCTGATAAACAGTGAAAATAAGCAGAAAATCCTGTAAAATTTTTAAGGTCTCTCTCAGTCAGTTTAGACTAGGATGAAACACTTCCATTTAGAGAGAGAAAGAATGGGAGATGCACGCAGTAGTTTTGATGTTACAGCCTTGAAATCCTGTTTGGCTAACATTCTGGGACTTCCATAGCCAGGGCATGTGGGATGTGCTTTGATCAGACCCAGATTCTGCTTTTTGAGCAGGGCTCACCTCCCTAGTACTCTTTGTGGTTGCTGGCTCCACCCAGCTGGGAGGTTTCCCCCCCAATATGCTCTTTGGCCGCATCTGAAATAGTGATGGCAAGTATAACTCTCCCTCTCTTGATTTAATGGTAGATTACTAGAACTCTACCCTTACACTTTTTTTCTGAATCCTTTTACCTACGTAAAGGAATTTCCAGATGCTTCATTTTGATTCCCGCTTGTGGGGAATGTATTTGGTTGAAAGGTTTTACTGGGCACTTCTACCTCAGAGGCTTTTCCAATCGTATCTTTTGCTTCGGGGGGATAGAAATAGTTGTGTTTTTTCCAACCTTGCAAGGCTCTGAATTTCTGGACTGTCTTCATTCTCTTTCATTTTTGTTTGCAAACCTGCCTACTCTTTCCTGAGCTCATGTCTTTCTTGTGTTACCTCACCAAATGCAGACAATAACCTCCAACACACATAGCTGGCATTCTGTTTCCAATGTCCTCCTTTAGAGCTCTTATTGGACCTCTAGGTACAATATCTGCCTCTCAAGTTACTGCAGGCAATAATTTTACCAAATGTTTTGCCATTCATAACATTGGTCATCATTTATCTAGCTTCCAATTTCATTGCCATCACAGCCTACCACCTGACCACCATGGAAAATGCCACCGTTTCAGCCTTTTGCCGTGGAAGCCCCTCACTTCTAGGCATCGATTTCTGTATCCACATGTATACTGCTAGGTTGTGCCAGCATTTCTTGATTAGACTCCCTTTTCTTTCTTTCTTTCTTTCAAGTTGGTCCAATTTTAGTGAAATCTGTTACAGAAGAAAATTCAAATAGGAACCACTGTCTGTGGTTTTAAGGCCTATAGAAATCTGAATTATGTTTTACTGCAAAATAATGTATAATACATTAAATCAAACTACGGTGTAAAAAGATTTTATTTATGAATGTATGTCCTCATTAAATTAAATATTTGGAAATGTTTAGACTCCCCTTTCTTGAATGAAGATGAAACCTCTTGAGGGTTGGATTTGTAAAACTAAATGTGTTCATTTAGCTATCAATATCCCCAACAATCCCATGTCGTTATCTTACTTATTGGTTAATATACGTGTGTTTGCTTTCGTTCCATAACTATATTTTAAAATCATTAAGGTAGAGACTCTACTAGTACAGTCTATTACCTGTAATGCAGCACGGCTTCCAGAACATGGGAGGGCATACAAAAATCTTGCTAAATTGGATGTTTGAACAGCTGTAATATTTTACGGACATGAGGTTGTGTGTAACTCATTCATACAACTACAGAGTTTCCTGCTGTCTTTTTCTGTGGGCCCTTGGAACTGTGTGTAGAGCGCTGTAGCTGTCGGTGTGTTGAATGATAGCTCCACTTGGATTATTGAAACTCTTAAAGCCAGCAGCAGCTTGGGCCACAAGTGGTACAGGGCCGGTTAGTGCAGGGCTTCCACCATAATCAGCTGTGTGTTCATCATATATTTATTACTGGGTCCCCAAATGTTAGCCCATGATTTACAGTATAAGAAGGGTTTATCATTGTTAGACAAAACAATGATCTGGATCCATTGATGGAATTCAAACTTGGTGATGGTTGATTACTAGTTTGACATCCTGATAAGTTAGTTATTTTTACCTTGATGGGGGAAAACTTATGTGACCATTGGGCACATAAAAAATCAATGTTGCTTCCTTCTTACATTAAAAAAAAGTTATTTAATTTTCTCTGCAACCAGCAAATCCTTCTGTATTGAATCAGGCATTCTTAATTCAAGGTGATTTCCTTGTTTCTTCTTTCAGGAGAGCTGCTGTGGTCTTCTCTGCATTGAGGTATGGCTCTGCATGGAGAAGAGACTGCCTCAGAAAGTGAGTGATTCAGTCCACTCAACTTAATATGCTTTTAAGGGTCTATTGCACATATTGCTTTGGTAGCTTGTGTGATACAAGCAAATCTGAAAACATGACTCTTGATTTCACGGTGTCAGCTTCACTGAGTATATGGAAGAATGTATCCAGAGAGGCCTTGAAAATTCTCTATATGATGGACTCAGGGCTTCAGTCTGCCCTGAAATGGGTTGCCTAGGGGACTTGTCTTGAAATGGTGTATGCATAGAAAATATACTGTCTTAATTAATTAATTTATTTTAAAATTAATTTTTATTGGGGTTTAGTTGATTTATAATGTTGTGTCAGTTTCTTCTGTATGGCAAAATGAAACAGTTATACATATACATATATCCACTCTTTTTTAGATTCTATTCCCATATAGGCCATTACAGAGTATTGAGTAGAGTTCCCTGTGCTATGCAATAGGTTCTTATCACTTATCTATTTTATATACAGTAGTGTATATACGTCAGTCCCAATCTCCCAATTTATCCCTCCTTCCCTTCCCCCTTGGTAACCATAAGTTTGTTTTCTACAGCTGTGACTCTATTTCTGTTTTGTAAATAAGTTCATTTGTACCACTTTTTTCTTTTTTTAGATTCCACATATAAGTGATATCATATATTTGTTTTTCTCTCTCTGACTTACTTCACTCAGTATGACAATCTCCAGGTCTATCCCTGTTGCTGCAAATGGCATTATTTCATTCTTTTTTATGGCTGAGTAATATTCCATTGTATATATACACTGTCTTAATTTAGATTGTATACTTGGGGATATATATTTAGAGAAGGATGCTGACAGAGATTACTGGGGGGAACTGAAGTTACCCCAAGTCCATGAAGACCCCAGAGAACCATCCTAAAACATATAAGCAAGTGTGAGGTAGACTAAAGATGAGCACAGAGTAACGAGGGAGGGAACGGTGATTCAAGGAGGTCTTCTTAGGGGGGTTACATTGCTGATTGTCCCAGAGGGGAGGTGTAGAGAAGAACGCACAGGCATGGGGAGGAGAAACACGGGTGAAAGACTCGTGATCACAGAAGAATTTTGATCAATCTTGGAGGGGCTTCATGAACCCAAGAGCTGTTTCCTCTTTATTTCCTACATTTAAAGAAAATGGGGCAAACTTGTTCAAGCACGTGATGGGGGAGAGTAACCTTACTCTGCTAGAATGTGCCCTGCCTTATTAACAGAGCTTGTGTAATTTTACCTGATCTTAATGGGCATTAAAAAGTGTAAGTTATTGTTATTTCAGAAATGTCTGTGTATCCCTAGGCTGTAATGCCCGGCATACAGCAAGTGCTTAATAAATGTTGACCTGAACTGAACTAAGATAAATTAACTTTCTGCAGGTCATTTAAAATTACACATCAGAGCATTTAAAGGTTCTACTTGCTAATCCATTTAGTTTAAAAAATCAAACCATCTTCAGTCAGACACAGCCAAAATAATAGTTGTTTATATGTTGTATAAGTAATGATTATCAATCTATTAAACGCTGGTAGGAGTCTAACCATGGGGTTAAAACAGAATTAGTTCAGGGAGACCATGAAACTAACTGCCTGGGGATATAATTTCTGAATCTCTCACTGATGCCATTCATTTCTTTGGTTTTGTTTTTTCCATTCATAAAGTAGAGCTAAAGATAGTCCTCTGTTTAATACCGAGCCTCCTCGAAGGATGACTTATCCACTTAAATCACAGTTCACACTGCATGACTGGAAAGTAGAACATAAGGTGCGTGACTAGAGTTCTTAGCCATTTTGTGGAGGAACGTGAAAGATCATGGCAGCAGTTTGTCACTTGGTTCATCTCTGTAGTACATAAGTTAAGAAATTTGCTGTAGTGTGAAGACAATGGGGGTGGGAGTGGGGCAGAAGAAGAGGAAGATTTGGTTCTTTTTTCATCATCCCTTTTTAGGGTCCCCCTTCGACTCCCCTTCAGGAAGTGGAATAGGAAAAAAAAAAAACACTACATTCGTCAGTAACTCTGGGGCAACCACAAGTTAGACAGTAAGCAGGTCAATTGAAACAAGGACAGAGATTGCTATAAAACCGACAGTGCTCTCGTTGACACCACACGGGCACACACAAGGCAACACAGCACAGAAAGAGCTTCCTGCACGAAGCAGGTGACCAGAGCAAAGTGACAATGACATTGCTGCGTGACATGGCCGTGGTGAGTAGTCAGGATCATTCTTGTGTTGGTACAGTCATCCCTAGGATTTCAGGAAAGCAGATTTCTAAGGAATGATGCTAGATTGGGGTCTTTTGTGGGGTCATTTCTTTAAAAAACAGAGCTGACTTTAATGCTGATCACTGTCTGGTGGAGAAAAAGAAAAAATAACCAGAAATTATAATGGGGTGTAAAACCATAGCTCTTCACCAATGGCTCTGGCATAGCTGGTGTTAGCTTGTGAAGTTCTTGGGGTCACAAACTGGACATGGTCTCTCTTGTGGCCACCATTGTAGAGTTAAGTTGGCCCTCATCTCATGGGGGAGCTTAGCCAGCCTTTTAGGATCTGTACATGTTTATTTTAACCAAGGAAGCTGGGGCCCCAATAGGGGTAATGATTCCCCCAAGACGAGCAGATGACAAGGAGTGCCCTGGATGCAGGGAGTGAAACCACCTGGTGATGCACTTGGACAGCTCCTATGGGAGGGACATTTGCCCCATCTCTGAGAGCTGATCATTTTTGCATTGTCTCCTTCCTCCTGGAGGAGAGGCAGATGTTAATGTGACGGAAATCTACATCCCCTGGGTCTAGAATCTCACCTGGCAGTCGTCAGGTAAGACCTTCGAAGAATTTAAAATACAGCAGCATGAAAGCAGGGCTTGGGAAATCACTCACCATATTATTGGTTTAAATAATCCTTTTCTTCTCTCTTTTTACAAGCCATGCAACTTAAAAGAGCTCGGATTTCATAAAAGATCATGGCATATGGTGATGATAATACTATGTTATATTCATATATTGTTTTAGAGATGGTATGAAATGCAGCCAAGCGCAGTAGTTAGGGGGCATGGGCTTTGGAGTCAGGCAGACCTGGCTTCACCACTTACTAAACGTGGGATTTGGGGTAAGTTACTTAACCTCTCTGTGCATTCTTTTTTTTTTTTTTTTTTTAAAGAAGAGATGATCTTTTTTTAATTTTTTTTTTTTTTATTTTTGTCTGTGTTGGGTCTTCGTTTCTGTGCGAGGGCTTTCTCCAATTGTGGCAAGCGGGGACCACTCTTCATCGCGGGGCGCGGGCCTCTCACTGTCACGGCCTCTCTTGTTGCGGAGCACAGGCTCCAGACGCGCAGGCTCAGTAGTTGTGGCGCACGGACCTAGCTGCTCTGCGGCATGTGGAATCTTCCCAAACCAGGGCTCGAACCCGTGTCCCCTGCATTAGCAGGCAGATTCTCAACCACTGCGCCACCAGGGAAGCCCCTCTGTGCATTCTTATTCGTCTTATCTGTATAGAGGAATAATAATGGTCTCTCCCTCATGGAAGGATTAATCGATATCATTGAGAATGACTAAACCTATTCTCTGAAATAGCAGATATATGCAGGCATGGCTTTTAGTTAACTTGGCCATTTTAATATAACAACCAATAAGGATAGAGAAAGCATTCAATAAATGTTTTTTTTTTTAATTGAAGTAGAGTTGATTTACAATGTTGTATTAGCAACATTGATATATAGCAAGTGATTCAGTTATATATAACTGAATAAATAAACCATAATTTCCATTATGGTTTATTACAGGATATTGAATATAGTTCCCTGTGCTATACAGTACGTCCTTGTTGATTATCTATTTTATATATAGTTGTGTCTATATGTTAATCCCAAACTCCTAATTTATCCCTCCCCCACCCCCTTTCCCCTTTGGTAGCCATAAGTTTGTTCTCTATGTCAGTGAGTCTGTTTCTGTTTTGTAAATATGTTCATTTGTATCATATTTTAGATTCCACATATAAATGATATCATATGGTATTTGTCTTTCTCTTTCTGGTTTACTTCACTTAGTCTGATAATCTCTAGGTCCATCCATGTTACTGCAAATAGCATTATTTCATTCTTTTTTATGGCTTAGTAGTATTCCACTATATATATATATATATATATATATATATATATATATACACACACACCTCATCTTCTTTATCCATTCATCTGTCCATGGACATTTAGGTTGCTTCTATGTCTCAGCTACTGTAAACAGTGCCGCTATGAACATTGGGGTGCATGTATCTTTTTGAACTAGAGTGTTAAATATTAATATTAGTGATGTCATTATTTTTACCTCTGAGTCTCTCACCAATCTAGGGAAGTGGATTGGGATGACTTTCCCCATTGTACAGATGAACAACAGCTCAATGAATTTAAGTGATTTAACATCACTGGATACTGTATGCCCAAGAATGAGGACATGAATCTAGGTTTACTGGCTCCAAGTAATATTCTTTTCCTTGAATGGTTCAGAAGCAAGATTTCTGAATTTAAAGCCATTGTGTTTAAACAAATTTGTTGGATAGTTTTGTGTTCTAAAGCCACGTCTATTTTTGGTTTCTTTGAAGAAATCTGTTGGACTGTCAGCAAGAAACATGACAGGGCAAAGGACATTAGAATAGGATTAGAAATTGGAGGTGCAGGCACACAGGACATCCTCAATACGGTGATGAGGCAAACTCTTATGGACCAGGAGCTGCCCGGGTTCTGGAGCATGTTCCTACATGGGGTGAGCATGAATCACAGGTGGGTTCAGGGGACAAGTGTTCAGATGTTCTCCTTACGGGAGTTCACAGTGCAGTGCAGTAAGTAAAAGGTTGAGCAGAGCATGTTGGTGTCCTGACACTGCCCACCTTCAGCTGGTGCTTTCTCTTGCCTCTGTTTCCTATTGGACAGACAGGGAGTGATGTCCATTTACCTGCCTCGTAGGTGGCACAGAAGGATCTGAGACTATAAAATACTCTGAGCCTCTCAGAGAAGTGCTGTGCTATGTATCATTCTTAAGAACCAGCAAGAATCCGAGCCCCTGCTCTGTGTAGCATAACCACTAAAATCTACAGTTTCAGATCAACAGCTTCTTGGAGAAAACTAGAGTGGTTTGCAGACATCATCTGATTTCTGATAAAGGGCTATGTGACCTACAACACACAGGCAATTCTGACACATGGCTTAAAAGGCCTGGCTCCTCTAGTGAGACAAAGCTGAGGTGAAACACCGTGAGTGGCTCTATGTTGATGACAATAGTAATGATCTTCAATGGCCATGGCACTGACCGCAGACACCTTGTTCCAGTCTCCAGACTGGCACCAGCAGGCTGGTGAACCTCATCGCCTCAGACACAACTCCTGCACCTGCCTTATCGGGATAACTAATATGAGCTCTACCTGTCCTACAAGGTAGTTGTGAGAATCCAGAGACTAAAGAAACATGAAAGTGTTTTCTACAACACTCTAAGAATATAAGCAAATGTTTACAATAATGACTTATTAGAAACCTGGTAATTATTGCTAAATCATGTAACCCCATGGTTATATGATTTTGATAATGAAATTAGAAATGATTCAGTGAATATGATACAGAAGAGGAAAGAGGAAACACAAAGGAGGGATTTACCTCAGAAACGTAAGGAGGTGATGCTTGGGAAGCTAAGGGCCGTCTTGTCTAAGCAGGCATCCTTTTACTTTTTACAATGTCATAATGCTTTGTCTAGACAGAAGTTACATGAGGGCAAATTCCACATCTTTCCCGTCCACTGTGTATCATTAGGACAATGTAGACTTAACAATAGTACCTATACTGAATACTCTCCATGTCCCAGCCCTGCTCTTCATGCTATATATGGATCCTATCATTTAATCTCCACATTTGCTGGTGGAGGAAACTGAGTCACAGCTAGTAAGAGTCCAGGAACTGAGTTATGGACCCAGGACTTTTGACTCCAGAGCCCATGTCCTTTATCATCACACTCCAGAGACAGGAAGGAGTTGTTGAATGAATGAATGATTGCAGGAGACAAAAGTAGACACCTGCTGATTATCTGGAGGCAAATCAGCCTCATTCAGGCTTATCTGGGTCAATCTTGCTTTCAACTTCTTTTTAGTATCAGCTACATTAGTACAGCACTTGATACCATGACCTTTTTGTTTACTCTTATCATTTCTTGCCTCCAGCACTTGCAAAAGATAAAAAGAAGGTCCTTTAAACCAACATGTCTAAGCACCTTCCCAACCCTAACTCACGGAAGGTGTGAGCCTGAACGACACTGAGCCCCGAGGATGAAAGTAACTCACTTTCAGCCCTGGGTCTGCGTTATGTTGAGTATCGGTGATGAGGCTTGTCCAGCCCCAGTGAGGGTCGGTGGTCACGGTGGGGTGAGCAAAGCAGGTCGTGAGAAAGGGAAGCTGGAGAGATTTTTATCTCTTCCTTTATTTTAATTAGGTCTTCACTGAACTCTTTCTTTGTGCACTCCTGTAATACCAGATAAACTGGTATTTCAATGTGAGTATAAAAAATATATTTTCTGGAGCTAAAGAGAAGTAGTTTCCATTTCTCTGTCGTGCATCCTTAGTGCCTCTGCTTCCTTCAGTCAGCATGGGTCATTGGAACTCTGCTATAGTTGGTTTTGCATGGTGTTTTTCTTAATGCGTTGAGCTTAACTACGTTGTTAATGTAAATGTATCGTTTTGTTCATGCATTCACTCACCTGCTCTTTCATTCATCCAGAAAGTATTTTGGAACACCTGTTCTATGACATGTTCTCCTGCAGGAACTTACCATCTAATAGGTGTAGGTCTGCATGAACACAAATACTGTATGTCCAGACAATAAAGAAGGGCTGCTTGAGTGCTAGATGGTAAAAGCTTTATGAATGAACTACTTTCGGGACAGTTCCTGGAGGAGACCGAGTCCTAGTGGGGCCCTGACGGAAGGGGAGGATTTGGATGGATAGAGGTGGGGCAGTGTATTCCAGGTGGAGAGATGGCTGGGACGAAGAGTTTTGTGGAGGATTCATGGATGTGAGGTTGGAAATTAAAAGCAAGAGCTATCATTTCTTAAGCCCCTATTTTTGTTGTAGGTGCTTTACAAAGAACGTTTTATTTAATCTTGTGAATATTATTATGAAGCAAGTGTTATGCTCTGGCTGGAAAGAAGAGGAAACAGAGGCTCAGTGAGGAGACCAGGTCAGGATTTAAACCCAGTCCCAGATCGTGACGTCTTTCTTTCTCCCTGTTCAGGAGCTCTCGGACTGTAGAGGGCTCAATCACCAGGCTAATGAGTTTAGTTCTCAGGTTGGTACCCTGGTATCTTCATGTATGACTGTTCCTGTTGCCAGGTGAGGACCTGAGGTTCAGAGAGGAGCCCTGCTCCCATCCCAGGGATGCTGAGTTCAGCTGAAGCATGACCTGTCTCTTGTCAGCAAGTGACACCAGAGTCGCTAACCAGTCCCATTCTCATCTATTTCCAGGTCAAGTCCCTGCTGCTGTTGACATTGGGGCTGACCCTCCTGGGGGAGGTGGCAGCTCGGAAAACCCCCAAAGCTGGGGACCCTGCCCTCTGTCCCGCTCCGGAGGACCACACTGTGAGGGTTGATATCCGCATCCTCAGGCAGACCCAGGGCGCTCTCCTCTCACACGACTTCCAGAACCGCTCCAGCTCCCCCTGGGATTACAAGTATGTGCCAAGGAGACTGACCTCCACGTTCTTTTGAAAAACATGTTAATTTATTCTAACCATAAGTAGAAAATTTCAAAAACATAGAAAAAATAATAGTCCTTACATTCACTCTGAAAAACGGAAATTCCACGTTCCCTGGGTGCTCACATTTTCTTGCTATTTTGGGCTAAGTCCTCTTATGTGGTCGAAGGTCTATTTTGCTTCCAAACTCTCATCGACGCTTTGCCCTTTTCTGCTTCACGCAGCCCTGGATTTGGAATTTACAAACTTTCTGTGCTGGAAGAGAGGACTCTTTAAAGCAGCCTACATAATGGTCTCTGCATGGAGATAAGTGGGAACCAGAAAAGTCAGTTCAGAGAGAGCCACTCAGATTGGATTTCAGTCTTCAAGGAGTGGGGAGGAGGCCAGAGTGGAGGAGAAAGGCCAGTTTGGGAAGGGGATGTTCAGGGTCCAGACTTGGGATTTTGTCTTACATGGAGGTTCTCGGAACAGCAAGCACTCATTTATATGCTCTAAATATAAGTATGAAAACAGAGCCCGAGGACCATTAGAAGTGCTTCCGGGGCTGCCCGCACCGCTTGCCTTGGGAAGCGAGAGTGTACGCTGGCCAGCTGGCTGGGTTGGCTTTGCTGCCTTTATTCCCCCTGGCAAGGGGGCTATTGAGGGAGAAATTGAAAGAAGGCATTGGATTCACCGACCCCCCGGGGCTTTGGTTTTCTTTCCCAAGCAGCAGGCTTTGTAGACTGTGTACTGGGGGACCTCCTAGTGAGGTTCAGTCTCTAACCAAAGGATGAATGATGATTATAATAATACAAATGAAAAGGGAAATGAACGAAAAGATCTAACATTCATGGAATGCCAACGTTTTACGGTGTGGCGTTTCATATGCATTTGTATCACCG
This sequence comes from Balaenoptera musculus, assembly GCF_009873245.2. NCBI lineage: Eukaryota > Metazoa > Chordata > Mammalia > Artiodactyla > Balaenopteridae > Balaenoptera > Balaenoptera musculus. Next base: position 25,298,527 of record NC_045795.1, read on the forward strand.
AGTGTTGGTAACAATCCCACGGGAGAGGAATTTGCGAACCCCCATTTTAAAGTTGAGGGAACTGAGGCCTAAGGAGTTAAGCACCCGCCACGGGCCGGCGTACTGAGTCCAGGTTGTCTGCTCCGCGCCTGCGCTGCCGCCCTGAGTCGCCCGGCACCGCCTCCCTGCAAGCGGACGCCCAGTGCCGCGGGGCCCCCATCCTTTGTGCCTCTTTCCCCGCCTCCCACCCCCGGTCTCACCGTCGGCTTCTCCCTGCTCCTCCTGCAGCATCACCCGGGACCCGCACCGGTTCCCCTCCGAGATCGCAGAGGCCCGGTGCAGGCACACGGGCTGCATCGACGCCGAGGGGAAGGAAGACAGCTCCATGAACTCCGTCCCCATCCAGCAAGAGTTCCTGGTCCTCCGGAGGGAGTCCCAGGGTTGCTCTCGCTCCTTCCGGCTGGAGAAGGTGCGGGTGACTGTTGGTTGCACCTGTGTCACCCCCATCGTCCGCTACGTGCGTGGCTTGAGGGCGGCGGATCAGCTCAGCTGAAGAAGCTGTAGAAACGCCCCTCTTTACCCAGCACTTTGCCATGAGTCCTGTGTGGTTCCCAATTCTCTCCACTTCCCAGGTCTCTTCATAAGATCTGCATGGGACTCTCAAAGCTCTGTATTAGATAGAGTAACTTTCTGGGGCTTCAGAATCTTTATACGGTCCTGAGATGTTCCAGTGTCCCACCCCCCTGAAAATAGATGGAGGAGAATGCAGGACCCTCACCTACTCTGCTTATGTGCTATCATGACCGCCTCCCAGCCATGCAGTCATTGGGTGGGTCCCCCTTGGTAAAATGGGCTTCTGCTCCACAAAAGGCAACAAATAAAATAACCACAATGTAAGAGTGTGTGGGAGGGTCTGTGCAGGATGGGGTGGGCGGGAAGGATGGGGATAAGGATCCAGCACCTGTTTATTAAGCATTTGCTAAATATAGATGAGGTTGGCCTGATATTTATACCTATAGGGAAACTGTCCATGTATTTATGATGTATTGATTATATAAAATTGTAGGAGAAAAATTAATATATCAAGTACTAATATAATAAAGTATTAATGATTGAAAAATGCTTCAGATGTTTGTTTCCAGTCTCAGCTTGTACTCACGAACCTTGTGGACCTGAAGACAATGAGATTCTATACACCTGTCATCTGTTTTTCATATTTCATCAGAGTGCTAGTGTCAGAATTTTTATTATTATTATTTGTGTGTGATCTTGGTAATATTAGCTTTTCCCCCCAGCTTTCTTGAGACATAATTGATAAATAACATGGTGTAAATTTAAGTGATAACAAGGTAATGATTTGATACATGTATATATGGTGAAATGATTACCACAATAAGGTTCCTTAACACCTCCATCCCTTCACATAATTCCTTTTTTGTGTGTGTGTGATAAGAACATTTAAGATGTACCCTTTTAGCAAATTTCAAGAATACAATACAGTATTGTTAATTACAGTCACCAGGCTGTACATTAGATCCCCAGAACTTATTCATCTTATAATTGAAAGTGTGTCCCTTTCATCCAACATCTCCCCATTCCCCCACACCCTGCCCCTGGCAACCAGCAATCTCCTCTCTGTTTCCATGCCTTGGAGAGTTCCTCTATTATTAATGGTTCTTGGGGGTTAGGAGGAGAGTTAAAGAAAATGGTGCAAACAGGGCTCGCATTCCCTAGTAACTCTTTACTGCTCTGTCTTCCTGGCTATATTATTTTACAACGTGAACATCTATTGGCCACTGTGGTAGCTACTGGAGACACGAAGAAAAGTAACAAATGCACATGGCGGGGTCCATGGTCTTGGTAGCGGCTGCCTGCAGAGCCCCTGGTCACTAGGGCCATGGCGGTCACTCTGCATCTGGAATCACTGGTGGTCTTTCATGAATCTCTTGTGCTTCTTGAGGACACAGGGGCTTCCAGATTTTGGTCTCCCTACCACTCAGAGGCTCACGGGTCCCTCTCTCGCCCAGATGCACCACATTTCCTCCTTCACTGCTACACTACTGGTTCAAGGCACATCTGTGTTCTGCTGCCTTTCAGTCCCGGAGAGGGGATGGGGCATCAGTTCTCACTCCCACCTGCAACTTGGCTTGAGGATGGGCAGCGGGCAGGAGCCCGGCACCCATTTTTCACTCTTTAGTGGGGGCAACTTTTACCTAGTCCGTAGGTGAGGGTGAGGATGGAGGAGCTGGTAAGCGGGCTCTTCTCTTTGCTTCAGAGTCTTTCACGTATGGTGTAAACATTGATGTTTGTACTTAAAATGCTCAGCCTCTTGGAATCTAAAAACCATTTTCTCTCATAGTTATCAGCTTCGTAAGTTTGCTGTGAATCCCACAAGTCCATACTGGAGCAGAAATCTGTGCAATGAATCTTCCTTTCCCTGTTCATTTTGGCAGTAATAGCTTTACCCTGAGGGTAGTACACACACAAAGCCTCAATCTGAGTGGTGAGAGAAGTATAGAGGTGAAGGACATTGCAGAGGAAAAAATTATGCCTCTGAATGTATCAAGATATTATCTTGTTACACGTGGTCACATGTAATTTCAAAACGATGTGCTAAGTACCATGATCAAGGTCTGAGATTTAAAGAAGACACAGAGGATGACAGCTCACCAGGAAATTTCGGAAAGGAGATGACTTTTGCACTGGGTTAAATAAGAGTTGCTCTAGAGGAAAATGAGGGAAGGGCATTCCTAGCAAAGGGAACAGTATAAACAAAAGTGCAGAGGCACAAAAAAGCTTGGTGTGTTAAGGGAGAAGCATATGCCTGGGATAATGTGGACACGGGGACACAGTGGAGGATGCATAATAAATATTTCTTGAGAGAACGATTGAAAACATGAGTGAATGAATGAACATGGCAGTAAGCAAAGGACAGTAGGCAGAGGGCCCCCTTGTGGATGGTTTTGTATGCTCTATTACAGATGTTATAAGAGCACAGCTGTATTTCATAAGAGAATTTTGGTGGTAAGTGTATAAAAGGGATGGAAACCAGAAGGCCGGTTACAAGGTCAGAGGGAAGGCAATTTCTCCTGTGGTAGATTCACATAGTTAGAGCTGGAGGGGCCCCTGTAGATCACCTGTCGACCTTTTTTATTTGCAGATGAGGCCCAGATGAATTAGGTGGCTTGCTCAAGGTCACCTGGGTAGTTAGTGACATAAGCAGGTTCACTGACTCCAAGTTCGTGACTTTTCATGTTGGTTCTATAGCGTTTCCAATAAGGGCTCTGGGAGCCGTGATGAAGGACCTCCCCAGCCCACATCTCCAGGTACATTGTACGTGGCGCCCCCTGGAGCCTGGGGCCCTGAGTTACAGCTTCCCTCTGCGGTTGGCTGCTGTTCAGGAAATTGCAGGTCTTCTCCCACTCACAGGGTGGCACACTGCGCCGGTTTGTCCCCAGATTCCCTAGCATAGGTGCCTAGGGAATGATGGCTCCCTCCTGGGGGACTCTGTCTTCCCTGGCAGCCACCTGAGACCCTCCTGTGCTCCTCAGCTCTGCGCCCAGCTTTCTGGGACTTGGAGGTACCTTGTTTTGCCTGTAGGAGAAGTGGTCAAGCTGAGTGGTTCAGGCGTCCAAATCCAATCACCATATAGTGTGTGGAGAGAGGAACTTTTCTTTCCACATGGAAACTTGAAAGCATATAGACTTTTCTTCTGATATCCAGTTCATACTTATGAAGACTTGGCTGAGGAGAAAAACACATTCTCAGTCTCTCTCTTTCTCTCTCCCTCTCTCTTCCTCCCCAAACCTGGATAGAAGTCACCTGTATTTATGACGTCACATGGGAGAAGTTTCGCTTGTAATTTACAGTGAGGAAAATGGTTATGAAATTGGTTTGTCTTTCTTTCTAATAGGAGAGGTAGAAAAAATGTGTTTAATATTTAGACAGCTCTTGATTTTGAATCTTGGTTCTACTATTTTCTGGTTGTATAAATCTAGGCAAATTAGTGGTTCTAAGACTCAGCTTCCTCTATGTTAAGTGGGGATAATAGCTATTTTAAAGAGTAGTGTAATATAATCGAAACAAAAAACGTAAAAGACAATTGAGTACCCAGGAAATTGTAGGCACCTAGTTACCGGTAGTTATTATCCCAAGAGGCACAGAACTTATGTTTCCCATTTTGCTTGGCCCCAGGAAACTCACAACCAACTTTTATGCTTAAACACCACAGTTATAATATTCCTCGTGGTTATTAAATTTATATTCTCTATTTACTCTCTGTATACACATGTATTCAATATATAATTTAAGGTAGTTTAAACAAATGACCTATATATTGTTAGTATGTTGTTATTATAAAGATGGGTTGTTTAAACACCTTAAATTAAGTTGAAAAGAGTAGAGGAAGCTATAGATTTTTTCTTTCAGTTTTATTGCGATAGAATTGACACGTAGCACTGTATAAGTTTAAGGCGTGCAGCATAAAGATTTGATTTACATACACCACGAAGTGATGATCACAGTAAGTTTAGTGTACATTCATCATCTCAGACAGATACAAAGCTAAAGAAATAGAAAAATAATTGTGTGTGATAAAAAATTTTAGGATTTATTCTCTTAATAACTTTCATATATAACATACAGCAGTGTTAACTATACTTATCACATTGTACATCACATCACTAGTACTTATTTATCTTATAACTGGAAGTTTGTACCTTTTGACTACCTTCATCCAGTTCCCACCCTCTCTGCCCTCCTCCTGGTAACTGCAAATCTGATCTCTTTCTCTATGGAGGAAGCTATAGATTTAATACATTAAAAAAAATTCCCCTTTGTCCCAAATGTGCATTGTAGCCTATTCTACCGATATAAAGCATTTTGGTTCAGTAAGTTGCAGAAGGGGTACCTGTTCAACCTGACTCCCCTCAGGTTACAAAGGAACACACATTTTCTCAAACACTGAGACATCATTTTTTTTTTTGGCACCCTCTTTGGTGTCAAGGAAAGAATCTTTGGAAAAAAGGTAGCTTCTGAAGCTGACGAGCTCTAAGCCTTGCTTGTGCATCTCCAAGTGTCATAACAGACTACAAAAACATTCCTTCTTCCCTAAAGAGTACCCAGGAAAACAGAGTCCCTCCAGTCAGTGAGAGATCAGGTGTGGGATAGTGGAGAGAAGCACTTATCCCTTATATCTGTGAATCTGAAAATCAGGGAGGTTGTACTTAGCAAGTCGTAATTCTGCATCTTCTTATGTTTGTGATAGGATTTAATGTATTTGTAACGGAATCTTACTTTTCGTATCTGGAGTATTAATGTGACCCAGGAAGCTAAACCCAATAACAATTCTATTGAGGGTTGTTAGAAAGAATGAAAATGATAACAATGACAGCAGCTTGTATACACTGAGTGTTGGGTGTGTGTGTCAGCCACTGTGCTGTTTTACACGCATCTTAGTCCTTACAACAGTGGTGTGAGTTTGGAAATATTATTATCCTCGTTTTACAGATGAGGGAACTGTGGAATTAATTACTTGCCCAAGGTCACAAGAGCTAGTAAATATTAGCCTCAAGGTTTAAACTCCGGTCTCTTGGACAACATATCAGATCTCCTATTGCCTGATCATCTAATCAGTTTATCTGGGTAAACTTGGATAAGTGTCTTAATATTTCTTCACTGGAATCTTTTCCTATCTGGAAATGAAGACTGATTAAAATGCTTCTTACATAGGTCACTGGAGGTTCTCAGGATTAACCCTTGATCTACAAATAGCACTACTTGATGTCCTTCTAGAAACACACCTCTGTTTACTAGTAGCAGGTGTGTGACCTTGGTCTTGTGATTTTATAACGGGGGCTGTGTGAAATGTATGCTTTAAAAATTGTGACCTACTGCTGGCACACTAGCAGCTACTTACCCGTGCTGATTTTGAGAATTTTGCTCAGTGGTGAAGAGAACATATTTCAAAACTAAAAAGCAAAAAAAGAGTGACCCCCATTTGAACACGAAGACTTCTTACCTGCAAAATGTTCATCTCTTCTCTTAAATTGTATGAGCATCATAGCAATATCAGAAACCACACCATAATGACTAAGCATGTAGGTGTTGGAGCCAAATGCCAGCTCTGGCACTTACTGGCTGCACCAATTACTAATAATCTTGGGCAAGTCACCTAACCTCTCTGTGTTCCTCTTTTCTCAATTGTAAAATGGGGATGATCATAGTGCCTACTTCACAGGATTGCTGAGAGGCTAGAATAAGATAATATATATAAGGTGCTTAGCATAGTACCTGGCATGTGTTGTCTGGTGTGTTATTAAGAAAGGGAAAAGCCATCCATTATCCCACAATAATAACATATCACTTTTTTTCTCGAAGTATAGTTATTTACTATATTGTGTTAGTCTGAGGTATATAGCAAAGTGATTCAGTTATATATATTCTTTTTCAGGTTCTTTTCCGTTATAGATTATTATAAGATATTGAATATAGTTCCCTGTGCTATACAGTAAGTCTTTGTGGTTTATCTATTTTACATAAGTAGCGTGTAGCTGTTAATTCCATACTCCTAATTTATTCCTCCTCAAACCATAAGTTTGTTTTCTATGTCTGTGAGTCTGTTTCTGTTTTGTAAACAACTTCATCTGTATTTTTTTAGATTAATATTTTGCTTTCTTTTCTGCTCATTCATCTCACAGATACATGTTTTATATAAGGCTGTAACTGCAACATATGTGAGATCTATATTTTCTACTTAATATTATATTTTATACATTTTCTGTTTCCATATGGTTCACAATGATTTTTAGTGGCTACATACTACTCTTTCAAGTTGACAAACCAGAATTTGTTTAGGTATTTCTTTATTTGTGAACCTTTAACTATTTTTGCTTAGAAAAATTAGATAATGCCTATACTTGTTTTAATTACTTTTTTTTTTTATAACTATACTTTTACATCATTGTATTCATTGCCTAATATTTGGTCCTACAGATAATTTTTTTTTAAAATTTTATTTATTTATATTTATGGCTGTGTTAGGTTTTCGTTTCTGTGCGAGGGCTTTCTCTAGTTGCGGCAAGCGGGGGCCACTCTTCATCGCGGTGCGCGGGCCTCTCACTGTCGCGGCCTCTCTTGTTGCGGAGCACAAGCTCCAGACGCGCAGGCTCAGTAATTGTGGCTCACGGGCCCAGTTGCTCCGTGGCATGTGGGATCTTCCCAGACCAGGGCTCGAACCCGTGTCCCCTGCATTGGCAGGCAGACTCTCAACCACTGTGCCACCAGGGAAGCCCCCTTAATTACTTTTTAATGTGATACATACACTATAGACAGACGAGTGTACGTCTTTATATATGTACAGTTGCCTTCCATGTTAAAATTCTCTCTATGTGCATTCTCTCTATTCTCTCAGAGACTTCCTACTCCACTGGCTTACCTCTGTGGTTTCCTTACATGCTGTCTGTAGGTGACATACCACAGCCCTTTGCATGGCCTGAAGGCAAGGACCAGACCTTGTTTGTGGTGGTAACAACACCAGAAGCCATGTAACCATTTCCCACAACCATGGTCTCGTGATTTTGACAGAAACCAGATCTGGGAGGCACAGCTCTTGGGGGGCTGTGTGTGCTGAAGCTGGAGTGGGGTCTGCGTGTGATGGGCCTCCCCAGAAGGGACACGCTATTCACGAAAAATTCTGAAAATACTAATCCATGAGGCAAGAGTTTCCCAGGGTCCTAAGAGACCTCTAAGAGAAAAAAGACCCAGATTTCCCACAGACCACTTGTCAAACGCCTGACTGCCTTCTGTGGTTACCTCAAACCTCAAGTGAGATCCATTAAGAAAGCCACTTGCTTTTGACTGTGTCTGCATATGGGATGCCAAACTTCTGGTGACTGTATTTGAAAACACATAGACATTGAATTAAGTATAAAAGCAAACAAATCTTTTCTCTTTCTATGTTGCTTAGCTTTGTGAAATCCACTAAGTACTATGATTTGGGTTTGAGAATTTAGATGAATTGAAGTTCTTGTCATATGAGAATGAATTTTACTAGGTAAGGCCACTGTATGGCGGTTTCACAAAAAACTAAAAATAGAACTGCCATATGACCCAAGAATTGCACTCCTGAGTATATAGCCGAAAAAACCAAAAACTAATTTGAAAAGATACATGCACCCCAATGTTCATAGCAGCATTATTTACAATTGCCAACATATGGAAGCAACCTAAGTGTCCATCATCAGATGAATGGGTAAAGAAGAGGTGGTATATATATATACAATGGAATATTATTCAGCCATAAAAAAGAATGAAATCTTGCCATTTGCAGCAACATGGATGGACTTGGAGGACATCATGCGAAGTGAAATAAGTCAGACAAAGAAAGACAAATACTGTATGAGATCACTTATATGTGGAATCTAAAAAATACAACAAACCAGTGAATATAACAGAAAAGAAGCAGCCTCACAGATATAGAGAAAAAACTGCCAGTTGGGAGAGGGGCAGGGGGAGGGGCAATATAGAGGTAGGGGGAAAAAAGTGTTATTATGGGATTATATAGAATCATGTGTGTGAAAATTTTGAAAATTGTAAAGCATTATAGAATTTAAAGAATCTTTCATTCAATAAAAAAATAAATTAAATAAAAGTAAAAAAAGAATTGATTTAATTACTCTTACTGTACAGAAGATGAATACCAAGGGATTCCCTAGTATTCTCATTACTACTGGAACCCATTTTAATGAAAGCTGACACTTGTTGAATGGTTACAATAGAATAGACCTCTTCTAACTTATATGCATTCACACACTCATTTGTCATAATAACTCTACAAGTAGGAACTATTAATTCGTGTCACTGTACAGATGGGAACACTGAGGCAAAGACTGAGTTAGTACCTTCCTTGAGGTGACAATACTTATCCTTCCTTTTGTTCCTCAGCTACATTGCCTTGCTGTAGGCGGTCCACTGGGAATCCCTTGCCTGTACTGGAATCTCTGAATCACAGAATCTTCTCTGAGGATCGTTCTCTCTGTGAGTGGTCAGAGAGAGCACGTTAATTTCAGTATTTGCTTAATCATGCAACTGCAGAATTTTAAGCTTATGGAAAGCCCATTGGAAATGTAACCAATAGATTCTCAACTGTGCCAGCTTCCATAAATACCTCAGATTGTAATGGCCCTCATCTTGCTTGTGTATAGGAAGGCCAGTTCTTTCCCAGGCCCTCTTCCTCACAAGTTTCTGGGAATCTCTGAGCAACATCCTCATTTCCCTCCAGTTTTCCCTGAGGATGTTCACTACCTTGATCAACTCTCTGGTTTTTGACAGCCAATCTCTGCCCTGCCCAACCACCGGCAGGTGGAGGCCTGGTCATTTCTGTCAGGCTCTACAATTTCCCAGGCTAGGTCACAAGGGGTTATGCAGCTTCCACCTGGTTCTCTGGGGATGCCCATTCTGGGGAAAGCCAATGGCCATTCAAGAAGTGCAGCTACCCTGAGGATGCCATGCTGGAAAGCCCATGTGTAGATGCTCTGGGTGACAGTCCCAGGGTACTCCCAGCCGACAGCCATGTGAGGGGGCCATCTTGCTCACTTTGTTTAGCTGAGTCTTCAAAGGCCGAGCCCCAACCAGTATCTGAAGGCACCTGATGAGCAAGACTGGCTACATGGTTTATGGGGCCTAGTGACAAAGTGTACAACTCATTAAAAAATTCAGAATGTCGAGCAGAGAGTTAAACCAACCATGGGACCTGTTTAAGCTGAGGGCCCGATGTGACTATACAGGTTGTGCGCCCAGGAAATCAACCTGCTCATGATCCCAAGAGAAAACTGCCCAGCTGAGCCCTTCTTAAATTTTTGTGATTGAAATAAAATGGTTGTTTTATTTTTTTCTAGTTTTATTGAGATGTAATTGACATATAACATTGTATAAGTTTAAGGTGTACAACACAATGATTTGATATACGTATATATTGTGAGATTGAATCCATTCTATGTAATGAAGCCTCCATAAAAACCCCCAAAGACTAGCTTTGGAGAGCTTCTGGGCTGGTGAACTGGTGAAAATCTGGGGAGAGTGGTGAGCCTGGAGAGGGCATGCAAGCTCTGTCCCGTTTCCACCCTATGCATCTCTTCCATTTGGCTGTTTCTGATTTACATTTTTTAAATAATAAACTGGTGATCTGGTAAGTTAAATGTTCCTCTGAGTTCTGTGAGCTACACTAGCAAATTAATCAAACCCTAGAAGGAGGTCATGGGAACCCCGAATCTGTAGCTACTTGGTCAGAAGCACAAGTAACAACCAGGGCTTGTGACTGTCATCTGAAGGGGGGGTTGGGGGGAGTCATTTAGAACTGAACCCCTACCCTGTGGAATCTCATGCTATCTCGGGGTAGGTGGTGTCAGTATTGAGTTGACTTATAGGACACCCAGCTGGTGTCTGAGAATTGCTTATTAGACATGAGGGGGAAACCCCCATGCCCAGATGGTGCAATTGGGGTACTGGAACACAAAATAAGGTTCTTTACCTATTTTTAAACTGGATTATTTGTTTTTGTTATTGGGTTGTATGAGTTGCTTATATATTTTGGATATTAACCCCTTATCACACAAGTGGTTTGCAAATATATTCTCCCAATTTATAGGTTGCTTTTTTATTTTGTTGACTGTTTGTTTTATTGTGCAGAAGCTTTTTAGTTTGATGTGGTCCCACTTGTTTATTTTTGCTTTCGTTGTTTGTGCTTTAGGTGTCATATCCGAAAATTCATTGCCAAGATCAATGTCAAGGAGTTTTTCCCCTATGTTTTCTGCTAGGAGTTTAATGGTTTCAGGTCTTACATTTAAACCTTTTAAAAAAATATAATATATTTAAGTCTTTAAACTGTTTTGAGATTATTTTTGTAAACAGTATAAGAGTCTAGTTTCATTCTTTTGAATGTGAATATCCAATTTTCCCAGCAACATTTTTGTTTTTCCATACCACGTGGCATGTGGAACTTCCCTGACCAGGGATTGAACCCGTGCCCCTGCAGTGGAAGTGTGGAGTCTTAACCACTGGACCACCAGGGAAGTCCAACATTTATTGAAGAGACTGTCTTTTCTCCATTTAGTATATTCTTGGCTCCCTTGTCAATTACTTGATCATAAATGCATGGGTTTATTTGGAGATTTTGATTCTATTTCATTCCATTGATCTATATGCCTATTTTATGTCTGTACTATACCGTCTTGATTACTATGGCTTCATAATATAGTTTAAAATCAGAAGGTGTGATGCCTCCAGTTTTGTTCTTCTTTCTCAGTATTTCTTTGGTTATTTGGTGTCTTTTGTGGTTCCAAATGAATTTTAGGATTGTGTTTTATATTTCTGTAAAAAATTTCATTGTAATCTTGATATGGAGTGCATCAAAACTATAGATGGCTTTGGGTAGTATGGAAATTTTAACAATAGTAATTCTTCCAATCCATGAACATGGGATATTGTTGCATTTATTTGTGTTTTCTCCAATTTCTTTCACCATTGTCTTACAGCTTTCAGTATACAGATCTTACACTCCTTTGGTTAAATTTATTCCTAAGTATTTTATTGTTTTTAATGCTATTGTAAATGAGATTGTTTTCTTTATTTCTTTTTCAGATAATTCATTGTTAGTGTATAAAAATGCTACTGATTTCTGTATGTTAATTTTGTATCCCGCACTTTTACTGAAGTTGTTGATTAGATTGAACAGTTTTTTGGTGAGTCTTTAGGACTTTCTCTACATAAAATCATGTCATCTGAAAACAGACAATTTTACTTCTTCTTTTCCAATTTGAATCCTTTTATTTCTTTTTCTTATCTGATTGCTCTGGTTAGGACTTCCAGTACTATGTTGAATGGGAGTGAAGAGAGTGGGCACCCTTGTCTTGTTCCTTATCTTAGAGGAAAAGCTTTCAGCCTTTCATCATTGAGTATGATGTTAGCTGTGGGCTTAAAATGGTTGCTTTACACCAGGAAATTTGGGGGTTTTTATTACATGGCCATAGTAATTATGTTATGCTCCAAAAACAATTATTTCAGACTGCAATAGCCCAGCACTGTTACCCTTTCTAAATGTTCATTCAGCCTTAAATCTGTGAGTCTAGGCAACCTGAGCTATGCCTAGTTCAATTCTATTTTTTGTTCTGTCGTCCAGTAGGAGTTAAAAATTGTGCCTTTATACCTTTGCAGCATTTTTTGGCCACTTCAACAAGGTTAATTAAAAACTCACAAGCACAGACCTGTATATTAAAAAACAACAGGGTGTAACAATGAAGTATATTGATAGTTAGAAAGGAATTTTTGTGCAAAGGACATAGTCTGCAGAGATGCAACTCTGCCTTTGGTATTAATGACCTTTAAAATCACCTTTTACAAAAAGCAAGTTAATCCCCAGGAACTATAGTTCCTAAGTTGCTGTATTTTATATTTGCATAATTAAATGGCCCAACTGTTTGCATTTCTCAGAAAAAAATAGGGGGTTTCAAGATACCTCTAGTGCAAAGCAAAAAATTTGCTTGCCTCTTGGAAATAAATTCTCAAATTCTACTATTTGCTCTAAGGTTTCAAAGATTTTAGGGCACTCTTACTGAACAAAAATGATTCCATACCTCATAATTTATTCTGAAGTCAAATAGAGCTGAATCTCTGGTTTCGTTTGTTCGTCAGAACTCTATACTAACAAGCATTTCTGTGCTCCTAGAATATGGTGATGAATTGATGTTCATAATGAGAATGATCTTAGATATTGTTTCCTAAATAATCAAGAGAATATTATGTTCAATTGTGTTAAGAGTGCTGTAGGGTGTGTCTGATTGTTTTCTTCTCTGAAAATCTTTCTTGCATGGAATAGTAGGTTGAATAATGGCCCCCAAAGATATCCACACTCTAATGCCTGGAACGTGTGAATGTTACCTTAAATGGCAAAAGGGACTTTGCAGATGTGACTACATGAAGGCTATGGAGATGGGGAGATTATCTTGCATTATTATGGTGGAATCTAAATGTAATCAGATGTCCTTATAAGAGGGAGGCAGAGGGAGATTTGACAACAGAAGATAATGTGATGTGATGACTTATAACAGAGGTTGGAGTGATGTGCTTTGAAGATGAAGGAAGGGACCACTAGTCAAGGAATGCAGCTCTAGAAGCTGGAAATGGCAAAGAAACTGTTCTCCCCTAGAGCCTCTGGAGGGACAGCCCTGCTGACACCTTGGTTTTGACCCAGTGAACCTGTAAGAGAATAAATGTGTGCTGCTTTAAGCTACCAAGCATGCGGTAATTTTGTTATAGCAGTGATAGGAAACGAATTGAATTTTCTTTTTCTTTGACATCTTTCTTGCATGGCTAACTCTTCGTCAACTTGGATGTTTGATTAGCCTAAATAAGAATTATATTTCGAGTCTGGGAGAACATTCACTCTAGAAATTATTGGTCATGATCTACCCATTTCTAATCTCCTGGCCACTGTTCATGCCTCAGAGCAGTAATTGAGGTTCATGTGTTTAGACCTCTTTTTAGTCTATTCTGGAAAATTTGCTTTATCCCGTGGCCAGTTCTATTGAACCATGTCTTTGGTGAGAGCAGGAGGTGGAGGCCTCAGAGGGAAATGTCTCTGACTCACTCATGTGGTAGGTCTGAAAGGATGCAGAGGGATGCTGTTTCAGTTTGACTGCTGAGTGCCCTGTGTGGGAGATGCATGAAGAGCATTCTGGGACCTGAAGTTGGCTTCTCACCATCTGACTGAAACAGGCAACTTCTTACAGTAACCTCAGGGGAAGGAAGTCAGTGTTGGTGGAGTGCTCCTTCCACGAACTTGAACCCGACCTACATTTTCAGCCTCCCAAATGACCTTCACTATACCTGTAGCTGTTCAAGGTTAAACGCATAAAAGTAAACAGTGCATGACAATCACATTTAATCTAAGGATTATTTGAAATCCTTTGGTTTCATCCAACTCTTTGAATTTGATAGATTAAAGGGCAGTAGGGCAACATGGTTGAGGGGACGATTATTAGTCTTTGTGGGCACGCTGTTTTTTAGGAAAACCTGGTTCCTCCACTTCCACAGCCTCTCAGTCTTCGTTCTCATCCTCACGTGGGATTCCTCCAGGAATGTCAGCTATGGTTGGGTCTCAAGCTTAGCAAGACAGACTACATTCCCTGTGCTGTAATTTGTGGGCCATGGGAAGAGACTCTGCCGGCAAAATATATCTTTGTGCTCTGCTGAAATCCTCTCTTTGAAACATCACTTTTGAGGACTTTACTGAAAAGTACACACCTCTGGGAGGTTGACACATTGAGCTGGTAAGGTAGGTTCAATTTTCCAGTCATCCTCCGAAAACCCTCCTTTTAAGGTCTAGTACTGTGTCAGCTACTGGGGAATCAGAGATCACAAAGGTGCCATTCTCTCCACTGTGTTGCTCATGGTCTACAAGGGGGACAGAAACAAGTCAGCAAAGATGGCCTCGGTCAGCTGGGGTCCTCCTGCCTACTGAAATTTAGATGACAATTGGTTCAGGCAGCCAGAGGGCCCTCCCCTCCTCCCTGGGGAGATTCCTGGAGAGAATCTCAGGTTCATCCAGCCCCCTGGGTTCTTAGGTGCTGCTCTCAGGGCCTTCTGATCTTATTCATGGCCTATCTCCTCCTTCCAGGTGGTTCTGCCCTGAACTGACTGGAAAGGTTTGCCTTTGGGCACCAAGTACTTCTCTCTCTCTCTCTCTCTCACTCACATACACACACACACACACACACACACACACTCTCTCTCTCTCTCTCTCTCTCTCTCTCCCTCCCCCTCTCCCTCTACTGCTATCACTATCTTTGAGGCACAAGGAAAGCTTATAACTGATGAAAAAGGTGGATGTTGAAGGCTTTTGGTTCAGGAAGCAGGTTCTGGGAGCAGGAGGGGAATGAGGGTAGGGTTGATATTCTGAAAAGAATGGTAAACTTTGGTATCATAGACACAGGGATTGCCTGGGCAGATGTTCCCAAACTTGTTCGAGTGACAGAACACCCAGGAATCATGGCCTCTGTGAATCATTGAGAGGTAGTGATGAATTTAATTCATGCCTTAATAGTATTTACCTCAACTTTATATGATTGTCTGTTTTAAGTTTACATGTTTAGACATATTATGTTTGGTTAAATTTACATGCTATAAAACAATATACAGTCAATCCTAGGCACCTGTCCATTAACAATCACTCTGTAAGATGAGGCGTGAGGAGCATCTCTGAGATTTGCCCTGAGATTTGATTGCTACTGACGGGACTGGGGATGAGAGAGTGGAAGGACACTGTGGCCGAATCATGCTTATGCTTATGATGGATGCACCCATTTTTCTAATATGTGCTGCTGCTGACATAAATGTGGTGATTAAGCTCATTGATTCTTTTGGTCACATCTGAGTATTCAGCAGGAGTAATTAAAAATGAGGATTTAGAAATGTCATGTATGTTGAGCAGTAGTTTCTCCATAGAAGCTCTTTTCCCTCCCTCCCTCCCTCCCTTCCTTCTCTCTCTTTCTTCCTTTTTGTTTAGAACCTATTTGAACTTGCTGATCTGCCAGTGTTTGAAGAAATCTGGAAAAATTACAACTACAGTAACAGCTCAGGAGTATTTCAGGTTGATCCATGAATGATTATAGTGACTCTTTCACTTCTAGAGGTAGAGAAAAGTTTTGTCCTGTTTGATTTTTCTTTAGCCTTGAACTTGAAGCTGATGCTGAGAACAGGCAAAGGGTCTTAAAAGGAAGGGGAAGAGTCTCCAAAGGGAATGGCATTGGAGTAGCTCTCTTTCTGTCTGTGTTAAATTCAAACATTATTCAAGACGAGAATTTCTACTTCACTGCAATGAAGAAAGTGCATGCATTCCCCTCCCCCAACCCCACCTTTTCTCTCTGGAGTGAAGATACAGTTGTCACATTCTTGTGGTAAGCATCACGACGGTGAGCCATCAACCAGTCAGGATGGTGTAGACGGTCTGGTTAACCACGCGGCTCGCAGAGGCACGAGGCAGACTGAGCCTGGAGAGAAGGGGGCTTGTGGGAGTTGACTTGGATATGACACAGAAATAAAGGCTCAGTTATCTGGGACAGTAATGAGCTTCATGAATACTTTACACAACAACAACGTCTATTCAAGGGCAAAACTTAAAACCAGATACTGTAATATGTGCGCCTCTGTCATTTCAGAAACTTTGCCAAATAATTCTGAAACCCTTGGTTAAAGAAATATTAAACAAATGCTTAAGCCCAGTTGCAGATACTGTACCTCCTGATAAAACAAAACAAAACAAAACAAAAAGAAAACATAACCGTACAATTTATAAAATAACGTGTAGCCTGCAAATATTTTTGTTCTTCTTTTCCGGAACTTGCCCTCAGGCAAAATTGTTTGCTCATCACAGGTATAGTGAAATGGTGGACTGAATGTATGGTTGTCAAATATAAATATGATTTCTTAGTTTGAGCAGTGGGTAGTTTGAGGTTATATTCTCTGGCAATTGTCTTCTTTCATGTCCATAATGCTTTTCAGATGCAGTCATGTTGCTGGGTGTCAGTGGTTTGCTCCTTGTCATTGTTGAGTGTATCCCATTGTATGTATGTGCTAACATTGATTTCTATACCAGTTGATGGGCATTTGAGTTGTTTGCAGTTTTTGGCTATTATAATGAAAAATTTACGTATAGGTCTGTGTTTGCACATATGTTTTCATTTCCCTTGGGCAAATGCCTAAGAGTAGGATTTCTGGGGCTTATGACAAGTGTACATTTAACTGCCAAACTATTTTCCAGAGTGACTCTGTCACTTCGCATTCCCACTAGAAACATATAAGAGCTCCGATTGCTCCCACAACCTTATCAGCGCTCGGTATTGCTAGTTTTTAAATTTTAGTCACTCTAGTGAGTGAGTCAGGGTATCTCAGTGTGCTTTTAATTAGCATGTCACACTATATTGATTTACACACTTGTGCCACCAAAGAGCCCTGCCCCTTCATTTAGGTGTCACTGCTTGGGGACTGCATGCACAAGGGGCTGATCCCAGATCCTGGCAGCTCCATCTGAGTCAATGTTTCATCAGAAAAGTTGATTTTTCCCCTATCCTTTTATGTCATCTTGTCCTGATCTTGGGAGGGTTCCTCTGAGCCTCTCTTCATAGAATATACGACATGTGTCCTTCAGTGAGTAATCTGGTTTCAGTTTTATCCTATATTCATAGTCTGCCTTTTGTCTTTCTCTTATCTCCTGGTGGATTGGCATTCGTCTTTCTTCTAAACCCACTGCCGGTGAACTGGGTATTGTTGCTTTCATGTTTGTGTCACAGTCACTCAATCACAGTTATATGCTGGAAAATTTGGCCCATCATCATTGATTTTCTTTATTGATTTGGTGCTATTCACAATGCCCAGTGACTCTGATTCATCTGCTCTATTGCAAACAATTATCTTGGGGTGGAGGTCTGAACAACACAGTCCTGGACAGGTAAGTCATATAACAGGGATTGGACATGTAACTGTGAATGCCATCTTTATAAAGATGAGAGCTGGACCCACAGATCTTGGGACCATATCCACATTTAGGGCAGAAGACAAAGAAGGGAAACCAATGTGGAGACAGAAGAAATTAATAGAGAGGTGAGGTAGAATGTCACAGTGTCACAAAAACCAGGGCAAAAGAGAGTTTTAGGAAGGAGAGGGTGTTCAGTAGGGTGAATGCTCCACAGAGGCTTAGAAGGAAAGAACTGAGAAGACGCCACTGAATTTGAAATTGGGAGGTAATTTGAGAATTTGGAAACTGCAGTTTCAGCAAATCAGTCGAGTCAGAAACCAGAATGCATAGAATTAAGCGATGAGAAAGTGGGGGAAACAAAGACATCTTTCAATAGCATGGCAGATAGAAATATGCCTCCATCTGAACCATTCTTTGCTGCTTCCAGTAGGGAAAGACATCTTTCTGGGCTTTATATTTGACTTGTCTTTGACCAAGGAACCTGACTCTTCTGACGGCTCTCCTATATCTTTAACCTCTGGCCATTTTCTCTCAGTTTATTAACAGGCTCAAAAATGTTTAGTCTTCATAAGTCAGAGAAAAACAAATATCGTATATTAACGCATATATGTGGAATCTAGAAAAACGGTACAGATGAACCGGTTTGCAAGGCAGAAATAGAGACAATGTAGAGAACAAACATATGGACACCAAGAGGGGAAAGCAGGGAGGGGGGTGGTGGGATGAGTTGGGAGATTGGGATTGACATATATACACTAATATGTATAAAATAGATAATTAATAAAAACCTGGAAAAAAAAAAAGGAATTTTCAGTCTTCAACAACCAAAACAAACAAAAAACGCTACAAATAAGTCACAGGTTCCCATGGCCATCACCTTTCTTTTTACAGCCAACTCCTTCAAAAAGAGCCTCTTCCTGCGTCTCCCATGTCTTCCCCTTCTATTCTCTCCTCAAACTATTCTAATCTGATTTTGGCCTCCACCTCTCCAAAGAAACATCTCCTTCTAGGGCTTGATGGCTTCATAGTTCATATCTAACAGACCCTTTTTGGGTCACAACTTAATTGACATTTCTTGGCATTGGATTCCTTCGACCAGTTCCTTGCCTTTAAATTCTCTCTTCCGTTGGCGTTTCTCTCCGATTTCTCGTTGTACATCTTGGGTAGCTCTTTCCTAGTCTCCTTCATGGACTTTTCTCCTTCCTCTTGATCCTTAGACATCAGGGTTCTTCAGGGTTCAATCTTTCGCTGTTGGATCCTTTCGCTCTGTGACTTCTCTTTAGGAGACACCAGTGAACGCATGGCTTCTGATAATCATGTATGTGCCCTCACTGTGCTTTGGAGCCTGCTTTTGACTGAGGGGCTTTACTCTCCAAGTTCCTCAAGCTCAGATCTTGGCTGAGTTCATTTTACCATGTCCCCACTGGACAGTGCCACACGGATATCTGACAGATATCTCAGACTCAATAAACTCAAAGTCGTTCACCACTCCCATTGGCCCCTAGCCTGATATTCTTCTTTCCTCCATTCCTTATCTTATTGCAGGGCATTGTCATCTACCTGATTAAACAAGTCAGCAATCTGGGCACCATCATTAACTTTCTCCATTCCTGCTTACTTCCCCCCAACTTCCCCATCAAGTCATATTAATTTTATCCTTAATATTTCTCAAATTCACCCCTTCTCTCTGTATCTACTGCCACTATTTACCATCTCCCTCAGGAAAATCATATCTTTCAAATTACTTCCTCCAGGCTGAGAATGCCATTCATGTATCCGTTCAATTTCATTCTTCAAACATATTCAGCAACTATTTGTTATATGCAAAGTACTATTCAAGGGGGCAGTCTCAGCTTCTAGTCAAGTGTTTTAATCTATCTTGGACACTTCCTCTTGACTGCTTCCTCACTAAACCCCATGTTAGGAGTCTAAACCTAAACCGATCTTTCCTCCACTCCCACATCATACCATCCCCCAAACTGGCCACTCTGCCCATGATCAATTCCATTACTCTGAAGGCTGGATTGGAGTTACACCAATTAGCAGAAGATTAAATTGCACCTCAGTGACATGCAAGTGGAATGGAAAAGTTAATAGTCATCAGCGACTGATGTGAGGGTCCAACAATCTTTATCATCTGCTCTCTCGCCCCTGCTAAATCCTATAATCAGTTTACTGTCTCTTGCCTTTGTGTCCTATTTCCCTTTCTACCCCACTTAAATCCCATAGCAAGCTATTATAACCACTCCTTTTGCACCTGACCTCGGTCCCTTGCCTCTCTCACTTGGTCATATTCAACTGGTAAAATCCCAACACCAGTTAAATTCAAGTCTCAACTTACTTATTTTGTGCTTGAACCTACACTGCTGACTGTGGGTGGAGAAAATCCTGCAATCCTGCTGACTAATCTCACTTGAAATGTATGACCACTAACCTCAGCTGGGTCTGTAATTCTCCTGAAACACCCATTTGCTCCCTCATTCCCCTACATGACTATTTCATGTTCTCTCTTACCTTCTGGTGCCAGATACCAATTTATTGCCTCTCATCTCCTTGATAAATATATTCTCCAAATCTCCACTACCTCCTTCACCACCCTCACTCTGGGTAGATGACCTTGCTTCTTATTTTATTCAGAAAATAAAAGCAACCAGAAGAGAACTTCTATACGTCCTAAAAATATAGGCAGAGGACCTGGGAGACAAGGACCATAGGGTCCTGCTCCATTTTAGTAATAGTTGTAATGAATTTTTATACAATGGTACATGGTCCCAATTCAAGATAGAAAGATTTCAGTTGGGCATGAGAAGGACTTCTTGCGTTTTTAGGTAATAATCCCTGGATTGGGATAGGTCTATATTTGAAGTTGTCTAAAATTAATCTTGATAATGTTTTTGCTCATATGTAGTATCACTTTCTTTTATCTTTTGACAGAGAAATGGACTGGAAGACCGTTCAAACTTTCTTCCAACATAAGCTTTCATAATTATCCTTGTAATCGTCCAGTAAGACTCAGCTAAGGCCCTTCTCCTCCAGGAAGGCCCTGGGAAGATAAAGGTGAATGAGTCAGCCTTTTAACCTTCCTCTTCCAAGAAATTAATGAAGGCTCAGTGACCCAGGTGTCCTCAATCAATGTTAGTTTAGGAGCAAATCTTATTGCCATCCCTGTCACCATCACCATCATCCCTATTTGGCACACATCTGGGTATGTGCAAACCACGTGTTCTGTTACTTCCTCCAGGAACTCATGAGAGTAACCAACCTGTGGTCTTCCAGCAGGAGGCAGTGAGATACAAATCACCTTTGAGAGGAGCCTTTGAAGGCTGCTTGCTTCTAACCACAGACATACACGGACTTCCCCTCCATCACCATTAATGAGCTCCACGCTTTGAGAATTGACCTTGTCAGCTCTGCCTTAAGTTGTACACCTGGTGGTAGTGGGTACCTGAGGATGCGAGGAATCACAAGAACAAGCAACCACCCTGGAAGCCTCCAGGTCTCTCTTGTTGATATTATTACCAGCCTTCCTCAGTGCTCTTTTTTTGATAGGCTCTGAGCTTCTGAACCTGGATCCTAGATGGGCCTTTGTGGTAAAAGAAACAGGAAGACCCCATGTCATGTCCCTGCTCTCTCTCTCTCTTTCTCTCTCTCTCCCTGTCTATCAGTTTCCTAAGCCTTCAATTGCTTTGATCACTTCTCTCCCCAGCTACTCTGAAACTTTTCCCAGGCACAGCTCAAATTTCTTTTTCTGGGTGAAGGTTTAGGGACATTTAAAAACTTGCTTGATGTCACAAAAGTACTAAAGCTGAGGCTGGTGTTGGTGACAGGAACCGTTCCGGGGGAATGATGGGAGGGAAAACTTGATCAGAGTGGACGTTGTAATATTTAAAACCCTTACCCGATGTGAGAGGTGGAAAACTACTATTGTTACCTTAGCACTTCGATTTGTGATGTTTTGATATTTAAAAGCTTCTGAAGCCAATTTCCTCTTGTTTCCCCACCTCCACCTAAACTGCCACCATAACTTGTTTTTGATCCTGACGAATTTATTTTTCATCTGAGGTACCACAAGGCTGAGCATATGATGGAGATATGGCAGTGATGATCTAAACTGATAAAGGTAAATAGTCCATTTGGGTAATTTATGCCCCAAAGTAGATAATTTGTGCCTTCAACATGAATGGCTCCTTCATGGTGGTGTAAAACAATACATATGGTGGCAGGTTTCAATCCCAGGGGACAGACACAACAGCATAAAAAGGATGAAGGCATATGTTTATTTCAGTGTTGCTTTGTATGGGTGAGATGTTTTTCCTGATGTTTTGAACATGGAGCTATGTCTTTAGAGTGTATTATTTGTTAATTTTGCAGTTTTTTTCCCAGCTAGAGTGGATTCTTACCTTACTGTTTCCCTACTTGGCATTCCTGCCACAAGGGGGTTCAGTGGCCATGATCATGGTGGCCTGGATATTTTAAAGTTTTATTTTATTTTATTTACCTTACCTTATCTTATCTTTTATTATATTATATTGTTTTTCATTATTTTATTTTATTTTTTTGGTCTGAGGTTCCAGGTTTCAGATACTGACTCTTTCTTAGAGCCATTTTCATATAATCTCATATTTTCCATTCATTATACTATTTCATTAAAAATGGAAATGATTTATTCAAATTACCAAACAACCATTATTTTTATTTATTTATTTGTTTTTTTGTTTATTTTTTAACCATTATTTTTAAAGCTGCCAGTTTTCAGACCATAAAGGCATCTCTATTTTAAAAGAAATAGATGTTCATTTAAAATGAGAAACTATAAAGAAAACATGAAAATTATCCATTCCCCATGACCCAGAGTAACTCCTGTTAGTATTTTTATTCCTGTATTTTTAATATTTCCTTCCTGTTTTTTAATACCTTATTTCCTTTTGTAAAAATTACTTAATTAATTATTGGCTGCGTTGGGTCTTCGTTGCTGCACGCGGGCTTTTCTCCAGTTGCGGAAGGCGGGGGCTACTCTTCGTTGCGGTGCGCAGGCTCTAGGTGCGCGGGCTTCAGTAGTTGTGGCTCAAGGGCTCTAGAGCGCAGGCTCAGTAGTTGTGGCGCATGGGCTTAGTTGCTCCGCGGCACGTGGGGTCTTCCCGGACCAGGGCTTGAACCCGTGTCCCGTGCATTGGCAGGCAGATTCTTAACCACTGCACCAACAGGGAAGTCCAGCTTATTTTCGATAGCTGAATTATTTTCTCCCTCTCATCCTGATTTTTACCCAAGTATTTAGAGTACATTTTAAACATTTCAAAAGTTTTCTTGATATTTATGATAAGCTATGATAATTTTGTACACAGCTTTATTAATATATTTTCAAATTATTTTGCTCTGATAACTTTCTAGAAGAGTAGTTAGTGGTCCAAAGAGCATGAATATTTTTAACTTTCTTGAATGAAATTGTAAACTTGCTTTTCAGGATGTTGTATCCTTTTACACTAATTAGCAGTGAATAATTGATCAATTTGGCACATTTTTGCCAACATTACTATAGTTAAAAAGATAAACTTGGCTACTTCCATAGGCAAAAGATAGGTAATTGTTTAATGTGAATTTATTTATTAGTGATAGTAAATATTTCCACATGTGCTTCAAAGACGTTTTGATGCCTTATTGCGTTGTTAGTTTGTATCTTCTGTCTTTTGAGTAGATGTTCTTAATGCTTGTCTTATCAATTAATGTGAACTTTTCCACTATATATAAAATAGATAACCAATAAGGACCTACTGTATAGAACAGGGAACTATAGTCAATATTTTGTAATAACCTACAAGGGAAAAGAATCTGAAAAAAAATTATACATATATATGTATAACTGAATTATACATACATATGCATATATGTATAACTGAAAAATTATACATATATATGTATTGCTGTACACCTGAAACTAACACAACATTGTAAATCAACTGCACTTCAATAAAATAAATACAAAAAATGTAACGTGAGCTTTTCATGATCATTCAGTCAGCAAATGTTTAGTGAGCATTTACAAGGAGGAAAGCGCTGTACTGGACGCTGGGCATACGGCATTGAACAAAGCAGACGAACATTCCTGCCCGCAAGGGGCTTCCATTCTAGTGAGGAGAAATAGAGAATAAATATGTGAAATAGTATATTAGGAGGAGGTGAATGCCATGGAGAAAAATAAATCAGGGAAGTTGCAGAGGGAGTGCCAGGGTGCTCAGAGATGCCTTCACTGAGAAGGTGACATTTGCCCAAAGACTCGAATAAGGGGAGGGAAGTTCGTGCGGCTTTCAGTGGAAGAGTGTACCTGCAAGAGAATACCTTTTGCAGTATTCCTGACAAATATTTTCTCAGTTTGTTGTTTGCCTTTCAGTTTAATGTTTTAACCTATTGAAGATTTACAGTTTTGTGTAGCTGCATCTATCACTTTTTTCCTTTTTTTCTGTACCTTTTTAAAATTTTAATTGTGAAATGCATCATATACACAAAAGAATGAATATACTGTATGTGTACAGTTTAAAGAGTTCAATTAAGACAAACAAAATCCAAACACCCAAAACCACACTACTCAAGTTAAGAAGTGAAACATCGCCAGGACTTGCTGCCCGGGTGGTCCTCCCCTCCCCTCTAGAAGGAACAACTATCCTGACGTTGGTGTTCATCTTTGTCTTGCTTTTCTCTATAGTCCTCTATAGTATCACACTTATATTGCATGCTTAGACAATATACTGCTTAGTTTTGGAAAACCAGGTGGTGAACACAAACCTGGCTGATGAGGGGAGAACATCATTCCCACTGTTGCGGGAGGCTCCCAGGAGCCGTGTTGCATATCTTGGTCATGGTCTGGCTCCACCTTCCTGGAGAGTTTGCAGGAGCATCCAGGGAGGGCAGCAGTGAGGCTTCGCAAACACTGCGAGCTGTGGGCTGGGGCCAGTGAAGCAGAGCTGGCCAGTGCAGAGTGGTATTTGGGATGTATCTGCTCATCCAGGGATCTCATTTCCCAATACCCCTTATATTCGTGAAATGAAAAAGAGACTGGGTTCCTGAATCTCCTCAGGAAGGAGGCATGCTCACCGACCAGGAACCCCTCACTTGAACTATTCTGTGATGTTTTAGTCCATTCGGGCTGGTATAGCAGAATACCAGAGACTAGAGGGCTTATAAACAACAGAAACTCACAATTTTGGAGGCTGGGAAGACCACGATCAAGGTCTGGCAGAGGACTGCTTCCTGGATCATTTTCTTGCTTTGTCCTCACATCACCTCATGGCGCAGCCACTATGGAAAACTGTATGGAGTTTCCTTAAAAAACTAAAAGTACTCTGTGGTGACCTAAATGGGAAGGAAATCTAAAAAAAGGTCATATATGTATACATATAACTGATTCACTTTGCTGTACAGCAGAAACTAACACAACATTGTAAAGCAACTATACTCCACTAAAAAGTAAAAAAGAAAACAACCAAAAAACCAAAAACAAAAACTAAAAGGAGAACTACCATATGATCCAGCAATTCCACTCCTGGGCATATATCCAGAAAAAAACAAAAACTGTAATTCGAAAAGATACATGCACCACCATGTTCATAGCAGCACTATCTACAACAGCCAAGACATGGAAGCAACCCAAGTGCTCATCAACAGATGAATGGATAAAGAAGATTCCATATATATATATATATAGAGAGAGAGAGAGAGAGAGAGACAGAGAGAGAGAGAGAGACAGAGAGAGAGAGAGACACAGAGAGAGAGAGAAGCTACACGTTAGACATATTCTTTTTCTTAAGCAAAATTTGTATTGAACCATTGCATACATACAGAGAAATGTGCAACTCTTAAGTGCATAACTCCATAAAATGTCACAAATGTATCATCTGGTGGTCAAAGAAAGCTTGTTAGAGCAGGTGCTGTCTAATCTATACTTTCTCTCCTTTGGGGCTTTGAAGATTTTACTCCATTACTTCCTGGTGTTCAATGTGGAAAAGTCTGACATCAATATAATTTTGGTTCTTGATTTGGTATTTTGTATTTTCCTCCTGGGTGTGAGCCTTATATCTTCTTTACTTTTGAAAATTAAAAATGTTCAATATATTTGAATATGGTCTCTTTTAATTAATTTGGTCTAAACCCAATTTTCAGATTCACTTAAAAACTAGCAAGATATTTTACATTTAAAAAAATATTGGGATGGGTGAAAATGGTAAGAGGGTACAAACTTCCAGTTATAAGATAAATAAGTCCTGGGGATATAATGCATAGCACGGTGACTATAGTTAACCATACTGTATTGCATATTTGAAAGTTGCTGAGAGAGTAGGTCTTAAAAGCTCTCATCATAAGAAAAAAAGTTGTAATTATGTGTGATGATAGATGTTAACTAAACTTATTGTGGTAATCATTTTGCAATATATACATATATCAAATTATTACGTTGTACACCTAAAACTAACACAATGTTATATGTCAATTACACCTCAATTTTTTTTTTTTTTTTTTTTTTTTTTTTTACACCTCAATTTTTTAAAAAACAAAGGAACATGTCAGAATCCCCAGAACTAAGGAACCAAAATGAAAAACAAGTATCTCACCATTCCACTGTCTTAACCCCCTCAAAATATTAAGAATATTTTCACAATCCCCCTAATATCTTATGCACTGCCTGTTCATGCTTTGTACCTAGGAAAGATACATGCTAAGTGTAGTGTTAGCACCCTCTCCATGTGGGCCACACATTAAAATTATGACACGGACAACTGATAATTGAGCTCTTGCAAAGAATTACTCTCAAAAATAACAAAAAAACCTTTGAAATCAGTATGTGTTTTACACTTATAACACAACTCAGTTAGGACGAGCCACATTTCAAGGGTTCAACAGCCACATGTGCTTGGTGGCTACTGGTTGAGACAGTGCAGTTCTGGTTCTGCTACAAGGAGGGGGAAACTCTATCTGCCTGGGTCCTTGAATGTCTGAGTGGAGCTGAGCTCCCTGAGGACCCCTGGGGGACAGTAACATGAGCAAGCAATAAACATTGTTTATTTGAGTTTTGCTTGTTGCAACAGCTCTTAATTACTTACCCTGACTAGACTCCCCAAGAAGCTGAGAGACATTGAATTATAAACTATAAGAAGCTAAGCAGAGAGACCAGTTAGGATCCCATTACAAGTGCAACATTTTTTAAAAAAATTAATTAATTTATTTTGGTTGCACCGGGTCTTAGTTGTGGCAGGCGGGCTCCTTAGTTGTGGCATGCAAACTCTTAGTAGTGGCATGCATGTGAGATCTAGTTGCTTGGCCAGGGATTGAACCCCGGTCCCCTGCATTGGAAGGCAGATTCTTAACCACTGTGCCACCAGGGAAGTCCCCCTTTACAGTGCAACTTTAAACATGACTCTGGAGTTAGGGAGGAGGGAGAGGATACGAGACAACTGATGAGGGATTTGTCCTTCGTTGGATGAGAGGAGTGAGTGACAGAGAGAAATCTAGGTTTTTCGCTCAGATGAACAGGTGATGTCATTTGAGTAGATAAAAAAGGCAGTAGAGAAGCTAGTTTGGGAATAGAGCTCATGACTTTAGTTTTGTCTGTTGACTTTGAGGTGTCTCTGGACAATTGGTTCAAAGTTTACCTCAATATTGACTGTCTGCTGCGTGCCAGGTCAGGTGCTGATGGGCTGGCTCTCAAGGGACCACCAACTGGTTAAAAGAAAGAGCCCATATAGTATGTAAGAGTAGTGATAAGTGATACCCACAGTGCTTTTGGAGCCCGGAAGAGAGAGACTTAATTTGGGATTGCTGGAGCGATAGGTCCCGGAAGGCTCTTTAAAGGAGATGATCCCTACGTGGAGAGAATGAGTAGAGCAGTGGGGGTAGGGTAGAGTGTGAAGGGCAGGTGTCCAAGTCCATTTGGGCTGCTATAACAAAATATCACATATTTTGGGGGGCTTATATGCAAGAGAAATTTATTTCTTACAGTTCTGGAAGTCTGAGATCAAGGTGCCAGCCTGATTGAGTGAGGATTCTCTTCTGGGTCCAAGACTTCTCATTCTGTCCTCACCTGGCAGAAGGGGAGAGGGAGCTCTCTGGGGCCTCGTTAATAAGGGCGCTAATCTCATTCATGACCTAATCACCTCCCAATGATCCTGCCTCTCAGTCCCATCACTTTGGGGGTTAGGATTCAACATATGAATTTTGGGGGGACACAGACACTCAGACCATACCAGCAGGGTATGAATAGAGGAACAGGAAGGGAGAAGGTGGTAAAGGTATACAGGTAGAGCGGACCGCATGACACAGGCACTGAGGTCAAGAACAGCGTGGCAGTCAAGATTGCAGGGTGAAACATCAAGGAGGAAGCAGCATGAGATAAAGCGGGAGCATGACCAGGGCCAGGTTACAGAGGGTGTCTTTGTCATGTCTGATTTTGTGCCATAGACAGATGTTGGAGGATGGATCTGCAGCAACGACAGGCAGGAAGCTGTTCCAATAGCAGGAGGGAAATGAGAAAAGCTGAAGTCCTGGACCTGGGCAGGGAGGGGGTTAATTTGAGAACTTTCAGGAAGTGAAACAATGAGTTTGGGGATGTGTGGGTGTCGGGAGTGAGAGAGAGGAAGAGGGAAGAGTCAGGGATGCCTCGCAGATTTCTAGCAGAGATGATGGGGTGAATGATGGTACTAACTGGGGAAAATGAAGGGAGAATAAAAGCAACACACATCAGGGGAGAAGAGGCTTGGAAAGCAACTGCCTCTTCCCACCCTCAAAATTCCCAGGAATATAGTCTAGTGGGAAATCATGGTGCTGGACTGTGGATGTATATGCCCTTTTCTTGCTCTCCATCCCAAAGGAAAAACACAGTTTTATTTTCACCACTACCATTCAAGGAAAAGTGAGAAATGAACAGCAGGGAGAGGTTTTAAAGCATAGATTGTGAGAAACCGTCAGTGGCAGCTGCCTGTGAATCTCTTGTGTGAAAACCATGATGGGAGTTGGTCATGAGACTCAAGATCTCAGACCACAAAAACACTGGAAGGGGTGGGGCTGGAGAAGATGACCCCTGGGTTTGGAATTGGAAAAGAAGAAGAGAACAGCCATGGGCCTCTGGGTGGGGCTGGAGTTTCGAGAATAAAATATTGCAGAAGATGGTCTTTCGAGAAGCAGGGAGCCTGTGGGACCAGCCTGAGAATTCTCAGGGGCACCCAGAAGTAGGGCAAGTAGGACACGCTGGGCCATGATGGGGGAAAATGGTTATGACTTGAAACTTGAAACTACTCTGGAATTGAATATGGTTCAGTTTTTATTTTACTTGGGCTGAACTTTTCTCATGCTTGAAGTTTGTTTTGCCCCAGTGACTCTTTTCTGTGTCCTGGGGTGCACAGAATCAGCGGCCGAGGGCAGGAGAGGTTGTCCTAGGGGTATGACTTGAGCAAGAGAGAAATGTTCCTTTCTAGATCTCTGGTTGACATTTATCTTCAAAAGCAGACTGAGCCTGGGGAGACACTGCCACTCTAGTCTGAAAACAATGTCTTCTCCCAGAACTTCCTCCTTCCTGTCAAACCTCAGGTCATATCTTTGGGAGGATCTTTTTCTTTCCCCCATATGATCTTTAAAAATGACATGTCATTTTCCCGGGGCCGTTATTTTTATTTGCTTAATTCGTTCCAGAGAGCACGTGTCCACAGCATTGGCTAATATTATGCGGGCCACCATCCTGTATTGTCTTGAATAACATTGAGAACTTGGACTTGGTGTGGGTGGAGGTTGTTGCTACTCAAAGGCATGCTTTGTTTTGCTCTATTGATAAATTTGCACACCCTTCCAAATAGGAAAGAGCTGAGCTCGTGGAAGTCCTTTTAATGAGAAAACAAATAAGGAAACAAATTTTATTCCCAAACTTTATTTGTTATCAATTGTTTTTATTACAAGAGTTTAACAGAGCAGAGTGAGACTTGCCGTCTCTCTTGTGAAACCTCAACAATTTACACAGTTAAGGTAATAAATATGAAACTAGGTTTAGTCTTTCTTTTCAGCCATGTCATGAACTCCTAAGAGACAATGAGGAGAAAATCCTGTAGCCATATGCAGTACAAACTCAGAAATTTTCAACTGCTATTTAATCCTATCTAGGATTTCCCTAGGCAGTACAGATACTCATATATTTCACCTTTCTCTAAAGACTAAGAAACATAAATAGATTCATAAATAGCTCATATAAATATAGGTTTTACCTGTTAAATAATAAAATTCCCAAGTCTGGAATCTTGTCTTAAAAAAATACAAAATAAGGCATGTAATTCATTAAAATGGAATCTCATGCCCCAAAGTTATCTCGGGGCCTATTAAATACATAAATAACTTAAAGCCCTTAGAAAAGCAAACAAGAAGCAAATTGGTACTCAGTCTAAAACTTCCTCCTTGGGGAAAGGGAAAAATGGTTCAGATTCCATCTCTAAACCAGTGTTCCCTCTGGAGTTTCCACAGGATGAACTAAGAACCCTGATGATTTTGGTCAGAAATAAGGCTGGGTCTACTCCCCAGAAAGCCTAACTGATTTGGGGAGTGGGGGTCAGACCGGAAGCTCTTAAGCCATGTGGCGGACAATGGGGGTGACACAGGTGCAGCCCACGGCCACCAGCATCTTCTCCAGCCGGAAGGAGTGGGGGCAGTGCTGAGGTTCCCTTCGCAGGACCAGGATCTCTTGCTGGATGGGGACGGAGTTCATGTGATGGTCCACCTTCCCTTCAGCATTGACACAGCCCGAGTGGCTGCACTTGGCCTCCCAGATCACAGAGGGGTACCTCTCAGGGTCCTCATTGCGGCTACAAGGGAGACAAAAGCCAGGAAGAGAGTGAAATCCTCGTAGAGCAGGAAGGAAATCAAACAGGAATAAAAAAAGGGAGACAAATTCACAAGGGCGCAAATGATAGGCATTGTGAATTCTCTAAGTGCTGTTAGTCTGAAAAAGAAGTAGTTTGGGGAAAACTTGTGTTTCAAAGCCCATGAAGTGTTATAGAAAAAAAGACAATGATTAGTTTTTCCCAATTTCTTTCCAACATACACAAAAGAAGATAGACTGAAACTACAGAATGGATTTAAGTTTGACACAAAGGTTAATTTGTTTAGGGTACATTTGATGGATGAAAAAAGACTAAAGGAATAGTATAGAAACAAGATAACTGTTAATCTGACTTAATGAAGTCTGTCTTTGAAACAGAGAATGCACCCAAATTTTATCTGACAGCACGCTGATGGAACAGAGCCCACTGCTGATATGAAGGGCTGCAAACAAAATCTTAAGCCCCTTTATAACCTTCTCTTCTCTCTCCCCTCCAGCTGAGTGAATAATTTGCTTCGACTTGTGAATTAATTTATTTGAACTATTCTTAGTAAGTAGAAGTAAGAAGACAAGAAACCCTACAGTCAGGTGAATCTGTAGGCTCCATATAACTGAGGTTTATTTGCCTAAAATCAAATTATCAAAATACATTTTGTACTTAATCCATCTAAATACTAGATGTACTAAGGACACAGCAAATATTGGTCTGTTGGGGATGTTGTCTAAGTCGAAAAAGGGTGGAAATACCCAGCATGATACTTCTTCCACTGGTATTCAAGCTATATTTTCCCAGTGTTAATACAACCAAAAAAGCACAAAAATCCCAGTTAATTAATAGTTATTTTCAACAAATCTTCTCTGGGAGCTCTGGTAAAGAGAATTCAAGCACTAATCTCCTACGATAAATGTCTATTTCTTTTAAAAATAAATAAACAACAGACTTGGGGTGTCATAAATATGAGAATGATGACCACCGTTCATTTGGATGGATTTCTGGGACAATGAGAACTAGTAGAATAGGTGTTATGGGGGGTAGGGTGAGCTATGCTCTATCAAAGAAATCTGTAGAATGAAAGTTTGAGAATCATTGGTTTACACAATGGCCCTTCCAGTTTTGACGGATGATTCTGAGTGAGTAACACCATTCTCAAGGTGATTTAACTGGCAGTCTGATACATACAGGGTAGAAGAATACAGAGATTTTATCTGGGACTCTTACGTACTGGAGAGTCCAGGGTGAGGTGGAGCGTTTGTAGTAATCGGAGGGTCTTCTGGAAATCGTGTTCCGGTTAAGGATGTTTAGGTTGACCCTCACGTACTGTGGGAAGTTCTTGTCCTCAATATGAGGGCAGCCTGGACTTTGTGGGATTATGATTCCTGCCTTCACAAGAGCCACCAGACTCAGCAGCAGCAGCAGTGACTGGAACTGGGTGGGAAAGGAGAGAGAGGTGGGAGACTGGGTTAGTACTACATGGTTTTTGTCAACAAAGTGGGGTGATGATGGAATTGCTGATAGTTGAGAACATGCTATGGACAAGGACAATCCACACTAAATTTTCAGATCTGTTAAATGAAAAGCTGGTTAGATGAACAAAGTAATATTAGGATGGCATTTCTACCAGTCTTGAACATTTTTCTTTTTTGACTTAGAAAAACCACATTATTCATTGGCTGGCAGTAGTTTTAGTGAAGATGGCAAGTCATCAACCTGTCAGTGCATGCATCACTCTCAGGTCATTGGGATGGTAATGACCTTGATTTTCTAGGAAGAGTTGTCCTCCTGCACCATCGATCCCTCCCCTTGCATGCTGTGAAAACCTATGTGAAATCAAGTGTACACCTTAGAAATAAAGGGCTGTAGAAAATCCATGTGTTATCAGTTAAAAATTCTGTTGGTACCACTGGCAAACATCCAACCCAAAATGGACCCCCCTTATGTTTTTCTTAGGCACATTTCCCAGTTTTTCTAAATTTACATATACTGATTCTGTAATCAAATTGGGTTTCAAAAAAGACGTTTTAACTTAAATATTTTAAAAACATAAAGACCGTTTACTCTAAACCACACCTATACCATCTATACATCTATGTCTAGTTAGAATAAATAGGGTTAGCATACTGAGACTATAGTATAATAATAAGATAATGGAAAGAAAAGTCA
Organism: Balaenoptera musculus; assembly: GCF_009873245.2. NCBI lineage: Eukaryota > Metazoa > Chordata > Mammalia > Artiodactyla > Balaenopteridae > Balaenoptera > Balaenoptera musculus. Next base: position 25,331,035 of record NC_045795.1, read on the forward strand.
CTGCCACAACTTATTAAATCCTCAAGGATAGTGACCCATCTTATTTTGGATTAAAGAAAAATGGGAGAATTATATTAATCCCTTGTACTCAGAGAAACAGGTTTTCAATAAGCATTCTTTCTTAGAGCACAGCATCATGCGACACTTCTTGTGTGGTTTAGCCCCAGTATAGCTATCTTTCAGTTTTAATCTCACCTTTCAAACTGATGTGTACCAGTTCTTGAAAATGCTATACAATGACAAGTATCTATCAAGTGTTTCATTTCCCATCCTACGTAGACAGTATTCTTGGATTTCCATAGCTAGAATCCAGGATTTCATGCCTGCAGTCCAGAAATATTATCTGGCCCAAATCGACGAGAGCATTGCACGTTTGCGCGGGACTCACCATGAATGAAGTTCTCACACGAGCCATGGTAGTTTCTCCCAATTCACTGTAAGTGGATGAGCTTGTGCTTGCTGCGAGATGGACAAAATGTAGCGCTACCTTCTCTCTTTTTATAGGGCTTTTCTCCTTCTGTGGTCACTTACGTTGGCGTGTAGGAGTGAGTTCGGGGTGACACCATTTTGGTTAAAAGTTCCATCCCCAAATGAGGTCAGAGAAAAACCTCCCCTTCATGACGGGCGATAATCTGCTTCTGGGGGAAAATGGGAAGGACAGAAATTTATGTTTCTAAAGACTATGTCTTCTCTTCATTCTTCAAGGAACTATGACTTGTCAGAAGCTGAGTGGAAACACAGAAATCATTTATTTATGAGCATGCATGAAACTGCCATAAGAGATATCTTCTATTTTAACGGCTCGTGGGGAAATAAAAGTTTGACCTCACATTCAAGTCCTCTTTGGTCATATGCCTTGATTTCCCATTTGATAACTCCTTTCCTCACCAGATTCCCTAGCCAGATGTGGTGGAGACCATTCCAGAAACTACCCATGGTCTCGCCATATAAACAAACAAAAAAATGGATACATAATTTCATGAAGACAAGACATTATTTCATCGATTTAATGCCTGCTTTGTTGAATGTCTACTCTGCTTGAGGAACAAATAACTAGGTTCAAGAGACGTGAGATTTACTATCAAAGGCACGTCTAACACTGCATGTTACCAAGCAATTTGTTAACTCACGCAATTCCTCAGGAGGAAGAAGGAGTGAGGAAATGTAACCGGACAAAGAGAGGAATGAAAATGGAGGTAGAGACTGCAGGAAGGTGGGGGTAGAGAAAAGGAGGGCAGGCGAGAGCAGACAATGATAACAAGAAAGGAGGAGAGGAATGGGGGATAAGAAGGAAAGAGAGATAGGACTTCCCTGATGGTCCAGTGGTTAAGACTTTGCCTTCAAGGTAGGGGATGTGGGTTCGATCCCTGGTCGGGGAGCTAAGATCCCACATGCCTCTGGGCAAAAAAACACAAAACATAAAACAGAAGCAATATTGTAACAAATTCAATAATAACTTTAAAAATGGTCCACATGAAAAAAAAAAATCGTTAAAAAAAAAAAAAGAAGGGGCTTCCCTGGTGGCGCAGTGGTTGAGAATCTGCCTGCTAATGCAGGGGACACGGGTTCGAGCCCTGGTCTGGGAAGATCCCACATGCCGCGGAGCAGCTGGGCCCGTGAGCCACAATTAGCCTGTGCGTCTGGAGCCTGTGCTCTGCAACAAGAGAGACCGCGATAGTGAGAGGCCTGCGCACCGCGATGAAGAGTGGCCCCCACTTGCCACAACTAGAGAAAGCCCTCACACAGAAACGAAGACCCAGCACAGCCATAAATAAATAAATAAATAAATATTTTTTAAAAAAAAGAAGGAAAGAAAGAAGGAGATGGTTCCTCCTTCCTTTTCTCTCCACTTTCTAAGTGAGGTGAACTTCAATTTCAGGTCCTTGAGGATGGCTCCTCCTCGAAAACATTGAGGTCTATCACAAGGTTGATAAAATGAGGGGTCAGTGGATGCAGACATGGCTGGTGACATGTCACCCTGTCTCTGCCTGTTCTCGGCAGTGAGGTGTTTTCTTGGGTAGACAGACCCTGACTGATCAGTGAGGAAGGCCCTGAGCAGCTGAAATCTCAGTGGCAATGGTAGATGGATGACCTTGGTAGGCGAAACAGATACAGATGGAAGAGGAAGTGGGATGCAGTTTCTCCCGATTTCCTTGGTTCTGGTGTTGACCTCACCATGTACCTTGGAGACATGGAGTCATCGTGAGCTCCCTTGTCCCTCCTCCACATGTGATCACGTAGCCATCTCAGCAGCAGCTGTGTCTCTCACATCTATTTCCTATTCCCAGACCTACTGCCATTCCTCTAACTCATTGCTCACCCACTTGGACTGTTTTGTTTTTGTTTTTTAGTTGAAGTATAGTTGACTTACAATGTTGTTTTAATTTCTGTTGTACAGCAAAGTGATTGTTATACATATATACACATTCTTTTTTTATATTATTTTCCATTATGGTTTATCACAGGATATTGAATATAGTTCCCTGTGCTATACAGTAGGACCTTGTTGTTTATCCATTCTATATATAATGGTTTGCATTTGCTAATCCCAAACTCCCAATTCATCCCTCCCCCACCCCCTCCCCCTTGGCAACTACAAGTCTGTTCTCTATGTCTGTGAGTCTGTTTCTTTTCTGTAGATGGGATCATTTGTGTACTTGGACTGTTTTAATAACCACATGTGCTCTTCCCAATTGTTGCCTTCCACCCGCCTTCAACATTCCTGCAATAGTTATCCTCAAAGCATGGCTCTGATTGTGCCTTTTCTTGTATCATTCGCTTGCATTCAGAACAAAATGCAGACCCCTTAGTATTTAAATTATTATTTGACTTAGTATTTGAATTAGTATTTGAAATCTGCAAACTTTACAGCTTTACCTCCCACCACGCTCCATGACCTGGGCTCATGAGGTCCTGATTGTCCTCCTTCCACAGACGGTCCCCAACTTTCGATGGTTTGACTTACAATTTTTCAAAGTTGCGATGGTGCAAACGTGATATGCATTCAGTTGAAGCTGTACTTCAGATTTTGAATTTTGATCTTTTCCCAGGCTGGTGATATGTGGTATGATCTTCTCTCATGAGGCTGCAGTGGCTGTGAGCCATGCAATCATGAGAGTGAACAACCGATATATTTACCAACATCTGTACCCAGACACTGATTCTATTTTTCACTTTCAGTACATTATTCAGTAAATGACATGAGATATTCAATACTTGATTATAAAATAAGCTTTGTGTTAGATGATTTTGCCCAACTGTAGGCTAAGATAAATGTTCTGGGCACATTTGAGGTAGGCTAGGCTAAGCCATGATGCTTGGTAGGTTAAGGTGTATTAAATGCATTTACATCATGATGTTTTCAATTTATTGGGTTTGTTGGAATGTAATCCCATCTTAAGTCAAGGAAGATCTGTAATGCCTGCATGCCTTTTGTTAAGTACTGTCTCTGAAATGCCCTTTCCCATCCTCAGTTTATATCAAAATGTGCCTTGTCCTTCCAGATCCAGTTCAAATGTGTCTTCTAAGTCTGGAGGTCCTTCCTGATCATTTAGCTGAAATGAGCAGCTCCCATAACACATAGCTTATACCTACCTCTCTAGTAACTTTTGCTTCATTTTGTACTGTGTTTTATTTGGCTGGAAAAAGTATGTCTAAGACATATGTTTATTTCCAATTTTAGATTTTACTGTTATCCTTCAAGGCCAGTGTGTTATTCATCTTTGTAACTCCCATGGTACTTCACGTGAGGCTTTATACAGCATAGGTCTTCACAGATTGCTCTGTGTTGCTGGTTTTTCTCTGGTCCACAGCTGTCCATGCATATTTCTAGCATATTGCATGTCATTTGTTTATGTATCTGATTTTCCTGCTAGACTGTGAAGCTACCTGGAGACAGTTATTATTAGTCTTTGTATCACCTAACCCAGTGTCTAGGAAATAGGAAGTGCTTAATATTTTGACTGAATTACAATACAAATAATGTTATTTGGATAGGTCAGAATCTTGAATATTCCTTTTGGGACCCAACTGCATGCCAGTGGCCATACTGAGCTGACACCTTGACTCTCCAGCTGATCCTTTTGAAGGTAGTGTGACAAGGTTGTGGCCTGTTTTGGACCATCCTTAAGTAGAAGATTCCTTGCTTGTTGCTGTCTGGTAAGGATGAGGTCAAGGTGAATGTGTTTGCTGGACAAAGGGGAAAAGCTGATTCTAGTTGTCCTGCCTATGCCCACCTCCTGTGCCAGTGAAATACACCCTGTGTGCTGTCCTTTGAAATACCAACCCTTGCTTTGAAATAAGGATGGGAAACAAGGTGGGTTTTCACAAAAGTGTAAAACTGACCATTTTGAGGTGGTGGTTGGAGCTCGGTGTGCCCAGTCTTGAGTAGGACTGGTTTCTCAGATACGCTCTTGAGCTGGAGGAACAGTCAGAAGCACAAAGATGGTGCACAGAGCAAGGAGGGTATTTGTCTACAGAGGCAGCTGGTTCAGGTTTGGACCGCAGTCTGTTCAGATAGAAGGAATGCTGGACTGGAAATTAGGTGCCCAGAACACTGGAGGAGAGGGCACTTTTATTTTCATTGTGGTTCTGCCATTAACTACGCATGCCCTTAGGTATTTCACATCCTTGAGGCTCAGTTTCCCTCTCAATAAAATGAGTTTTTGCACCAGGTAATCTTTGATTATCTGAATTTTCAGAGAAAGAAAATAGTGAAAGAACAAATAGGGACAGTAAATTAGGGGTGATGATTTTGCTTAGTGATTTCTCCCAGTTTATCAGTCTTGCTTCTTGGAGGGCTTGGGAAACAGATATCCACAAAGTAATGGGGAACTGCAATCTGGGAGTTGGGAGCTGGGTGAGGTGGGGAGAGGAGGAGCAGGTGGAGGCTGGGAAGTCTTCCTGGGAGCCAAGCATTCATCCGGTCCTAGTAAAGTGTCTGTGGGCTTCTTGATTTAGGGAAATGAGCTTCAAGGCTCCTTGACCTCATTAAGTCATCAAACAGCATCCCCTTGTACTTACAGTAGAGAACAATGTGGGAGATAGAAGAACATATATCCCTTAAATTAAGACTGTCATTAAAAAATTAAATAAATAGTGCTCGCTTCAGCAACACAAATACTAAAATTGGAATGATACAGAGAAGATTAACATGGCCCTTGCGCAAGGATGACACGCAAATTCGTGAAGCGTTCCATATTTTTTTGAATGATTAAAAAATAAATAAATAAGTAAATAAGTTAAGTAAAAAAAAAATGTCTTGCTTAGGTGGTGGGGTTACCATCGAGATACTATTGTCTTTTTAAATTTCTACCCTACAGCCTTTAAAAAAAAAAAAAAAATGGTCTCAGTAGAGGAGGAGGCCCTGTGCCATCGTTAATGACTTATGTACAGCAAGTCCCCTACATACGAACCTTCAAGGTGCGAACTTTCAGAGATGTGAACGTGCATTCCATCAACGTCAGGCATGAGTGAACTTGTAGCTTGCCTTCCATCTCCTATTGCTGATGATCCTTCGGCTCTACCATCTCCCACCTCCTCTCCCTCCTCTAGTCAGTAACTCTTCTTGCCTGTTCACTCAATGCCAGCCCTCATATGCCAGCAGTTGTACTGTACTCTGTACTTTTCAAGGTACTGTACTGTAAGATTAAAAATGTTTTCTTTATTTTTTGTGTTTGTTTTTTAATGTATTATTTGTGTGAAAAGTATTATAAACCTATTACAGTACAGTACTATATAGCTGATTGTGTTAGCTGGGTATGTAGGCTAACTTTGTTGGACTTAAGAAGAAATTGGACTTACAAATGTGCTCTCGGAATGGAACTCGTTCGTATGCAGGGGACTTATTGTATATTATAATTTAAAGATAATGGCTTCTCAAAGAAATGGTTGTCATTTTATCTCATGCTGTGCACATCACAAGGAAAACTCCTTTTCTCTTGATTTTGATTTAATATAGAGAAAGTAATGAGTAGCTGCAGAGAATCCTTTTGGGTTTTTAATCTGGGGGCTAATATTTTGAAAATGGGCCAACTCACAAGAAGCAATGTCAGATACTTAATAGGAAGACATGGTTTTGAGAGGGGAGAACGTTTGCCACAGAGTCATCTGGAGGGCCTTGGGGCATTGATAAAATCAGGATTTAGCTGATATTCAGATTTAGATCTAGTTGTTTAAGATCTAGATCATCTATAATATCTCCAACTTCAAAGTATTAATAGTGTTATATACCAGAGGCTCAGCTCTGAGGTTAAAGCTGTTGTGTTTCAAGAATCAGGACTTACTGTCTATGAAATTACCATGGTTTATCAAATAAGAAATATCATCTTAGTACCAGCCTGATAGTGTCAGTGTTCCTCTCCAGGGCAACACTGTTAGGTGTTCACTACGGCTGTGTTGCTGAGGGCCGTCCTGAACAATGAATTGTTGGGTGGGAATCTTCCAGGGGTAGGTACAAGCTTCCTCTGGAATCCCTGGTGGAGGAATTTCTCCTCCTTATATGACATGATGAATTGATGGAATGATTAACAATGAGGACTTCTGAACAAGTCATTGTTAATGGGCTGGTGAGGGCTAAGAGGTGAGAGGTAGAATCCTTTTTCAACATTTGGATTCTGTTTTTTCACCACTGGGCATTCTAACACTTGGTGGGTTGTTCTTCCCTGATGAAGACCCTCTGTGAACAGCTCCTGTGAGTGGCTAATTATCTCTCTTCTGCTATTCATTTTTGATGCTGCAGGAGCCTACTCCTAGCCCAGACCAGACTATTTTTATCTGATGGAATCAGATCACAAAACTGTTTGTATGTCTTTAAAAAACAAACTTAATCTATGGAGTCAAAAGAATGTTGATGGGCCATGACATTATCCAAGTGGGGGATTTGATTGACAGGCATTCTGTTCCTGGTGACTCCCCAATAGTGCACGACACCTTCATCTTTTCGGTAAATGAGGCTTGCTCTTACACATCTTTCCCAACCTCAAAGCATTGAGATGATACCTGGAAGCTGTGATGAGACCAAGCCATACAAGAAGGAAGACACATCACATCACGTCATCTTAAAACAACTGCAATCCATCAGTGTTTCCCCAGTCTCTACACGAACATCCACAACCCAACTCATCAGATGAGCATGTCAATTTCTCCTTTGAGTAATAACTACTACTAACCTCATGGAAACCAAACCTCTTCCTTAGGTAAGTTTCTCACTAGCCTTTTACTGAAACACTGATTTAAAGTGGGTCAGAAAACTTTCCATTTTTTTTCAGACCAATACATTTAGAATTCTATCCCTATATATTAGCAGGCACATGCAAATTTTTTTTACGGGTGGCCTTCCCTTTGGTAATGCTGACTTCATCTAATACCCTGAGAATTAAGGTCAGTAAATGACTGAAGTTTCAAGTCTGAAAGGATGTCACTGAAAAGTAAGGTCTAAAATTAAACAAGCAAACCAAACCACACACTGAGGTTGGGCTATCAAGTTATCAGCTTTATTTTCTTTTCAGCAATTCTGAAGTTAATATGATTTAGAGACAACAGCAGAATGTATTTAAAGGACAAGATACAACATGTGGACTCAGAACAAATTGCTAATTGGTTTTTCTTTTTAGACAATATAGAAGATGCTCTGGTGAAGTGTCTTTTCCACAGATTGGAAATATAGTAAAATCAATAATAGTGATGCTATGTTCCTTTATTCCAAAATCCTTCGAAGGATTTGAGATGATTTGTAACAAAAATTCAGGTAATAAAGTAGATAAAAAATATGAATCAGGCCCAGCGAATATAGTAGAGTCAAAAGTCAAGATCAGGGAAAAGAAAACCGAAAGTCACAGTCCATAGCGATCAATAGAGTTACTCTAATTGAGGTTTACATTTGTCTCTGAGCTTCCTGTCAGCCAAAGAGAAAAGGTAGATATGCTCAGTTACATAGTTTTCATTATCAGCAAGGAAGAAGCTAGCTAATTCCTTAGAAGAGATGGAGTTAGAAGAATGGATAAAGAAGATGTGATACATATACACAATGGAATATTACTCAGCCAGAAAAAGGAACGAAACTGGGTCATTTGTAGGGACGTGGATGGACCTAGAGGTTGTCATACAGAGTGAAGTAAGTCAGAAAGAGAAAAACAAATATTGTACAATATCGATTATATGAAAAGCGATAATGGTACAGATGAACTTACCTGCAAAGCAGAAATAGAGTCACAGATGTAGAGAACAAACTTATGCTTACCAAGGGAGGAAGGGGAGGTGGGATGAACTGGGAAATTGGGATTGACATATATACACTACTATGTGTAAAATGGGTAGCTAATGAGAACCTACTGTATAGCACATGGTACTGTACTCAGTGCTCCATGGTGACCTAAATGGGAAAGAAATCTAAAAGAGAGTGGATATATGTATACATAAAACCGATTCACTTTGGCGCACAGCAGAAGCTAACACAACATTGTGAAGCAACTATACTCCAATAAAAATTAATAAAAAATATTAAAAAATATAATGTACTAAAAAAAAGAAGAGATGGAGTATTTCCTATCATTACATTTTTTTTAAACATCTTTATTGGAGTATAATTGCTTTACAATGGTGTGTTAGTTTCTGCTTTATAACAAAGTGAATCAGTTATACATATACATATGTTCCCATATCTCTTCCCTCTTGCATCTCCCTCCCTCCCACCCTCCCTATCCACCCCTCTAGGTGGTCACAAAGCACCGAGCTGATCTCCCTTTCATTTTGAAATAAAATTTCCATTTGGGGCTCATAAGAGGTTCCTGTTTAGTATATTGGTTAAAGACATGTTGTGGCATCAGACATTCCCATAATCAGATCTCAGCCCCACTTTATTAGCTGTGTGACCTTAGGAAAATTATATCATGCACGTCTCAGTGTCCGTACCTACAAGATGGAGGTAACAATAGACTATGACTCATAGATTATTGAAAGGAGTAAATTAAATAATATATGTGGCAATGCATATTGATGAAATATTAACTTTTGTAGGAATGTCAGGGCAAGAGAATCTGACAGAGTTTGTCAAACTTTTTTGAGAAAGAGAACCATTGGGTCTAAGGGTCAGACACTGGATGTGAAAGTCAGACACTGGATGTGAGGGTCAGACATTGGATGTGAGGGTCAGACATCGGATCTGAAGGTCAGACGTTGGAGGTGAGGGTCAGACACTGGATCTGAAGATCCGACATTGGAGGTGAGGGTCAGACATTGGATCTGACTAGTTATCTGCTCATTGAATGTCTACAATGTGAGAAAGTAGGGAGATTTCTTCAGCTTCCACATGGTCTGGGTGAAATAGCCCTTCATTCAACAAATGTTTCTTGAGCACCTGTTCTGAACTGGGCACTGCTGAGCTCTGGGGATAGAGCAGGGTATAAGTTGACAAGGCCCTACTTTCAAGGAGCTGACATCCAGGGTAATCCAGGCCCTTTATTCATATTCTGTGCTTTTCAAACTGATTGCTGATAATGAATTGGGCTTATTAGGCACTTAGATAACCTGGAAACCAGTGCCCTGGATAGTAGACACAGGCATCTGATTAGCGGAAAGGAATAGTCCCTGCTACAAATTATTAATTTGTCCTGGTTTATATACTGTTGTACTGATGATAAGGAATTTCAAGGTTTACCATATATTGTATTGAACTTAACTCAGAACTGCCACCCTGTATATGTGTATATACATATTTTATATCTATCTATCATCTATCTGTCTATCTATCTATCATCTATCTACCTATCATCTATCTATCCATCTATCATCTATCTATCTACACAATGCACAAGCACACACACACATACACACACGTCATTTTTCTTCTGACCATGAAAGTGATATATGGTCATTTGTTATACAAAATAACGGGGGCCAGGTGCAGGGAGCAAAAGGAAGAAAGCAAAATTAACCCATAATCCTGGTTCTTAGGAATAAGCTTTTGGAGTATACTGTTCCTGTTATTTTATAAAACTGACATCATTTGAAGTGTATTGTTCTAGTTTAAAAAATACATTAAAAAAAACCTGTAAGTATTATTATTACCAAATTGGGCCATATTATAATACTGTTTTGTGACCTGTTTTCTCACCTTACAATATATTCTGAACATTTTTACCCTTTTTAAAGCTTTTGTTTGTTTGTTTATGTGTGTTTGAATCCTGCCTAACATCCTGAGACATGGATGAACAGCAGACCATTTAACCAGCTGCCTTTTTTTGATTGCTTCCATGATTTCATTATTTCTTTGACTTCTCTGGGTCATCTGTCCATAGCAGCAAAAAGTCTCATACCTGGATACTCAGTAGAATTATTGTAGAGTTCTACCTTTGCAAAGTGACTGAATTTGGCTGAAGAGCAGTGCTGTCAACACCTAAAAGCAAAGGAAGAGAAAGATCCACAGGGTTATACATGCTTGGCCGCATAAGTAGAGTGACAGTCGTGAATTCATAACACTGAGAAGTTACAAATGTTTTTAATAATGGCTTGACTCAGAAGGAAGCAACCCCAACCCAAGAGTTAAACAAAGAATGACTTAGTGACAAAGCCCAACAGGATGGGTTAGGAGCACAAAGATTTCTTTGTAGTTGTAGTGGTATGAGAAGTTTAACTATAATGGGACACATTCAATATTTTAATGGTTATAAATTATTAAATAAAAAGATTTATTTGTTCAGGCTTCTCTAAGTTGCAATTTTCTGGTTTGCATTTTCCCATGGTGAGAAAGGAGTGATTATTTTGACTTAAAATACTTTCTCACCAATTTTTGCTTGATAGGAAAAAATAGAAATTGTGTTGATGTCAACAGCTTTTTAAAGTAAAGTATGTATCTTGTCCATAAGCACATGAATATAATGTATTGTAGTCTATTCACAGATGCATGACAATCAAATATAATAATAAAACTAATGCTTAAAATAAATTGACAGAGATCAATGAAGCTTGTTAAACATTTTAGGTAATGTTATTACAAGGGCAATAGTCATTAAAGACATCAACAAAGATATTAATATTTACAAAAAAAGGCTTATGATAGTATTAAAAAACAGTGATCTGCCGTATGACTGGTGTCAAATAAATGTAAATGATATAAATTTTGTAATGTCACAGAGAAAGGCCTTTTTTTTGGGTATTTATCCATTCTTTTAATCTCTACAGCAATCCTGTACTTGGATCCTATAACTATCCTATATATTTAGATATTATTATTCAAATTTACAGAAAAGAAAACTAAGGTTTGGAAGGTTTCAGTAACTAGTCCAAGATCATCTAGTTGGCAGGTTGTCGAAGGATCACAGACATGGCTGATTCTCAGGTCTGTGGGCTTTTCATTATGACCAGCTGAAAACATTGATATTGAAAACATTTTAAAAACTTATTCTGCAACTGACTTTCCAACTTTCTGAAGCTGTCTGATGTTTTTGAAGTTTGAAAATTTTGAAGTCTTAAAAATTATAGAATTGTTTTTCTTTCATCCATTTTGTGGTATCACCTCTTTCATTTACCTTTGTCCATTATTTTTGTTTTACTGACAATCCCTCACTGTCTAGTGCTATGACTGTATCTAGACTAAGATATCCCCAACATATATTTATTTTGTGATTCCCTCAAAGTGGAGATTTTCGTGAAAATAATGAAGGGAGGGGCAGAGAGAGGTGTCTATATGTCTATGTTTCACTGAGGATCAAGGTAAGAGGATTAATGCTCACTTTCCCAGCTGGATTAGAAGAGCAGTAATCTTTCCTTTATTTTTCTTTTTTTTTTTTCCTAAAAAAAAAGGTGGGTGTTGGAAGAGCTGAATTTAAGCATGAGAACCTCATAGGGGAGTATTAGATGATGGTTATGAATAAGATTGGTTTTCTCTTTGATCTGAAGAACTAGGCCATTACAGTCATAATGCATTTTAGCTACAGCAAAAAACTGCAGGAGTCAGGTTTTTAAACATTTGACCAGTATTGAGTTAAACCTCATGAACCTGATGCCAAGTATAAGAGGATAGTATATGAAGAGCAATTAATTCTGAAAAATTTCCAATGTACATATCATTTAAAAATATTTGGTTCAAATTCAAGTGCATGTATATACCATAATTTATTTATTTAGTCTCCTATTAGTGCATTTAAAATTCATTTCAAATTATTCATTATTCATCAGTACATGATAAATATTTATTCATTAGATCTTTGCTCAAATATATATTATTACTAGAGAATATGGAACCATTATGGGTTTTTGTATTATTATCTATATTTTACTAAGATTTTCTAGTTTCTGTCTTGGTTTGTAATAGAAACTCAGTTGAACCAGCTTAAGAAAAAGCTGGTTTTAGGGAAACCAAGGGAAGGAATTACAGCAGGAAAGGACTGGAACAAGAGTTTAAAAACAAATGGGAGGGACTTCCCTGGTGGCACAGTGGTTAAGAACCCGCCTGCCAATGCAGGGGACATGGGTTTGAGCCCTGGTCCGGGAAGACCCCCCTTGCCGCAGAGCAACTAAGCCCGTGCACCACAACTACTGAGCCCACGTGCCAAAACTACTGAAGCCCGTGCGCCTAGAGCCCATGATCCGAAACAAGAGAAGCCACCACAATGAGAAGGCTGTGCACCGCAGCAAAGACTCAAAACAGCCAAAAATAAATAAAAATAAAATAAATACATGTATAAAAACAAATAAACAAACAAACAAACAAACAAAAAACGGGAGTCAAGCAATTGCTTTTTCAGTCTCTCAAACACCCTCTTCCCTGAACTATGTCATTTCTCTCTCTGAGGATTCATTTTTCTCTGTGCTCCTGGCTCTGCCAAGTTCACATATTCAAGGTCCACTGATAGGCATTTCTCAGTTTCAAGCCATAGAACCAGGAGAGTCTGATTGGCTTAACTTAACTCTTGTGTCTAATCAGCTATGGTTGAGCGGGATCATGTTGTACAAACAGGGCTGCTAGGGATCCTGCTTTGTGGTTAAGTTAGCCCTAATCTCGAAGAAAAGCAGTGTGGGCTGGGAAGACATTCTAAATGGTGTGTGTACTCTAGTAAATTTCCTCCTACGACAGGAAAAGCATCCGTAGGTGGCAAAGTAATTTCTTCCCTCCACCCCATCAAATCTTGGTAAGGATGCCTCCAGCTCGCCGAGCTTTGTTATTCCTCCTCAACCTGAGTGATAGAATTGTTTTTATTTTCTTGATGGTGTTATATTTTATTTATTTTATTTTTTAAAAATAATTTTATTTATTTATTTTTTGGTGGTGTTGGGTCTCTGCTGCTGCGCGCGGGCTTTCTCTAGTCGCGGCGAGCGGGGGCTACTCTTCGTTGCAGTGCGCAGGCTTCTCACTGCGATGGCTTCTCTTGTTGCGGAGCACGGGCTCTAGGTGTGTAGGCTTCAGTAGTTGTGGCTTGCGGGCTCTAGAGCGCAGGCTCAGTACTTGTGGCGCACAGGCTTCAGCAGTTGTGGCTCGTGGGCTCTAGAGCACAGGCTCAGTAGCTGTGGTGCACGGGCTTAGTTGCTCTGCGGCATGTGGGATCTTCCCTGACCAGGGCTCGAACCCCTGTCCCCTGCATTGGCAGGCGGATTCTTAACCACTGCACCACCAGGGAAGTCCCTATATTTTAAATATATGTATATAATTTATACATGTATTTTATAATTTATATATGTAATGTGCATATATCTCTATATCTTTGTGAATAAAATTTTGGGGGTCTATATTGACTAGACTTAAACTTATTAAGTTGCAGTTCTTAGCATTGTACAAAATATATACAGTAGATGTTTAAATGCTTGTTTATTATCTTTTCAAGATGGTCTTCCTGTCTGGAAAGGCTGGATGCAGAAGGATTGCCCACTTTTAAAAATAGTTGTATGTTTTATGTAAGTCTATGTGGATCTGCTGAACCTATGTGGTTTTTAAGCTTTTTTTTTTTTGATAAGATCTGCTGCATAAAGCATGTGTAGACCAAATGTAGTGAGCTTGACACCTGAAAGTGAGAGACAGGGAGCCAGGGCCCTATGTGGGCTAAACACAGCATCTGCTAGACATGATGAGTAAACAGCCATCCAGGAAGTGGTTGATGGACCATTTGACTGAGGTGAGAAACTCATCTGCCTTTTAGACTTGTTGTCAGAAGACATACTTCAGCAGGATGCCTGGTGTAAACATATGAAGGCTCTAAACTTGCTTTTGTTTGGGAACCTGGGTCTCAGCAGAAATATATTGCCCACTGGTTGTCCTAATTCAGCAAACATCCCCATCCATCCATCCATCTATCCACCTCGTAAACATTTATTGAAAAATTACTGTATAAAAAGCAGCAAGAACTATAGTTTTAGAAGGAGCACTGGTTGAGTCACACTTAAAAGTTTACAAATGAATAGGTAAGCTTTGAATTAGACACATCTGGATTCACTCTGTTGCCTCCTAGCTATGAGACCTTAGTCAAGTTACTTAATATTCTCTAAGCCTCAGGTTCCTCACTTTTAAAATGACAATAATAATAATAATAATAATACTTACATCATAAAGTTATTGTAAGGATTGGAAGACATACTGTAGGTACTGTTTTTTGCACAGAGCCATAAATATTATGTACTATTATTTCTAATCATCAAAATCATATTCATTACCAACCACAATGAGTTCTTACAGAAACTCAAAATTTTATGCATTGTGGAATATACAGAAAGAAGGTAAATTCTGCCTGTTACAAGCTGCCACTTTAAGGAGACTGACTGCTTCATGTGGGATGTGTCCATAAAATAAGACATCTGAAGAAAGAAAAATCCAGGTTATCAGAATGCTTTGCCAACTTGTTGCCAAATATAACTTATTTCTTATTTATGTACTATTATATCCGGGTGGGCTAATTTTTTTCACTTTTCATCTGTAGGTTTGGATAGCCTGCAGAGATGGCTTTAGACTCATAGACCCAGAGAATGAAAAATGAAAATAATACAGAGAGCTTATTTAATCAATAGGTGTTCTTAAAAACTTGCCTAAATATTTACGCTTTATCTAAACACATTCAGAGAAAGAGATGTTGTAACTGCCTTAGAAATGTATCCTAATTTCTAACTGAACTCCCCCCATTTGTAAATTCAATTAATTTGTTTTGTTTTATCCTTAAGTGATATCTTCTAAGTTAATGAGCTCCAAAACTTTTCCATTGTCTTTGATTTTCCATTGCCTTTTAAAAATTGAAGTATAGTAAGTAATATGTAAGTTACAGGTGTACAATATAGTGATTCACAATTTTTGCAGGTTATACTCTGTTTACAGTTATTATAAAATATTGGCTATCTTTCCCAAATATATTCTTGTAGTTTACTTTTTTCTTCCCCTGTTGTCTCCCTTCTGAGTCCTGTCACCAGTTGTCGCAGAGTCCTATTGATTCTCTGTGTTCTTCTGCCATGTGGTGGACGTTCTTCCCACCTTAGTTCAGGTCCCCCTTCCCTTGGGCTTTTCCAATAGTCATTGCCTCCTACTGGGACTTCCCTGTTTCCAGACACCTCCTCCTTGCAGCCCATCCCGCTCACCAAAACCACATCCATCTTCCTTAGCCATTGCTCTCCTCAGAGGTTTTCCTGTGGAAAGTTATTGTAGGATAGATCACGTTTGGGCTTCTCCGTTGTATATTGGGCTCCTCCACATGTGGGACTGCCCTTCTTGTCCAGCCTTGACCTTTATCATTCCCAGCTCTGCTTCTGTCCAGCTAGATTTCTGTCTTGCAAACACAGCGCTCCCAATCTTTCAGCAAGTCTTTGCTCCTGTAAACTATTTCTTCCTTCACTTTTTGATTGTTGTATGGCTAAACAGTTCAAAAACTGTACAGTTATAAAGGTTTAAACTTTTGCTAGCAATTCATTGCAGGAGAGGAGAGTTGAGAGGGTCAATGGATGACATAGAACTTGTGGATAATCATCTCTGCTTACACATGAGCTGGGAACTGTGTGGTTTCCTCAGACCAGAACCTGGGAAATGCGGGAGGTTCTCAGACAAGGATTCTTAATTTAGGATCCATGGGTTTCTAGGAAGTCTATGGATGGGATTCAAGGAAACTGTGAACTTACTAAAATTACAATTAAAGACGCATTCATATGTGCATTTGTTTTCGGTGGGGAGGATCCACCACTTTCATGAAGAGAAGCAGGACATTTGACAAGAAGAAGCTTTAGTTAAGGGTTTGAGTGGATGCAAGAAGGTAGGATGAAGTTGGGACTGAGCCAGGCCAAGATGAAACTTTGCTTGGATACTACGGAGAAATTCAATGTGAAGAAACCAAGTCTCACTAAAGGCTGAGCCAAGCACTAGCACCGGCTGGGAGAAATATGGACAGTATGGTTCTAGAACCTCCAGGGTGTCAGAATGCTCTAGACTTAGGTCCAGGTTGGAGAAGGGCTTTTCTAACATAAGGAAGTCAGAGACAGAGAGAGAGACCAGGCAATCATAGGTTTGGGCTGATTCAGGACACTGATTTTGTGGGTAAGATGGAAATGTCTAGTTGGAAGAGGCAAGGGCCATGTGGGACATACTTGATTAAGAACTGGATTCTGGAAAGAACTGAGATTTTTTTTTGACAGGGCCACTCTGAATGATTTTAGGTAGAAATATTCTTGTAGATGAAAAGAAGAACAGCGACCTGTATGTATTTAGAACATTTTGTTGACTAAGAAATTTGCGACTAGGGTTTAGTTATCTAAGTTTCATATCTGTTTTCTTGTATGTTCAACTTTTTTTTTTTTTTGCTTTCAGATTTTATCATAATTTTTCCTTTTAGTTTTTCATAAAGATGTTTTGAAGATGTGAATCTAATCTGTGTTGAAGAGGAGGAAACATAGGAAATTGATGGGTTTAGTGGGGAGGGTGAGGGGTACTATCTTAGCTGGACAATGGAAGTCATGGTGGTGCAGTTAGTGAGGGGAATGCTTCCACAGCTCTGATGGATATATGGCTGGGGTCCTTCATTTACAGCCCTCCCACCCTCAAAGATCCATAGCCTAACTATCCCTTAATCATTTTCAAATTCAGGAGGCTATAACTTCCTACTGACTTTCTGACAACTCTCTTACTCTCTCCTCCTAGATCAGTGGTTCTTAACCAGGGAGGAGGTGGGGGAGGTTTTACAAAATAACCGCCCACCATACAGTCCAACTGAGCACACATATTTTGTGTACCACTTGGTAAAAAAATGATTTGTCACTTATCCTGTGTGGTTTATCTTCTCAGTAATACTCTAAGTCTTGGCTGTTCTACAGCCTGTGTTATTTAATGTGAAGTAAACAAGCTTGCTAAACCATGGTTCTTCATCTTTAATTGATTAATTGCTATTGGATGGTAATGTGACAAACTCACTACAAGCATTGAAAAATAATGGATATGGAGAAGAATTGAGATTGATAATGTTTAAGGGTAGAAAGAACATATGTACTTGAGACTGAAGTACCTGAAACAATGCATCTTAAATTTCCCATATACTAATATCACAGAAAAGTAAGGCTTTTTTTTAAACAACAGAGACACTTCAGAAATAAATGAATCTAAATTTAACTGAATGGAATTTGTTGGTAAATTAGATCCCATATTAGAACTAGAATGTATAAGAGGAGAATGCTTAACAGGTTTCAGGCAATCAACTCTAAATAAGGGCAGTGAAAGGAAATATATGTAGTTTTTTAATTAAGAGGTATTATTAAAATTATTAAGGGGAGAAGGCTGCATAGTTTATATCCCCTAGCAAGAAGATCAGAAATTCCTGGGTTAACAAAGTAGGTTGATCTTATAATTTAAAATGCTGGATTGCAACATGTTAATCTTTGTTAGCGAAATAGATGGATTCAGTGAAGATTATTTTATGACCTATTTTCTAAGGAAATAAAGTTTCAAGTTTACTTACAGAAACTATGCAAATGAAAGCGATTGTAACTCAATAATGACAAATGGACAGGATGAGAGAGGTAAAAGAGTTGTAATTTCCCTACAAAAAGATTTTCCGATTGAGGTTAAAAATCTGACAATTCAACCCCTCCAAGAAATAAAAAAGATGTATATCTATGAAAAGTTAGCAGACAGTTTAGAAGCTTTCGAGGCTTGTGAATATAAGAAAAACAGCATGTACTGTGAAAGATATTTTGAGCAATAAGAATCTAAGGATTCTGAATGTCTCCAATCAAGTAGCAATTAAAAGGACAGCCTGGAAAATGCATCAAAGATAAATGTTTGGAAATATAAGAAGAAATGAAATTGTGACTGGAATAAATCTTCACTGTTAGAACAAGAAAGATTTTATTATTATTTATGTTGAATAAGAATTAAAGTATTTATTTATTGAATATCAATAAACACAAATGGAAAGGAAAAATGGTCCAAAAATACAAATTTTTTTTTCAAAATGTTAAGAACCTTTTATGAAAATGGATATAATTGTGAGCTTTGTTCTTCAGATGTCTTTGATGTAGGATTTTGCAGAGTACCAGCATCTTAGCACGACTGGGAGGAAACAATCCTCTTTCTTGCATCAGAGGCCTGGGACTCCCTTGGGTGCCCTTCAGGCATCTGAGCCACTGACTGCCAGGCCCCAGAGGCACGGTTTACCTGTAGCATTCCTGGTTATCCAAATCCGTGCTTCCGTAATAAAAGCAATCTTCTGAGGTGCTGGGGATTTTCTTGGAAAGCCACACCCGTCTTTGTTGCTCTCACTTAGCAGCAGATGAGAGAAAACTTTGTTGTGGACATGCTTGACTCAGTACACGGATCTTAGGTCTGATGCAGTAAGAAGGAGTCTGAAAGTGGCATGGGGATTGAGGGTAACAAATACAGTTGTTTTCCTTTAATGAGATCTACTTCACATTTGGATGAGTCTTAAAGATCAGGTTTGAGATTCATAGATTGTGGGGGACGAGTAAAACTTTCTTGTTGCCCAGAAGAAAAGGAGACAGAATATTTAAAGCTCCAGATGCCAAAGCCCAGGCTGCATTTGCATTTACGGAGGCTGAATGCATGACGTCTTCAAAACAGGGTCCGTTGGTCACATTTTTCTCACCAGGGAGTCACTGTAGTGCTTGAAATGCCATTGTTAGGGGTAAATTTCTTTGCCTACAGGCAAGATCTGCCTGTTCTCTGGAACTCTCTTTTTAGTAAAATAAGTGATGGTAAGTCAAGCACGTAGAAGAGTGGGTTACTTACTAAGTCTTTCCTGTGTCGACTGGAAAAAAAATGCACGATGTTAAGAGTTGTGAGTTCAGTTTTATTTGGGGCAAAATGAGGACTATAGCCCAGGAGACAGCGTCTCAGAGAGCTCTGAGGAACTGCTCTGAAGAGGTGCGGGGGAGGTCAGTATATATGTGATTTTGGTGAAGGGGGTACATGAAATTGAGCACACATTTTGGCAGAAGGTTGCTGCTAGTCACAGGGTGCAGATGTCGACATTAATGATTTTAGTGCTTTTCTAGATATGAGAAGATGCAAGAAATTGGGCTCATAAAATCTTCTCCTGAAACTATCTGTCTGAAAGTCTGTTCTGCCAGTTTATCTCAGAGCACAGAGTGCCTCATTCCTGATCTCCACCCTGAGCTCTTTTCAGGGTGTTTTGAAGGTCAGCGATTGTAGTGGCTAGTGGCTTCATCCTTGTAGAACCAGATGGCAAACGACAATTTTTAGTTGGCACCTGATACTCCAAGGGCACCTAGGAAGAAAGGAGCGGCTGCCTGGGGGTAGAGTGGGATGGAGAAAGGGTACAGAGAGAAGTGCTGACAGGGCAAAGGAGATCAATTTTCCTGCTTCATCATATGCTCAGAGACCTGTCCAGTATTCCTAACCCCTGGAGTTGCAGCCTCGATTAGGGGCTCCATGACCTGTAGCTCCTCTTTCAAATTCAGTCCCAATTGCAATGCTGGGAATCCCCAGTCACATGCCCAGGCCTATTGTTTTTGGCTTAGAGGAACATTAAAGCAAATAACACTTTTCTGCACATTTTGAAAAGCTGGAGGCTGTAGAGGAATATTCATACGGTAAAATCATTCACCTCTCACCCCATCACCTCATAAAAGCATCACAATAAACACTTAGTATTTTGGTGCCTTTGTCTATTGTCATATGTGGCTGAAATTAGCCTGGATATACAATTTTATATCTGACATTAAAAAAATTTCAAATTGTATGATACATATTTCTCTATATGATTAAAAATCTTTGTAAATATTTTTAACGGGCACCTAAATTTTCTTTTTGTGGATATGCCATCATTTGTTTAAAATTTCCATGTTCTTGAGTACTTAAGACTATTTCTTGTTTTCTGCTATAATACTGTGATGAACCTCTGTGTGCATAAATCTGACTCCACTTTGGATTATTTCCTTAGGACCCTAGAAATGAAATATATAGGGTATGAACATTTCTGAGACTCATGTTACATACTGTCGAGTTACTTTCTGAAAACCAGGGTTCCAATTTATACTCCTAGTAGAGAAGGAGAGTGCAGTTTCTAGTATACATGTAAAAAATGAATAAACTGAAACCCAAAGAAACAGAGTTGGGAGACCAGAAGGGGTTGCTCTCATGCCCTATGACCTTAGCAGGGCTCAACAGGAAGAAGACAGACTCTTCTTCTTTCCTGGCAAGGTCTCAGCCAGTGAAAAGCCATGGACTCTTTGTTTACTGAAGCCCTCCGGACTTCCTTTTCTCTTCTACATATAAAAGCCATCTCGTTCCCTGGCCTTGGGGGAGACTTACCTGTGGCTCGTCATGGTTGCAGACCCTGAATTGCAATTTTCTGCTGATCCTGAATAAACTCATCTTTGCTGGAGAAATATCTGGCAATCTATTTGTTTCAGGTCAACAACGTTATTAAATTTACTGAATGAAATGAATGATAACTGTTTATTGAATCCTTACTGGCACTGTTATCATAAACGATCCAAACTAGAAAAAAACATCAATAACAAAACATATCTTGCTACTTTATGCACAAAGTTTTGCATTTAGCTATTATAATTTCCACATCCTTGAAGACTGGTATACATGGAAAATTTCTGTGGAAGGAATTGTTTCTATGCTGACACCTGGGACTGTTCAGAGGCAAGCTAGAATGTGTAATCTGTACATGGGAGACTGGCTCAAGTCCCAAAGAGAATCTTCCTTCCTCTATTAGCTGTGAATGAAGAAAGTCTCTAAAATGGGCTCACCTGCAAATGGATATCCCAGAGAGAGCTCCCAAATCCACTGGGATCTCCAATAATGATAGCAAACCCTTGGGAAATAGTGCTAAATATTTGCAAAGAATATTCTAACTGACCCACTAGAGTTCTGTATTGACCCACTAACTCCTTCCAACCTACTCTCAGAGGTAGATACTATTATTACCATTCTTATTTTGTGGGTGACAAAAATAAAGACTAGAGGGTTAAAGAACGTGCCCAGAATCACACCACTAGTAGGCTGCACAGTTGTGCATTGTACACAACAGTCTGCACATAGAGTCTGATTTCTTCACCACCAAGCTACCTTGTATGTCAGAAATATCACTGAGACAAGGTAGATGGTCCTGTTCTAAGCCTTCTTCACACCCAGTGTTTCTTCTTCATATTTTGTACTAAATTAAATCGTTATCTGTGCCATGCTTCCTTAAAGGTCTCTTCTGCTAGAATTTAAGCTCCCTGAGGACAGGCATTTTTTTCAGTCTCATTGAAGATAATGGGAGGTGAAGTGGGGGGAGGGGTATGTGGGCACCAAGTGGATGGGCTGTAGGCAGTGAGTGGGTGTTCAGACCTTGTCTTCCCAGTGGGTGAAGGTCCTGGGCTGGTCCTTCCACACTTGTTCACACTCTCCTCCTCCCTTGCCAAGGGCATATCCTTGATGTTATCTTGCTGAATCTGTGAGCGTGGACTGACTTTTCTCTGACCTGGAGCAGAATGGATCCAGATAACTTGGTTTGGTCATGAATCTTTTTTTTTTTTTTTTTTTTAAAGAAATTCACGTTCTTTTATTTATTTATTTATAACTGTGTTGAGTCTTCGTTTCTGTGTGAGGGCTTTCTCTAGTTGCGGCAAGTGGGGACCACTCTTCATCGCGGTGCGCGGGCCTCTCACCATCGCGGCCTCTCTTGTTGCGGAGCACAGGCTCCAGACGCGCAGGCTCAGTAATTGTGGCTCACGGGCCCAGTTGCTCCGTGGCATGTGGGATCTTCCCAGACCAGGGCTCGAACCCGTGTCCCCTGCATTGGCAGGCAGATTCTCAACCACTGCGCCACCAGGGAAGCCCTGGTCATGAATCTTTACAACATCAACAGATCTCAGGAAGCCTCTAGCCCACCTGGAGTGTGGAAGCAGGTGTGAGGAAATTAGGAATTTGGTCAAGGCTAAGGCTAGTTTATGAGCTTTTGGCTGTCTGACTCCACAGTCAGTGCTCTGGAAATTTTAAGATGTTCTAAGAAATTTAAGCCAACTTTTGTCTTGTTCTAGTTCAAGTTCAAACAACTCACACGTTTAAAGCACAAGGGCATAGCACTGAGGAGTGTACGTGAGGGACCAATTCCTCATCTCAGACTCTTCCTTGATGATAAGACAAGGACTCTGAATGTAACCTCCAGGGTCCCTTTAGACCAGCACAGTGCAATCATGTAAGCCACATACGGAATTGTAAAATTTTTTTAAAAAGTGAAAAGAAACAGTGAAATGAATTTTAATAACATATCTATTTAACCCAATATATCTAAAACATTATCATCTCAACATGCAATAATATAAACAAGTCATTAATAAGATATTAGAAAAGACAACATATGCCAACACACACACTACAGTATAATGTCTTATGTGATGCCATGGTTAAAGGGAAATGCAGTTCAATCAAAACAATAAATTAGTGTTTAACAGAGAAATATTTTACACTGCTTCAATTTTAAATTTAAATTAATTGAAATTAAATAAAATTTCAAATTCAGCTCCTTAGTTCCACTAGCCTCATTTCAAGTGCTCAGTAGCCACAAGTAGCTAGTGGCCACCATACTGGATGGCATAGCTTTGGAGATCTCCTTGATAGGTCCTTTGTGATAATAGACGACTCTTGCCATTTCCTTTGGGGTGGGTCTTATCTGTAGATGTCCCAGGCAATCTCTGGTTCATTATCAGACCAGAGGACTTCAGGGAGGAAAAAATTCATTCTTGGGTGCTGCTTGATGGGTTTGGAGATCTGATTTTTAGTTTGTGTTGTTCTTTTGGGATCTCTCCAAACTTACTTTAGAGAATACTCCATGAGCGTTTGTTCTTTCCAGACAGTAGAGCCTAGTTGTTCCTTAAAAGTCAAGTTTCAGGAGCCAAATCCTGGCGAGGCCACTTACTGGATATATGAACTTGAGCAAATGACCTAATCTCTTCATGCCTCAGTCTTTTCATCTGTAAAATGGGGGTTGCAATAGTACTTCATGGGGGTTATTATAAAGTGGGAATGCATTTATACATGTAAAGCACTTACAAGTGTGCTCGACACACACTAAGCTCTCAGAAAGTGTTAGCTATTGCTATTACTTTTAACCACAAGCTCATGCAATTTCTGAAGACCAGGGCTCAGCGGGTGCTGTTCTCTCTGCTGTAGACACTCCACCTGGATAATGCGTATCATCCTTTAGTTTAGATTTCACTTCTCCAAGGGAAACTTTCCCTTACTTCTCACACTGGTTTAGGTGCCCTCCTACGGGCTCCCACAGCACCCTACTCCCTCCCTTTTATAACCCTTAGCACTCGGTATGTGTTTATTTGCTTGTCTGAATCTGACCTGTGAAAGCATATTTCTATTTTGTTCTCCACTGTATCTTCCAAGCCTGACACACAATATTGGGTATAACGATAAAAATAACATTAGTTGTAGCCAGCATTTATTGAGCACTCACTAATTAAAGTTCACATAATCCTCAGTTGTACGTTTTTGAGGAAGGTACTATTATTTCCATTTCATAAATCAGGAGACTAAGGCTTAGGGAGGTGAAATAAATTTTATAAAGACAGCCAGATAGCAAATGGCAGAGCCAGATTTGAACCCAACTTATCTGACTCTGAGCTCAAACTCTCAGTGGATTGTCTGGCATGGGTACCCCATAAACAGTGCCCGCCAGCAGAACCTTGGCCTGTTGGACTAGAATCCCTCACGTCTGGCCCAAAGATTCAAGAGGCTAATTTTTATGTAGTTATACCAACTCTCTGAAGCAATCCTTCTCTTTTACTCTCCTGAAGTTTACAAATAGCCACTGGCAGCATAATTTAGGCTGGAAGGACTGAGCAGGATCCTGATTCACTCAGTTCTTTGGGTTTAATCAGACTCATACAACACTCTGTTCTACATAACCCTACCATCAGCCCTTCAATGCTTCAACTAAAAATCAAAAGGGAATGGAATATGTGCTTTTTTTTTTTTCTCCAAATGCTTAGGATCTTATTTGTGAACAACTGCTCCTATTGGCTTGAACATAGCTGTGAAAATCTGGTTCAATGTATGTCCTATAATTTCTAAATATTTATTAGCATTATTCCCTGGATATGCTGAGTAACTGCATGTATATTATTAGAGTATGTTCTTCTGTGTTTAAACCCTTGTTGTCAGCATGTATTTTAGAGGAGATGTTCTAGAGAAAAAAGGAAATTGTCCTACTATATACCAGGGCTTGACAAAGGTCTGTGCTTAATGAAGGCTGTTGAGGGATGCTCTTACTGATGTTTCAAACAGAGGAAGCCTTAAACTGG
Organism: Balaenoptera musculus; assembly: GCF_009873245.2. Lineage (NCBI taxonomy): Eukaryota > Metazoa > Chordata > Mammalia > Artiodactyla > Balaenopteridae > Balaenoptera > Balaenoptera musculus. The sequence continues at coordinate 25,355,776 of NC_045795.1, forward strand.
TGGTAGACTATCCTTCCTACTATCAACTGCTGTCATCTGGTGGCATATTTGAGAAACACCAGAAACTTTGCTAACCACAGGAGTTTTCTCTTTTGATGTTCAGTAAAGTGGATTGACTGTTTTCACTGTGTTTGTCTCTAGCATATAATCAAATTAAGTGGTTCTTGACAAAGCCAGCATTTATTATAAACTAAACCTCAGATCATCTTTCTTCAGGCTATAATAACAATAACCAATATTTATGGAAAGTGTATTGAAGACCAGGACCTGTTTTAAGTGTTTTACATGGATCATCTTATTTAATATTTATGAGATTTCTGTGAGGTGGATATCACTATTATTTTCATCTTAACCCACTGAAGCATCTACAGGTTGAGTAATTCACCCACATCACACCACAGGGAAGTGGTAGAGACAGAACCGTAATCCAAGAGATCCGATTCCTGCGCCCTTGCTCTTAACCACGGCTTTACAGTGGAATCTTAAGCTAAGATGGTCAGCAAGTGAGAACAGATTAGAGGTGGGAGACTTGGGTGTGAATTTTAGCTCCACTGCCACCTCGTTAGTAACAATACCTTGTTCCAAAAAAGATACACCTGTAACTTATATAATATTGTACATCAACTATATTTCAATAAAACAAACAAAAAAACCCCAAAAAGACACTCCAGCAGGATCTGACCTTGGTCCTATTCCTCTCCTCTGGGTCCCATTTTTTCTTCCATGAAACCATGGGATTGGACAGGATCATCGAATTTCAAGCTGGGATTTGAGATGTGCTCAGAGTTCCACATGTGATGGGGCCAGAGAGAGAGAGAGACGAAGGGAAGGGGGTGCTTGGCCGGTGGGATTGGGACCCTTGCACCTACCCCTGCTACCTCCTTCACTTCTTTTACACGATAGTCTCTTAATTAACGTTTTCGTTCTACAAATGCTTTAATAGCTAAAAGAAAATTTAGAAAAAAGAGGGCCAAATTCTTCTGGGGACTCCACAAATACTTGATGGAAGGTACTTCCCCAGACAATTGCAGGTGGGGAGTATCACCAAGACAAGGTTCCACTTCTCTTCAGGAGAGGAGCAAAGGAAATCCATTCCTATGTGGACGATTCCAGCCTAGCACTGTGAAATACAGTTGCCTCTGTAGAATATTTAGAATATATGCTAATAATATGCTTACAATAACAACAGAGTTCTCTGTCCATGGGGAGAACCTAAGAAGAAGCCTGTTTTATATTTGGAATAGGATGCAGATTTAAAGGAAAAAATCTTTACTTTGAGAACTTTTAAAGCTTTTTCTTTGGGGGGAGCAGGGTTTAATTCAACAGAAGCCAAAAAGAAACAAAGCAAATTATGTACTATCAGTTTTAATGTTTGCAGTGATTTTTTGCCTACCAAAAATGCATTAATAATTATAGGCATATTTATATCTCATTTTACTTTATATTGTATTACCTTGATTATGCTATATTTTGGTTGCTTATAGGATATGCAGTCTTTGACAGTTTTGGTCCTGGGTGATAGATTTTATCTCAAATATTGAAATTTGTGCCCCTTCCAACCACAATGCCTAGTGCATAGCAGGTATCCAGTAACTGTTGAGGAATACTACTGTCCTTGCATGAAGGAACATGCTACATTGGAAACTACCCAGTTTAATTCTTTGGTTTTTGGGCCTACTGAGTATTCACTGGCTTATAAAATTGATGTTTTTCATTTGCTGGTTTCCCCCATCTTATAGATACAGAAACTGAGGCCAGGACAAATGACATTGTTCCAATGTGTTAGGAAAAGAGAATCAGGTTTTCCTGATGACTTGATGTCAGCTCTCCAAAAATCAACTTCCTGAAAGCCAATTCATCAACTGATCAACGCACCACGTTTACTTGTTTCTTTTTAAGTATTCAGGTTTGGTTGACCTACTTTCATAGCTGCATTTTAAGGGATGTTAAATTTGCTCTCGTACCAGCACCTGCCACTGCACTTGGATGATGAGGGTACGAGTAGGGGGAGGTGGAAGCTGAGGAGGAGATGGGGCTGATAGGGGGCTGGTTCATAAACAAAAGACTGTAAGATATCTTCATTTTCAAGAGTGTACTAATGAGTCATCATGAATATATTCTCTTTTTCCTTCTTGGGATCATGGGATTCTCAATTTATTAAACGTTATTGGTTGGCTTAAGGTCTTTCCCCCTCCCTCTTTCATTTTATTCCCACTTCCTCTTCTCATCTCCCCCTATCCTGCCCCCATCTCAGGCAACATTAAAATGAGCTTATTGTATATCTTTTTGCTTGTCTGTGATCTTCCAGGCTGGGTATTGTTTTGTGCACATGTATTAAGTTACCCAAATGGTATTGCGTTACAGATCGCATTTTGTTTCTCAGTTTGCTCAGGATGCTGTTAGAGGGCCATCTAAGTTGTTTTGAGCACATGTTGACCACTGCTTCTGACCCCGTGGTGTCCAGGCCCTACACTTTACCCAGCCCTTCCCTCTGTGATGGACACCAGGGTGCAGCCAACTGCCCTCTGCCTCTACCCCAAGCAAGGCTGCAATGAGTATCCTTGTACCCCTCTTTTATAGACCTGGGTGGGCAGGTCTTTAGGCTGTATACCTAGGATCAGGAATCCTGCGTCATCAGTTATGGTCACATGTTTCTGTTATGAGAACAAGAATTCCTGACATTTCAGGGGGAAATTCTATAGGTAGATGAGACCCACTTATTAACCTTCTGTGAAGAAAGAACTGAAAAATTTTGGGGAGTGGATGAAAATACAGCTACTGTTGGTTCTCCCAGAGAAAAACTTAAGAGGAAATGGGTTTTCATAGCAGTAGGGGGATTTATGGGGAGCGTCAAGGAGAGTTTTCCGTAGCAAGATTCTGTCAAGGATGCGTATGAAGCTTCTTACCTTGGGACAGAGGATGGTCAGAGCAAGGTCCATACTGGGCCTTGGACAGAGTGACCTCTGCAGTGACCCCAGCCCCCCTTCTCCCAGCCCCCTCTGCCTGCAGGGACTCAGGGGGTGGAGTCAGTGTCCGAATTCGGCCCTGCCTGTCAAAGAGCCATCAGCCTTTTACCCTAAGTAATGGTCATATTTAGATGATCTGACTTACAGTAGATCCCCAGACTGCATTTCCAGTCAGGACCTGTGTTCTCTCCTCAATATTTCTACTGTTTTGGATGTGGATACAACTGGGGAGTAGAACTTGGGTATGGGGCAGAGGGTTGCTTTGTTTCATTAAAAGCTTTAAAAATGTGAACTTTGTCCATATGTAACTTTGAGAAAAAGTAAAAATATATAAAAATTTTTATTATAAAAACGTCTGCTGCTTATTTTTGGTTATATAAGTAATACATATCCACTAGGCAAAATTTAGAAAATTCAAAGAACCACTCCCAAGCTCCACCATCTGGAAATATTTACTACTAACATTTGTCCTAGATTCTTCCATATTTTCTCAACATATACATAGATGTATTTTTTTTAAACAAAAATGGATCATGTTATTTTGCTTTTGCTACTAAAGAATATAGCTTTAGAATAAACTCCTAAGTCAAAGGGTGTGCATTTGAATTAAGATCCTGTTGTGTCCAAGTGACAGAATTTCAGTATTAAGTACCTTTGGTAGAAAGGGATACAGGTTATAGGAACTGGGCCTTGGAAATAAGTAGGTGCAGGACTTAAGTGGCTCCAGGAATCTGTATCTCTTCTATCTTTGGTTTCTTTTTATGTAATTGGTTCATTCTTCTCTCTTACTGAACGCTACAGGGAAATATTGGGACCTGTTGTGGAGCTTCACCTCTTTCCATTTGAGCTCTCCAAGGAAATGTATCCCTGATTTTTACAGACCTCAAGTCAAAGTCCCACAAAAGGGCACACTAGGATTGCTTAGATCTGATAGCAGTGTGTGATCAGGAAAGGTTCTCATAGAAACCTGGTGAGTGGGGTGGAGCAGGAATTTTAAGAAGAATGGCCAAGGAAGAGAGACAGCTATTAACAGGAAGGGAGGATTCAGAGTAGAGAAAATAATAGCACCCTCCATGGATATGTGTGAATAAACTATACTCTAACGAGTATATACCAATATTCACTCCACACAGCGATACAAGGTGGCCTGTTGGCCAAGGTCTTGCCAGCACTGGGAATTATCATCAAAAAGAAAATCTTTGATGAGCTTCATCTAATGGGATTTTTCTGTTTGTTCCGAATTCCTGCATGATAGAGGGCCCCAGCACTATTTCCCATCAACTCCTCCTGGGGAAAAGCACCTTCAGCACTTTCTGCTATTGTTGTCTCACTTGTAGAGATAACGCTGGCCAGAGGTGGGGCTGGGAGCCCTTTTGAAGGTGACCCAGAGTTGTCAATTTTGATCACTGTGACGTTGTCATGTGCCGCCTCTTCCTGGCACAGGAATGATGATTGTACAGGAACACACACAAAGGGACGAAGCAGCAAGAGCAAAACCACATGCCCCGCTTGAGTTGCTTAACCTAGATTTTGCCCTGAAAAGGGGTCATGGCAGGATGAGCAAGCACGGCCCTGAGGCACGATGCCTGGCTCTGACTGAGCTTGATTCCTGACTAAGACACAGTCTGGTCTTGGGGGACTTTTGGCCAAAGATGTCAAGACCATCCAAACTTACCAGAAAACATGTGTTACCGAGTCTAAGCTCGCTCTGCTCGCACGACAGGCCAATAAATCGGGAGACAGGTTGTTGAGGAAAGTAGACTTTATTCGGAAAGCCAGCAGACCAAGAAGATGGCAGACTAGTGTCCCCAAAAAACCATCTTATTGGGGTCTGGATGCCAGTTTCTTTTATAGAACAGAGAGGGGGAGGAGGTGAGGAAGTAAAGTGAAAAGGCCATTAGTTTTGCCTGCCTTGGCCAGCATCGGGGAGGGTATGTGTTAATTTCTTCTTTTCTCCAGCCATTCACAGGTGGGCAGGGTCAGATTGTCTCCCTGTGAGCTGAACCAAGGCATTTTAGTTTAACATTCAGGCAGAGGGACAGGGTTCCCTGAGGCAGGCAATTATGTATGATTATAATAGCAAAAGCAACAAAAAGCAAAGGTTAAAGTCAAAGAAACAGGGGCTTCCCTGGCGGCGCAGTGGTTGAGAATCTGCCTGCCAATGCAGGGGACACGGGTTCGAGCCCTGGTCTGGGAAGATCCCACATGCCGCGGAGCAACTAGGCCCGTGAGCCACAACTACTGAGCCTGCGCGTCTGGAGCCTGTGCTCCGCAACAAGAGAGGCCGCGATAGTGAGAGGCCCGCGCACCGCGATGAAGAGTGGCCCCCGCTTGCCGCAACTAGAGAAAGCCCTCGCACAGAAACAAAGACCCAACACAGCCAAAAATAAATAAATAAAAATAAATTAAAAAAAAGAAAAAAGTCAAAGAAACAGATCCAACATGGAATCACAATTGGCTCTTCCCTGTTACACATGTACTTTCTTAAGGGTTCTTCCTTCCCTTTTAGTGGCTGGTGGGAGCAGGGGTACTTTGGCTCCTCTTCTGGTTTTATGAAAATCTGACAGAAATGTGAATTTCAATCGTATTCTCAGGGGCTGAGCACGAGGGACCAGTACGGTATCCTGATTTGGATGCAGCCTGTGGCTAGAGCTGCTTTCAAAAAGATGGGGTGGCCAATGAAACCAAGCAGGACCCTGTGGAGCTCCTGGGAACAAAAGCCTTTCTGTGTCCCCCCATTTCTTGATTACAGGAAATAGGCTTCATTCAGCCTTCAAGACCTTCCTTGAGTTGCAAGCGGCAGGTTCAAACAGTTGCTAATTAAGGAAGGGAGGGGATGCAGAGACAGGGCAGGAACAGTCAAGAAACAATAGTGCAGCCCTGGGGCAAGGTCCTGGTTCCCCCTCAAGGGATACACACAATATCCTTGAGCTGTTTTGCAGATACTGAAGCCCCCCCCCAGGGAGAAGTTAATCGTATGCTGCCCACCAGCACAGTAGACCCCAGACCAGTTGGAACCAGAGGGTTGATGATGCTGACTCCCACTTACCTCACCACCAACCAATCAGAAGAATGTCCACAGGCTGATCACACCCTCTTTGAACCATTGCTATAAAACTTCTCACTACCCCGTCCAGGTTGGGGCACACAGTTTTGAGGGCATTAGCTCTCTGTGGACCCCTTTGCCTGGCAAAGCAGTAAAGCTATTCTTTTCTACTTTATGCATACCTCTGTCTCTTAGATTTAATTTGGTGTCGGGGTACAGAGACCAGATTCGGCTTCACCAAGGGCAAGGGTGGGTGGATTTAGATGGTAACATTTACCCCGTGTTCTCTGAGTCTTGTTGGAAATCCTATGACCTGCCAAGGACAAGGAGATGAGTCTAAAATCACCCAGTAGGTGGGAGTAGCTGGGTCTCCTTCAAGTCAAGTCAAGCCATGTGTGGGTTGCCTTCTTCCTAACACAGAGGAAGATATTATTTAGTCTTAGACTGACATCCTGTCCAGTTTCATCAGGTATTTTAGCCATAAAATCCCAAATCTGCAAGTGTTCCTGCCTGCACCTGCCGTTGTCTATCTAACCTTTACCTAAATGACCTCTGCTCTCCTGGATGCAAAGGTCTCTCCTTGTTACTTAAGTACTTGACCTTGCCGTGTTTGTTCTCATGTCGTTTAACCCTCTGTGCTCCCAGGTGTCTGAGCGCTCTGCCACTGTGCTTCAGGGCCCCACTGTCTCTCTCCCAGAGATGCACATCTAGCTCCTGGGGAAGCTCCATCACACACTGCAGACCTGGGACGCAGAGGCAGCTGGCGGGCATCCCACCCCTAACTCGGGGTTTGCACCGGTGCGCTGTATTTAAAGAGATACACAGAAATAGTCAAACCAGAGATTACATGATCTCATATTTGTGTTTAGAATAAAATAATAAAGAAGGTGAACATTTATTAAATAAATTTTTATTGAACACCAACTTAGTTTCAGGAACATTTCAGGTACAGTGTCAAAGATAAAGACTCTTAAAAGTTTATTACGCACCCAGCACTAGTTGTATACCTTTACATGTATTTTCATTTCATTCTCATGCAAACCTTATGAGGTAGATACTATCACTAATATCCCCATTCTACATATGAGGAAACCCAGGGCCAGAGAGGTCAAACAATTTGCCCAAAGTGGCACAGCTGCCACTGTGAGGGTGCTGGGATTTGAGCCCAGGCAGTCTGGCTCCAGCGCCTATGTCTAAACTCCATACGCTATGGCCTTCACGTACTCAGCGGTTTCAGACTGGCTTCTTGACAGTGTTCACAAATGAGGGCTTGCTTTCCAGGCGGGATATTTCTTGAAGGTAATATGATCAGTCTCATACACGAAGCATTTACTTTTTAGTAACACTTATTACATACTAGTAACACATACCAGAATGAAGGCATGCTACGTGATAGTAGAATTAATAGTTGGAATATAAAATTACCCTGTAATGAGATTTTATTGATTTTTTTGTTTTTCTATTTTCTTGTTTTAAATCTGGTCTTTCCCTTCCAGTTGTGAGTGCCCGTGGACACAACATTTTCTCTGAGCTGTTGCCATGTACAGCAGACAAACAACACCAGCTGCCATTTCTTGGGGGCTTGTATGTGGCTCTTGATAAACATTACCTTTTAAAATCCTTAAATCAGCCCTAAGTATTATTGTCCCCATTTTACAGATGAGGAAACGAAGGTTTACACACTGTTAACTGAGGCCCAGGGAGGGTACATCAGAGCTAATAAACGAGAAGGGGAGGATTCAAACCCTGGTCTCCCTGACCCCCTAGGCACGTGTAGATAAGCACAAAATAAGCTTCCCTGGGTGGAGACTTTGTGGTCCCTGGACATCAGGAGACCATGTTTGTGTCAGAGGACAGCATGTGAACACAGGCTTCTGGAATTCCATCAGCAAATGTAACCCCAGCTAAGTCCTGGGCACACCCTGAGTAACACTGTCAAAGATAGAAGTTTTGGGAGAGGAATTGGAAGGCAGGTCAGGATCCCTTCTTTAATAGCAGGTAAAAATTATTGAGATCTTTCTAACCCCTTTACATGTATTCTCATTCCATTCCACATAAAACCATATGTGGTGGGTACTGTGATTATCATTATGCCCATTCTGCCGATGGGAAACTGAGCTACGTGTGAATTTCTTAGTGAATAGCTATCTTTGGGCTGACTTGATAGTACACAGTGTGCCAGACATATTTGGTGGGCTGTGTAAAACAATTATGTCTTGGAACCAGCCATGCCTTGCAATTCCATTGAATTGTGCCATATTCATATGTCCAATTTCTCTCCTTAGACTCTTAGTCCCTTTGAGCAGGAGCCCTGTCTTCTGGGGCTCATGCCCTTCCCTTGGCTGGCCCAGGGCTGAACCACCATCCATCCTAAAATCTTTACTGTGTGCCAAGAGCATGAGAGTGGGTCTAGTTGTGGGTACACAGGCACATAGCTCTGTGTGTTGAGCATGGAAACCTGGCTCACTTTTGAACCCAGGGCTCCCCTTTTCTCCCTTCCTGGAAGCATGAGACTGTGATAACAAAATCAGAGTCGCTTTCTTAAGGGAAACGTTAGTAGGTAACTTCAGCCACAGATGAATCTCTTCTGTGTCTCCAAGGACTGGGCCTTGCCAGCCCTGCTGTAGCTGGTTGAAGGGGACCAAACCTCTCAGGAAGACGGACTTGGTTCCGTTTGACCAGCCAGAGCAGGGGGCAGCTCCTGTGGGAGTTGACTGCAGCCTCTAGGGTGAGGATTCTTGGTATGTCCCGAGCATCATTGGTCCAAGCCTGTGACAAAGACAGAGCCGGCGTTAGCATGAATCAGATCCCAAGAGCTTGCCTTCCCTAGAATGTTCTCTCGTAGGGTTTGTGAAAACCATATATAATTTGTATTTTGCATTGTATGACTTTTTTTTTTCTTTGATCCTTATTCTTTTTTCAGATATGAACATTGTGGAGAACTAACGTGATATAGAATTGTAGAATATGGAAAATAAAAATCTCCCACAATTTTCCCTCCTCCCATCTTCCAAAATAAATTTAACATTTTGGTGTATATTTTTTGAATATCTTACATTATAATTTTTAAAATAAATTAAATTTTATAATTTTTAATTCAAATACTGTATATTTATAAAAGAATGAATGTAATACATGTGTAAGTTATGATACATAATGATGAAATCGATACTCACAAACAACTGTTTACCTTAGAAAAAGAATTGGTGAAACCAATACTGTTGAAGCTTTCTGAATGCTTTTCCCAATTTATCTCTTTAGTTTCCCCTCAGAGGTAACTATTATTCTGAGCTCTTTTTTTCTTACAATTTAACTGTTCTTCTTTATGGTTTTTGCCATTTATGCGTATATTCCTAAATAATATATTGCTTGTTTTTTAACATAATAGTATCATACCATAGATATTCTTCTGTGACGGTATTTTCACTTAAAATGATATCTGTAAGATTTATCCAGATTTCATGGCAGCTATCATTTATTAATTTTCATTATTTTATCTTTTTCTCCTACATGAGTGTACTTCAATTTTGTTAGTCATTTTCCAGGTGATAGATATTGAGGTTGTTTGGTTTTCACAAATGGTCAGAATTGACTAAATGGTTGCCCCAGGGATGTGGGGAAATCTTTGACTCTTGTAGATGTTAAAGGAGAAGTCTGGGTGCAGTGCGTAAGAACTTGTATGTTGACTTTGGAAAGGGAAAGCAACACTTACCAGTCCCAAACATATGGGGGATGTTTGAGATCTGGTAAAAGCTGCTCTTCAGGTGATTCTGATGCAGCTGAAGTTTGAGAACCACCGGATGAGCAGAGGTACCCACTGGTTCCTCTGTGTTTCTGGGAAAGTGCGGCCAAGGGGGCAGGGAGCTGATTAAGGAGGAGGTCTTCCCCAGCAAGGTGGCTTGGCTCTCGTCACCATGCATTTGAGCAGGTGGGGGAAGAGGTAAGGAGAAAGGATATTTTGAATGATGCCGGGAATTTGCTCTTGGGAGTGGGCTTTGCCTGCCCTTTTATTTCCTCTCCCTGATCTGAAGAGAGTGTAATGGAATGCCAAGCGGGTGGCCTTGGAGTCACACTTACCTGGGTTCAGATCCCATTGATGTTCCCTGGCTCTCTTGCTTTTTGGAAGCAAGTTAGTAGGAAGGATGGGGAGGTATGGTGTGTTAACTGAGGTTAAACCTCAGTTTCTGCCTCTGTACAGTGGGGGAGTGTACCTACTGCACCTACCTGTTGTAAGGCTTAGTGAAAACAAAGGAAAGGGGCCCAGGGGACACTTTCAGGGGTCGTGGGAAAGTCCTAGGGACAATTCCCACTGCTTTTAAGGCCCAGAGTTTCTCTCTCAACTCCAGCCTGTCCTTCACATTCTTCCCTTCCTTTGGCTGCAAGTATTTTCATTTGGTCTCTGAACCTGTGGAAACCACTGATTGGGAAAAGCAGAACTGGTTTACTCAGCCTAGCAGACCTCTGCCAGGTGGACCCCAGCTTGGGAGCACTGCCTGGAATAAATAAGACACCCCAGAAACCAAAGGGCTCAACAAGGCACCAGAGAAGTGGCTGGTGTGAGGGTGGTGGCGGGGAAGCAGGGGCCCCCGCCCACTGTGGCTGGGTTCTAGAACGGTTTGTGCACAGTGATACTGAAGCATCTTTCTTGTTCTGAATCCCCTCCTCCTTGGCCGGCATCCTGTAACTCTGCAGTCAAGTATCTCATCTTCACCCTCCGCCTCCTACCTGTGACACAGGTGTCTGGTGACTGCCGCTCAGGGCTCACCGGCTCTTCCTCTGGCTACCCGTGTCCTAGCCTAACCATCCTCCAGCTCCTCCTGGGGAGCAAGGGAGAAGGCAGCTGTGGGGGCAGAGGTCATCCGGGAGGAAAAAGTACTTGTGTCCAGCTCATCATTCAAGCCCCTGACGTTGCAATTTCTTTAACTCAGGACACTGGTCTTCATCACCTCTCCCCTCTTCTTCACTCATGTCCTGCCCCTCCCACACATCACGCCCCCAATTCCTGAGCAAGTGACATGAGATCAATCTCAGGGAAGGAAAAGGAAAACTATTATGGAGCAGGAGTGATTCAGAAAAGGGAAGGGTTGTCACTGGAAAGAAGCACAACTTTGAGGCATCTGCCCATTTTACAGGCTCAAAGACAAAGCAACGTTTGTGAAAGAAGAGCAATACTTTTCTTTGGGAGACAATATACCATAATATGCCCGTGTCAGAGACGTTATTCATTCATAGCACTACTATCTAAAGCAAGGGTTTCTCAACCTTGGCATATTGACATGCGGATAAGTCTCTGTTGTGGGTGCTTTCCTGTGCATTGTAGGGCATTTGGCAGCACCTCTGACCTGTGCCCACTTGATGCCAATAGAACCCCCTAGTTGTGACAACCAGGAATGTCCCTAGACATTGCCAAATGTGCCCTGAGGGGCAAAATCACCTCCGGTTGAGAACTGCTGATCTAAAGCTGTAGGTTTCTGTAGCTGCCCCATCTTTATAATTCTCCCACATTCTTCTAAGTTTTCCCCAGTTTTCAAGGAGTCCAGTTTGGCTGCCCTTGAAGGACATTAGGCAACGGCCTGGTGTCTGGAAGAGGTAGGTGGGTGATGTCATCTGTGTTGCTGCAGCCCGGAGAGGGGTCCAGCCTCTTGTGCTCTGGGTGCTGCCCCCTAGTGGGGATGGCATTCTTCATCGCTGGCCACTCAGCCTTCACCTGCTGTCTGCTGTGTAAACATGGCGGACCCTCCCTTCTTTCTTCCCTTTTCTTCTCATCCCAGGTCCTTGTTCTGCTGCTTCTCAGTTCCATTTTGCAGCCCTTTCCTGTGCATCTCAGCACACATCCATCAAATCCTGTGGTGTTTCCTCTTGTGGTTCTGCTTGAGAACTCGTAGTATAAATTTAGTGTGGTCCCAGCCGTCATGTCACACATCCTCACCGAGCAAGAAGGAAGCAGGGCTGCGGGATGCAGGAAGCCCTCCTGGGGCTGGGCATCAGTCAGGGAGGGAGACCCTTCTCAGAGCTGGGGTAGCTGATGGCCTGAGCCTTGGGGGACCGCAGCCTCCCCTCATGCTCGGGGTTTCCCTCCATACGTCCAACTCCTTCCTGGTGTGGGCTCAGGCCCTTTATGTCAGGGCTGGGAACATAGGGGTTCAGGGAAGAGGAGAGAAAGGAACTGAGCTAATTGGATGAGTGAATCACTATTTTAGCGCCTCAGACCTTTTCCACAAATGGCCTCAACCAGCACCGCTTGGCGATGGGGTTGGGACATGAAGAGGAAAAGACAGCAGAGCAGGGTCAGGGGGCTGGCTGTGTGACTAGTCTGCAGTCTCCTGAGCCTCACAGCACCTGCCAAGAGAGCCCTTGGAGATGCGCGAGCTGCCCTAAACACCGACGATTATGAAAGAAAGTGATAGAGCCAGGTATGAAGGCACTACGGTTCAGTTTGGTTGGTAGAAACATCTCATTTCAGGAGCAAACGGACAGAAGCAAGGAGCTTGGAGGGCGAGGGCTGATCCTGTGACAAACCTTCAGGTGATGTGGCCTCTCCCTGCATGAGGAGCCAGGTCTGGGAGGCTGGCCACAGAGGGGACTCGGGGACCGCAATCAGTGTTCCTGACCCTTGGGCAGAAGGTGAAACCTCAGAAGGGAGAGAAGGGTGTGGGGGGCGGGGGGACCCCAGGCGGGATTCGGTGCCTCTCGCTTCCTCGGTGAGGTATGCCCATGGGCACAAGGCCGGGATGAGGAAGAGGGGGACCAGGTGCTCTGGGTGGGACCATGGGGCCGCGGAGAGGCGCTCGCCGAAACCACACACTTCCTTACATTCCATAGCAAAGTAATCCGTATGGGGATATAAAGAAGCATGTGACCTCGGGAAGCAGTCTTGGCCCCCGCCTGGCTTCCTCCATCGTCCAGATGCAGCCCCGCATCTCAGATGTGGGCCCCTCCCACTCTCCTCCTCCTCTAGGTGGGAAAGCTCCCGGGACCTCATGCCATCCGTCCCATCATTCCCCGCCAAACCATCCTGTTGTGAGGCATGGCGGTGCTTTGGGGAGCGGGGTGGTCCAGTCCTTCCCCTACTGTTTGTTCAGAAATAAATGGCACCCAAGTTCCTCTGGCTTATTTTGGTGCAGTTACAATGCATCAAAACTTTTATTATTATTAATACTATTCATTAATTTGCCTTGGCTTTGTACAGCTCAATATGATTCTTTTTTAATGTTTGGAATCCCATGAAGGAAAATAAAAAAAAAATTTAAAAAAGAAAAAGAAAAAAGGAGAGAGAGCATTCGACAGAGAATTACTCCGCACATGCGCAGTGAACTACCCTGGCTTAGAACACGCCAGGCTCTCCTGTGCGTCCTGCTGTATGTCTGTCCTGGGAGCAGTTGATGGGCGGTAGCTGCCACGCAGCATTCCAAGCACCATTGTTCATTGTGGGAAGGATCTTTTTGTTCGGCTTCTGCTCCCCGTTCCCCATCACCAGCCCTACGATCTGTGAGGCCCGAGCCTCAGGGAAGTGAGGGACGCTGGCAGTTGGGGAGCGACCCGGGGTCTGGACAGGCCACCCCTGGCTGGAGGGAGATGGGGTTTTCAGCTTCAGAGGATCTGATATTCTACCAGGAAGCAGGGAGGAAGCCAAGGGAAGAACTACGCCCCAAAGAAGGTTTGGGACTTACAGCACTGACGAGGGCAGTCAATGACATACAATAAAAGTAATAAAAATAAGAACAACATTTCTTTCAGGCATGACAAGGATGATTTTTGGTGCTTTGACAAATTCCTTGAATCCTCTCTGCTCTATGAAATAGCCATTACTTTTATCTGGTTTTACAGATCAGTGTCGTAGAAATGAATTGGTTTACATATACGTAAATGGTAATCCTTTAAAAAAAAAACTAATCAGGTTGGAGGAACAGTCTTGGATCAACCTATGGAGATAGGCTTGGAAGGTGAGAGTTCAGAGCGAAGCAAGGGAAGAAAATGTCTATGGGTTTTATACTCTGTGAACATTTATTCTTCTGCAGCTCTGCCTCTGAGGTGTTGGTGATAGTGGTGGCTTATGAATCACACTTTTTCTCAGGAAAATAGGAAAATGTCCTAGGCACCCAAGTCAAAATCTTTCTGGCTGACCTCAGGAATCATCCAATAACTCATTTAATCCAATCCAAGGGCTATGTATCAGCTTCTGCTGTGAAAACACATTTGTCCCCCATAGTCAAGTGCAGGCTTAGTATGAGTGAGAATGTGGGGTTGATCTTCCGCCCCCAAGTTTGGGGGTGGTGGTCCATCAAAAACAGGGACTGGTGGGGAGGAGAAGCAGAGGGGCCAAGGAGAAGATGTAGCTGTGCCTTTGAGAAGATTAAAATGTCTCATCTCTTCCAGTGAACCAGAGAACTTAGAGCTGAGTACAGGTTCATTTTAACCGTTTAAATCTGTCACATCAAGATCTCCAAAGTGTGAGTTTCAGGTTTGCACAGATGAGAGAGACTGAGTTTTTTGGTCCCAAGAACTAGAAAGAGCCAGCTTTAAGGGACCCACCATTCATAAGCCAGCTGAGGTCCAGAAGGTGATTAATTCATGTAAGGATACAAAAGAAATTGATTTCCCAAGAAATGATGTGAGATAACCAAGACCCTGCTAACCCTCCCGTGAGACTGTCCCCAGCATTTGAGTGTGAATTATTTTGTCTTTTTGTCAAGCCCAACCTCATGTGGTCAAAAGATTACATAAAAGTGCACTTCAAAATTTGCATAAAAAAACCAACAATAAACTTTTAGTAAGTAATTACTTGATTGTTTTGAGTCTCATCTTACTTTCCCACATCATCTAACTTAAGATGCTAGGAAGGAAATTCATGGAACAGATGAGGAAACGAAGTGAAAGGAAGGCTGGAAAAAACAAAACAAAACAAACAGCTGCAGTAAAATCAAAATATTTCAGACCAGGCATAAATGAGAGGAAAAAATCTAGGATGGGAATAGAAAGACAACTTTCTCTGAGTTTTGCACAGGGCAAGGGACATTGATACAGCAGTGTCCTGTGACTTTGGCTGGTGGTGTTAGTAGGAAGGATGGGGAGGTATGGTGTGTTAACTGGCCATGGGTGTGCTCTGTGATGTTGGTGAAATCACTACCCTTCTCTCCCTCATTCCTGTAGTGGTTGTGTAACCCCATCTGCCCATCACAGGGTGGGTTAAAGATTAATGAGATAACACATGTGGAGAGTCTTGAGTTTCTTAGGAGAACAGGTTGATGGCCATATAAAATGTCACTCAACATGTTATTGAAAACAAGATTTATTTTTCCCTGCTTCTGTCCTGTAGTCAGACAGTTGATCAGAAGCCTTAAATTTCCCTTGCTCTTGAGAATTAAGTTCCATTTAAAAGCATTCAGAACTTAAGTAACGGTTAAGGTAGCATCAAAAGCATAAGCAGAAATTATAGTTCTTTCCTATTTCTTTCACCAAGCAGTATTTGAACATAAATGTCTCAGATACAACATGACAGGGAAGTGAGGATGGTGATTTCCTATGAATGGTCCTCAGAAAGACTCCTGGGTTTGGGAAAAATCAAGGTTGGTTTAAGACAGGGAAAGGTCTGAATGATAGACAATGTAATCGTCAAGATTATTGGTGGCAGAGGGGTATAGGGAGGAAGAGCATGGCTTGGCCATCTGTGCGTTCTGGCTCTGTGACCCTGAGCAAGCTACTTAACCTCTCTGAGCCTGTTTCCTCATCTGTAAAGTGACTATAATAATACTTATTCAATAGGAGGCTTCAATGAGATAGATTCATGTAAAGTGCCATGAACACAGTATCAGAAGTCTAATAAATGGTCTCTGTCACTCTTGTTACTATTATTTAATATATACTTAATATTAATTATTATTAATTAATATGGCAACTGAAACTACCCACACCATGGAGGTCCTTATATTCGACCTACTTTAAAGAGTTTCATTCACGTGACAGTTGTACAAGGGATGGTTCTAAGATATTTGGGAAAGCTTAAATATTTTAAAAAATATGTCTTTCACAATTTTGGTTTCCCTTTTTTAAAAAACCCAATTTTTAATAATTGCATATGTTTGAAAAAGATTTGTTAAGGAAAGGAATTCGTCAGTATCATTTCTGACAAGAATCGATAGAGGTTCTGAATATCCAGGGCTCCAGTCTCATTGTCAGGACCTTTAGGAAAAGATATAAATGGTGAGATGCTCAGACTGTCCCCTTATTGACCACAAGGCCTTGCCCTCTGATGACAGAGCTGATCTTAGTTAGTCAGCCCTTTGCTGGATGAGGACAGGAAAGCAAGACTGAAGGAAAATCACCCCATCTCACTCTCTGAATTTCGAATATAGGCATCTTAGTTTTCCCTATCCCTTCTCTGCCCCATAGAAAGGCCTGATAATAGTTTCTTAAAGTGCAACCAAAATTTCATGCTTTTATGGAGATTAGGAGCATTCTAGTGTCTGCAGGAGGAGCGGTCCACACGGACGCACCCACCTGGGAATCTGAGCACTTGTGACCTTCTGTACCAGTATGACTGCTGGTGTTCTTGGTGGCTGTCCATGAAACAGAAGCTGTTCTGGAGTTCACCGAGGCACAAGCCAAATTATTTGGGGCTTACCATCATCTGGCTGAGGAGGTAGAAAATAAAACAGTGGCCCCTCCTTTTAAGGCAAGCCTGGGTAACGTGTTGGGATAGAACCTTATTTTTCCAAAGGCTCAGCCAGACACCTTGCTATTTTTAGAGGACTGCCCAGTTCTGAATGTTGATTCCAGCAAGGGCATGAGTCCCATTTTAACTTCCCAGGGGCAGCTAAGAGCAAGGCCAGCTCCAAAAGCCCATCTTCTCTCCCTGTGGGCACCCTGCCACCTTTCTCGGAAGAGGTGAGTTTTGGTGGCATTTTAACATCACTGTTGTTCTTGCCCTGTTTTTCATCAGAGCTGGAGAGCTGAGCCCTGACTTGGGAGGCTGGGACAAGGGGATGAGAGAGAGCCAACATTATACTAAGCCATTTACTTATTTATGCTTCCAGCCATTCTGTGAAGTACCTTTCATTACACAGGATGAAACGGACTCCAGCAGATTAGATAATTTGGAGGCATAGGAGCGGTTAAGAAACTCGCCCAAATCACACAGCTGATAAATGTCTAACCTAGGACTTGAAGGACCTCTCTAACCCAAAACACACATTCATTTAATACGCTGTATATCCCAACCTAACCTGATCCTAGTGCCACAGAGGTGCTTATTAAACCCCTGTTCTCTACATCCCAGAGCCACAGAATTGGAATCTCCATGGGAATGGCCGCATATCCACATTTTTAACAAGCACTTGTAGGTGATTTCTATGCTCAGCAAATTTGGGAAAGAACAGATCTGGGAGAGCTGCTTTCAAACTTGAGTGAACGTTAGAATCTCAAGGGAGTTTGTCAAAATGCAGATTCTTCCGACTTGCCCTCAAAGCTGCTGAGAGAAGCCACGTGGGCCAGGAGTCAGGAATCTGCATTTTTGCAACTATTCCCAATTTATCCCATTGAAAGCGGGCAGAAGAATTTGAAAAACATTGACCTAATAAACAAGAAAGAGAGATGTGGATACTAAAGTAATGCAGTCATTAATACTGGAAAGGACTCCTTTCACAGCAGGCCGAGGAAAATTATTTAGTTTGGATTAAAGGAAGAATTTCTGCAAATATGATGACAAATGGGTGATCCCTTTCCATCACATGAACAGTTAACATATTAGTAACAGAAAGGGGAGCAGGCCCTGTGGTCCACACCCGGCCACTGATATCTTATCTTTTCCATGTTCCCTATTCTCAGCTTCCACCTGGAATGTTCCTTTCCCTTTGCCCATCTTCACTAGTTAAAAGTTCTCTTTTAAGTCTCAGTTCAAAAGACACTTTCTCTACAAAGTTTTCTCCCAGTTGCCCCTCTTCCTCTTCTTTGTTTCTATTGTTTTTACCTGTCCTTGGGCACATGTCACATCTTACCCTGCTGTTGGAATCCTTGGGTACCTGTAATGCACACATTTCCTCAAAAAGAGGGCTGGGACCTGACTGCTTTGTTTTTGATTTCCCACATCACTCGGTGAAGGCCTTTTGCACAGTAAGGGTACAGTAGATAGAACCACCACCACTGCTATACTTACTGTGCGCAGGCATTGTTCTCAGTGCTGTAACAAGCAACTTTTATTAAATATTCCTATTTTGCAGATGAAGGACACAAGACACTGACCCAGAGGTGGTTGTTTGTGGAAGGGTCTCTTTTAGAAGTGACAGCCCTGTGGGCAACCAGAGTCCCACCTGTAAGGAGATCTGAGCTCTGTGTTAAAGGAAACAGCACTTTTAAAAAACCTTAACCTTCAAATTTGGTGTATCAAAGTTCCCTGGAGGGCAGGCTAAAGCACAGAATGCCAGCCCCACCTCTGTAGTGTCTGATTCAGTAGGTCTGGAGTGGGATCAAGACTTGGCATTTCTAACAAGTTCCCAGGTGATTTTGATGCTGCTGGTCTGGGGACCACACATGGAGAACCATTGCTGTGGTTCAAGGTTTCTGATGCTGAACAATTCAAGGGCAAGGAATTGGCCCTTACATCCTGAGCTTCCTTAAAATGAGGAGGTGAGGAAAAAGGAGTAAAGCCACACAGAAGCCAGAAAGCTGTGAGCTCTGTTCAGGGGTGCAGTTGTAGGAGCTTTCACCAATGAGGGTGCAGACAGACAGGCAACACTTCAAAGAGAGGAGCCCGGTCTGTGAAGTTACTAAGTTACTAAGAGTTTTCAGCTTGAGGGGTTGCACACAACTGGAGACCATCCCTTTGGCTTCCAATCTTGCCAGTAAACTTCAAATGGGGTTTGAGGAAGAATGGACATAAAATGACGTGAATATTTTTCTTGAGAAGGTAGCTCAGTAGGGGGTCCACTGACTCACTTGACCTCATATCGTATTTGCAGAGGGATCATAATGATAATATAACACAATAATACAGAATATTGATAAAACTCTTTAGCTCCAAAATCTTTTACTTTTTTTTTTTTAAGTGAACCTATTAGATTGAGTGAGGATTAAGAAATGCTTAAGATCCAGGGAACACGTTCGAGAATCTGGTTCTTGTCCTAGTTTTCCAAAGAAATACATTGCTCAGGGACTTCGTTTCTTAGTTTTTAAAAAAGATGTAACATTTCACATTGTCTTAGTGGGGACGTCTGTGGGGGTCATCAGAAGAAACTACTGCCATTCAGCAATTATTTGAGATAAATGACAGATTAGAAATAAATTCCTTTGTTTTGCTTTGAAGAAAATTTCAACATGCATTCAAAATATTTAACCAAGGCACTGAAAAAGCAAGCTGAAAGTTCAAGGTCAAGTGCTGTCCAAGTCTCATCCCTCACTCCCCAAACCCTAGCTCTTCTTTAGGTCATGGACCAGCCCCTAGGCGACTGTGAAATCTCTCCCCTCTTCATCGTCCCTCTGTCTTTTATACCCACCCTCCTCCTTCCCCTTTGCTTTTGCTTCAAGCCCCAGCACACAGAATCAAGTTCACTGTCAGGACCAGCCGACAAGTCATTCCCACACACCAATCATGCGGGCTGGGGTGATTTCTCTCCTCCACTTCCCCTTGCCTAGCTCTGCCTGATGGAGCTGGATCCCAGCGATGCTCCCCTGCCCATGTGGGATGCAGACGTGAAGCTTCACCTGCTTCCGTAGACACTGAGGAGCTGGCTTCAGATGACAGAAGCAGGCTGCCCGCAGGGCTTCTCCAAAATGCACAAAGAGAGAAAGACAGATGGGCAAGGCAGGAACGGCCAGAGGACAGTTAGAGGAGAAAGCCCCACGTGGGAGCAGCTCAGTACATACCTGGGGAAAAGTTGCCGGCGGGTCCCTCCTCTGTGTGCCTTCTTCCCTGGCAGGCTTCAGCCCCGTGGAGGTGTTTAGAGCATGGATTTTTTTTTTTTTTTTCCTCCAGAGCTAGCAGTGTTGGCTTGCATTTCTATGCCTTGCTGTCAGAATTCTCTCAAGGAAACAGCAGCTGGTGAGAAATGTCAGTCAGAATCTTGGCCTAGTTTGGGGCCTTGAAGATTTTACAGAAAGTTAAAAAGGTTTCTGGGCCAGTGTCTCCTCTGGGTTTTCCCTCTCCTGCTTCTCACCTTTTCCATCTTGTTTTTTTTTTTGTTTTTTTTTTTTTTTTATCATTTTTACCTCAGGAGCTAGCTGCTTCAATTGCCTGCCTCCGTCTTTCTGATGGAGACCTTTTGGGTCTGGCTATGGTGCTTCTCCCAGTCAGCCTAACCGCCTGGTGACTTTCTAACCATTTAGCCTGTCCTATGCACTTATTACTTATTTTGTCTCCTTACTACTTGCCTTTTCCTGTTTCTTTCCTTTCTTTTCACTCGTATCTTTTTAATCGCTATCCTCGTAATCACACACAGAGAAATCCTCTTTGTCTTTCCTTTGGGTGATTTCCCCATCCTGACCGTCCACCTTTTCTCCCTATTTGTGTCCAGTCCACTCATTTGTCCTTCATCCCTTTAGTTCTGTCCTTTTTTCTAGCTTTACCTCTCATTGTGTCCTGCCTAGATGGGACCTCCTCTGCTGCCCCCTCTCCTCTTGTTCCTCGGGGAGCCTCGTCCTCTGCCTTCTCTGCCTCTGCTCTCGAAAGGCCAGCCTCCTCCTTTTGTACCCTCCAGCCCTCTGCCCACCCCCAGCACTCTCTCCCACCTGTTTGTGTCTTTTAAGGGCCTTGGTCATGTCCATGCCTTCTGTCCACCTCAATCACTGAAGTGACGGGCCTCTGAAAGCTGTTAAATGACACCTCTTCAGCTGTCCCTTCGCAAGGAGAAATGCCCGTTGCTAAATCCTTTCTCAGATAGACCAATCTATAGTCATGCTTCCGTTTAGGGAATACACTGAAATGATGCATCTATTATTTTAAAGACTAAGAACAGAAATTTTTTTCAAGTGAATGAATCCCCATCTCTTGACACTAGGTTTCTTTTAGGTGATGTCAATATTTACCACCTCAGATACAGTCCTTTTAGCTTGTCTCTAACTGATTCTGGCCACTTTTCAAATGGGAGGGTGCTAGTAGTGGGCTTAGGGAAAATGTGGCTAGCTGGGGACTTGACGAGACGCTCATTCATCTATACTCAGTAGTAGTGCTTGCCGAATTATGGTGTAACATATTCAGTAGAAAGCACTGGTATTACAAACAAGTGTCTATGTTTCCTGACTTGAGAGACCTAAGGTTCTTTTGGGGATAGGACCTGTATCTGGAAAAATATACACACACAGAAAAGAATATGATAATTGCAAACTGATAGTACAGAAAATAAGTGCTATCGGCATTCAGAAACAGGGATTGATGAATGAGGGACCAGGTTGTGAACACTTCCTGGAGGATGTTGGGTTTCACCTGGGTCCTGAAGGTAGGGAGGGCTGACATACCTGGAGAGGTGAGGGAAGGGCTTTCCCAGATGGGCAAGCACTTGAGCAAAGGCATGGAAGCAGGAATGTACAGAGTGTGCTCAGAAAGTCCTAACTAACCAGTGGCCAGATCCAGTGCTTTGTAAGGGGTCAGCCTGGGGGCAGCCTTGGACACAGAACAAATACACTCATAGTAGGAGATCTCAATTTTTAAAAAAGTTCCTTTAGCCCACACCTTATAGGTACCTTAATTTTAAAAGCAAAAAAGAATAATTGCTATAGTGTTATGATTTCTACAACTTAAATATATATGGATTCTTTGAGAATCAACATCTGAAAAACCATGGTCTGAAATCTGTTGCTATTGAATATAGAGAGAAATAAACATTTCTCTCCAAACCATAAATATTAAAATTCTGTTTCTTATTTAATTCTGGCATTTGGTATTGAAGGTCTACTGTTATAAATGTAGAAAACTGCTCTCTCACTCATTTCCAGTCTGTCTCCAGTTCTGTCTCCTTCACGAGCCTGCCCCAAACTCTAGTTAGCACCAATCTTTCCCCTTGCTGAAGGCTCAGATCCCAATTTGGCTGGATTATGCATTTGTTATAGGCCTACATACAGTTTGATGTGTCATTATACTGTTTTAAAATTTGTTTCACAATTTTTTTTTTTTTTTTGTATGTGTGCAAGTCTTGAATTTACAAGGCTGTAAACTCCTCAAGGTCAAGTTTATTCTTATTTTGATTTCTTCTCTCCAGCACAATGTAAGGCATACAGTGGGCTCCTAAGAATGTTTGTAAATCTAACTGGATAAAGAGGTTTGCTAAAACTCTACAACAAAATATAAACCCACCAGCCACCCTACCGATGGGAGGTAAGCATCTTTTTAACATTGCATCAATCTTTTAGCTCTTCTGAGATTTATCTAGGGTCAAAGGAGGGAAGTGACCTTAATTTCATGACTTATCTGGATAGAGGGTTATACTTCCTATTTTCAAGCCACATTTTCTTGTGGGCCTCAAAGACTATTTGGAGTAGGTAAGTCAGAGAAGTATAGATATTTGGACTTGGAGGATGAGCCATCAGAGGTACAGAGCAAAGAGGGGCCTTGGGCTTCCCTGGTGGTGCAGTGGTTAAGAATCCGCCTGTCAATGCAGGGGACATGGGTTCGAGCCCTGGTCTAGGAAGATCCCACATGCCGCGGAGCAACTGGGCCCGTGAGCCACAATTACTGAGCGTGCGCGTCTGGAGCCTGTGCTCCGCAACAAGAGAGGCCGCGACAGTGAGAGGCCCGCGCAACGTGATGAAGAGTGGCCCCCGCTTGCCACAACTAGAGAAAGCCCTCGCACAGAAACGAAGACCCAACACAGCCATAAATTAATTAATTAAAAAAAAAAAAAAAGAGGGGCCTTGCTGAGGGCTACCTGGCCAGTTACTGAAAAAGCTGGCCCGAAATCCAAATCTTTGGACTCCTGATAAATTTATGTATTTATTTATTTGTTTGTTTATTTATATTTATTTATTTATTTAACCTTAGCACATTTTAGGTGAAGAATTCTGATTTCCCTGATAAAGAGCTACTTTTGTTTTCCCTAAAGTCTCGTTTAAACCAGGTTGGTTTTTAAAATTTATTTATTTATTTTTATTGGAGTATAGTTGATATACAGTGTTGTGTTAGTTTCGGTGTACAGCCAGTGATTCAGTCATATAAACCAGGTTGGTTTTTAACGTGAGTGAGGAGTGGGGGAGGCTCTTTTCCTGAGATCTTTGCCGGTGAGGTGCTCTTCCTCATGGAAATCTCCAGAATCCAGGAAAGTGTAAAACTAGAGCTGGTCTGAGCAAAATTATCCTCAAGATTAATCTTCAAAATAATCTCACTTGGTTACCAGCTCATTTATATACGAGGAATCCTATAGCACAGGGGACTGTACTCAATATCTTGTGATAACCTATATTGCAAGAGAATCTGAAAAGAATATATACATGTATATGTGTGTATATATATATCCGAATCACTTTGCTGTATACTTGAAAGTAACATAACATTGTAAATTAACTATACTTCAATTTATAAAAAAAGAAAAAAAAAAAAAAAAGAAAATATGAGAAATCCAAGGCCCAGGTTGGCAAAGAGACTTGCCCTCATTCACAAAACTGGCATCCCTGGATCAGCTCTGTGCTCTTTGTATCACATTGTATATTGGCTTCTGTTGGTAAGAGCCCCTTTGAAAGGCTTTTCCCCACCAAGGCGACCTGGGACAGAGCAGTGGTGGTGGAGGGACTCCTCGGGCTGACGTCTTCATGGCTGCAGGCCACTTCTTACAGCCCTCCAGCAGTGAGCAAAACGGGGGGAAATCCCTCACTGGTAGGGGGAATGCAGAGAACAGACTGTTCCATGTTAAACATGGGCTTCAACGCTTTGTAGTGGGGCTCAGCTATGGCATTTCATAAGGGCGATAATAATAATAATGAAATCATGGGATGATAAGAATAAATCCTTTGAGATGCTGCCAGAACTATGAATCGGAGGCTTTAGACGCCAATGGGCAGCTGCTTGGCTAAATGTGGACCCCAGTTGTCAAGCAGAGACCCACCCTGATACGGGAGAAACAAATCAACAAGGATGTGCAGGGCACACACAGGGCAGAGCCACTTGGAGGTGAAGGTTTCAATTTAGACACCATTTCTGCCCTTGAGGAATTAGTCACTTGAAAATGTGCTCAAACTGTCAAATTTCACTTAGAGGCATTTATGGCCCCATGTGCTGGCTTGCATGAATCAGAGATCACATATCACGTGCTCTGGTTTCTTATCATGGTTTCAACCAGACGGTTGACAGTTACCAGCGTGGTGGAGCTGGACACACCTTATGGTAGCGTGAGCAAAAAGTTCTGCTAACTTTCTCGTTTCCAAGATGGTTTGGTTTCTTCAGAACTGGAAGGTAGGACTTTGCTACCTTCTGTGTGATTGCCAGAAATCACTGATTCTCACCTCAGCTTCCTCATCTGCAAACTAGTGGTAATAAGTGAACTACCTCCCTTACTGGGAGGATTAAATGAGGTAGCTTATTTGCTGTAAGATATCCCGAAGGGGATCTTAGTTTGTTTTAGTCGTATTTGAGTGGGTAAACAGTACGCAGTGCAATGAAAGGAGGGACCAGTTTGAATTTCATTCAGCAGTGGATGGAGTTGACTGGGGGAAGTTTGCTTTGGGGCATCTGCCCATAGATGTTCATTTTAAGGGGAGATCACCTAGTCCAGACTTCTCATTTCGTAGTAAGGAAATGGAGTCCTAAGAGTTTAAATTGATTTCCGCCCCCCCCCCGCCAATGTCATTCATGGAATAATTGTCAGAGCTGGGGTCAGAACCCAGGCCCAGATTCCTAATGTTACAGAGTCAGCCAAGCTTGTGCTGAAGGCCAAGGGAGACCAAATGAGATCATGATTGTGAGAGTTATCTGTCAACTGAATAATATGACATAAATGTGCAGTGTTATTTTAATGAAATGTGTCCCCAAAATACCGTTATTGCAGAAAATGACACTTCATTCTGGGTGATGGCAGCAGTGTGAGGTCTTGGACACCAGCTGCTCCCTAGAAGTTTTCCCAGCTGCTGCTCAGGCCAGCTCTGTGGAGGGGGAGCCCCCGCGGTGGGTATTCCAGAGTGTAGATTCCTTACAGGATCAGGCCAAAGCAGGTCAAGGCAGAACAGTTGAAGGCTATTCAGGAAACAGGTGGGAACAATGAAAAATTCATTTGGTTAAATGTGTGCTTAAGTCAACACAGAAGTTTATCCCAGTTGCTTGGTTTGGGAAGACAGTCCATGCAGTGTTTAAAAGCTTTCCTTCCTTTCTTCCTCCATCCTCCCTCCCTCCTTTCTTTTCTTTGTTTCCTTTTCTTCTCTCCTCTTTCCTTTTATTTTCTTTTTCTCCCCTTCCCTTCCCTTCCTCCTCTTCTCTCTCCTCCTCTTCCTCCTCCCCTCCATCCTCCCTCTCCCCTCCCCCTCCCCTCCCCCCCCCCCCTCCCCCCCCCTCCCTACTCCTCCTCCTTCTTCTCCTTCTTCTTCTGCTTCTTTTGCTCCTCCTCCCTCCTTCTCCTTCTCCTCCTTCTTCTGCTTGCTTTTTCTTCTTTTTCTCCTTCTTCTTCACCTTCTCCTCCTCCTTCTCCTTCTTCTTTCTCTCTTTCTCCTCCGTCCCTCCTTCCTTGTGCTTGGTGTCTTTTTACATTTAGCATTGGAGGCTTGGTCAGAATTTAAAAAGAAACTAGAAAATGTTGATTGACTCTCTCTTTCTGAAGAAATATTGATGAAAGTTGATTACCAGTCATGTGATTTTTTTCCTGTTCTGTACAAGAGGACCTTGAGTTCAATGCAGGAAAAAAAAAGATTAGTTTAAATGTAAGGGAAACTAAGTTTTATCAGGCCCCTGGCCTGGGACAGCTCCATGCTTTCAACACATGTTTTTTTAATTTAATAATCCTCATACAAAACTACCTTACCCCCCAATAAAATGCCTAAACTCTTCAATGGCAGGGGTTGTCCTTGTCTTTTGTATCCTGTCACGGCTTTCTGCATTCAGATTATTATTTTAAAAAAAAGGGTAGCTTATGGCTTTTTTTTCTGTGCTCCACTTAATTTTGAAAATGGACACATTCTCTAACATATAAAAATTATATTTAGAGTTTAAAATTATAGTTATTGGAAAGACAATTTCTTGGTATGTTATAATATTGACATTTTAAGCTCAAATATTATATCATTCTTTTGCAATCCCGTGAAACCTAAACCATAGCAATTTAACATTTGTCATCTTTCTTTAAAGGAATATGAAAACAAGCTTTTCTAAACAGTTGGAATTTGTATGTTCTTTTTTTTTTTTTTCTGGAACTTGTATACTCTCTTTTAAAATGTTATCCTAATGAGGGCATTATGTTTGAAAGTACCCTGTCCAGATTTTACTCAATGAATATGAATATACAAAGATTGAAATTAAATTTAAGAACTTTCTAATTAAAAATTAAAATAAAAATTGTTTTAATTTCCTGTGACTTACAGAAGCAAGATTATAATTTTTCTTTTGGACTGAATTGTCATTACAATTATTACTAGTACAGAGTTACTCAAAATACCATAAATATATGCAAATAATAATTACTAAATGTAAAAATTAATATTTATTGGAAATATATTTCTCATGAAATTGATAGGGCTCTTAAATTTTTTCCTTCGTTTCATACATCCATGGATGGATATTAACTAATTGTTAGGGTGGAGGTTTAGCATCAACTCTTTTTTTTTTCGCATTTATAAATATGGACACTGAGAGCATTTGTTCACATAAATAAGAAGATGGGAATGGAAGGAATTTTATGGGTGGCGATTTCTCAAAATTCTTTGATACACATCTGAGTTTTATATGCCAGAAGTTGTATAGTATCCCATTGTCAAAATTATTATTAATGATCCATCATTCACAGCTTGTTGAGGTTTTCTTTCAATTTTGTTGAAGCTACGAAATGGGACTTCATGACTTGCAGAGAGCCTGTTTACTCGGGTATGAGAGTATTTTGTTGGAGAGGCCATGAGTGTCTCTGCACATTCTTGCCTAGTGTGCCAAGAATGCAAGGCTTCTGGCTGCTTTTAATGCAAACCATTTCTCAGGGTAGTGAGCAACCTTGAGATGAGGGTAAGATCTCCCACCCAAAGAGCAAGCTTGCTTCTGTTTGCTATAAAAGTGTCAAATCCCCCAGCTCAGGGTGATACAAACCCACAGTGTACACAGCATCCAAGACCATCCATCTACTTGCATTGCCCCCATGGGACTTGGAGCACATAGGAAACCAATGCAAACCAACATTATGCTTATGCTTCTTGCTGTGCCTAAAGCAATGAAGGTCACAGTCTCTGACCCATGAATTTCATGTCTTTTGCCAGCATCCATGGGACCTTAACAGACTAGTTTATTAGCTTTTCAGTAGAGTAAAATCCCAGATCCTTCACAGACCCTGACATATTATGTTTTTAATTTCTGGGAAGAATACCAAGAAGGCATTACCATGGCTCATTGAACTGTTAATTGTAGCAGTCACTCTTTCACATGGAGGCACCCTGTTTACTATAATCCAAAGTGTTAGAAAAATCTAAATATTGTTAACTCCGATGCACCCTTGTCAATATATTTTTGAAAAACTCTTTGAAAAATCTTACTATGTACTTTAAATATATATTCATCAAAAATTTGGAACCATAGATTTAGTTCATTCAATTTGCAGGGGTGTCTTCCATTATAACTTGATTGGCAAAACCAGTCTTTATAGTCAAACCAATCAACCAAAGTAAACTTATTCAGTGTCATTAATCTGTCTATTTTTGTGTCTAAGGGCACAGAAGCATGCAAACTGACATCTAGAGGGACAGTCCAGGTGACTGCCTTTTACACTTTTCAATCACAGTGGAAACTCTACTTTATTCAAAACATCAGATTGGATTTCACTGTTTTGAATTAGACTTTTTCTTTAAGTAATGGAGTGAGAGTTTCACATATCCATAATTCCATCTGGGAAACATCACATGGGTATAAATAAGCTACATTTCTATCTATGTATGTTTTTATTTTATTAATAATTAATGTGTGTAAGACGGATAAAAATTAAATTTGGAGAATGGTGCAGTCAGAGGGCACATTTAATTATACTCTATACAAAGCAGAATGGCATCCATATTCTGGTCTCTAGTACCCAAGGAAATGTCAGTAGTACTAGCAGAGACCTTAGGTAGGTTGTGCACTCATTTGTGATAAATGAAACCCTCCCTGAGGAGTCTCAGAAATTTTGTTGTAACTGGGGTGAGTTGTAGGAAGTTAAAGTTCTGCTGAGCACGTGGGTAAGGGCAAGTACCACAACATTTGGGTTAATGACATCCCATTTGTCACCACATTCCAATGTATGAAGGGGTCCAGTGGAAACTTAGGTTACATATAAAAACCTTAGTTCTTTTGAGCAGCAACTGCTGAAACCCCTTCCTTCTTCCCTGTGAGCTGCCTCTTGAATTACCTCCCCCAGTGCCCTCCTTCGTTCCATAAAAGGCTAGGGCTGGAAGGTATCATTTTTGCAACGATTCAGGGTGAAGCAAGCCTTTTTCTTTTTGTTTTTTTCCAAAGCAGACACTGGAATGTTCCCTTTAAGCCCTTTGATGGACTAATTGAGACAGATCTCCAGGCCTCCTGGGATGTGAAGGAGGAATAAGGTGGTCCTCACAATGGCAGTGGGAGAATGATGAACTCAGAAAATGATGGTTTCTCTCCATGGGTAGAAACCAGCAATCCCACCTGTTCCCAGCTTAGTCCTGTCTTCAGAGCCCAAGGCTGGCAGGTTGCTTAGTTAATGTTTAAAACAAAAACCTGTTGAACAGAAAGAAATTCCTCCAAAGCACAGAGGCCTTCACACTGAAACCCCCTCCTAAACCTCTCCTGGGCAGAGAACACTAGACACATTATCTCCAGTAATGCTTGGTGAGAAGGCATTCACTTTCTCAGGGAAGAGTATTATTGGCATTTAGGTCAGGAAAGATAAAGTTCTGAGGAAGAGCCTAGAATTTTAGGGCAAGGGAGGGGGCACTGAGAAGATTAATGGGGCCCAAACACCAGTGTGTCCAAAGAGGGTCTTTGGTCCTTTGAACACAAACCAGCTATAAGGATGGCCATGAGTTGGGTCCATAGAACAGCTGGTGTCAGAGTGGTTTCTGAGAAAGGCCGTCCTGTCAGCCCTTTGGTGATGAGACAATCATTAACCTGCCCTAATGACACTGGAAGAATGTTTTGAAATTCTGAGTAAAAGTGGTTAACGTGGGCAATGAGAGAGAAGAACTAAGTAAATATTTGACATTCAGCCTGTGATCTGGAAAAGTGGAGGGAATGGAGGATTCTTCTGAAATAAAGGGTATTTTATTTAGAATTGTTTGATAATAATGAAAGAATATGTAATAATGATATTGTTTGATAATAATGAAAGAACATGTAATGGGAGTGTCTGTGCCCCTTCAACCTCAGCGTGGGGGGCACCAGCAGACCCCTCAGGGGCCACCCTCCCTTCCCTACTCGGCTAAGAGGTAGAGGTAGCCCCTTTAGGGATTATAAATGTCTGGGGCATAACAAGGGTTGACCTCATGGGTGGACAAATAAATAGTTATTGAAGGAATTGTACCTGTAGGGTCATGTTCCCACAGAGGCGGTATCTGGAGAGTGGATGGGTGAGGTTTCTGTGCACAGAAAGGATGATGGCTAAAATATAAATTCAGCATTTTGTTCATGGATGTATCCTAAATGATCAGACCAGTGTTTGTTACATGAATGGCTCTGCTCACATGATGGGATGGGCAGCCTGCTAAGGCCAGCACAGCCTCTGGACACATGGGTGCTTCTCGCAGTCTTGGCTTTCCCGGTGCCCTGCTCTTGCATCCTCCAGGCCATGTCTCTGTTGCCCCTCTTCTTAGCCTTCTCACCCTAAAAATCATCTGAAAGTTGATTCTATCCCTTTTTCCAACTGATAGCATTTCTGCTTCCTGTCTTAGGGTAGCTGCCCTAATCCCCCTCCAAAAGGGAGCTACCTTTATAGTTTTCAGGTGAATAAAAGGAGACAAAAAGCACAATTTTATAGTCCATCAGGATATTTGCTACAGGGCAAATAACTGATCTGCATGTGAAGTCAGACTGTTTCCTCTGTGTGCTCCCAACAGGCATTGCATTTCTAAATTCTTAGGGAATATAGCTGTTATTTACAGGATATTTTATGGAATAGAAGAAGGGATAAAGCTTCATTCCATAAGAGAAAAATACTTGGCCCAGCAACAGCCAGGTTGATGTGTCATGATATATCCCATGATGGCACAGATTGAGGAGCTGGAAAGCAGAGAGGAAATACAATTCCTTCTCCTTTGTCATTCATTCATTTATTCCACAAATATTTATTGCGCCCTGACTCTCTGCTAGGCACCGTTGCCAGAAGCCAAGATGCAGTGGTAAAACAGAGGTAAGAGCCCTGTCTTTCTGGAGCTTAAAGTCTTTCCGGGAAGTTAGGTCTTTCCTACCTAGGCCAGTGGACAACTAGAGAGAGGAGGAATAGACAGCTAGGAGGCCTATGGCAATCTACAAATTCTTCCAGAGGAATCTAAAAACAGAAGGCTGGGAGCACTTTGATGCTAAATTAGCCTGACGTAATCAAGGCTATCTATATTAACACTAGGAGAGCTCTAACTGGACCCCAGGAAAAGAATTAAGAACGATATATAGGGCTTCCCTGGTGGCGCAGTGGTTGAGAATCTGCCTGCCAATGCAGGGGACGTGGGTTCGAGCCCTGGTCTGGGAAGATCCCACATGCCGCGGAGCAACTAGGCCCGTGAGCCACAACTACTGAGCCTGCGCATCTGGAGCCTGTGCTCCGCAACAAGAGAGGCCACGATAGTGAGAGGCCCGCGCACCGCAATGAAGAGTGGCCCCCGCTTGCCACAACTAGAGAAAGCCCTCGCACAGAAACGAAGACCCAACATAGCAATCAATCAATAAATAAATCTTTAAAAAAAATAATAAATCTTTAAAAAAAAAAAAGAACGATATATAAAGAAATTTTCTAAGGAAATCTGGGAGTACGTCAAGATATGTTTTTAGCTCAGTTTTAACGTTGCAACTATTAATATACGACTTCTTCCTAGCTTATTCCTGACCATACCTGCAGAAAGCCAGAGGTGATACTCCGTGCTGTTTGGGTGGCACGAGTGGAGAGGGAGAAACCCACTCATCTCACCCCTCCCCACACGCAGAATGTCTGCTGCCCTTATAACGGGGGGTGGGGTGACAGGTGGGGTGGCTGAGAGCACACCTCCTGAGCACGCACGTATACAGGAGGGCTGCATGGGGCTGAGCTGGTGGCTGAAACCAAAGAAGCCCCAAACCTGCTGTCAAAGCAGCCGCATGAGCCATAAATTGTTTGTAAAATCAACCCCAGTGGCTGTCTAAGGGGAGGGGATGACGGGGGCAGCTACAGTCAGGATCGCTTTCCCTTTGGTTTCTCCATCCAGCTCAGAGCTGTGGGATTCCAGGTTCTTTTTTGGAGGCAGAAATACATCAGCTGTAGTTTCCTTTGGATTCCCTTAGTCAGGGTAGGGCAGGCAAGCTCAACCACCCTTGTGTGTGGTTCTACTATTAGGCTGATTCCCATTCCCAAGAGAGCATTGAAGGACTTCCCCCTTGTGAGGCTGAGAGAAAGGCATCCCTTCTCTAGGTCTTCTAGGGCTTCTTCTCATGTTGGTCTTTATGGCATCATATATGTCTTTTTACAGAAGAGAGAAAGCAATTCTGTGAGTTTGTCTCCACCTTATGTTCTTCCCTTGCAGATTACAAATAAAGACTTTGGTAATCAAGTGAGGTCCCATGCCTGTCTCCAAGAGAGGGCCATACACCACACAGAAGTTGTGTGTTTTTATGTGTGTGTGAGAAGGAGTGGCTTATGATTAAATTTGAATTTTAACAAGCATGTTAGTTTACTTCCTGTTACTGAAGAGTTTTTTTTTAATCTTTTTTTTTTTTTTTTTAGAGGGGCTGCGCTGCACAGTTTGCGGGATCTTAGTTCCCCTACCAGGGACTGAACCCTCACCCTCAGCAGTGAAAGTGCAGAGTCCTAACCACTGGACTGCCAGGGAATTCCCCTACTGAAGAGTTTTAAAGAAAGGAGCTATAGTTTGCGATTAGCAGATGCAAACTCTAATATATAGGATGGATAAACAACAAGGTCCTACTGTATAGCACAGGGAACTATATTCAATATCCTGTGATAAACCATAATGGAAAAGAACATGAAAAAGAATATATATATATGTATAACTGAATCACTTTGCTGTACAGCAGAAATTAACACAAAATTGTAAATCAACTATACTTCAATAAAATTTTTAAAAAAAGAAAGGAAATATAGAAAAACTACTCACACTGGACATTAGAACTACTATAAGGGCAGTGATTTTACATCTTATATAACTCCCTGCCCTTCCTTCTCTTCCTCCCTCCTTCCTTCCTTCCTTCTTCCATCCAGCAAATTGAGTACCTCAGCATATTGAGTACCTCCTATGTGCCCATTATTATACTACGTGCTGTGGATATTGAAATGAATTAGAGGCACCCCTGACATTGAGGAATCATCTACACTTGCTGTGTATCGAGAGCATTCCCCAAATCCAGAAGCAGGTTCGTTCTGTGTGCCAGTCAACAACTACCAGGTGCATATTACTTGGGTGCTACTGCTGATCTAACCTCTTGATGGCCTGTACTTGGAGTTCTTTCTGTCATAGCAAAACTTCTTGAAAAAGTCATCTATTGGGCTTCCCTGGTGGCACAGTGGTTAAGAACCAGCCTGCCAATGCAGGGGACACGGGTTCGAGCCCTGGTCTGGGAAGATCCCACATGCCGCGGAGCAACTAAGCCCGTGGGTCACAACTACTGAAACCCACGTGCCTAGAGCCCATGCTCCGCAGCAAGAGAAGCCACTGCAATGCGAAGCCCGCGCACCGCAAAGAAAAGTAGCCCCCGCTCGCTGTAACTAGAGAGAGCCCGCCCACAGCAACGAAGACCCAACACAGCAAAAAATAATAAATAAATAAATAAAATAAATTTATTAAAAAAAATGTCATCTATTGTCTCTGACTCCACGTTTTCACCTTTTATTCTCTCCTCTCCTTCACAGTTGGACTTCTGTTCTTCTCTGCAGTGAAAGTATCAATACTCTTGCAAGGTCACCAA
Organism: Balaenoptera musculus; assembly: GCF_009873245.2. Classification (NCBI taxonomy): domain Eukaryota; kingdom Metazoa; phylum Chordata; class Mammalia; order Artiodactyla; family Balaenopteridae; genus Balaenoptera; species Balaenoptera musculus. The sequence continues at coordinate 25,388,996 of NC_045795.1, forward strand.
TCGCTTTCACATCATCAAGTTCATCTATGATTTTTCTAGTCCCCTTTTGGCATCTCAGCAGCATTCAACTCACTTGCTGCATCTTCCCAGTTAACTTTCTTTGGCGCTTTCTCTTTTGCTTGGCCTGTAAATACAGTCAGAGGACCTGGTTTCGAAAAATAGGATGTTCAAGTAGAATCTGCAAACATTTAGTGATTATTTCTGGTATTGCATTTTTCATCATGTGTGGGCTGATGGCCATTCATGGAGCTGCTGGAGTCGAAGGACATCACCATCACCCAACTAGAAGATTATCAAGTATATAAGTAACCAGGATCAGATGGAGGCTTTAGCAGTGGAGGAACCAATAGAAGCATACCACTTCTCTAATTATAATCTCTCCCAAGGTGATCCTACACAGTCCCATGGCTTCACATAGTATCCTTATGCAGATGACTCCAGATTTACTTCTCCCCAACCTTTACCCTCATACACCCAACCTCCCACTTGACTTCTCCATTTGGAAGTCCAAGCACCTGGCCAAATTGTGACTTTTACCTCTCACCTCTACTTTACGTTCTTCCCCTCATTCTTCTCCATCTCAGAAGATGACAGTTGGGGCTCAGACCCCAAATCCAGGTTGGCGTCCTCTTTGATTGCGCTTTTCCTTCACTCTCCTTATCCATCTTTCAGCAAGTTTTTCCAAATAGGTTTCATATCTGTCTCCTCCAGTCCCTCACTACCTTATTCCAAGCCAACATTTCTCATCTGGGCCATGACCAGCCTTGATTTCCTTCAGTCAATTTGTACCTAGTTAGTGCTAAGATTCTTAAAAACACAAATCAGATTATTCTATTTTATGGCTTAAACCCCTCTAAGAGAGTTCCATTTTATTTCAAATAAAGTCTAAAAGACTTAACTGTGACCTCCTCTGTGAATGATATGAACCCCGTCAGCTTCTCTTGTGTCAGTCCTTCCATCCATACCCTGAGCTCTGGCCATGCTGACCTCCTTCCCATTCCTTTGACACTCCAGCTCATGCCCACTTTAGGTCCTCTGCCCTTGTCCCTTTGTGTGGAATCTTCTGCTCCACACATTCACGTGGCCGTCTCCTCTGGGCCTTTTGGTCTCAGCTGATACATCATTGCCTGAGAATCGTCTTCCTGAACATCTAGAGACGCTACCTTCTCCCTCCCACCACTTCATCTTCTCTTACTTTTTATTATTGATGTTTCTCACTATCTGAAATTGTCTTGTCATTTATTCTTTACTTGTATGTGCCTGTCTTCTCCAATAGAATGGAATCTTTATGGGATCAGAGACTTTGTCTGATTTGATCTCAATCCCAGTGCCTTCAAAGATGCTTGTCACATAGCGGGTGCTCACCAGTCCCCTCTCTCCTCACAACCCTTTACTTCTTCCCATTTTAGAGGGGGTTAAGGTCTTGTACTTTGATGACCTACAAGGTCCTCCAAAATCTGCAAAACTTCCTTGCCTCTCAAGCACCAACTCTGTAAGCTCACCTTCTTTCTTACTCCACTCTGGTCAGACTGGCCTGCTCACTAAATGTTGGATGTGCCAAGCAGATGCCTTTCTGAAGGTCTTTGCCCTTGCTGTTCCCCTGCCTGGAACTCTCTCACCTGACACATCCATGGGCTTGTTCCTTCATTGTTTCTTGTCTTTATATGATGTCTTCCCTCAATCCCGATCACAACTTTTAGTCCCACCCTGACATTTCCTCTCTTCCTTCCTTTATTTTCCTCCTCGGCACATAACACCATCTAACCTGTTCTATAGCTTACTTGCTTTTCTTGTTTATTTTCCCTCTCTCCTACTAGACTGTAGTTCTCTGAGGGTAAGGGTTTTTGTTTGTTTTGTTCACTGTCATATTTCAGTGCTTGAGCAGTGCCCGGCACAGAGTAGTTCTCATGTCAGTAAACATTTATTGAGTGAATGAAAAATTAGGGAGAACCTTGTATTCCTCGTCATAAATTCTGGACTTACTGGAAGCCACTGAACGATGTGAAAGAGAAAAGTGTCAGTTTTCCATCGAAAAAAGATTGCTTTGGACACTTGGGACAAATAGATTGGGAGAGTAAGTGTGTATATGGAATGACAAATCAGGAGGATTTGCAGGAGTTTGGAGGAGAGAGAGTGGTAGCCTGGACTAGGGCTGGGGGAGTGGGGATGGAAAAAGCGGGTGTGTTTGAGACTGTTAAGAGTCTGAATCTGGAACTTCCCTGGTGGCGCAGTGGTTAAGACTCCACCTGCCAATGCAGGGGACGTGGGTTCAAGCCCTGGTCTGGGAAGATCCCACATGCTGTGGAGCAAAGAAGCCTGTGCTCCACAACTACTGAGCCTGCACTCTAGAGCCCACGAGCCACAACTACTGAAGCCTGCGTGCCTAGAGCCCGTGCTCCGCAACAAGAGAAGCCATTGAAATGAGAAGCCCATGCACCACAACGAAGAATAGCCCCCGCTCGCCGCAACTAGAGAAAGCCCGCGCACAGCAACGAAGACCCAAAGCAGCCAAAAATAAATAAATAAATACATTTATTTTTTAAAAAAACAGTTTAAAAAAATAGAGTCTGAATCTGTAAGACTTGGGGATCGATTAGAAACGGGAAGCTATGGTTGGAGATAAGATGGCGGAGTAGAAGGACTTGAGCTCACTTCCTCTCATGAAAACATCAAAATCACAACTAATTGCTGAACAACCATGGACAAAAAAAGAAATGGGAAGCTGCATCAAGAATGAATCTCAGATTTCCCTGTGTGAATGGTTAGTTGTTCTATTCCTGGAGACAGAAAACACTGGAGGAGGAAGAGATTTCAGGCAGAAGATCAAGGGCTTAAAGTCTCTGGACTTGCTGAGCTTCGAGAGTCTGAGAGATAGCAGAGTGGAAATACTGTGTTGGCAGTTGGATATTCAGGTCAGGAGCTCAGAAGATTCGAGTCATCAGCACATAGATAGTACACGAAGCCATGGAAATGACGATAAACAAAAACCGGCATTGGGTTGCATCTGTGAGGTCAAAATTTATCAGACATTTTAATGGTTCTAGCATGGCTGTATCAACTGAAAAAAATGCACAGCCTAAAAGCTGAGAATTGTATTTTATTCAGCAAACTTCCTGAGGGCTCCAGCTCGGGAGGCAGCCTCTCAGATAGCTCTGAGGGACTGCTCCAAAGTGCGAAGGGAGGAGCCCGAATATATAGGGGCTTTTGCAACAAAAACCAGGTAGTCAGAACATCAAAAGATTATTGTTAATTAAAGAAAACCAGACATCTCAAGTTAATGAATTTAGTGCTTTTCTGTGTCTGGGAAGATACAAGAGTCCGCGCTCATTGAAACCACTCCTTTATGCACCTTAGCTGTCTAGGGCTAGTATCCTGCTTTTCTCCAACCTGAATCCCCTCAGGGTGCACTGCTGGGGAGCAGCTGCAGTGGCGGAGGGCTTCAAGGCCACAACATCCTTTGTTTACTGAAATGGCAGGTGACATTTTTTCTCCCACAGCTGTTTCTCTCTGGGAAGGCTTGTTTGCTTGGTCACTCCTCTACAGTGTCAGAGTACTCACAATCTCCAACTGGAGCCAGAACTTTCTGTTGGTCCGGCCTGCGACCCTCGCACCAGGTTTACTCTAGACAAGACTGGACCTCTCTCTTTGGACTTAATTCTGTTTTCAAGTTTCCCTTCAGCATCAGGTCTGAGCCTTCCTCAACAACCAAGCTGGCAAGGGGTTGGTGACAGTCACCTAACCCAGCTGTGCATGGGGACAGTATTTTCCTGAAGCTTTTGGACCTGTGTTCAGACCACCATCATTCAGTGTTATACGCGGGCAGGGGGACAGACAGCTCAAGAAAAGAGGAGCTCAGGACAAACAGAAGGGCTTTAAATTGAACGAAGATCTTGGTGTAGTTTTGAGAGCATTTTGACATCTTTGTATCTGAAATGGTACTTGTAGGAAACCATGCATTTTAGGCTTGTTCCCCGCCCCCTTTCTTATTTAAAATATTTAAAAATAAAAAAAAATTTTTAAAAATTTTGGGCCGTACCCAGCAGCTTGCAGGATCTTCCCTGACCAGGGATTAAATCTGGGCCACCGCAGTGAAAGCCTGGCAATCCTAACCACTGGGCCACCAGGGAAGTCCTAAAACACTTCTTTTTTTAACATCTTTATTGAGTATAATTGCTTTACACGTTTGTGTTAGTTTCTGTTGTATACAAAGTGAATCAGCTATATGTATACATATATCCCCATATCTCCTCCCCTCTTGAGTCTCCCTCCCACCCTCCCTATCCCACCTCTCTGGGTGGTCACAAAGCACCCAGCTGATCTCCCCATGTGATGCAGCTGCTTCCCACTAGCTACTCTATTGTACATTTGGTAGTGTATATATGTCAATGCTACTCTCTTCATTTCATCCCAGCTTACCCTTCCCCCTCCCTGTGTCCTCAAGTCCATTCTCTACGTCTGCATCTTTATTCCTGTCTTGCCCCTAGTTCATCAGAACCATTTTTTTTTTTTTTGATTCCATATATATGTGTTAGCATACGGATATTGGTTGTCTCTGTCTGACTTACTTTGCTCTGTATGACAGACTCTAGGTCCATCCACCTCCACTACAAATAAACTCAATTTGTTTCTTTTTATGGCTGAGTAATATTCCATTGTATACATGTGCCACATCTTCTTTATCCATTCATCTGTCGATGGACACTTAGGTTGCTTCCGTGTCCTGGCTATTGTAAATAGTGCTGCAATGAACACTAAAATAGTTTTAAACATTACATTTTTATGGTAAAAAGTTCAGTGTAGAAGAGTATAAGTGAAAAATACAAGTTCTTTTTCCTCCTCTCCACTTAAAAAGAAAGAAACCGGTTCCATTGTTTATCCTGTTACATTTTGTTTTAAATTCAAATTTGATTGGGTTCAGCAACTTAGCGTGATTCACTCTCCGGTTTCTTTGTGGCAGCTGTTTGCCGTGAATGAATATCTTGCTTGGGCTGGGGTCTCCTATGTGGGTTCTCCAGGCAGCCTGTGACTGCAAGGCACCTGGGAGAACAGTCAGATCTTTTTATTCTTGGGCAGGAGATGGCGTGCTCTGAGGACAGGCAGCTGCCTCCCTGCGGGAGGAGAGGGAGCAGGTGGGGCAAGAGGGCCGCATGCCACCAAATCCCTTGCAAAGTTTCATCCTTCCTCAGCAGAGGCTGCCAAACGGGCTGAATACCACAGGGAGATTTTTTCCACTGTGAACAACTGTCCCAGGATAGCAAGCTGGGATCACATTTCAGGAATCTCGTGTTGCCCTTGAGAAGCCGTGTGGATGGCTGTCAAGTATGTATAGGGGATAAGAAAGCTCCAAAGAGAGGTGATGAGTCACGAGGCACTGGGTGAAAGGGGTGCCTTCTGGCGGGGTGGGAGTGGAGGGTGGCCAGATACCTCCAGCGTTCCCTTCAACTTTTCATGGAAGTGAATGATCAAACGAATAACTCACACTTTAAGAATTTATCAATACTTTTTTGTGTTATTTATTCTTTTCCTTTCCTTTGAATTTTTTTTCATTTTAATTCAGTTTCCCAGCCAATTTGAAATATAGTACTATGAGATCGATTTATCTTCAATAATTTATTAAAGTTCATTGAACACATAATCATGTTGTTGTACTTATTTTCTTTCCTAATGTCATTTGACTCTGAAACATATCATTAGTACCTTCATTCCCAGCACCAACCACCTGGGATTTTTAAAAAATCACACAAGTTATGTATGAATACATCTTACTAAAATGTTCAAATAACACCCATCCTTCACATTTGAAGGCACTTTACAGTTTACAAAGTGTATTCACAGTTATTCTCTCATCTGTTCTTCACTAGCAGGTGTTCTCAGCTAATGGTCCATATCTGCATATCTTTTGAAAGACTCTGGGAGAACAGCCCTGGCCAGTAGACTTTCTAGAGCAAGTGTGGGCAAGAGAGATGGGAGGAAGAGGAGAAGGGTAGCTGCCTGGAGGTGGGAGGTCAGAAAGCAAATCTGGTCTAGTTCCTAATTTAGTTCAATGACCTTAAATCACTGCCCTGGAGGCTCTGAGTGGCTCCTGACCTTGGTCCCACCCTTTGTTACACTCACCCCCTCAAATCAGGTGACTTCTAGATCCCATACCTGTGGAGGGAGGGTACCCCGATTTGGTGACCAAGGGTATGGACAGGGGTTCAAGGAGGCAGCCACCTAGAGTTAAATAACGAAATACAAACCACAGACCCTGGGGAATGGTGTGAATATCCCATGCCCACAGGTCTCCCTCCCTCCCTCCCCTCTCCCCACCCTCCCCCTTCCCTCCGTGCAGCCCATCATAATTAGGGCCAAATAACCAGGTGAGATGCTCCTCTACATTTCCCCCTATCCCCTCGAGTGCTATTTTATGTGCCTTTGAGTTACTGAAATCAGTACTTGGAATTCATTTTATCCATATTTCATCTGCATAAATGTGTTGACATGCCCTTAAACTTGGGGGGTCTCCCCGGCTCAGAATTCCATGAGAAGAGTCCTATTTGCAGGAAACAATGATGTCATTTCCTGCTTCCCAGAATGTCTCTAAGCTTCTTCCACTGGTCCTACATGCCAGAACTTTTAAGATTAAATCTCTCTGCTCCTAGCCCACCTCATAAATTCTTTGGCGAATAGAGGAGACATTAGCAGTCAAACGGGTAAACAGGATGGACCAGGTAGCTAGTTCTTCTGGAAATGGTTGAACTCTACCAAACTACAGAAAAATCAATTTCTGAAATCCCATCTGGCATTTGTGGAATATGTTGTTTCTCTCGGGTAACATACTGGGGGCTTTTTGCATCCAACCGTCTAAATCAAGTGTGACCAAAAAACACTCTCCTGGGTGTCACCTCTACTCTCAACACTTCACTACAACACTCCTTCACTTTTATAAAATTAAAAAAAAATTATTGGGACTTCCCTGGTGGCTCAGTGGTAAAGAATTTGCCTGCCAATGTAGGGAACGTGGATTCGAGCCCTGGTCAAGGAAGATCCCACATGCCGTGGAGCAACTAAGCCCCTGCGCTACAACTACTGAGCCTGCATGCCTAGAGCCCATGCTCTGCAACAAGAGAAGCCACTGCGATGAGAAGCTCGCGCACCGCAAGGAAGAATAGCCCCTGCTCACCGCAGCTAGAGAAAGCCCGCATGCAGCAATGAATAAATACAGCCATAAATAAATAACACAGCCATAAATAAATAAATAACACAGCCATAAATAAATAAATAAATAAATAAATAATAAAATTATTTATTTTTGTTGAAGTATAGTTAACTTACAATGTTGTGTTAGTTTCAGCAAAGTGATTCAGTTATACATACATATATATCTCTATTCTTTTCCATTATAGGTTATTACAAAATATTGAATATAGTTCCTTGTGCTATACAGTAAGTCCTTGTTGTTTATCTATTTTATACATAGTAGTTGTATTCCTTAATCCCAAACTCCTAATTTATCCCTCCCCACCTTTCCCCTTTGGTAACCATAGGTTTGTCTTCTGTGTCTGTGAGTCTATTTCTGTTTTGTAAATAAGTACATTTGTGTCATTTTTTTTAGATTCCACATATAAGTGATATCATATGATATTTGTACACTTTTGACATCAGATGTATGGGTTTTCCACACATTAAGCAATTCATGCTGAGTGCCCTACTATTTTACTCAATTCTGATGCTTATCTACCTAGAGGTAGTGTCAGATCCCTCAGGTTTAGGGCTCAGTCCCAGAAGACTGTCCCCACGTCAGATGCCAATGTCAAGGACAGGTTACCTGTGTTTCTGAACCAACTGCCTATAAATTGGAGGTTGCCATGAACTTCCCCTCAGGACTGATTAATTTCTGTGAGCTAGAGCAGCTCACAGAATTCAGGAAAGCATTTTACTTAATAGATGACTGGTTTATTATAAAAGGATATAACTCAGGAACAGCCAGATGGAAGAGATACATAAAGCAAGATAGTAAGTGGGAAGAGGCACGGGGCTTCCACGCCCTCTCTGGGCACATCACTCTCCCCACATCTCCATGTGTCCACCAACCTGGAAGCTCTCTGAACCCAGTTCTTTGGGGTTTTATAGAGACTTCATCACATTACATGGGCACGATTGATTAGATCTTTGGCCATTGGTGATTGAACTCAATCTCTAGCCCCTCTCCTCTCCCTAAAGGTTCCAAGGCTGGGGCTGAAAGTTCCAACCCCCTAATCGCAGGGATAGTCCCCTGGCAACCATCCCCCATCCTTACTTTTCAGAAGTCATCTTATTAACATAAACACAGGGTAGTTGAAAGAGGTTTGTGATGAATATCAAAAGTCACCTTTACTCCTCTTATCACTTAGGAAATTCCAAGGGTCTTAGGAGCTCTGTGCCAGATATACATTTCTTATTACAAATATATATTTCTTATTACAAATCACATAATCACAGCAGAATTTTCCAAAGAATGTTCAGAAACCCTAGTTCCAATGAAAATGATGGATCTGTGATGAAGTAAGTATCTGGGAAATACTTCAATGAACCTAAATAAGATTCATTTCGGCAGGACATCTCAGAGGCTTTAATAAGCCAATAAATATCCTTTGTGAGTCTTTAAAGAAGGGTATAGCTCATAGCCTTTTCCACCCTATTTGACCACAAAACTTGTTTTCTCATGACTTGTCTTTCTGAATTATTGAGTTGTACAGAATATACTTTTTAAGGCTCCTTCAAATGAAAGAAGTTGCTCTAATGTCACACTGTGAAGTTGATTGATGGGAAGATATTCTGGGCCAGATTGGGTGCTAAGGTGCCTGAAATTTTACATTTTGGATGGCTGTCTTTTCCGAATTAGTTTTTTTTTTTTTCGGCTTAAATAATAGAAATTTATTTCTCACAGTCCGAATTAATATTTATTTGCTCACAGCAGTCTGCTTCTGTATTCATCTTCAAGGGTTCAATATTGCCCCCTAGTGGGTCCAGTCAGATCTTAAATTTTCTGCGCAATTGTCCTAAACTTTGGAACTGACCTTGGTAGTTTTTACCAAAAAAAAAAAAATCTTTTAAAGTCACAAAAAAGATACTACTTTTATCATACCTGATACCACTTGAAAAAATTTATGACACAATAATATGTGTTTGTTTTAGAAGGAGAAAATAAAGGTAAGCAAAATGAAGAAAATAAAAATAACCCATAATCTTACCTCAAGTGTTAACCATTACCATTCTAACATGTATATCCTTTCAGTCTTTTTTATATACAGGCACATAAAAATTCAGACTTCCCCTGCTCCTAAACTAAAAAAATATTTTTTTCCAGCCTTTATCTTGCGTGCCCATTTTATCTGAACTTCAACTATTAAGAACCTGCTCCTTGAGTATTTTTGGTCCTTTTGAAGGAGCCAGGAGGAGAGAGAGGGTGAAACATTAAAGGGGTAATTCAGGGGCTAAGTAACCCACTATGTTTCATGGGTAATTGCACCAGTGTCTTCCAAGAGGGACATATACACTTTAATGGCACCAGATGACAACCCTTCCTGGCTGTGTTAATTTCCTATGGCTGCTGTAACATGGTACCGCAAACCTAGTGGCTTAAACAATGTGGATTTGTTATCTTACAGTCTGAGGGTCAGAAGTCAAAATCAGTCTCAAAAGGCTAAGGTCAAAATGTTGACAGGGCTGGTTCCTTCTGGAGGTTCTGTGGGAAAAATCTGTTTCCTTGCCTTTTTTTCCAGCTTCTAAAGGCCCCTTACATTCCTTGGCTCATGGCCCCTTTCTACTATCACAACAAACTCTGGCTTCTATCATCACATCTCCTACTACTGACTCTGATCCTCCTGCTTTCGTCCTATAAGGACCTTTGTGATTATGTTGGGGCCACATGGATAATCTCCCCATCTCAGGACCTGTCACTTAATCACACCTGCAAAGTCCCTTTTACCATGTAAGGTCACATATTCACAGGTTCTGGGGATTCGGATGTGAAGAACTTTGGAAGGGCCATTATTCAGTCCACCATACATACTGGCTTCTCCTCCTTCTCCTTCTTTTTTTGTTTTGTTTTAAGAATTTTAGGTGAGAATTAGGTGTTCATTTTCTGGAAATCATGGTCTCTAAACGCCATGGATTAATCTGATAAATATGAGAGTTTGTCAGATCTTGCCAGAAAGTCAAATAAAGCCCACTTGGATCACCTGCCTTGGCTGAAAGCTGCACTTCTGGGATTGACATAAATGGCTTTGGCCATTTACTGCATGGGGGTACAATCAGGCATTTCTGGCAGGGTTCAGAGCTGGTTCCCAGAAGCTGTTGTGTCCCATCCTTTCCTCTGAGTGTTCCCTCCACATCTCTGGCTTGGCTGTGTGCCCCCTTTGAAGTTCTGCAGCAGTTGTTGTCTATAAATAAGGCATGCCCAGCACCATCAAAGTTCTGAGATGAAGGGCACAGCTCACTTACAAGATTGTTGAAAGTGCAGGACAGTGTTAGGTAGAGATCCTGCTTTCATACTTCTTCCCCCACCTCTCCTCAATTCTCCCACTTCCGAATTCATGTAAAAAATACATGAAGGCCCCAGAGAGAATAATCAAAGCTCCTTCACACTTGGCAGACTCTTTCTTGCTTCCTTTTGACAAGAAGGAAGAAGAAAGAAATGAGCATTTGGATAAGAGCCCAGGAGCCCATATCAGTTCAGACTTTCCCCAGCAGCAGAGCCTCCTGGAGTCTTCTGGTGGTAACACAAAAGATGACTACATTATTTGACTCTAAGATGCTAGGTTATCTCATCTCATCCTCACGACTTCCCCCTGGAGTGGGAGTATAAGAATTTCCATCTCACAGAAGGGGAGCTTTCCCCAATTTTTCAATTCTAGGCACACATAGAAAACGGTAATATTTGAACTCGTGGGGGCAGAGGGAGAGGCTTCTTTCTAAGTACCTCTCACTTCTCTCTGCCAGCCCTGAGTATCCCTTATGGCAACGGTGCCTATTCAGTCCATACAGCAGAATGCGTATACTAGTTACAGCCGAGAAAGCACGTTTGGGTCTGTGATCCAGGCATCTGGTTTCTAGGCCTGACTCCACATTAGTTAGCTGTGACTTTAGAAGAGCTGCTTGATACTTCCAAGTATCATGAAAAATGGGTACAATAGCCCCTATGATTGTAAGCCTTACCGGAGCCTTCCTTCTGGCATGGTGACCCCAGGTAGTCGGAATTCTCAGGGATTGGCTCAGAGTTCCAAGAGTTAATGTTCCAACCCACATGGCAAAATTGCATTGTTTTTTCTGACTTAGCCTTGGGAGTCAGGCAGCATCATCTCCGATGATTTCTATTGGTTTTAAGTGAGTCACAAATCCTCCTGGGTTTAAGAGGAGGGAGACATATACCTCCTTCCAACGAGATAATTGACAAAGAACTTGTTACCATTTGTAAAAACACTGCCACACTATCTATCTTCACAAATAAGCATCTGAATGGTTTTCCTTAGATAGAGTAATAGCTTTAAGTCTTACTGAGCAATTTGATCCATTACTGGTTGTTTTCATTGTTTAACTCTGAAGGCAATCTTACTTCTAGACTTTTGGAGTTCCCCTCATTTTCACCACCCATGTTGTCCCTCCTATCAGGTATTGGACTCTCTGCTATTTTATCAGCTGTGCAACATTTGCCAGAGAAGGGGAGAACATTTCTTCCATTTTAAAAACAATTTTTCTCTAAGATATAGAATTTGACAGTAGCATAACACTCTGCTGCTAAAGCAAGCATTCTACTGGGCTGCAGAAATGTATGACTTCTATGTCACTCATAATTTTAAAACAAGGAGTGAGATACACTTGGGCATCTCAGTTGGGCTCCTGACTCAGAGCAGCATGGTATCAAACTAGAAAAGAATTAATTGCTTTTGTGTTGTTGCTCCCTGCTGATATGATTTATTTTAAATTCTGCTGAACCCAGGAGAAGACGCGGTACTGTATGTAATTCAGAAACTGACATATGCTGTTTTGCCCACATTTCTCACAAATGATCCAAATTCAAAGAAAAAGACGTTTTTGTGGTCTGGAAAAAATTGGGTATTGCAACACCTATTTTATCTGACATGGCAGGAATTGAGTTACTCGACATATAAGTGAATTTTATAAGGAACTGAATGAAATCTATCCTCTTTGAGTGCCAAAGCATTTTAGAAACTGTTGACTATGTCTGGACTAGGAGCTGTCTAAAGTGTAGGGTGATGAGCCATCCTGTTTTTCCCGGGACTTTCCCTGTTTTACACTGAAAGACCCATGACCTCGGAAAGCTCCTAGTCATAGGCAAACTGAGACAGTTGGTCATCCTACAAGTTAGATATGAACTCGATTTCACTGCTTTCCGATTACCCTATGTCATTGGTATGACCCTAGCTATGTTGAACGTTGTGAGCCAATGATGCCCCAGGATGATTGAGCATGTGGCCCCATAGGCTCCCAGACTATATGATGCTGGAGTAGCCAGTAAGCTCTGCTCATCCAAATGAGGAACCTACCCGCAGTTCAATGTTACTCCCAAGTTCATGGACTTCATTAAGTTATTTTCGCCTGTGTCACCCAGGGCACCCTTGATGGTTTTCAGGATTCTCATCAGGGTGATGCAGGGCACCACAGTTTGGATTCCAGGTAAGTGGGGGTCATTGTTATCAAAATAAGTTAATAAGCAAAACTGACTCCGGTCAGAGGCAATAATGATAGATTCCTTTTAAGTAATTTTACTCTAGAGGGAAAGAAAATTTGTCTAAAGAAACTATGAAGCAAATATTTTACCCATAGCTTTGACCCTCTAGTGGAACAGATTCATTTCTTCTCCAAATCTGAGTCCGTATACTCATTATCCTTTGGATCCAAAGTTAATCAGGGGTATGATATTGAACCAGAGAGAATATAATTCCTTTAGCTTTGTTTCTTTATGAAAAAGGGAGGCTAGGAAGACTTGAGGAAAAGGAAGGAGGAGGAATTGGGTCAATCCTAGACAGGTGAAAGGGGAATTCACCTGTCTCCCCTCACCGGGGAGGATTCTGACCACACAGAAAATGTGAGGGCTGTGGCTGGGGCATAGCTCCAGGGCTAGTCACACAAATGGTGTATCAGGAGAGTGAGAACACAGCTTACTCCAGAGTCCCACCTACCCAGTGAACTTCTTACTTAGATGGAAGGACCATGTTGCTGTCCTGTTCCAGGTTCACTTTCTATCAGAACTATGCCTGTACAACATGGATAAGTGCGTGTCACCCTCAGGAATGTATCCACAGTGGTCTTCCCTGCTTGTGGGCGGTGTATCCTGACGACAGGTACGCGTACTTAAGGGTCTGCAACATAAAGCCTTAAAGAGAAACACACACACAAGAGAAAACTGTCAAACATTGAACGTTGCTATTTACATTTTTAAAAATGAAAAAGAGGGGCTTCCCTGGTGGCGCAGCGGTTGGGAATCCGCCTGCCAATGCAGGGGACACGGGTTCGAGCCCTGGTCTGGAAGGATCCCACATGCCACGGAGCAACTGAGCCCGTGCGCCACGACCACTGGAGCCTGCGCGCCTAGAGCCTGTGCTCCGCAATGGGAGAGGCCACCGCAATGAGAAGCCCGCGCACGGCAACGAGGTGTAGCCCCGGCTCACCGCAACTAGAGAAAGCCCGTGTGCAGCAAGGAAGACCCAACGCAGCCAAAAACACAAAAAACAATAAATCAATAAATTAAAAAATAAATAAATTAAATAAAATAAATAAAAATAAAATAAAATACAGATTCTGATTTAAAAAAAGATCATTGTTTGTGTGCTAACCACTTACTTGATTCTGTTTTGTGGTGGACGTAGACAGTTATGTTTGAGCTTTGTATTTTGTGAGAACCGTAATGAAACAAAGAATTCCAAAGACAAAAAAAAAAAAAAGTGCCTGTAAGTTGAAAGAGGGTATGATAAAACAATTTTGATAAAGAGAAAGCAAAAAAAGAAAAAAATGCGTTGAGCATTTTTGGTTTCCATTTAAAACCTGCTTTTGACTTTGGTGGCCCTCATCCATTCCAGAATGTTTTTCCTCCAATGGATTCCCAGGCATTCCTTTCCATTTAATTGTGTACCTACTCTATGTAAGGCACTGTGCAAAATGTTTTGAGGGTACAGAGGGAACATATCATATTTTTCTTTAAGAAAGGCAGCATCTAGTCTGGGAATGACACGTATAACCCAAAAGTTGCCAGGCATCACCACACTCATGAGGTCACATTTACAGTGGCACCCACATTTTGATGACTTGTAACTCTGTATTTGCCCATGTGGGAACTTAGTTATCTCTCAGGGCCTATATATCAGTTAGAGTCTGAAGAAATGTGGCCTTAGTGCAGATGTGGAGATGAATCTGAAAGGACAGCAGCTAGGCCTTTGGTCATTATGCTTCCTCTAATTGGAGATCGGTGAGATGCATTTTCATACCACCCCTCCCCAATTACCAAAGCTGCGAGTCCCCAGGAATTCAGAGTGGTGTTGAAATCCAAGGGAAAGGGATCAGAAAATGACCTGCTCCCTTGACCTCCTTGAGTTTGCTTTATAGGCATTTTTTTTGTCTTGAGAATTTCACAAGGTCTTGTAAAAATAGCTTCCTATGGAAGAGTGTCAATGTCTGGGGGTGAGCATGGTTACCTGCCTTGGGGTGGTAGGGGAACCATGCTCTGGTTGCCTTCAGAGACCCAAGCTCAAGATTTTCTTCAGAATTTCTATTTGACAGGGACTTTGGAGTATGATTAGATGGAAGAGTTGGTGGAGGGGACTTGTCTGGAGGTTGTGTTTGCATGACAAACTTAGATATGTGTCTATATTTGAGGGTTTTGCGGTGGATGGAGCTCACAGAGAGGAGTATTTAAGGCTCCCCCAACTTCCATGTGGCAAAGCCACTGCCTGTGGAGTTCTGCAGCTTCTCCTTTCAGGCCTTGGAGCATGAAATGGCTCATTCGACTTCATTTCTTTAACCGTAGAGCTTGATTGCCCACCAGGAAGCTCCTAGAGCACAGAAACCAAAGTCCTACGTATCATTAGGTTTCTTTTAGTCAAGAATAAAGAGACACATCTACCCATAAGAAAATTAGGGTGTTTTAGTCTTGATAGCTAGGCTGCCAAAAAGAATTATAAATATCCATTATAGGCTCTTTACTCAA
Source organism: Balaenoptera musculus (assembly GCF_009873245.2). Taxonomy (NCBI): domain Eukaryota; kingdom Metazoa; phylum Chordata; class Mammalia; order Artiodactyla; family Balaenopteridae; genus Balaenoptera; species Balaenoptera musculus. The sequence goes on from NC_045795.1 coordinate 25,404,180, forward strand.
GGATAGATGGGGTTAATCTCTGGAATCTCTTGTTAAAGTAGCAAGAAATAAAACACGAGTTAAGTCTTAATCACGAGACTTGACTACAATGTAGTAAATGAATCTGATCATGATGTCTCCCCTGTCAGACAGCAAGCACTTTGAGGGCAGAAACTGTGTTATATTCTTTAAAAAAAATAATTTTGGATCATCTAAGTGGTTCATGAATATAATTTTCTTTACAAAAATAAAAATTACCAATAATTTTGAAATCTCCTTTGTCTCCCCAGAACCTGGTCTGTCACCTCTTCCTTATTTCCCACGTGCAAAGCACACAAGTGTGGCTCAGAAGGTGCCTGTGGACCCACAATGGAAGATCTAGAGTGGAACCTGAGGTTCAGTAGGCAGGAGGGTGGCCCAACGACTGACCCCCTAGCTGCCTAACCTGGCCAGGCATTCTCTCTCTACACTACTGGCAGCAGTGCTAGGAAAATCATTCTGCTTGTCGCTCGTTGCCAAGCTGAGATGAACATCAGATTTGGTATAAACTCCCATACTTTCTAGAGGATAGTTCCAGCACTCTTATGAGAGTTGTGCTCTATCTCCATGGATTAAATCTGGTCTTGCTGGGGATGCTTCCCAGGTCCTTTGAGGCAGAGACTCAGGGCTATCAAATTATGCTGGAAAGGCTTCTGTCTCAAAGGAAAGAAGATGAGAATTTCTTCTGGTCAGGAAACACTGGGCATGGACTGACTCGATCAGGAAGCTAGTGATGTGAGTTGGAGTGTATGGTGGGACGGAGACAAGGAAGTCAGATGTGGACCAGGTAAGGAGGTGGTGCTGACCTCCTAGGTCAGCTGCCTGTCTGATTCCTCATCAAGAGAGTCAAGCCAGTGACTGAGACCCATGGTCTGGGTCCTCATAGAAGGTGATGGGGACAAGTCAAGGACTTCCTCTTGGCCAAAAAAAGCAAGGTCAGGAGGGAGGGAGGAAAGTAAAAAACGGGGAGGGCTAGTTGGCCCTTTCTTAGCAAGACTTTGGGTTGATCATCCTCTCTCTGCTTCTTTAGACTCACCCCCAATAGTGAGAATGCCAGCCCGTGGCCGGCACTTACAAGCCATCAATTTCTCTTGATGAAAAGTCATAGACTGCTCATGAATGGGGACCAGCCCTCCGGTGGCCCTTTCTCCTGGGCCTGTGTTTGGTCACTGACTTACTGGCAAATTCTTTCAATCACTGAATGTCTGTTTGTGTCACTGGGTGGACTTTCACTTAAAATTCTTGTCTAGGGCACATGCAGTAAGTGGAGAAAAATGTAGGACACGCTTTCTTTGGTCATTAAAAAAAGACCCTGGGGAAAAAGCCTAAATAGCTTGTGTTAATCATTAAACTTGCCCCATGATCAGCTCTGAACTTTCACTTTGGCGTAGGTTTGGTCGGGACACAAACGAGTTAGGTGAGTTACCTGTGTGGTAGCTGCAGGCTGGGCTCTAACCAGGTAACACGGCCATTGGTTCTTGACAGAGAGAAACAAGGTCATTGGGAAAGGAAAGATAATTTCTCCCTTGAGTCACAACGAGAGAGAAACAGAAAAAGGTACTGTTGGGTTCAGAAATGTCTCTGCTCTGTGTTTTCTAGGTGTTGCCTTTCTTGCCAATGTCGTGGTGAACAAAGGAAATGGGGGGTTTGTAGTAGCAACCTTGCAGCTCTGTCTGTCAAAGTCCCAAAGTGGGGGGAGGCTGGGAGGGGAGGGAGGAAAGGAGAAAGAGGAGGAATGAGGGCAGAGGGGAGAGAGAGACAAAGGGAGAGAGAAGACTTAACCCAATGCACACAGCTCTCCTCTGGTTGAAAATATTCTAGTTAAAAGAATTAAATGTAGGCTGAGTTTGTTCTTAGGAAGAATTAGTGGAAAATCACATAAAGAAAAATACATGTATTATTGATTTGATTGTTCTGTTTTAAAGGAAAAGATGTAGCTCTGAACATAGGGCTTGAAGAAAACCAATGTGTGACTATTTACTTCCATTGTTTTAAGCTTGAAAAAAAATGTTAAAATCACAGTCAGATTGAAAATAGACTCTCTTGTGCCAAGCATATTCTGTTGGGCGTAACAAGCAAATCAGATCCTGTGCTTTTGGACTAAGTAGAAAATACTCCTGGGTACCTTTCTCTAGGCAGTAGATGTATTTCTGAAAATTGAATGTTTTAAAAATGAATCCTATTCCAAATAGGTGTAAAAATGTAGGGAATTTTGCAATTTAAAGGAACACCTGCTGAATCTACTTGAAAACTTTAGAACTCCTCTTGTAAATGCAAGTAGCCTCCACTCCTACCCCATCCACTGGGGACTTGTTGGCAGGTACACAGATTATTTGCCTCTGTTTTCCCAGCTCCTAGCACAGTGCCCAGCATATATTAGGTGTATGATAAGTGTTTGTGGGGTTGAATTAACTAGAGATGATTTTATCCATTGCACTAACTTAATCAGGACATACCCATAAGATATGTTTTAAAAAAAAATAAATTTATTTATTTTATTTTATTTATTTTATTTTTGGCTGTGTTGGGTCTTCGTTGCTGTACGCGGGCTTTCTCTAGTTGCGGCGAGTGGGGGCTACTCTTCATTGCGGTGCGCAGGCTTCTCATTGTGGTGGCTTCTCTTGTTGTGGAGCACGGGCTCTAGGTGTGCGGACTTCAGTAGTTGTGGCATGCGGGCTCAGTAGTTGTGGCTCATGGGCTCTAGAGCGCAGGCTCAGTAGTTGTGGTGGCACGTGGGATCTTCCCGGACCAGGGATCGAACCTGTGTCCCCTGCATTGGCAGGCGGATTCTTAACCACTGCGCCACCAGAGAAGCCCATACACATAAGATACGCTTATTCTAAGTTTTTTGTAGATATTCTTTTTCTGGGCATTTATCTTGGCTTTTACTTTTTTGAAATGGTATAACTATTTTTTCTGGTCTCAGTGTTTTCTTAATCCTCCTGTATCAATGAAAGGGATCCATTACATCGATGATAGAAAGTTAACACGTGAAGCCTTGCCTCTGCTGCAGGACACTCTGCAGACTTTGCAGGAACATCTGCAGGGAAGAGGATGGGCAGTGAATCCACAGAACACTCAAGGCCCAGGCATCACTGTAAAGTTGTTGGGAGTTGTGTGGTCGGCTAAGACTCAAGTTGTCCCAGAAGCTATAACTAAGATGTAAGCCTATCCAAGCCCTAAGAGTATGAAATAGATACAAGTCTTTGTAAGGGTTTTGGAGATTTGGAGGACTTTTATTGCCCACCGGGCACAATGCCTCTGTCCCTTATACAACCTGGCAAAAAAAGGGCACATGTGGAACTGAGAGTCAAAACCACTAGCTACCTATGAGCAGGCAAGAATACTAGTGAAGCAGATTAAAGCTCTGGGCATCTCCCAAGCAGGGCTACCATGAGTTATATGTGTCTGTGACTCCAGAAAGTGTCAACTGGGCCCTGTGGCAGAGACAACAGAAGGAAAGAGTGTCCCTAGGGTTTTGGTCCCAGCTCTAGAAGGTGGCAAAACTCTGATATGCCCCCAGACAGCAACAGCTCTAGCAGTGTACACAGCATATCATGGTAAGAACTTCCCTTCCTTTCAAGGGGTGGATTGAGAATATGTTCCATCAACCCACATTTGCCATGACTCAAAGGCCCAGTTTGACTAAGTGGCATGTCTCTGTGTAGCAGGGGAACACCTTGTCCACCAGGACCCTGTCTCTAGAAATGTGAGTGCTCCTAGGCCCTGTAGAATATGTAGATCCTTCAAATGCCCCCTCTGGCAATCAGGAAGGTGATTGAAGCAACTGACACTTCAGTAGCCACAGCAGATTGGGTACATAGGAAGAGCAGCCACTGTAACACCTGGGTAAGATGGCATATTGCCAAGGATGCTGGATTGCCCTTGAAATGCAGTGACTTGGTTAATGCAAGTAACGGCATGTCCTATATGTTCTAAACAACACCCAAAGCAACTTCTAAAGAGGTCTGGTACCATCTACTGGAGTTTCCAACTGGTGAAGGATTGGTAAATTGATTATATTGGGCCCCTCTCTCTGAGGGAGGGTTCTAAATATGCCTTGGTTTCTATGAACACTGCATCTGGCCTAACCCAAGCTTTCCTCGGTCTCTGCACAAACAAGGCTGCCACCATTAGGGGATTAGAGAACCGAGGACTATGTTTGGGTATCCTCATCCAAAAGACAGTGATTGATGGGGCACAGTTCAAAGGTCATGATATGCAAGACTGGGCAAAAGAACATGACATGAATGGAGGTTCCATCTCCTCTATAACCTGTAAGAAGTAGGGTTAGTAAAAAGGAAAAGTGGAATATTAAAGCAACAGATTAAATTAGTAACAGGTAAAGCCACCTTGACTGGATGCACTAAAGTACTATCCTAGGCTTTAATATAGTTGATCAACCAGTAAAACCTGTTGCCCCGTGTATGAGACTGAGCACCCTTACCAAGACACCCAACACTGTAAAGGTACAAAAGTCATGGGAGAAGGCCATTGCCCTGACTCTCACCATGTGTCAACGTGCTATGCTGCTGATAATAGCAAGCCCTATCACACCTTCCCAGGTATCCTAAGACATTATCTACTGGAATTTACAAAGGGACATCCCACCAGGACAGGTGAATTACTTCAGTCTCCACAGGATCCCATTGTCCTGTTACCAGCCAGACCTATGGAAATGTACTACATCTGGAATGGAACTGGCACCATGGGAAAGAGGGGAGAAGGTGCGGTCCTGGTATGGCATATCCCCCAGTCCATTTCCTCATGCCTAACAGGGCTGCCTTCCCTGGCCTTGTATGGTATACACAACCAGGTCAAGTTTCCAAACTTTCCAACCTCCCTTTCCTCAAGACCAGATGGGCATGTCTGTTTTCCACTGGTGCCATTGTTTGGCTGCTGCCTTTGTTCCCTCCATTGGCCTGGAGCACATAGAAGCTGTTACTAAATTCACCCAACAGTCCTTAAATGATAGTCAACAAAGCCCGTCCTTACAGAACACTGAAATGTCCCTAATGAGAAAAGCTGTCCTCCAGCATAGGATGGCCTCGGACACTATCCCTGCCTTGCAAGGAGGCACCTGAGCCATTATCCAAGCAGAATGTTGCATGTTTGCACCTGATGAATCTGCTGATGCATCATCTTTATTAAATCACATGAGGACACAAGTGAACTTCCTGAGTGATCTGACCACCAACCCAGGGAACTTGATAAATCAGTGGTTCAGATCATGGAGCTCTTGGTGGAAAAAAAGGTTACTTATGTTGGGAATGCTAATCTGTGTTTTCTCTTGCATGTGCCTATACTGTTGCTGTGGCCTCTATCTCCTATGCAGCCAGAAAGCTGCCAAAGGAGCCCCCTCCATGCTGGTGAAACCCTTTGCTGACATCTCAGGGCACAACTCGGAAGAGGGGGCAAGTGAGATTGTTAGAGCTGGTCATGAGGGGCAGACTGCTGGAGGAGGTCATGCACAGGGCGTGACCACCAGTTGACCTGCAAGCAGACCCCGGGCAATTGGAGGCTCCTCACCCCCTCCCTGTCCTTGAAATGTACATTCTGCCCACAGGTCCCACAGCCGGAGCCGTTTTCAAGGATGCAGTTTTGAGAGAGTCAGGTGGTGCTGAGACCGCTGGGATTGAACACGTGACTGAATCCCACTGAAGTCTCTATAAACGTTTAAGATTGTGGGGGGTGTGGAGATCTACTCATCTCGCTGACACCCACGACAAGCCTCGTTTGTAAGTTTTCCTGAAACCTGACACCTGCCAATCTGGAGTGTCTGCCTCTTTCTAAGGTCTCTCCTTGCCCTCTGTGTTTGGGGGCTGGTTAATTTATGAACCAACACAGGGACAGATTACGTGGAGAGGCGGCTCCCAAGCTGGGCCCTGATTCAGGCCAGGAGTTCACTGGGGCACAAGAAAATTTGGGGAATCCAGAAAGCGACCAGCAGGATCCAAGGTAGAGGCTGCCGCGTGGGAAGCTTGTCTGGGAGACGGTGGGGAGAACAGCTTCGCTGCGGTGCTGGGGTCACCTAGGAGAGCAATGCGAGGGGAAGTTGCAAAGGTGGGGGGCAGATCATGGTGGGACTGCAAAGTCAGAGAGAGGGCTTTCCTTTGGAAGCAGAGAACCCTCCAAAAGAAAACTGAAGTTCGTGGGCATCTCCTTTGTGCCAGGCCCTGTGCTAATTTCTTTATGTATCTATCGTCTCAGTTAATCTTGATAAAAATCTTACCAAGTGTTCTTATCGTCATTTTTGAAGTGACAGAGGTTTTGCTTTGAATTGAAAGCTTTAAGCAGGAGAAGGGCACAGTGAACGCAGAGTTTAAAGAGGATGATCCGGGCATCGTGGATTGAGGTAGAGGGACCTGGGGTCATAGGGTCCAGTTTGGAGGGTCCAGGTTTTTCTTCCTGTTTCTTGCCTTCCTGTTTCCTCTGCTGTGAGGATAAGATAATTTCCCCCAAATTTCCATTAACACCATTTTTTTTTCAACTTGTTACCATGTTTAACATTTGCTTTAACTCTTTACTCTTTTTGTGTTGATTGGTTCCTAGAGGACTGAGACTTCCAGAAAACAAAACAAAACAACCCGCACTCCCTCTCCGTAATCGCCATTAACTAGTATTTTGAATCTGGAATTCATTTATTTTAAAAATTTAAGTGTTTATTTAATAATGAATTAAGGAAAGAGGTTATTATTACTTACCCAGCTTAAACATGCATAAAATAAGTCAGTGGGACAAGGGGGTAGAATAATGATAATTTTATGTAAGATTCTTAGATTATCCTTTTCTTCCAAGCTTGGGAAGATGGTGGGTCCCTCTGAAGACTCTAGGGTCATATTGATATAATTTCCTTAATTTCCCAAGTTTTAACGAAGCAAAGCAATTGTATCTAAGCAAAAGTGATAGTAATTTTTCATTTTGTTTTTATAAAGCTCTGCTGCTCCAATCAAAATTGAAAATGTGTTTAATGTCTGAACAATTTTGAAAGGATTGATTTAAGTGAACAAGATGACTGGCTGGCTGGTCTGTCTGACAAGTATCAAAATACTACTTTTAGCAGGTGAGTTGGATGTGTTTTGAAGGGATTTTGGATAGAATGCAGCAGGTTACCTTGAGAACTAATTTATTGATACTTAAATATTACTTTGGGAGGAAGTGTTAAAGTATCTCCTCTAGGTTTAAATTTTCTCTGCTTAATAATTTTTTTCTGTTTAGTAGTTGAGGTTATATATTAAATAGTTATAAATATATACTTTAATTTTTAACAGCCAGTGGAAGTTGCTGTTAAGTCTAGAGCTTTTAGTAATAACTTACAACCTTCCTTTTATAATTTCTTTTTGAGCCATTCAATGCAATTCTTTTTAGATTTTATTACTTTATCTTCCCAAGGGGGAGGAGCTTATCTTGTCTTAGTGATTAATGACCAATAAAAATTTCCTTTTCTCAAATCAGGTCTCTAGTTTTCTCAGTGACTTTGGTTATCCTCTGTATCTTTTTATGGCATTTGTTTTTGATCTTCTTAAGGTAGAAGTATCTAGTACACCTTTGAAGGGTGAGCATGAGCCTATGTGGCCAGGGCTGCCACGAATGGTTGTGTCGATGTGAATGATTCTTCACCGCTCTTGGTCGTGCAGAGCGCCACCTGCATAAATGTACATAAATGTACAAAGCCCTGGGCTAGCCAGAGTTAGCGTGGCTTGGATGATCCTTTAACTGTTCTGATATAGAAACCGAAAAGTGTTCTGTAGACCTCACTGAGGAGCTAACTGATTTTTGCTGGCTTTACCTCGGACAAGGCATGTCCATCCAGGATCATCTTCAAAAATAAGGCATTGATAAGGTCATGCTCAGCCCATAGTCTCTATGCGAGAACCCAGTCTAGCCTAGTGTGTAAGTCTATAGTGGGCTTTTAAAAAAATTCTGGCACTGATTCATGCTTCAGCCCCTCTCTGAGCAGGCAAAGCAAAAATCTAGAGAATGCTGTGTCTCTTTGGGGAGTCATTCTGATCATGTATTCAAAAGGGAGAAACTAGAGGATGATGCCGTAAGCAGGAGGACTGAAATAGGGATAACTTCCAGAACTTTCTCCTCTTCTCTGGGAAGTGGAAATCTAAGAAATAAGTGGTAACAGTTAAATATGACCACCTAATTAAAGAGTGGGAAAGAGAGAAGACATTTTATGGATTCAGTTAGGAACCAAATGTATCCTGGAGGCTTTTGCAAAGGAAGTGGAAATTCAGGATTGTCCTGGTGAACACAGGGTTTTTGGATGTCTAAGATAAGAAGATCAGTCAAAACTTTCCTTAAAATGGGAGGAAGGTGTGGTCCCCAGACCAGTAATACCAGCAGCACCTGGTGAGAACTGTAAATTCTTGGGATCCACCACAGACCTACTGGATGGGAAATTCTGGGGGTCGGTCCAGCGATCTGTGCTGTATGAAGCCCTTGTGGTGATTCTGAGGAATGCTCAAAGGAAGCCGGTGGATTGAATTTGCACACTGAAGCCAGTGTTTCTCCTACTCACTTATAGTGCCTTGTCTGAGTGTCCACATTGAACCTGAAGAAGGCAGCCTCGCCGGAGGAACGTGGATCACTGTCATTTTTGACGGTAGGTTTGGGCCTTACCGAATGCAAGTTTCTTATTTATCGATCTAAAGAATCCTAAAGAATGAGTCTTTGGTGTTCTTCCTTGTCTAAGGACAGATGTAAAAGAGGTCTGGAAGGGAGATGGACCAACTGACCAACTTCTATGTTACCAGATGCCCACATGCTAATGTCACATCACACCATTATATGTCTGTGTCCACTTCCTTATCCCAAGCTGTGGGGTGGAACTCTAGGAACCCTAATGGGATGATACCCACGTAGCACAGAACTTGGCAATGTGACCCTCAGAACCTTGGTTAGCTTCCTTGTCGATAATCCTACATATGGGAGCTTCTAAGCCATGGCTCAGTGCATCCATCTATACCACTGGAAAAGAGTAACTTTGAGGGTTGGAAAATTCTTTCCTGGATTTAAGTGGATGGACCTGAAGAGAGAATTCAGAAAAAAAATAAAGTCATAAAGAAGCACACTCATTCACACAGCCTTCGGAAATGAGAAATATTACTTTTAACCCTTAGGTAAACTCAGGGCCTGCCATTGCTCCCGTGTGGCAGGTTTTTGTATTACCCCGTGTGGATTACTGCTCTGTTCAGCCTGAGACTCCACTCTCCCCTGTGTTTAGGTTTGGAGCCAGGTCTCCTATATCCTGCCAACGGCTCTCAGCTGGAGATCCACCTGGTGAATGTGGCTGTACCCATGCTGCCCATCATACCCTGTGACATCTCTCCTGTCCTCCTGGATTTGCCGGTAGTGATGTGTAGGACCAGGTACACCTGCCCGGGAATGAGAAGACCGGACAGGATGAGTGCTTTGCTCATCTCAGTAGCTTTCAGTGGCAAATTAGAGCAACTCCTGCCATGAAAGGCAGGAAAGGTGAAATACAGGACTCCTGGGTTAGCTCTGTTTCGCAGCTGCAGGGGGGAAATTTGAAGTGGTCAAGTGGGGCTGCCAGCTTTGGCAATTCATAGTCTTTGATTCAAAAGGATTGCCACTTTCTGCCCTCAGATCTCTGCTGTCCGAAGCACATGAAGGTCTGTATTACCTGGAAGTGCAGGCTGGGGGACAGGTCGTAGGCAGCCCAAGTTCAGGACCACGAGACAGCTGCACTTTCAAGGTGGGTACTAAGCATGGAGGAATGTGTGTTTGCCTGGTCTGAGAGTGTGCTTGCGCTATCGACAAGCAGGTTATAAATCAGCTGGGGAGTCTTTCTGCTTTGCCAGGATGAGAGGAACAGGTGGATGATAGTTACGGAGTTTCTGAGACTATCTTAAGAAGGTAAGTATTGAGCATGTGTATGTCAGGCTCTCGCTAAGTGCTTTATGCACGTTCATTTAATGCTTACAACAATTTTATGGGGTAGCTTTTTATTATCCTGCTTTTACGGATGAGCAACCTGGGGCTCAGGGAGATTAAATAATTTGCCCATGTCATCTAGTTTGTAAATTGCAGAACCAGGATTGGAACCTGCCTCTAAATCCTCACTTATACTGAAGTCCATAGAGGAGCCACAAAGATTACCATTGTGCATCAGTGTTTCATTTTACAGCTGAGATCATCCGGAGTGTAAACATGGGGAAGGGACTCAGGGACCCAAGTTCCGCCTTCCTCTCTGCTTCACGGTTGATTTCTGCTTCTTCTTCCAACCCTAGACCGAAAGGGCATGTGCTGTTGGAATTCTCCTTTGAGCTCAGAGAGAGCAAAAAGCAAGCAGATAGAGAGAGTTTATGAGTCGATGCCTGGCTTATTTTAGAGCTTCCAGATGCATTAATTTTATGTTGGGGCTTCATTTTATGTTGTTGAGTCTACTGTCCATTTCTGATTGATTTTACACTAAAATGCTCTCTGAAAGCATAGGTTCTAGACTTTCCATAAAATGCAGCAGCTTGGCAGGGTTGTACTTGCCTCAGGGAGCCTCTGTTTAAGAGCAGTTCCTAATAACACAATTTAGTTATTAATCAATGCTCCTTTACAACAAGACTTCATCTTCTAAATTCATCTCTCATACGATCCACATTTTACATAGGCAATTCATCTTTAGAATTTGGAATTTGCCATCAATTCACACTTAACAACTTGTTTCTTACTCCAAAAGAATCTTGTTTTCCAGAATTTTGCTTTTGCACGTATGCGGCAGAAAGACAAAAAAAAATTTTTTGGTTAAGACCCACACCAGCACCTCTACATTGTATCAGTGAATAAAACAGAAGAGAGACGGCCGAGCATGGTCCTTAATCACTGTGCTGCTTTTGGTTTTGATGTCCTTTCACCCCAGATAATAGTTTTCCTACTTATTAAAAGACCGGTAAGGAGAGAGAGGGGAAAGAAGAGAAACACTTCCTAAAATTGCACATAAAAGAAAGCAAGTCCTCCGGTGGTTCCACTAGCTTGGTGAATTGATGAAATATCACCAGGGGATGCAGTTAATGAGAGGCATTCTGAGCTGAAGGAAACCCAGTGTCTCTCTTTGTTTGGGGGCTGGGGCTGGGGGAACCATATGTATTAAAAATTAATTCCACCTCTCCAGTCCACTCCAAAGAGCCTGCTGCAGGCACTGACAAGTTTGAACAACTCACAGAAGGTTTATCAAGCAGCTGGTAGCTGCGGCTTTATCGTTCTCATCCTCTGCTTTTCGGCTCCCCCCACCTTGCTGCTGCCGACCCCACTCGGGCTCAGGGATCAGCCTGCAGGAAGCTGGATTTGGAAGCTCATTAATTTTTCACTTTGTCATGTCTCTAGCTTTTTGGGTGACCAGAGACCTGTTTCTCTTAGAAAAGTGCCATTTTATACTGTGTCAGCTCAGAGAGATTCACAAGTGAAGCCTGTTTTGAGGTTTCACTCTGAGCCTGCCCTGCCACTCTCTGAGGACCTGGGAGGGAGTGATGCAGAAGTCGCCTTATTTCCCCTGCACTTCTGGTGGAAGGCTCTCAGCCTGAAGGATAGACCTTGCATTTTTTTTTTTAAAACATCTTTATTGGAGTATAATTGCTTTACAATGGTGTGTTAGTTTCTGGTGTATAACAGAGTGAATCAGCTATATATGTACATATATCCCCATATCTCCTCCCTCTTGCATCTCCCTCCCACCCTCCCTATCCCACCCTTCTAGGTGGTCACAGAGCACGGAGCTGATCTCCCTGTGCTATGCGGCTGCTTCCCACTAGCTATCTGTTTTACATTTGGTAGTGTATATATGTCCATGCCACTCTCTCACTTCGTCCCAGCTTACCCTTCCCCCTCCCCATGTCCTCAAATCCATTCTCTATGTCTGCGTCTTTATTCCTGTCCTGCCCCTAGGTTCTTCAAAACCATTTTTTTTTAGATTCCAAATGTATATGTGTTAGCATATGGTATTTTAGACCTTGTATTTTAAGTTGGAAGTTGAGAGATGTGTTTCCTTGTGTGGTTTGGATTCAGTTGTTCCATCTGCCTCAGTTTCTAACATCTGGAAGATGGGCAGTAACCACTGCTCTGTATCATGAAGCTCCTATGATAAAGTTCCAGTGGGAATGACAATGGTATGAAGGGTGTCCCAGTAGGAGTTGAAGGTCTGGGTGCAGGAGGAGGCTGGCAGGGGGGTAGTGTGCGTTTGGCAGGTGTGTGTGGAGTTGCATTAATCTTTATCCTTCAGTGAGATCAGAGCCAGCTCCCAAACTGTGAGGTCACAGCATTCTTATTTTGACCTCTTAACTGTACATATTTTCTGTGAACTCTTTTCTAACCCTTTCTGTTAGGAAGGGAGGAAACAAGCCTTGATGACAGACTGTACAGCCATGTGAATCAATACATAAAACCTGCACTTGCCAAGCCGCCATCAGCTTTGTTAAAATGTCTGTTGATTCTCCATGTCTGATGAGGGTTGTTGATTAACACCAGAGTTATTCTTTATTGCTCTTCTCCCTGGGAAGGTGGACTCCTGGGGTGCTGGAAGCAGACCAAGCAAAACAATTTGCTGTCTTTGTTTTGCAAATGGGAGGTACAGTAGGTTAGGAGAGTGAAGGTGGTCTAGGCATCTAGAGTAGGATGGGGGTGAAGGTAGCAGGAAGGGGAGACCAGGTCTCTTCCTGGGTGAGTCATTAGCCCATGGGTCAAACCTTGGCCAGGTCAGTCCATCCTTATGATTCTCTCTTTTTTCATTCTGGCCCTGACTGTGAAATGCTCTAATCTGGAACTAACCCAGAGGCCTATAGGTGAGATGGAGTTCCCGGAATTGTCTCCTTCTCTCCTCTGCTTCCAGGCAGTGTATCAGTCATCTCAGAAGGGGCCACTCCATTCATTCACAAAAATGTAAATGTCTTTTACATAGCAGGCTGTGCCCAGGGATACAACCAATGACTGAGCCAGGCATTGCCCCTGCCTTTCTGGAGCTTATAGTTAGTTAGCAGTTGATGTGCTTCAGGGGGTGAGGGCATCACAGGATGACTTGAGTGCCAGGACCAGGCTTCTCCAGGCTCCTGCCTCTCCAAACAATGCTGGTTTTCTCTTTGGAGAGTAACGTTGCTTCTCATTCCTTGCATCCTTTGAATCATTTTCCTCCCAACAGGCACCTTCCATTTTCCCAAACAAACTTCCCTTGCGTATCTCTCCAACTTCCAATTTTTCGTAGCTTGCTAATCCCTACCAAGGTGCTGGCTGATAATAATTTAATTTGCAATCCTTTTTATCTAAATAAGCAAACTATTGTCTAGAAAAATTAAAAAAAACCTTCAAGACCCCAAGATATCAAGTTGCAATAATGGAATTAAAAGGTTGGTATTTTAAAGCATGGCCTGCCTACCTTTCCTTTGGTAAAACATGTTCCTGGTATGGCAGGTGGGCAAGTAGAAACAGACTTGCCCAGGTGTGAGTGATATGGTGCAGGGAAGACATATGACCTTGATCAGATTCCCTTGACCTCATCTATGGAAGAACTATAACAATGTCTGTTATCTCTGCTTCACAGAAATATCGTGAAGATGAAAGGAGATAGATGTAAGGTGATTTGAGGAAATGCAACCACTTGCTGCCTTAGATGAACGCTCTGTGAGGAATGACTTAGGCTTCTTGTGTATGTGACTGTGATGTTCTAATGAAATGCTCACTGTGATAACATTTTCTAAACAGTTTTCCAGGGCACAGACACCCATTGTTTACCAAGTTAATCCACCAAGTGGAGTTCCAGGTAAGAAATCTCCTATTAAGATAGCAATAAATATAAATCCCTTTGCTGAAGCTTATTGCAAACTCTTCTACCCAGGTGGATGGTTTCTATAAACAGAAAATTTTAACTGCTTCTCTGATGCTGTTTTGAAAATAAGCATCAATCTCTGGTTTATTTTTAACCTGGTTTGGTTTCACCTCTGGGCACTTTTGCTCTATTACTTCACTGATAACCAAAGGAATCTTAACATGAAAAGAAAAAGAGGCCAGCAAAATCAAACCAGGTGTTGCTGGAGAATGGAGAATATAGACATCATCGTCACTCCTAACTTTATAATCATCCACATAATAGCAAACATTTATTGACCCTTCCTGGGAGTCAGGTTCTGTTCTAGGCTTTATTATTTATGTTATATCATTAGATCCTCACAACACCTGATGATATAGGAACTATTAGTATTTCCATTTTGGAGGTGGGGAAATGAGGTACCAAAAGGCTAAGTTATTTGCCTAAAGTCGTAATGAGTGGTGCAGCTGAGATTTGAATGCAGACAGTCAGAATCCAGAGTGGGCCCCTGTACCTTACATTTTATTTTGTGTTGAGCCAAGTTGGGTACCACTTGGAAGGCCATTAACCCTGGTCCTGATCCTGGGGGTTTGTTTATGAGTTAGAGAGCACACTTACATGCAGAGACTAGGAAGACAGAAGAGAAGAGAGAGAACGCTGGGAGGGTGGTTGTAAAAGAAGGAGTTGCAACTAAGAAACACTTACTTAAAAGTAAGTAGTAAACAGAGCTGGGATCACATATAATTTGCTGTCTGATTCTTGACAAATTCCTACATCACTTTCAGGTTTTATTTGTTCAGGGTTTCCAGATGGTATAAGTATGGGGATACAAGTTGCTCAATTTTTACATGTGGTTGCATCTCAATGCATAAACTGATCTAGTTGTTTCGAACGGTTCAAGAATGTCAAAATGAATCTCTGAGTCACTGAAAAGTGTCTGTACTTTTGGTGTGTGTGTGTATGTGTGTTTGTATAGACACAGATGATGTATGTGTGTATTTAAATTACATCCTGAAGAATATGAATTCGGCCTTGTCTTATTAAGGCACGTTATTCACAGATCTGTTCCTTTCCGTTCGTCTGAATAATCAAGACGTGATCATGTTTTATTAAAAAGAGTTGTGGTCTGTGAAAGCCACATGCCGTCATTTTGTCCCCCCCTGCTCTGGTGTTGTTAGAAAACTCCCGTTCTGATGGCAGAAACCTTGTTAGGTTGAGGGTTGAGGAGGAAAGCCCGCCGTGAGAGGTGTGACATGGGGCATCAGCTGGCGCCCAGATCTGTCAAGCCCATTTCTCCCACCCAGTTTGAGTTCTGCACACTGGCTCCTCCACCTTCGGGGAGAACGATTGGTGGCTGGGCTGGTTGGAGTGGTCCCTCCGGGCAGGATCCACACGGCTGAATCTTTGAAATCACTTTCCAGACGATTAGTCTCATCTCCTTTGGGAAGCCTGCCCAGAGTAGCAGACAGGGAGATGGGGGAGGTGGCAGAGACAGGAGAGATGTTTTGTGAGCAGCTGAATTCCCATATGTGGTTAACAGTCCTCCACTGTGACGCGGAATCCCCCCTCCCCGCCCAGCACACGGTCTGGCTTAGCCATTTGTCAGCTGCTGTTTGTTGGGCTTCTTTGTTTAGAAACAAAACAAAAACTCCCAGGAATTCCTAGTTTCTATAACCTGTTATTCGTTTGTAAAATTGTGCCCATCAGTTGTAGAAATCATGCCTGTCAAAGCCAGGAAATCCATCGGTTAGCCCTAGTAAAATGAAGAATTATTTTGCTAGCTGGCAACAGTAGCCGAGACCTTCAGACTCCGGGCTTCTGCCAGTTCCACAACCTTTGTCCAAGTCACTGAATTTCCTCTTTCTACCCGCTCTCTGGTCAAGTGTCTGCCATACTTCCTGGAAGGTTTCCACTGTTTTAGGGCCAGTCATCCAATGACTGCAGATAAAAGTCACTTCCTATTAATAAAACACATGCACAGTATGTAGGGAAGCCTTACTTCTTGCTCATGTTCTTTCGTGGTCTGAAGTGTAGCCATGAGGAGACCCAGAGTCCTCTGAATTCAGTGACCTCATGAGCCCCAAAGATGCCCTCTTCTCTTCTATTTGTGAGGTTTCGCCTCATTAACCAACACCTCTCTTACCTCTCAGTGTTGTGATGCTGGAAGAGTACAGCCTTGATGGTTAAATTCCGTAATTACTTGGAAGGCACACACTTCCATGTTGTGGGGTTGTGTGGTGAACTTTAACTTGCTCTGGTGTGTTTGCTTAAAACCTTGCTTTATGCATTTCCGCGGAACTGAATTTAGGTGTTTTTCAACTCTGGAGGAAAGCAACTCATGTAGCATCAGGTATGGGCCCCAAACTCTTTCTGAGAAGGGGCTACTCTAGATTTCTTTCCCAGATCCTCTGAGCAGAGAAGGTGGGGGTAATGCTGAGAGTTCCCCTTGATGAAAGGGGGTTGTTGATGCCTGCACCCCCATTTTTATGAACTCAAAAGAGGCGAGTATCAAGGAAAAACTTGCTACCCAATGGGAATCCCTACACATTGCATAGAGGAGACCCAGCAGTGGAAGTCATCCATTTATCCGTGGACAAGGCAGATGCCAACTCTCTTTGGATCCCCATTTTGCCTGATCTTTGAACATGAGCATATTTGTTGAATTAATTGCATGTGCAGTGGCCCATCCTTTAAGCCATAACTCTGTTGCTTTCTCGTGCCCTTCTTTCTGACTTCCTTCCATTTGATTCATCCATGACATTCATCTTTTGTACTCTGAGATACAGAAAGAAGTTTAGTATCTTTGACTATCTATCCAGATCGTGTGATACGAGCTTCCTCTTATCACATGTATCCAGAGGAAAGTCTCATGAAGCATGGAGCACCCCCAAAGAATATTATTTTTAAATCCCATGTGGGTGGATGGTCTACACACAGCCAAGAGAGTGGAACAAGGCAGTGTGTTTAAATTGGCCCCTCCCTGCCTCCCTTCCTGGGACTGTGAAGAAGCCCTGATATTCCTTCTGTGCTCCATACATACATGAATAAGTCCACAATGGCAATGATTCATTATTTTTGCCTCTTTGATATTTAATATCGATGAATGGATTATACTTGGTGATCCTTTCCTGTTGTACCGTTTATAAAAATGTATTAATATTCTGAGTCATGACCAGCTTGGCCATTTTGAGTAGAGGTAACAAAAGAGAAATACAGTTTACGTTATATATTTAGAGTGTGAGCTAAGTAGATTAATTGAAAAAAATGTTTTTCAAACAGGAAACCTTATACATGTGTATGGCTGGATTATCACCGGAAGGTCGGAAACCTTTGATTTTGATGCCGAGTACGTTCATAGGTAAGCGTGTGCTTGTTTCTGTGTTCAACTAGTTACAGATATGCTGGATTGATTCCTGAGACCAGCTTCCCCGATAACAATAAATTGTAAGCAGCTGGCACGGAATTCCTCTTTTCCTCTTTGCAGTTTACGGTCCCTCGTGAGCTGGGCTTCAACAAACTTGGTTAATGTAATTGCGACTGGTCGATTAAGTTGGTCCATTTATTTACTGACAACTAGTCACTCTGGGCGCAGTGTGAGTTGTACTGTAATTGCATCTGTGGATTTTCTTTCTTGATTCTTCCCCTTCTCCCTCTTGTTTCTCAGGCTGAAATAAATTTTTATAATGATGTGTGAACTCAAAAGACCACTATAACATCCTTGTTTGTTATACATCTGTGTATATAGAATTTCTGTTGGTGTGATAAGAGGAAAATGTGGAACAGGTACTGAAAGCCATTGAGTTATTTTTAAGATTTATTTTATTGAAGTATAGTTGATTTACAATATTGTGTTAATTTCTGCTGTACAGAAAAGTGATTCTGCTAATCCCAAACTCCCAATCCTTCCCTCTCCCACCTCTCCTCCCCTTTGACAACCACAAGTCTGTTCTTTATGTCTGTGAGTCTGTTTCTGTTTCGTAGATAAGTTCACTTGTGTCATATTTTAGATTCCACATATGAGTGACATCATATGTTATTTGTGAAAGCCATTGAGTTTTTAATGTTTTCTGGGAATGATTAGGATGCCAACATGACTTTTTTCATTGGAGACTTTTAAAGTGCAAAGTGGTACTAGTAAATCATCCTTGCCAGGGAGAGGGGAGGACAGGATGGAAAGTGTTGAAGTTGAGGTGTTTGTGGGAAGGAACTGCGGTTACTCAACATATGAAGCAATTATAGTGAGGATTTATAGGGTAGAAGGACCACAACTTCATTAGATGCTCTGTTGAGAGATGCTACATTCTGTGCCTAATATTTCCTCCACCCCTTGGACAGAATGGGGGGATCCTCATGTTCTGCTCCAAACCTTTGATTCTGTTCTAGTTGAAAAGAACGTGATTTGACAAACTTTCAGGATCTACATTTCTGGCATAAAATAATGGCCAGGGTATTCCCTGGTGGTCCAGTTGTTAGGACTCAGCACTTTCACTGCTGTGGCCCCGGTTGGATCCCTGGATGGGGAACTAAGATCCTGTAAGCCACATGGTGAAGCCAAAAAAAAAAAAAAAAAAAAAATACAGTAAATCCCCTACATATGAACCTTCAAGTTGCGAACTTTCAAAGATGCGAACGTGCATCTGGTTCCAGCAAGGAACCAGAACCTGTGCCATCAACGTCAGGTGTGAGTGAAATTGCAGCTTGCCCTCAGTCTCCTATTGCTGACAGTCCTTCAGCTCTACAGTCTCCCACCTCCTCTTCTTCCTCCAGTCAGTAACTCTTCTTGCCTGTTCACTCAATGCCAGCCCCTGTATGCCAGCTGTTGTACTGTACTGTAAGATTAAAAACGTTTTCTTTATTTTTTTGTGTTTGTTTTTTATGTATTATTTGTGTGAAAAGTATTATAAAAGTATTATAGTACAGTACTATATAGCTGATTGTGTTAGTTGGGGACCTAAGCTAACTTTGTTGGATTTAAGAACAAATTGGACTTACGGTTGCGCTCTTGGAAAGGAACTCGTTCGTATGTAGAGGACTTACTGTAATGGTCAACTTGTCTTGAACGGAAATTACTCTTCCTGTGGAGGACTGAAGCCCCAAGTACATCCTTGACGATATGCCATATTCAGTACTTGGTCCCATCACAGCCTTGGTCTGGGATACAGCCTTTGCAAGGGGGAACAAAGACACAAACTCCTCCATGGCTCTGTGTGAACCCAGTATAGCCAAGGAGGAGATGATGAAGATTTTTCAGGAAAGGGGCAGTGCTCCCTCTGTGGTGTGAAAGTGTGGGCCACAGACCAGTGTTATGCACCCTGCTCTTGGGCTGAGGGTCTGATTAAGCGTCTCCTTGGGGGACAGTCCCCAGTCACCTGCATTAATGCCCCATAAGTTCAGAGATGAATGTTCATAACAGTGTTTCCTCTGGGTTTTTCCAAGAATGTTTGTTGAGAGCATACACTCTTGACTTGTGTCTGTTGTTTCTATTTTGTATCCAGCCCATTGATGTTGGAAGCTCAGGGAGACAAATGGGTCACTCCTTGTTCCCTTGTAAACAGACAGACAGGATGCCGGTGAGTGCCTTTCTTGCCAACATGTATGCTTTTAGGTTCTCCCACATGGGCATAACACACACACACACACACACATACACACACACACACACATCTATTTTTAATATAAATCACCCATAACTGTTGACTGACTCATCTTTAGACTTCCTAGAAAAGACACAGTAATTGGTTCACAATGCAACTTGAAGTGGGTTCTGAAAGCTTTCTTGAAAACAAATATCTGATACTTACTAAGTGCTTACTGCATTAACGGTTTCACATTTAAGGCAGATAATAACCTTGTGAGTACATACGGTTATTAGTCTCACTTTACAGATGAGGAAACCAAGGCACAGAGAGGTTAAGTGACTTGTCCAATGTCTCACAAAGAGCAAGTGGCAGAGCTCGGGTTTCAACCTGGGCCCACTAACTAGCCTCCAAAGTTCATCCTCTTAACCACTATACTGTAACAACTAGCCAGAGAGAAAACAACTAACTTTTCAATATTCAGTTATTTATTTATTACAAGGAAAATTTAGAAAATGAGTGTCTATGTGCTTGTAGTTCAGATAACCAACATTTTGTTGGATTTTCACTTTCCTCTGGACTGAGTGGATTAACCTTCTATACACTATGGCTTAGCTTTTAGGACTAGCGTTTAGTAGAGCCAAATTCTATAATGTGGTTTCTTCCTGGTTTCTTATATTTGATTGCTCAGAATTGTCCTGTTTCAGTTCACATTTGCTAATAGATTTTTTTTTGGGGGGGGATAAGGATCTTGCTGTCCTTGTATAAAATAGATTTTGGAAAGAAAGGACCCAATGGAGATTAGGAGTAGGCAAAATTTTGTGTGTTTGACTGGTAGCATATGTATTGATGATAACTCTAGTTACAGTTTTGTTTTATTTTATTTTATTTATTTATTTTCTTTCCTGGCTAAAGAGCCAGAGCTTCTGAACTGAATTGTCTGGTAATTCTTACCTCTTACCTTTTTCGGTTCTTTCCCCAGCTATCCTATTCAGGAAGACCACGGTCTTGGGACTCTGCAGTGCCATGTGGAAGGCAACTACATTGGTCTGTTTGAGAAGTAACAGAATTTTAAAGTCTTTCTCTGTGTTGGAAAAAAACGATTTCAAGAATTGGTTCTCCTAAAAGGGAACCCTCCTGCACTGTTGGTGGGAGTGTAAATTGGTACAGCTACTATGAAGAACAGTATGGAGGTTCCTTAAAAAACTAAAAATAGAACTACCATATGACCCAGCAATCCCACTACTAGGCATATACCCTGAGAAAACCATAATTCAAAAAGAGTCATGTACCACAATGTTCATTGCAGCACTATTTACAATAGCCAGGACATGGAAGCAACCTAAATGCCCATCAACAGACGAATGGATAAAGAAGATGTGGCACATATATACAATGGAATACTACTCAGCCATAAAAATGAACGAAATTGAGTTATTTGTAGTGAGGTGGATGGACCTAGAGTCTGTCATACAGAGTGAAGTAAGTTAGAAAGAGAAAAACAAATACCGTATGCTAACGCATGTATATGTAATCTAAAAAAGACGGTACTGGTGAACCTAGTGGCAGGGCAGGAATAAGGACACAGACGTAGAGAATGGACTTGAGGACACAGGGGTGAAGCGGAAGCTGGGACAAAGTGAGAGAGTAGCATTGACATATATACACTACCAAATGTAAAATAAATAGCTAGTGGGAAGCAGCTGCACAGCACAGGGAGATCAGCTTAATGCTTTGTGATGACCTAGAGGGGTGGGATACGGAGGGTGGGAGGGAGACGCAAGTGGGAGGGGATATGGGGATATATGTATACATATAGCTGATTCACTTTGTTATACAGCAGAAACTAACACAACATTGTAAAGCAATTATACTCCAATAAAGACGAAAAAAAAAAAAGAATTCGTTCTCCTGAGGATGATAATAATAACTGCCATTTGCTGAGAACTCCCTGAGAGACACTACATGAAGCAACTTAAATATAAGCTAAATTAATACTCATGTATAAACCTGGAGGCTGGTGGAATTGTTTTTGCTTTACAGGTGAGAAAGTTGAACCTAGTAACCAGTGGAGCAGCATTTATCATGCTTGATCTAACTCCAAGCCTGCTCTTACCCGCTCTGTGCTTCTACATTTATCCTTTTATGGTTAGAAGTCACCATCGCTGATGGTGTGAGTCTGGAACGTGTTTATTTTGGGCACTGTTAAAGAAATTAAGGTGTGGGTGGTACCTTGGTGATCGCCAGAGTCCTTGGGTTTATGGTAGCAGTGACCTGGTCCAGGCAGTTTGTGCAGGTTCCTGTATTAATGTCTCTTTCTTTTTGTTACAGGCTCCCAGAATGTTAGTTTCTCAGTATTTAACAAAGGAAAGTAAGTAACTGGGAGGAAGCAAATTTATCTTTATCTTACACTATCTACTCTTTTGTCTTGCTTAGCTTCTTTAACCTTTTATAATGGAAAATTTTAAATGTACCCAAATAGAGTAGTGTAATAAAACCCCACATACACACTTGATTTTTTTTTTTAACCTGGGTGAATATAATTGTGTCCTATGCACTCATCCTGAAGCAATGTAAATGTTTCAGTGTGATAATGGTACAGAATTTGGGGAATTACTTCTTAAATAATTTCATAATACTGGAAATTTAAAACAGTGCAGTTCCATAAAATGCTTTGTATCATTCCAGGAAATGCCTTCTTCAAGATGGAAAGCGTCCAAATTTCATAGCGCTTTGGAGAGATCAATTAGGATTCTGGATTTCTGCTTGCCTTACCTCATGCTCTGACACTATGTACTTTGTCAGTGTTTTCCTGAAAAGGGCATTGTCTAGCTGATATTAATTTCATTGTGAAGATAGTGACACAGCCCAAAGTAGAGAGATTTGCTCTTTGTCTCTCTCTGTCGCTGTCTCTCTTTTAGGAAGGACTAAAACTAATATCTGTTGAGTATCTTCCACAGGCCAGCTCCATACCAGGTCCTTTCACATTCATTATTCCATTTAACGCTAGTCACACTCTGTAAAGTAAGTATTATTATTCCCATATAATTTTCTAGATCAGAAAACAAACTTTGCCCCATTCGTATTCTCTAGTCATCAAAGGGAGCTGGTATCTGAATAGCTTTAAAGATCACTAAAGTTAGTGATCTTCCTTTCAGGCAATCAATTTAAAAAATGTAATCCCAGATGCAGTTTTCATCCAAAACACAATTTTGTCTTTTTGAAGGTCAATGGTACACAAGGATGCATGGCTGGTCAGTGCTAAGCAGGACCTTTTCTTGTACCAGACGTATTCAGGTACCATTTCCCTTCATTGTGTATTTCTCACCCCTCCCCTCACTCGGCCCTGGATCTTGAACCCTCCGTCCCTTCTTCCTGGCCATTTCTCTATGACCATTAACACCTGAAGCTGTCCCTGAAGTCATGGATAGCCCTTTGGTTTTGTATGAGAATAGGTTGCTTGTGTGAGTGTCCACTTTCGTTGCTATATTAAAAGAGGCTTGATCATAGATTTTTATACAAAGTCTAGGGATATAGACAATAAAAGAAAGGGGAGTCATCCTTGTTTTATGTTCTAAAAAAGTAACAGAAAAGAGATGGCACTGAAAAATCTAAAGCACATCTTTGCAGTTATTTTAACGTCTCATCTCTGAGCATTCATTCAACAATTTATGACTTGCTGATACAGATGCTAGGTTTGTGTATTCCTATCTGATGAGTAAATCTTCATACAAAAAAAATCTGAAAACTGGAAACTTGTATGAAATTGTGAACTCAGTCCAGTAGTAGAAAGCTGGCTACTGAATATGCGTGCTAGATTCTCAGCTTGAATACAGTCCCAAAACCACTTAAAAAATGTCTGTGAGGTTAGTTCAGATTCCAGAGGCAGCAGAGTCTACCTTTGCCAAAAGTGCAAGAAATTTCCTAAGTCACGGGGCCAATGCCATTCACTCTCTAGGTAGACTACCTCTGTCAAAGCTGAATTTTGACCCTTGGTTTTATTTTGAAGTGGTAACCATTCATAATTAGCCTCTTTGTACCTTCAGTTTATCAGAGAACACGACTACTCATTCCCCTTGCGGGGATGAAACTTAGAACTCTCCGTTTGATCATAGGAGGGGGAAGGATCAGAAAAAGTTAAATTCTTGGGGATTTGTGGCATATGACAGTGTAACTCATTCTTTTGCTTAGAGCGAATTGCAGACTCATATGGGTAAATTGAGACCTTGCCTGGTGCATCCAGATTTGATTCCTCCATAAAGTATAACCTACTGTTCTGTGATATGTAAACAGTGGTCAGGAGACAGAGTTCCTAAGAAAGCATCATGGTACACAGGGACTTGAGGTCAGGAGACAGAGTTCCTAAGAAAGCATCATGGTATGCAGGGACTTTTGCTGATAGCATGAGTGACTGCATTTCCCATTCCTTTCAAATATTGATCCTGTATAATATATATTATTATCCATATTGTTATATGTGAATCCTTTTCTTATTATATGCACTTTTAAATGACTATTACTAGAAAAAAATTACAACTGTTGCTGGTCTTAGAAAGTTAAAGTAAGAAATAAATTATGGATAGCTTCTATGATTATATTATTATCTGGCTCACATCCTGGTTTATATCTGGAAGCTTACTTTTTTTTCCCTCTTGCAGAAATACTATCTGTGTTTCCAGAAACTGGGAGCCTTGGGGGAAGAACAGACATCACAATTACAGGGGACTTCTTTGACAATCCTGCCCAGGTTACCATTGCAGGTAACTAAGTTGAAATGGCTGAGAAGAGTTCATAGATTTAAATGCCATAGGAGATTATGTATCTCTTACGGCCTGGAGAGGATGGGGGGAAGCAATATTTGCCTCTTCCGACTCATCATGGGACCCTGTTCTGAGGTCTTTGACCTGTGTTTGAGGCTGCAGGGGTTGGGGGGTGTTTTGGTCCTGCAGCTTGGCAAACATGTAACAGAAATAGGGTGTCCTGCTTCAGACACACTCACAACTCATGGGCAAGTCCCTCAGGTGTCCCCATCTTGGGAGGGAAGAGAAGGAAAAGCACAGCTGCATCTTCACAAAGGTCTACTCCTTCTAAAAGGCGACCCCTCTCCCTCCCCTTAGCTCTGTCTGAATAAGTAAGAATGGGCAGGCTTTTGCTATGCAGATTCTTCTGGAATGCCCCCTTAGCAAACCCTTTTGTGGAGAACATGTCTAGAACCTTTTGTTCTGCCTAGTGGGATGCTCCTCTAGTTGGTGACACCAAGGATGCAGGAAAATATCCTCACACTCTCCTGTCAGTTCCTCTCCCCAGCTCAATTCATCTCCAGTGAACGACATGGCAAGGCATTTTCTTCCTGATTATTGTGAGCAGCCCCGTGTTCCACTGCTCTGCACTCCCCCTTTCTTGCCTCCTTCCATTGAGGTGACAACTTTCTCTCTACTCTCCACTTCTGGCCCTTTGCCTTGGAACAGGAGCCTGTCTACCTCAGTGTGGTCCTCTGTCCTGCCACATCTATATCTCCATTGATATTGACATCTGTATCTAATTTAAATGTTCCCCTCAGGCATCCTGTGTGATATTAGACACGTGTCTCCCAGGAGGATTGAGTGCACCACCAGAGCTCCAGGTAAAGGTGCAAGACTCTCTGCTCCTCAGGCAGGTAAGGAAGTCTCCACGGCTGGTCTATGATATGTGGTCAGTCTCAGCTGTTTGACTGGCTGCTCAGTGAGCCCTGGGTCCTGAGTCAGAGCTTTCATTTCAGAGAGGCTCTTAGCTTTACTCAGATGCTTGGCAACACCCTGCACTCCTAGCCCCAGCCAGCAGAATGACCAATGCGGTTCAGTGGAAACCATGATCCAGGAAGCCAAACTGCCATCAAGATGTTGCTATAGTGACTGGTGGAAACCCCTGAGCCGCCCCTCCATCCTCTGGGTCAGTTGCCCTCCTGCCCACTATTTAAGAAGACAGAGCTTCAGACCATGTCTTCTATGTTCATAGGACAGCTTTAGACGAGGCGGAGGGTGGGGTGCAATGGGGTGCATTTTAATGTTGTTTCTTCTCCCCTGTGGGCACTGTCTGCTACTCTGAAAAGTAGAGATGTATTGTGATGGGGCCACTAGGTTACCCCTGAAGTGGGCAGAAATGGAGGGGGCAAGGGGACAGGTTCCACCTGGCCTTCTGTGTTTGTTTAAACCTTCTACTCCACGGCTGCAGATTGCAAGTGCACCGCGGGAGCACTCTTCTGGAAAGCGTTAGAACAGGAGCTCAGGCTTAGTTAGGGACGAAGGGCAGTTGGCGTGTTGGGCAGCCTGAATCACAGGCTGCCAGTTGGGAGCCCTATGTGCCCCGCAAGGGCTGTCTTCACCGTTAATCCACAGGCAGGGAGCTCATCTGAATCTCATCAGGGGAGAAACCTTTCTAAAGAAAGGCCATTCAGGTGTGAAAACACATGCAAAGCTTTAGCTGGGAATTCTCCAGGTTCCCGATCTGCGGTTTTTACTCAGGGAAAGCTCCCATCCAAGGAAACAAAACTACTGTATGAAGCAAGTGATGGAGAGAATGCGTTTCTAGAGTCAGGAAAGAGGGCGCCTGCTCTAGCTACTGGCGTTGCGGTAGAGGAATTTCCTGAACACAGCTTTTCTTGATGGTTGATAACGTCCTTTCTGAAGCGCTTTTGAAATTCCTTCCATGGAAGTGTGATGAGGCGGGGCGTGCGCGCAGCTGTTTAGCAGACTATCGCGAGACCCTTCGTGCGAGACCTTTAGTGCGAGGCAGTGAGAGGTTCGGCCCTGTCAGCGGCGGGTCTCGTGGTGGTCCGTGGGGCAGAGTGCGGTGAGAGGAGGATCTCGGCCTTCTCCCTGCGGCCCTCCAGGCCCTGTGGCCTTGGGCCGGTGGGTGAGCTGGGGGGCCCCGGGGCAGGCTGAGGGCTGTGTCCTGCAGGGCTCCAGAGACCTCGCCTCGGCCGCGCGCTGGCCGGGCCCAGGCCTTGAGGCGGCAGCGAACCTCTCCCCTCTCCCCACCTCTGTGACCTAATGACAGTGGCAGTCTCCAGGGGTCCCAGTCTGAGGGACCCCGGCCCCCGTTTGGGCAGCCTTAGGAGCCTGAGGGCAGGCTGGGTCCTGGGCGTCTGGCTCCCTCAGTGGTGATGGCTGGGCGGGGTCTGGGGACCTGGCCCTGAGGGTGCCGCCAGCTGAGAGCTGCCTCGTCAGACGGGCTGGGTGCTGGACGAACCCTTCCGGGCAGGATAACCAGCGCACCAAGGGGCCGCCTCCTCCTAGCCTGGGCTTGGACCTCGGAGGGAGAAGGTTGAGCCTTGGGACCTTGCCCTTTCTTGTCAGAACAGAGAATAACATTTGTTTGGTAGAGATGTACAGGAACATCGTTACTTGACCGTGACCTGACTTCAAGAACAAAGGATCTGACACCAAGTAGTTTGCAACAAATAACCGCGCCCCTCCCTCACCTTTCCTATAAAAGGGCTTTGCTGAAGGCTTTCGGGGAGTTTGGGTTTTTTTTTTTTTTTTAAGGCATGAGCCACCCCTCTCCTTGCATGGCCCTGCAATAAACCTTCCTCTACTCCAGACTCCGAAGTTTTGGTATTGTTTGCCCTCACTGTGTTGGGCGCACGGACTTGTGTTCCGTAACAGAAGGACAAAAGATCATGTACTGCAGTGGTTCTCAATGGCCTGCAGGGGGCACTTGTCAATGTTTGGTCCTTACACCTGGGATGGTGGTGCTACTGCCCTCTAGTGGGTAGAGGCTGGAAGTGCTGCTAAACATCCTTCAATGCACAGGACAGCCCTCACAACGGAGTTACCCAGCCCCAAATATCAATACTGCTGAGGTTAAGAAACCTCAAATAGTATGTTAAAATATGCTCTTATTTTTATGCTCATTCCTTATCTGTTTTCCCTTCTTAGGATTTAACAAGGAATAACAGTAGTTTAAAATAATAATAACTACCCTAGCTATCCTTTATTGAGTACTTACTATATTTCAGGCTCTTTGTGTATATATTTTAAACTCCCTTAGTCTTTTTCCCCCCAGAATTGTCAAACTGACTTTATTTCTCTCCCCAGCTTTACTGTGATATAATTGACATATAACTCAGCTCCCTTAGTCTTTAGTGCAGTGTCTCTGTTTACTATTGGCCCCACTTTGATGAAGGAGAAAACGAAGGCATGAAGCAATTTGCTCAAAGCTACACATCGACTAAGTGGCAGAGCTGGACTCTGAACGCACCCATGTGTGATTCCAGAGCTTTTACCCTCACCCCAATTAGTAGCCAATATTGATTGCACATAGGCCTTTGGTCTCAGGGTTTGTTTAATATAAAACACAAATGAATAAGTACGACATCATTTAGAATGTTATGTAATAGCAGCCTGTCACGTGATTTGCTCCATGGCTACGAATTGAGGCCATGACCTGTGAAAAATTTAAGGATTGCCAAATTTCTGGGACCCAGGGTTTTAGGGGATAGAATTCCCAAGCTGAACTGAACATTAAAAGAGACTGAAGTCCAGTCCTGGCTTCACGAGCTTTCATTTGCTCTTTTACATTTTCTCGTATCCAGACACTCCCATTAAAAAGAGCTCCTTCGTCTTTTCTGGTCCTCTGAGAATATTTCCCCTTACCACTCCTTGTCAAGTCTCTCCTTCCAAGAGCTTAAATCCTACATCAAGCAGTAGTTTCCACTTTCTAGAACATTTGTATTATCTATAGAACATCTCACATGGCTACTCCATCTGTGTCTCAGTTGACTCACCTTCTAGATAGTTCCTGGATCATCTTCACTCTGTAATCTGTAGTAAAGCAGTTCCCCTGCTTGGGGGAGAAGTGCCCTCTGATGTTTATGAGGCTTACATGTCTTACAGGCAATCGAGGGCTTCTCTTTGAAGTTGGAGACGCGGCTGAGGGCTTGGATCTGACAGAAGCCACCCCTGGGTACAGATGGCAGATTGTCCCTAATGCCAGCTCTCCGTTTGGATTTTGGTCAAAGGAAGGGCAACCTTTCAGGTATGTTGTAGGAAAAGTGAGGGTCCATATCACAAGTGTCTCTACTGGCCTAGGTGAGGCTAGGAGACAGGTAAGTAAGCAACGAGATTTCCAGGGGAAAATTTAAAATATCTACTAATTCAACAGCAACAAAGTTTGACCACTGTTCTCAGCTGGTGTTGGTTATGCTTGTGGACCACAGGCCCTTTATGGGTACTCACTAAATTTTGATCAATAGGTAAAATTTATATTTTCTACAGCTTAGTTTGAAATCTGTTTTGGGGAGGACTATTCATCAGAACATTGAGCCGGGTAGTCTAGGAAGCTTGGTAGAGAGCAGGGCAAAACTTGCCGCAGGAACGTGGTTAAGAGGTGAAACTAATATCTGGATGATACTAAAGAAAGACTCGAGAATTTGCCCTTTGGGCATATGAGGGAGCAGAGGCTGGGCAGCCAACAGTTCTGTGGGAACAATTATCCAGTGCCAAAGGTCAACCAGATGGCTGGTATAATAGCAGGGGAAACTCCAGTGGGCTCTGGAGACATTGTTTTATGTAGTGGTGACTGCAGTGTGATAAAGTTTTTCCTGCTTAGTTTAGTTTTGTCTTTTTAATCCCTTCAAGGATGTGGCCAAAATTTCTCAGATTTTAATGTGGGCTTAAAAATATAGAAAGTTAGAGAATTGTGGAGACACAGTGTGCTCTAAGGTGTGGATTCAGGTGACTGAATCCTTTAGGTGTGATGGATCTCTTCTCCTTTTGAAACTCTTCTCAAAGAGGTTGGTCATGACTCCTGAGTGTGAATTCCAGCCAACCTGTGACCTCTTTCAAGGATTTGGCCATTTTATTGAACTTCTCTTTCTTTCTTTTTTTCTTTTTGGCCGTGCCGCACGTATGAGGGAACTTAGTTCCCCAGTCAGGGACTGAACCCGTGCCCCCCTGCAGTGGAAGCACGGAGTCTTAACCACTGGACTGCCAGAGAAGTCCCTTGGCTATTTAAAACTTCAATTCAATTATGAAATGGAAGGCTTTGTTCTCTGTTCAGGGAATTTCAGACATTGAAAAAACCAAGTAGGGAAGGAAATCTGAACAGAGTAGAGTTTCTGTTGTCTTGGAAGCCATACTAATTAGATATCTACCACCAGTATACATGGGTTTTAAAGTGGCAATATATATATATATATATTTTTTTTTTTGTGGCACCTAGTACTGCGTCTTTGTCATAGTTTTTGAGGCTCATCAATAATGTTCAAAGGAAAACCTTTCAGCTATATTCGGTGTGTGCAGGAGTGTCAAGGCGAGTCAGGCCACCTCAAAAGACAAAAGAACATTTGGACTGTCTGGTATGAACTGTAGGGTATGTCTTCTAATTGCCATTTCGAGGAGCCACAAACCAGACAGTAACTCTTTCCATTCTTTCTGCCATTCGTTTCTATAAAAATTCAAAATTTTTAAATGAAAAAAACTGAAATATTTATTGATTTGAAAAATTATGATAACGATGGACCTTTACATAGTTACTTTCAAACTATTAACAGAAAAGATTCTGGTATTCTTGGTATCTAGACCAAATCAGCGCAAACTCTGACTGGTGATCTCTCTTTACTTGTAATAATGGAATAATATTTACTATTGATTGAGTTCCTACCGTGCACCAGGCCTGCACTGGCTGTGTTAGGTGAGTGATCTCAGCTAAGCCTCCAGGCCAAACCTGCGCTGCGACTACGACGTTCTCCAAAGACGACAGGAACTGCTCAGGGAGTTGTGCCAGTGCAAAGAGATGGGCTGAGATACTGAGCCAAGGCAAGCACCACAGGAAAAGCTGCATCCAGAGGGCTTTTGGCCAAATACATGACACAAGAGTCAGGTGTTTCCTCCTCATTACCATAAAGACAAACAAGGTCCAAGGGCACCATTTTTGGGTCGCTGATTCCGGACTTGGTTGCCCTCACTTCTTTCTCTGTGTTCCTCTGCTTTCCAGAGCACGGCTCAGTGGGTTCTTTGTGGCCCCAGAGACAAATAATTACACTTTCTGGATCCAGGCTGACAACCAGGCTTCCCTGTATTTCAGTCAGTTGGAGGACCCGAGGACCAAGGTATACACCTCCATCTCGTTTTCCTTCTTCTGGTCCCCAGTCCTTAACTCCTGAAAAAAACCCAAAAAATCACAATGAAAGCTCTCATGTTCTACTGATAGTTGTAACATGCCATTAAGCAACCAGAGATTTTTAACGTTTTGTTTTTTTGTGTGTGTGAGGTTTATTTTTTTATTAAAGTTTTTTTAAAAAATTGAGATATAATTGACATGATTTTAATTGTTGAAAAAGGGCTTGGCTGAATGTGTTGGCATGTTTATTGAGGTCTTACTGTAAGCTGGGCATTATGCTACAGCTGTTATACACCTTGTTTCTAACCTTCACAGCATCTTGTGAGCTATGTCTCTTTATCTCTGTTTTCCAGATAAGGGCAATGAGGCTTAGAAGGATTGTATGGCCAGTCCAGGGCCACTGGGAGAGTAAGAGGCATATTAAGAATTCAAACCAAGATTTGTCTGACTCCAAAACTTGCATCTTTACCACTAATTCTGGGTAGGGATGTAGTTAGTTTTATGCAGGAAATTTCTGATCAGCTTTGAAGGATAAGAAAAAGTGTTTTAACAAACAGCCAAAATTAACTAGTGCCATTGACAAAGAAACACAGTATTTCATCTCAAATGATGAATATACTTCTATGAAATTGCTTTGGTAGTTGGCTAGAGAAACATCATAGATTTTGATGCAGTCAAGTAACATTTAGGTTTCTCAGAGGACTTCATACAACTTTACCCACAGCATCATGTAAAGCTAGGGTTTCAGGTTATCTGTTTCAGCTCTGAACATGGACCATCCAGCCTCATCTGAACACTATGTAATTGAGAAAGAGAGAGAGAAGAACGGCTGGAGAAACATACACAGGCACAGGTCCTAACTTGTTGGAAAAGGCAGACCAGCCCCCAAATCCCTGTTAAGTAGCTGTCTAGACACTTGCTGTTTGAAAAAGAGAGACCCAGAAGCTTCATAGTGCTGGTCCTGATGTGTTGCTTGGGGTGCAGGTGAAAGTGGCCTCCATCACAGTGGGCACTGCTGACTGGTTTGACTCCTGGGAGCAGAATGGGAGTGAAGAGACCTGGCAACAGAAGAGCCCCAAGCTGGAGCTGCTCGGGGGAGCTAGGTACTACCTGGAAGCAGAGCATCGAGGGAGAGCCCCCAGCAGCGGGCTGAGAATTGGTGTCCAGATCCATAACACCTGGCTGAATCCCGAGGTGGTCAGCACGTACCTCCGGGAGAAGCATCAGATCCGAGCCCGGGCCCAGAGACTTCCGGAAATCCAGGTCTCCGTGTCTTCCCTGTCCCATGGGGTTAGGTTCAGGGGGTGAACTCTGCAACGAATATAGTCCTGCCTAGTGGAAGGATCGCTGGCTGGGAGCCAGGAGACTTGAGCCATGGTGCTAACTCTGCTGCCAGAGAGATAGGGTATCCATCCAATAGGCTTGAGAGGACTTTAAAAAAAATGCAGAGTCTTGTTGTTGAGATGCCCTGATTTATGGACTTAGTTTCAGGCATTTAAGTTCCTGGTAAATCTTCCTTTGGAAACATATTCCCCAGAGAGGAGATAAGGTCATCCTAACACCCACTCCCGTGTATGCATGCCTGTGAGCGTACACATACGAGATTTCATAGCTTTTTGACCCATTTGGGTCCCATTTCCCTGTATAGTGAGTTTTCTAAGTCTGCTTTGTAAGGGTCAGGGCCTTTGGTCTCTTGGTTGTGCCCCATATTTTGGTTGAACAAGTTTGGTGTGCTTTCTTTTTTTAATTGAAATATAGTTGATTTACCGTGTTGTGTTTAGTGTACTTTTTGTTGTCCACTTTTTGGTGTACAAGGATGACTCAATATGGACTGTGCCTCTTAAAGCTTACGGTGTAATAGTAAAACATGCAGATAAAGAACCACAGAGCAAAGGAGAAAACAAGTAATATAAGATGATAGGTGTCACCCCATTGCAAAAGTGTGATGTGCCCAGCAGGGAATGCAGTGGAAGCAAAGCAGAGGCTGAATCAGCCTCTGAGAGGGTGTGACACGCATGGGGCTGCTTCTCCCTCCCAGGCCACCCCTGGGAGGGAGCTTGGTGAGAAGGGCTGAGAGTGGGCCCTTCAGTGGTGAAATTTAGGTGTCACATTCTAAAGAGAAGGAGGGGGGCAGGCATCAATGGGGAGATAGACATGTATATTCTTCCAAGAAAAGTTTTCATTACATGATGACACTTGTGTTCTCCAGATAGTTCTAGAAGATAGTGAGTTTAAAAATTGAAATTGTAATAAAAAGGAAATAGCAAGCCAGGGAGGTGTGTCCTGTGTTTCTAGGTTGTCTCCCTGGTTCAATGAGCACATGTTCTTTAATCCCGTCCCTCTTGACTTTTCAGATGCTGATGGTGTCTGGCACAGGGAACTTCTTCCTTACCTGGGACAATGTCTCTAGCCAGCCAATCCCTGCAAATGCCACGGCCCATCAGGTGGGAACCTTCTTCACTTAAGCAGAGGTGGGGGAAGTAAAGGTGGTCTTTTCTGCCATGGTAGGAACTCCTGGTTGTTTTTCTTTCTTTCTTTTTTTGGCCACACTGTGTGGCTTGTGGGATCTTAGTTCCCCCATCAGGGATCGAACCTGGGCCCTCAGCTGTGAGAGTGCCGAGTCCTAACCACTAGACCTCCAGGGAATTCCCTGTTTTTCTTTTTAACAGATTCAAGCAGCCCTTGAGGAGTTACTTGCAGTTAAATGCAAACTGGAACCCCTTCAGCGAACATCCTACTCCGGCTGGGATTCGAACAAGGTATGATCTCTGGTTTGACAAATTCTGACCCTCTTTTTTCCTCCTTGTCTTCTTTCTTTCTTTCTCTTCTTTTTTTTCTGTCAAGGGGAACAATCTTCATTTCCTCTCCCAGGTGACTCTGTTAAGAGTCAAATGAAAATATGGAAACTGGATTCGGACCCTGAGTGCTTGGGAGGGAGCTGTTTGGTGTGGGAATCAGAGAAGAAAGGCATCCCTCCGAGCTGTCAGGTGGAGCAGAGTTAGAAACCAAGGGTGCTGGGGAGCTGGAATGAGGAACTGTGTCTCATGCCGTACAGTGGGAAGCAGGCAACAGACGTAGCAGGGAAACAGCAAAACAGTGCAAATCTTGTTCAATTCAAATTGCATCTCAAGTAAAGGAATTATACATAAGACAGTAATCTAACAAATTCTAAAAATGTGAGGGTATGTTTAAAAATACTAAGGTGAACTAAGTTACAGTCAACACTCTTTACCTCCTTGCTTCTCAATAGTTTTTCTGTGTCATGGTACACATAGAAAAGGGTAATAGATTTTCGATGCTGTAGGGCAGACACAATGGGTTTCTCACGTCTGGAGCCTTCAAGCTGGGGGGTGGGCCGACCACTTCGAGCCCTGCCCAGCTCGCTCAAGGGCTGAGGGGTCAATGTCATGGCGAAACCCATAACCCATTCCCTGCAGACATGTTGGGAAAACTCTATTTAACATTACACCCATCTTCCTATTTTTGTTCGAAATGCATCCAGGCCTAGAAAGTTCCAGCTCTGATGGGCACCTCACCAGTGGGACAGAGCCCTTCTGTGGGAGGTTCAGCTTCCATCAGCCTCGACACCTTGTCCTGACACCCCCGGCTGCCCAGAAGGGCAACCGGCTAGATCAGTACACACATGTAAGTAGCAGCCTTCGTGCTTGCAGGACGAGGTGGGTAGGGAGGGGATTGGAATTATTCTCTGGGGTTGAGCCTGGAGAAGACAAGAGAGTGATTGCTGTGCCTCGCAGGGCTTTTCGGGCTGAGGTGCTAGGTTTCCAGGTGTGAAACAGACACCTCTGGTCCTCCATTAGCTAGTTGCTGCATGGAAATGCCTTTGTATTAGCTGAGACCTATAGAAGTTTTTCTACGCTGTAGTATTTCTTTGCTCTTCAGGTATGAGCGCCGCTTCTACAGTCAGACTCTGGTTTTGAATTCTGACTCTATACCCTGCATGCCCTCCATGTCTTACTTTAGTTTACTCATCTGTTGAAATGGGTAATAATGAGGTTTGCCTTTCAGGATTTAGGTGAAGAGTATATGAGATAATCCAGTAAAGTGCTTGGGCAGTGATTAGGACTCATTTAAGGATAGTTTTATTATTTATCATAGTTATTGTTATTGATGGATGGACTGACACATTCCTTCAATACCCCTTATATCTTTGTGTCAGTAGCTCTGCTGTCCTTCATAAAAAAGTGCAGCTTACTTGCCCTTTGGGAACCAGAGTGAACCTTCTTGGGGTGGCTGAACTCCATGGTAGTGGTTTCAAGTCCTTTCCTAGTTGAATGGCAGTGGGAGCCAGGACTAATGGTTCAGGACAGGGCACTGCCCGACTTCCAGCCTTTCCTCTGCAGCACAGGCTCCCAGCGCTGGGTGGTGGGGATTTTGCCCCATGGGGAGAATTGGCAGTGCGTGGAGACATTTTTGGTCACCAAAACTGGGGAAGTGTTTGTAGCATCCAGCGGGTAGGTTCTAGGAATGTTGCTAAACGTCCTACAATGCACTGGGCAGTCCCCCTCACAGAAAAGCATTATCTAGTCCCAAATGTCAGTAACACCGCAGTTGAAAAATCCTGCCATATAATTTTACTTAACTCAGAGTTAGAAGCCAAGGATGCTGGTGAATTAGGGTTAAGGAGTGAGGTTCAGAGAGGTACAGTGACTTGCTCAAGGTTGCACAGGTATGTGGGTCACAAACAGGGGGTTTCTATTGATAATTGAGATGCTCTAAAATCCTCATGGCCGAGCACAGTGTTAGGCATTGGATAACTCTCTGTTGGATGAATAACAATTTGCTCTAAGCTATTTGTCTGTCCAGCTAGACCGGTAAGCTCCAGGAGGGCAGGAGCGGGCTGGCTGTCTCTCTGAGCACAAGGCAGGTTCTAGGGAGTGGATTGTCCTTGATAAACATTGCTTGAATTGCTGCTTCTTAGTGACAGAGCTGAAGGACTTGTTTGGTGTCTCTAGCTGTGCCTTGCATACAAAGGCCACGTGAACACGATCCTGACGGTGACAGTGTCCTTCACAATTGGCTTTCAAAACACTGTTAAGAAGAACGTCACCTGTGACTGGAGTCTCGCGGGGGCCAGCCCTAACAGGTAGCTCATCTGCGGTCAGGTGTGGTGGGAATTCTGCCAGCTGGGATGATTAGCTTTCCTGGGGACAGTGGCCCACGGGAGGGTACTAACTGTCTCTGGTATTGGGGACTTGGATACTAACTTCAGCTCTGAACACATTTATTTGGCAAAGAAGTTTGATTTAAGAGCAGTTAGTTGTTATGAATCTAATACTCCCCAGAAGGAGTCTGACATTTCTCACAGGGATAGAATCATAGACCACCATATTTGGAAGAGATTTTAGGGAACATTCCTTGACGTTACAGATGAGAAGAATTGGGGCCCGGAGAATTTGTGATTCACAAAATTCATTCAGCGAGTGAACAAAGATGCTGGAATATAATTCAGCATCCTGATCTCTTGATCCGCTCTCTTTCCACATCTCTTAAGGGTTTTGTAAGTGTTTTTAAACTTAAATGAGTCTGGGAAATGTCCAGAGTATTAATCTTCCCTGACAGTAGAGCCTAACAGGTGATCTGCTTAAGACACATAATCATATTGTAATTTGAAAGTACTGCTGACATTGTTATGAATGGATGGTGGACTTAAACGTGATTCACTTGTGTTGCATCCCAGCCAAGCTGAGCCCATCTCGGATGGGATGCTTGTACCATGGCAGCCACGATGGATTGGGTCTCCTGGCTGCATGGTCCTCAGGCCCAGGTTGGAGAACGGGGGCTCTCAGGAGAGAGAACTGCGGTGTTCACAGGAGGCCTGTTTCTGCTCTGCGCTTGTTTTCAGCTGGCAGTTCGCCTGCACCGACCTCGGAAGACGTGTGTGCTTCGCTCCGCACATCTCCAGCTACCTCCTGCGAACTCCCCAGTGCTGGTTCATCAGGTTGATCTCCTCCCTTTGTCTCCGGAGATGGGCGTGTTCTATGTGGATGAGATTATTATTGCAGACACAAACCTAACAGGTGATTGTCAAATCCACTCTCCTCCATGGGCCTGTCCGTCAAATGCCATCTTCGAACTTTTCTGGAGGGGCTGCTTTTCTGTTAATGGTGAGAGAACATATGATTCTCCATCTTTCCTGCCTTGATCCTTGAGAGAAGATGGAGTTGGAATTCTGTGTCCTTGGCCCCTATATCTCTCTAACTAGTTCCTTTTTCCCCCCCCTATTTATTCCAATGCTTGCTCTTGCTTTGGGTGTCTGTGATCTTACCCCAGTTTTACCATTTTCTTGCTGAGGGGCCTTGGTTTTCTCATCCATAAAATGGGCTTAATGAGGGCCCTACCCCATTGGATTACTATGAAGAATAACTGAAGTATAGTGTAAAGCACTCATCATGGGTCCTGACCAGTATGTGCTCAATAAGTGTACACAATTATTAGTACTATTATCATTACTGTTGTTAGGCCAGTGGGATTTCTCCACCTCTCCATCTGTGAATATCTGTCATACAAAGTGCTATAAGGAACACAGCAATATCTGGCCCTGTAAATGGGCCACAAGTCTGATTTACAGCCCTTAGGGCTGACTTGGTGGGAGTTGGAGGGTCACCGCATCCACATGAGAACAACCTCGTCTTTCCTTCTCCCCATCTGGTTCCCCTCACACATCACTCAGAGCTCAGGCCTGGCCCCTCTCTGCACAGAGTCCCTTGACCTCTCTTGGGTGCAGTGCTCTCACCTGGCTTTGCTTTGTCTTAAGGGCAAGGTGCTCATCAGGGGTTCTCCTGAGGCCACGTGTGACACACACCCTGGGGACAGACGCACACCCTGGGGACAGAAGCCCAGACAGATGGTGTGGTTTGCTCGCAGGGCCTCCAGGCTTCCAACTTTGTTCCCTCTCTCTTTTCTGTCAAATCCCTTGTGACTCTGGGGCTCGGCTTCCCTGCTTCTCATAGCTTCTCTGTTTTTCTCTCACCAAAGAGAAAAGTATGGAACAGGCATTTGCATTCTGATTTTCAAGTGTGCAACTTTTTAATCTTTTGCCAGGAAGTTGTAGAGCTGGGGGCAGGGGAGCGTGGAGGTGGGGGAGTGGGGGTAGGAGAACTCTCTTTCAGCCTGAAAATGCATCATCTTTGATACTCTTCAGAATTCCATCTCTTTTTTTTTTTTTATTTAGTTGTTTTGTTTGTTTTTTTATACTGCAGGTTCTTATTAGGCATCAGTTTTATACACATCAGTGTATACATGTCAATCCCAATTGCCCAATTCAGCACACCACCATCCCCACCTCACCACAGTTTTCCCCCCTTCGTGTCCATATGACCATTCTCTACATTTGTGTCTCAACTTCTGCCCTGCAAACTGGCTCATCTGTACCATTTTTCTAGGTTCCGCATACATGCATTAATATACGATATTTGTTTTTCTCTTTCTGACTTACTTCACTCTGTATGACAGTCTCTAGATCCATCCACGTCTCAACAAATGACTCAATTTCGTTCCTTTTTATGGCTGAGTAATATTCCATTGTATATATGTACCACAGCTTCTTTATCCATTCGTCTGTTGATGGCATTAGGTTGCTTCCCTGACCTGGCTATTGTAAATAGTGCTGCAATGAACATTCGGGTGCATGTGTCTTTTTGAATTACGGTTTTCTCTGGGTATATGCCCAGTAGTGGGATTGCTGGGTCATATGGTAATTCTATTTTAGTTTTTTAAGGAACCTCCATACTGTTCTCCATAGTGGCTGTATCAATTTACATCCCACCAACAGTGCAAGAGGGTTTCCCTTTTCTCCACACCCTCTCCAGCATTTGTTGTTTGTAGATTTTCTGATGATGCCCATTCTAACAGGAGTGAGGTGATACTCATTGTAGTTTGATTTGCATTTCTCTAATAATTAGTGATGTTGAGCATCTTTTCATGTGCTTCGTGGCCATCTGTATGTCTTCTTTGGAGAAATGTCTATTAGGTCTTCTGCCCATTTTTGGATTGGGGGTGTTTGTTTCTTTGATATTGAGCTGAATGAGCTGTTTATATATTTTGGAGATTAATCCTTTGTCCGTTGATTCATTTGCAAATATTTTCTCCCATTCTGAGGGTTGTCTTTTCGTCTTGTTTATGGTTTCCTTTGCTGTGCAAAAGCTTTGAAGTTTCATTAGGTCCCATTTGTTTATTTTTGTTTTTATTTCCATTACTCTAGGAGGTGGATCAAAAAAGATCTTGCTGTGATTTATGTCAAAGAGTGTTCTTCCTATGTTTTCCTCTAAGAGTTTTATAGTGTCCAGTCTTATATTTAGGTCTCTAATCCATTTTGAGTTTATTTTTGTGTATGGTGTTAGGGAGTATTCTAATTTCATTCTTTTACATGTAGCTGACCAGTTTTCCCAGCACCACTTATTGAAGAGACTGTCTTTTCTCCATTGTATATCTTTGCCTCCTTTGTCATAGATTAGTTGACCATAGGTGCGTGGGTTAATCTCTGGGCTTTCTATCTTGTTCCATTGATCTATGTTTCTGTTTTTTGTGCCAGTACCATACTGTCTTTGATTACTGTAGCTTTGTAGTATAGTCTGAAGTCAGGGAGTCTGATTCCTCCAGCTCATTTTTTCCCTCAAGACTGCTTTGCTATTCGGGGTCTTTTGTGTCTCCATACCAATTTTAAGATGATTTGTTCTAGCTCCGTAAAAAATTGCCATTGCGTAATTTGATAGGGATCGCCATTGAATCTGTAGATTGCTTTGGGTAGGGTATAGTCATTTCACCATGTTGATTCTTCCAATCAAGAACATGGTATATCTCTCCATCTGTTGGTATCATTTTAATTTCTTTCATCAGTGTCTTATAGTTTTCTGCATACAGGTCTTTCGTCTCCCTAGGTAGGTTTATTCCTAGGTATTTTATTCTTTTGTTGGCAATGGTAAATGGGAGTGTTTCCATAATTTCTCTTTCAGATTTTTCATCATTAGTGTATAGGAATGCAAGAGATTTCTGTGCATTAATTTTGTATCCTGCAACTTTACCATATTCATTAATTAGCTCTAGCAGTTTTCTGGTGGCAGTTTTTAGGATTCTCTATGTATAGTATCATGTCATCCGCAAACAGTGACAGTTTTACTTCTTCTTTTCCAATTTGTATTCCTTTATTTCTTTTTCTTCTCTGATTGCCGTGGCTAGGACTTCCAGAACTATGTTGAATAATAGTGGTGAGAGTGGACATCCTTGTCTCGTTCCTGATCTTAGAGGAAATGCTTTCAGTTTTTCACCATTGAGAATGATGTTTGCTGTGGGTTTGTCATATATGGCCTTTATTATGTTGAGGTAGGTTCCCTCTATGCCCACTTTCTGGAGAGTTTTTATCAGAAATGGGTTGTTGAATTTTGTCAAAAGCTTTTTCTGCATCTATTGAGATGATCATATGGTTTTTATTCTTCAATTTGTTAATATGGTGTATCACATTGATTGATTTGTGTATATTGAAGAATCCTTGCATCCCTGGGATAAATCCCACTTGATCGTGGTGTATGATCCTTTTAATGTGTTGCTGGATTCTGTTTGCTAGTATTTGTTGAGGATTTTTGCATCTATATTCATCAGTGATATTGGTCTGTAATTTTCTTTTTTTGTAGTGTCTTTGTCTGGTTTTGGTATCAGGGTGATGGTGGCCTCATAGAATGAGTTTGGGAGTTCCTTCCTCTGCAATTTTTTGGAAGAGTTTGAGAAGGATGGGTGTTAGCTCTTCTCTAAATGTTTGATAGAATTCACCTGTGAAGCCATCTGGTCCTGGACTTTTGTTTGTTGGAAGATTTTTAATCACAGTTTCAATTTCATTACTTGTGATTGGTCTGTTCATATTTTCTGTTTCTTCCTGATTCAGTCTGGGAAGGTTACCTTTCTAAGAATTTGTCCATTTCTTCCAGGTTGTCCATTTATTGGCATAAAGTTGCTTGTAGTAGTCTCTTAGGATGCTTTGTATTTCTGCGGTGTCTGTTGTAACTTCTCCTTTTTCATTTCTGATTTTATTGATTTGAGTCCTCTCCCTCTTTTTCTTGATGAGTCTGGCTAATGGCTTATCAATTTTGTTTATCTTCTCAAAGAACCAACTTTTAGTTTTATTGATCTTTGCTATTGTTTTCTTTGTTTCTATTTCATTTATTCTGCTCTGATCTTTATGATTTCTTTCCTTCTGCTAACTTTGGGTTTTGTTTGTTCTTCTTTCTCTAGTTTCTTTAGGTGTAAGGTTAGATTGTTTACTTGAGATTTTTCTTGTTTCTTTAGGTAGGCTTGTATAGCTATAAACTTCCCTCTTAGAACCGCTTTTGCTGCATCCCATAGGTTTTGGGTCGTCGTGTTTTCATTGTCATTTGTCTCTAGGTATTTTTTGATTTCCTCTTTGATTTCTTCAGTGATCTCTTGGTTATTTAGTAACGTATTGTTAGCCTCCATGTGTTTGTCCTTTTTACGTTTTTTCCCTGTAATTCATTTCTAATCTCATAGCGTTGTGGTCAGAAAAGATGCTTGATATGATTTCAATTTTCTTAAATTTACTGAGGCTTGATTTGTGACCCAAGATGTGATCTATCCTGGAGAATGTTCCGTGCGCACTTGAGAAGAACGTGTAATCTGCTGTTTTTGGATGGAATGTCCTATATATATCAATTAAATCTATCTGGTCTATTGTGTCATTTAAAGCTTCTGTTTCCTTATTTATTTTCATTTTGGATGATCTGTCCATTGGTGTAAGTGAGGTGTTAAAGTCCCCCACTATTGTGTGTTACTGTCGATTTCCTCTTTTATAGCTGTTAGCAGTTGCCTTATGTATTGAGGTGTCCTATGTTGGGTGCATATATATTTATAATTGTTATATCTTCTTCTTGGATGGATCCCTGGATCATTATGTAGTGTCCTTCCTTGTCTCTTGTAACATTCTTTATTTTAAAGTCTATTTTATCTGATATGAGTATAGCTACTCCAGCTTTCTTTTGATTTCCATTTGCATGGAATATCTTTTTCCATCCCCTCACTTTCAGTCTGTATGTGTCCCTAGGTCTAAAGTGGGTCTCTTGTAGACAGCATATATATGGGTCTTGTTTTTGTATCCATTCAGCCAGTCTATGTCTTTTGGTTGGGGCATTTAATCCATTCACGTTTAAGGTAATTATCGATATGTATGTTCCTATAACCATTTTCTTAATTGTTTTGGGTTTGTTTTTGTAGGTCTTTTTCTTCTCTTGTGTTTCCCACTTAGAGAAGTTCCTTTAGCATTTGTTGTAGAGCTGGTTTGGGGTGCTGAATTCTCTTAGCTTTTGCTTGTCTGCAAAGCTTTTGATTTCTCCATCAAATCTAAATGAGATCCTTGCCGGGTAGAGTAATCTTGGTTGTAGGTTCTTCCCTTTCATCACTTTAAGTATATCATGCCACTCCCTTCTGGCTTGCAGAGTTTCTGCTGAGAAATCAGCTGTTAACCTTATGGGAGTTCCCTTGTATGTTATTTGTCGTTTTTCCCTTGCTGCTTTCAATAATTTTTCTTTGTCTTTAATTTTTGCCACTTTGATTACTATGTGTCTCGGCGTGTTTCTCCTTGGGTTTATTCTGTATGGGACTCTCTGCGCTTCCTGGACTTGGGTGGCTATTTCCTTTCCCATGTTAGGGAAGTTTTCGACTATAATCTCTTCAAATATTTTCTCTGGTCCTTTCTCTCTCTCTTCTCCTTCTGGGACCCCTATAATGCGAATGTTGTTGCGTTTAATGTTGTCCCAGAGGTCTCTTAGGCTGTCTTCATTTCTTTTCATTCTTTTTTCTTTAGTCTGTTCTGCAGCAGTGAATTCCACCATTCTGTCTTCCAGGTCACTTATCCGTTCTTCTGCCTCAGTTATTCTGCTATTGATTCCTTCTAGTGTAGTTTTCATTTCAGTTATTGTATTGGTGATCTCTGTTTGTTTGTTCTTTAATTCTTCTAGGTCTTTGTTAATCATTTCTTGCATCTTCTCAATCTTTGCCTCCATTCTTATTCCGAGGTCCTGGATCATCTTCACTATCATTATTCTGAATTCTTTTTCTGGAAGGTTGCCTATCTCCACTTCATTTAGTTGTTTTCTGGGGTTTTTTCTTGTTCCTTCATCTGGTACATAGCCCTCTGCCTTTTCATCTTCTCTATCTTTCTGTAACTGTGGTTTTTGGTCCACAGCTGCTGCAGGATCCGTAGTTTTTCTTGCTTCTGTTGTCTGCCCTCTGGTGGTTGAGGCTATCTAAGAGGCTTGATGGAAGGCTCTGGTGGTGGGTAGAGCTGACTGTTGCTGTGGCAGTCAGAGCTCAGTAAAACCTTAATCCACTTGACTGTTGATGGGTGGGGCTGGGTTCCCTCCCTGTTGCTGTGGTGGTCAGAGCTCAGTAAAACCTTAATCCACTTGACTGTTGATGGGTGGGGCTGGGTTCCCTCCTGTTGGTTGTTTTGCCTGAGGCAACCCAACACTGGAGCCTACCGGTGCTCTTTGGTGGGTTAATGGCAGACTCTGGGAGGGCTCACGCCAAGGAGAACTTCCCAGAACCTCTGCTGCCAGTTGTCCTTATCCCCACGGTGAAACAGAGCCACTACTCGCCTCTGCAGGAGACCCCCCAACACCAGCAGGTAGGTCTGGTTCAGTCTCCCCCAGGGTCACTGCTCCTTCCCCTGGGTCCCGATGCACACATTACTTTGTGTGTGCCCTCCAAGAGTGGGGGTCTCTGTTTCCCCCAGTCCTGTCAAAGTCTGCAATCAATTCCCACTAGGCTTCAAAGTCTGATTCTCTAGGAATTCCTCCTCCCGTGCCGGACCCCCAGGTTGGAAGCCTGACGTGGGGCTCAGAACCTTCACTCCAGTGGGTGGAATTCTGTGGTATAGTGTTCGCCAGTCTGTGAGTCACCCACCCAGCAGTATGGGATTTGATTTTACTCTGATTGCGCCCCTCCTACCATCTCACTGTGGCTTCTCCTCTGTCCTTGGACGCGGGGTATCCTCCTTGGTGAAGTCCAGGGTCTTCCTGTCAATGATTGTCCAGCAGCCAGTGGTGATTCTGGTGCTCTCGCAAGAGGGAGTGAGCCAGAATTCCATCTCTTATCTGTTTCAGTGATGTGAGTGTTTTAGGGGTGTCTGGGTCAGAATGTGTCATTGCTATTTCAAACTCTGTTTGTGTTCTGACACACAGAAAATATATTCAAATGGTGTGCTGGGGTAACCATCTGAGTTTCTTGGTGCCCAAGACAACTGACTGGGGCCTTTGGTGACCCCAAGTGCTACCCAGATTCCCAGAGCACTGAGGGGATCATTACTGCATGCACTTGAACCCACTGACTGGACTGGGAAACTCAGGACTGGATAATAGGTGTCATTTCCCTTTATCCTCCTCGAACCCTCAAAGCCCAGGATCCAGAATCCTTTCTCACTGCCATCACCGCTTTGCCACCAAATGCTCCAGTATCTGGAGCCATGTAAGGGTGAGGTGGGAGGGGAACAGGGAGGCAGAGACAAGAAAGATGGGAGATGGCTTGGGTAAAACCATCTGTTTCCCACTGTCCAGTCATCCTGCTGGCCACAAGTTTCCTGTGAGTATTATTTAATGGTAACTTAAACTCTACACAGTAGGGCTCCATATTCATAGTTAATTGTCTGACATTTATCTGATCAGCTTAACACTTGGTTATATTCTCCCACCGAATGTCCTCTATGAAAGTTCTTTTCATCTAGTGGTAGCTACCAAATATTTCTCATTTAATTCTCAGAACCCCATGAGATGGTCCTATGATCCCCACTCTATAGATGAGGAAACCAAAGCTGACAGGATACTAAGTGTCTTGCCTCAAATCAGCTGGGATGTGGGGGAGATTGGAACCCAGCAATGGTTGACACCAGAGCCAAACCTTCAATGACTCCATACTCAACTGAGCAAATAAACTTTTATTGAGCCCTTACTCTGTGCCTGGTGTTGTGTTCAGCATTGGGCCTGCAAAGACTGCCTCAGTTGTACAGACTTGGAAAAGAAGCTGCCTTTACATGGTGCCTGTAGGAGG
Source organism: Balaenoptera musculus (assembly GCF_009873245.2). Lineage (NCBI taxonomy): Eukaryota > Metazoa > Chordata > Mammalia > Artiodactyla > Balaenopteridae > Balaenoptera > Balaenoptera musculus. The sequence goes on from NC_045795.1 coordinate 25,448,751, forward strand.
GAAAGAGGATATTAACCTTATTTGCTGGTCATTTAAAACCTGCCATCTCACTAAACTCTCCCTGCCATGCAGACTGATATCTGTCACGAGTCCCACTTTATCAATGAGAAAACAGAGTCGTACAGAGGTTATAGTGATTAGCCAAATAGTAACCAATAGAAGTGGAAAATAAGGATTTGAACACTGGTCCATCTTAAAGCTTGCACTCTCTCTGCACACATGTTGACGCCATGCTGCGGATAAAACTCAAGTACCTCTAGTATGTGCTTGTGTGTTAAGTGTTCCCAAGGGGGATCAGCTTGTGTTCCTGGAGCTGCCAGGCTTTGGGAAGAAAAGGAGGAAAGGGGGCAGTCCGTACTGCCATAGATGAGCTGTGTGTATGTGGCGGGTCGTGGTGGGAGCCTCCAATGACACAGGCAGTGATGCTTGGCTGACTTGGGGCTTATTGAACTTTGCTGTGGAATTAGTCATCGTCTCCTTATGCCATGACCTTGCATTTTCCTTTCGCAACTAAATTCCTACTTCCTCTTCCTTTTCTCTTCCTGGCAGCAGGTAGGTAGGAATCTCTGCTTTAAGTGTATGCTGGGAGGTGATTAACTCAGCCTCTCCAAGGGGGACCTCCCACACAGCAGGTCTTCATCTTGATTTACTTGATAATGATTGGATCACTGGTCTCTAGTTTCTCAGGCTGCCTCTGGAACAGCTCGCCCTGGCGGGAATCTGCTGAATTGCTCTCTGTGGTGGGATCCCCTCCCGTCTACAGTGTGACCTCCTGGTTGGCAGGGTGTGGCTTGGAGCTCCCGCTCATCACGCAAGGTAGGGAACCATCTTTGCTCACCTATCCCTGCTTAAAATTGTTAACTGCCCTCAGAAGACACAGAGGTGAGACTTTTTATCAGGAAAAGCTGCCTGCCGTGTTGCTCAAAGCAATAGTTCTCAGTCTTAAGAATGCCGTATCAGACTTACCTGGAGGTTGTGTTAAAGCGCAAATTGCTGGCCCCTAACCACACCATCATAGTTCAGTAGGTTTGGGGCAAGACCTGATAGTTTGCATTTCTAATGAGTTCCCAGGCAATGCTGATTCTATTGATCTGGGGACCACATTTGCGAACTAGTTCCTAGCGAATTTGTTTACAGGTAGTTTTTTTAAAATACTTTTCAGAGGTTCACATTACCACTGTTTGAGAGGAAAACCTTGTTCCTCTCCTTCCATTCCCCATATATTAATCTTATTGGAATCATTGAGGCCAAAGGAAATAGTCAAAGGAACAATACCAGCCAGTTCTAAGAGCTCACCACCAGATGGCACTAGAGCCCCATAAGCATTGGCTCTTCAATAATCAAACCTCTGGCCACAGTTTACAAAGCAGTAACTAAGAATCAGGCTCCTCAAGCTCCTGGAACACATGTATGCTGTAATTTGTTATTTTAAATTTTCACTAAAATCCCAGTAGGATGGAAGAATTGAGGTGCCCTGTCTTTAAAATTTCTTTTTTCCTCCCATTTCTTTCTAACATGTTTCAAAATGAGTTCTCCTACTTATACTATGCTTGGACAGTGTGTGAAAAGTAGGCAAAGAAACCTGAATCTGTGCTCCATTTTCCTTGACTTAGTGTTTCATGGGCCACTGGGCAGGACAGACACAGAAATCATCAATAGAATGAAGGAGGGAAAGAGCTTCAGTGGTGGAGAGAGAGCTGTCAGATTAGCCAGCCCATGGTCCTGTGCTCCAAACCTACTGAATTATGTAGTTATTAACTCTGAAATGATGGGGTATAATTTAGGTCCACACTTAGAGGGGTCCTCACAACCTCCTTTTTTTTTTTTTTTTTTTTTTGGCCGAGTGGCATTCGGGATCTTAGTTCCCCGACCAGGGATCAAACCCGTGCCCCCTACTGTGGAAGCGCAGAGTCCTAACCACTGGACAGCCAGGGAATTCCCACAACCTCCCTTTCTGAGTTTTCCTCAAGTCCCTTAGTTCCTTCTGGAAGCCTCCAGCCTGAGCAAGTCAGGACAACCTTCAGAGTGGCCCCCAGAACAGATAATATCAGTCTATTCTGTATGGTTTAAGTATGCACATCAGTATGTAGCACTTAAGTAATGTTATTGATTGAAATCACACATGTTTGTTGTTGAAAATTAGGAAAATACAGAAAAACACTTAGAAAAAGTTACAAAGCACTCAGAATCCCTCTGCTCAGAGATAACTTCTGTAATGCATTGGATCCATATTCCTACAGCCTTTTCCCCAAGCAGTTTTGGTAGGAATATATACATGTATATGTTTACTTTTTAAATCTCAGATTGGGACCACACATAAGACACTATATTTGTAACATGCCCTTTTCACCTACTGGTATAAATGGAATATCTCCCCATTTCATTAAACTGCTTCTAGATATGGTTTTTAATGGCTGAATAGTATTCCATCTCATGGTGTGTCATGATGTATTTGACCTATTTATTGTATTAAAAGCAGGATTAGTCAGGCAGTGTGTTTGCATACAGGTGCTGGATAAGGACTCCACTAGATGGAGTGGCCTGTTTCTGCTGGGGATGCTGAGTGCAGAGGGTCTGTGGACTAGGGCCCAAGTTTTCATATGACTGTGCAAATGCGGTTAAAGAACACTGGGTTCTCCTCCCACTCTGCGTCAGGACCAGAGCTGTGGAGACCAGAGTCATCACTCTTTGCTCTGCATCCTTGTGCTTCCAGGATCAATAGAGGGGAACTGTGGAATGCCCTAAAGAACCCTCATATTTACCTTACATTTTCTCTGCTGTGATGGGAGAGGGGTGCCCAGTATTTGGGAGCTTGAGCTCATGGTCTGGAACCATGGGAGACCGCTGGGTCTTTGAGACGGAGCTCTGTTCTGTCTGGAGCAGCTGCTGGAGGGTCCCCATGGTTAATGCTTTGCTTCTGATATGTCACAGCTCTGTGCCCACTGGAGGAGCAGAAGAAGGATCCGGGTTGGTCCAGGTGACAACACAGAGGCTACAGAGGACAAGTCCACCTTTAGGAGGACACTTTCTCATCCAGCTTTCTAACACAGTGATTCCTGGTAAAGGGGCCATTGGGAGTGCAGTGTTTCTCATTGTACACCATCCTGCCAGACAGGGTGACAGTCTTACAGTTATTTTGTTTTCCAGTGTCTGAGAATGACCTTCTTAAGTTAAAGATCTGGGCAATAACAACCGCATATCATTTTTAATATGATCCCAATCTTTAAGTTTTGTAGATGTGGAAACTGAGTGGATTAGCTTCCTGGGGCTGTCATAGCAAATTATACAACCTTGGTGGCTTAAAACGACAGAAATTTATTCTCTTCCAGTTCTGGAGGTCAGAGTCCACAGTCAAGTTGTTGTCAGGGCCACTCTCCCTCCTCAGGCTCTAGGGGAGGATCTGTTTCCTGCCTCTCGCAGCATCTGGTGGCTGCCAGCATCCCTTGGCTGCGGGCGCATCACTCCAACCCCTGCCTCCCTGGTCACACTGTCTCTTCCTCTCCTGTGTATGAGTGCGTTTAGGGCCCACCTGGATAATCCAGGATGAACTCCTCTTCTCAAGATCCTTAACCACATCTTTTGCTTTATAAGTAATATTCATAGTTTCCTGGGATCAGGACACTGACATATCCTTTTGAGGGCCACCATTCAGCCCACTATACTCAGGCTTGCCCAAAGCTCATAAAAATAGTTGATGGCAGGGTCCAGGTATGAACTTGAGTCTTTGCTTCTCAGTTCGGCCCTCTTCTCTCTAGAGTTTCCTAGGCCAAAATCCACGGTAGCCACGGCCCTTCCAAATTAAACTTCACAGTGACACCACATGATATTGAGGATTTTAGGAATCATAACACATGTAGAAAGAGCTTTCAGCTGCGATGAGGGTAGAACAGTTTCTAAATCTTCAAGTACATACACACCTCACAAAGGACAGGATTAGACGTGATTATAATATGTTATTTATTTGGTAAAAACATAGGGGAATCAGAAAGGAGGCTCAGGAGAACTCAAGAATGGCCGTATAAAAATTGGCACATGGTCCAGGAGTCTTCTGCCCTCTCAAACAGAAGGATGCTGGACTTGCAAAGAATCTTCTTGGCTGGAGGAATGGAGTGGAGTTTTTACTCTAGTAGGGCAAATTAGGAAAAGTTAATGGCCCCTGGGCTATTGGAGTCTGATAAGTGGGTGAGTAAGTGCATCAGAGCCCTGCCTCTGAAGCCCATTACTGTGCTGTTTCCCTTCTCACAAATGAGAAAGCTGCAGCCTGTCTGTAAGAGACTTTTCCTGCTGTCATATCCTGTTGCTGATACTCCTCACGTCACTGCCTGTAGACCACCGGGGGGAAAGCCAGCCTTCACCTGGCCATTTGAAATGGCCCTCAAATGGTGTATTAAATCTTTTTAAAAAAGATGAGAATGTTGTTTGCATTTTGGAAATAGAGTGGTATTTCACTAACACTCCAGGGCAGTGTGGGATTCAAAAGGAAAGCTCTTGAGTAGGTAGAAGGCAACCTGGGTTTTAATCTAAACCCCTCTCACTTGGTTGACAAGCTTCTGAATCACACTGGGTTTCATTTTCTTCATCTCTCAAGGAGGTGTTGGGATATCTAGATGACCCACCTCACAGAGATGTTGGGAGTACCTAAGGAAATGGAAACTTTTGGTAAAGCATGAAACAGTGTTCAAACACAGCAAGGCTTAAGCCCAAAGTGCTTTTATTTCTCTACGGGGATGTGAGATGGGGAAGCAGGTGGTTAGGCTTAAAGGAAATTGTAATGGAGAAACCGAAGTTCAATGCCAAAATTCCTCAGCTTGGTTGGCTAAGTTTTATGGGTGTCAGCTGCTTTGTGCCTTCCCTACTCCTTGTGAAAGGTGGCCAGCCAACTTTTCCCTGTTCACAGGGCCAGCTGAATTTTTCCGGGGAAAACCCAACATTTAATTAGACTTTCAGGGATTACCAGGGTGTCTGGAATTTACATTTTTTGAGTTGACAGTTGAGATAGGTTTGTCTGATGCGATTGTGTCCTCTCCTTGAGAGATGTGATGCTGATTAAAGGGACCATGATATAAAAAGTGACCACCTACTTATATTTGCCCTAAAAATGGCTTAACTGGACTGAGGATTTTCTTGAACTTGATGGTCTCTGCATGTGTAGTAGGCATTCTGATGTATATTCTCTGCTGTCTTGATGATGAGATGCTGCAAGGTGGACTAATTAGTGTCCTGTACTTTTTATATCATGACCTTCTCCCACAGCTGTCCCTGTGCACATTTCAGCTAGTCACCTCCAAAAGCTCTTACAAACCAACGCTGATGACTTCACATCTAGGTACCTTAATGTCAGTGACTTCACTGTGACGGAGGATCTAAAGTCTTGCTATGAACATGTGTGGACTCTCTCCTGGTCCAACCAGGTTGGGGACTTGCCCAGCTTTATAAGGGTATGTATGGTATCCCTTTTGGTTTTGTGGATTTGGTGCTCTGGAGCAATTTTGTGAAAAAAAAAATCAGAACTTATGAATGAAAACTGTCATGATTATTTATTTTGTTGGAATATTCAAATAAAGGGGTTCAATGATCTTTCTGAAAGTTTTCAAGACGTATTTTATATCTCATATTCCTGATAAAGCAGTTTAAAACCAACATCACCTTTTCTAACTTGATGTAGGTAGAGAAGTTTTTGGTCAGTGTCCACCATACAATAATTCTACATCTGTTATTGGATAATTTAAGCAGATGTGATTGACTTAGATTATCATGGAGGCAGATGGCACAGCAGAAGGAAGTTTAGGAAAGGATTTGCTGTCTTTGGATAATGACAAACCAGATGCTCTTGCATATTTAGGGTTTTAAAAAATAATCTAACGATCATCTAGCGTTTGGTTTTATGAAGTGAAACCCGAGATGAAATTTTATTCTTGTTATTTGGTATTGCGGGTCATCTGGTTTTCATACAAAATCCTTGGGTGGAGATGGAGGAAGGATAGGAGTCATCTCATGGCACTTGTTTCCTGACATTTTACTTTAATATTTTGTATTGAAAACTTGTAAAATAGAAAAGCACATGGAAACAAAATATCTCAAGACTTAGAAGATCAGTATAGTGTGCATTTTTTTGGGTAACTCTACTTGCATATAAATATTCTTCTAGTCTACTGGGGCTTTCATTAGCCATTACTTACTATTAGGTTACTAGATTTCAAGCCCCTGTCTCTCCATTTTCACTTTCTAGCTATCTGATTATCTTAAACAGAATGTGAAAACACCCACTGTTATTTGTTTTAAGCAAGATTAGACTTCATTCCATGGCAGAATTCACCAGAACTGTAACCATCTTAGGTATCTGATGAAAACCTAACGGGAGTGAACCCTGCTGTAACCACTCGTGTGGTATATGATGGTGGAGTCTTCCTTGGACCCATATTTGGAGACATGTTGGTCACTGCCAACCAGTACACTCAGGTGAGAGCGGATGGGCCACCCAAAGTGAAGTACTAGTTTCAGGTCTACTGCAGCCCCTCCTGATTTGTAATGTGGACCAATCCTAAGGGTCAGCTTTCTAATTCGCAAAACAGAGACAGTTGTGGCTGTGCTTTTCTACCTCCACAGGGTATGGAGAGTACGCTTAAAATGTAAGTGCTTTGTAAATACAACATCCTGTTATTATAATTATTGATGCTACTATGGTACCAAAAATAGAGAACCTCTCTAGCTACATATGATTTATACCTCCACACAGTGGCCTTGGAAAGTAAATGAGCTAAGTCAACCCCTTTTCTCTTTAAAATGTCCTTTGCTATTTCCCATCTGCCCATACTCCTGTTATAAGTCATCTGCTTTTAATTAGAGACAATTTTGAAATGCAAAAACTATAAAGAATAATATAACCAACACTTGGGTACCCAAACGAGGATTAACAATTGCCAACATTTGATGTATTTATTTTATTTTTTTTTGGTCTTTATGAATAACGTGAAACAGTACAGATGAAGAGTTTCTTATCACCTGTGCCTTCATGCCATCCCAATACCCCTTCCCTTATAAGCAAACACTATCATAAATATAGTGTGTGTGCTTTTAATCCTTATTTTATATGTAGAGAATCAGAGTTCAATCTTTTTCACCTTTCTTATCTCCAAGTATTGTAGAGTTCTATTAGATTAACCTTAGTCCCAGTGAGAGGAAAAGACATATAATTTATTCTTGGAGACCTCCCATTCTAGGGTAAAAAGACCCCAAACCAAATGTCCAAATACACTCTGATCTTCAGTTATACATCCATGTAGCAATGGTAGAACAGGTGCCTACTTCACTGGCATTTACCAGCAAAGACAGGGCTTTTCATAGGAAGTAGGTACTCAGTTGAAAATATAAAGTGATAAAAAGTTCTCACTCAGTTTGAATTTACTTCTATGTGACAGAGAGGGAATTTACTCCAGATTGAACATATTTAATTGCAAAAATGTTAGGTTTCCGCAAATTTACCGTCATTTTAAAAAAGCCTAACATGTTTGGAGTCATGCTTTACAATTTAGGGTCTATTACTGGAAAATAGAAGGAAAAAAAAGAGAATAAGTGAATCATTAACACATTTTAATTTGGGCAAACTTCACAAGTACTTTATTAATACCCTTGAGCATATGAAACATGTACGTTTGCTTTTAATGCTTTTGTCTTTTCCAGGTGGTTGTGCGAGTGAACGACATACCAGCTCATTGTTCAGGTTCCTGTTCCTTCCAATACCTTGAGGGGTCAACTCCCTGGGTCCACTCTGTGTGGTATGCCCTCGGTATGTTGTGCACTTGGCATTGAGATGGGCGTGAACTTTATTTTTTATTTTTTTATTGACGTATAATTGATTTACAATGTCATGTTAGTTTTAGTACAGTGATTTGGTTATATATATATATATATATATATATACACACACACACACACACATATATATACATATATATATATATACACACACATATATATGTATATATGCTTTTTCAGATTCTTTTCCCTTATAGGTTATTACAAATATTGAGTATAGCTCCCTGTGCTATACATCAGGTCCTTGCTGGTTATCTGTTTTATATATAGTAGTGTGTATATGTTAATCCCAACCTCCTAATTTATCCCTCCCCCACCCCTTTCACCTTTGGTAACCATAAGTTTGTCTTCTATGTCTGTGGGTCTATTTCTGTGCATGAACTTTAGACTGAGAGTGACTTGTTGGAGGCCGTGTACCTGGTGATGTGTGGGTAGAAGGTGTGTCCGTTCATGGGATGGATGTTGAGTGATGCAACAGAATGTGAATTTTTTAGCCAATCTAAATGAAATGGTTATGATTTGAAATGGTGGATTTTTTTTTTTTTAATTTCTTGGCTGCATCGTGCGGCATGTGGGATCTTAGTTCCCCGACCAGGGTTCGAACCTGCGCCTCCTGCAGTGGAAATGCAGAGTCTTAACCACTGGACTGCCAGGGAAGTCCCGAAATGGTGGATTTTTGATGACTTAAAGTGTTGTATTCTCTTTGTCCCTTGTTTTGAAATATTCTTTATTTTTATTTTTTTCCCCATTTTTTATTGACTAGTGATTTCTCATCACTAGTTTGAGAAAATTTAAGATGAGGGCTCTATGCTATTAAAATCAATATAGATTCCAATACATGAATCAGCATTTAATTCCTTAAATTTTGGGAGAGGAAGGTGAGAGGGAATGAATATTTGATAGAGTTCTTGTAAATGGAGTGATATCACTGAGAGATGATTTCTTTCTTTTAATTTCTTTCTTCTTTTAAGATGACATTGACCTACTGGTCTATATTACTGGAAATAGTTTCTCTGGTGACTCCAAGGCCTTGCAGGTTACAGTGAACAAAACAAGTTGCAAAGTTATTTTCTCAAACCAAACGAATGTGGTGTGTCAGACAGGCCTGCTGCCCGTTGGAATGCATCAGATTTCAATGTTGGTGAGACCCTCTGGTCTTGCCGTCAATGCCAGTGGAGGAGGCCTCTTCCTAAACGTGGAGCCCAGACTGGATGCTGTGGAGCCTTCCAGAGCTGCAGACATTGGTAATCCGGGGGCACCTGCATTGCATCTGACCCTCTGAAGCTAGCATTCTTGCCAATCTGCAGGAATCTAGTCCTGCCGTGTAATAAATTCTGTAGCCACTGTGATTCACAGCTTTCTGTTTTCTGCCATCAGCATTTCTTCCAATGAGTAATAGACATTTGAGCCCTTAAATGAACTCACTTGCCACATAAAGGACCATAGCTTGGCTGATGGTGTCAGGCATCACTGGGTCAATCATTGAGTCATTGGGACAATCTGATCAAATGGAAATGACACTAGGAGGGGGAGTTAGGACATGTGCCTGGGTTTTCAACCTGCCAAAGTCAGAAGTGTGACCTTAGAAGTTTCAGATACTTCTGTGGGACTTAGTTTCCTAACAGTGATGAAGATGGGCACAGGATCGTTTACTGAGTACCTCTTCTAGGTAGTCACACACCCTAAATGCTTACAGCCGCTGGAAAGATGGAATTATTATCCACATTTTTTCAGATGAGATAATAGTATTTCTAAGAGAAGAGTGACTTGCCCAAGGCTTCCCGATGGAAAGAGGTGGAGCTAGGATGCAAACCAGGATTGTGGGACGCCAAGGCTCCTACTGCTTCTACCTCACCGTGCTGTCTTACCCATGCAATGGGCCTGAACAATGCTTAGACCTCTTAGTTTTGAGTGAGATTAAAATGAGCCAACAGGTGGGAAAGTTCCTTGAAAATTAAAAACATTTGCAATGTGAAGTACAGGCCTGGCCCACTAGGAACTTAGTGGATGTTTCACAATGTTTGTAAATGACGTACACTCAGATACTTGGCTAGCAGGCAAAGCCAACTACCATTTGAGTAGTGGGTATGGAGAGGTCAGCGGGGCTTGCCAGCATCAGCCCCGTGCATTGGGTCTTAGTGCCATGGCAACTAAGGATCTCCCCAGGCTTCTGAGGGACACAACCTGTTTAAAACAACCCAGCCAGACTGCAAGAATCTCAGGAACACTCATGCTTTATATGTTAATATATGATTTTTAGAGCATAAAAATTTTTCCTTAATGCCTTGGATTTTTGTCATTGTTTATTCTGTTGGCCAAAGATTCGTGGCTTAGAACACTTATTAAAGTAGTGTTTCCTGGCTACAAATTCATTGTTCAAAGGAACAGTTGATTTCTGAATTTACTTGACCTTATAGAGTAAATCAAGAGGCCTGCTTTGTTTCTCCTCTGCACATAAAACTGAGCAAGCTTGCCCTTATTTCTCAGTGATTTAAGGAGGGAGCCAGATGGTCTGTGGTGCTCAGAGTGAAAGATCACACTCTATATTAACCCAATAATTATTGGTTTGAGTCTTCCCACCAGATGCATAAGTGGCTTTGATCTTCCTATAAAGTTACCTTTGCAGTTCAGGCCACACCATCCTTCCCCACTCGACTCCCCCACTGGACTGCAGGTACCTCCAGGGCAGACAGGTGACTCAATCAGCTTTGTCCTCTACACAGAGTGACTCACACAGACAGACTGGCCAACTGTCCCAGTTTCCTGGGACTGAGGGGTTTCCCAGGACGCAAGACTTTCAGTGTTAAAATTGGGACGTGGAACTCTAAGTGCTAAAACTTGGAAAGTCCCAGGCAAACTGAGATGAGTTGGTTACCCTGTCAGGGTATGCTGTACCAACAACACATGGTGAAGGGTTTGTCTAGGAGAACTGTACACCACCCCTCTGTATTTTAGTGAAAGATGGAAAACTCAGAGAAGGGATAATGTTGGGTGGGCCCAAATTAATCTCTGGTAAGACTGAGGGGAAAGGGAAGGAGAGAGAGATTCTAGCTGCTACTTTCTTTATTACTGGATTTAAACTTTCCCTCTGAACCCTTCCTCCACCCTGCCACCTACCTAGTACCAACCAGTATCATTCAGTCAGTCAATCCATCCATCCATCCATCACTCAACACTGACTAAGCCACCCTGTGGAAAGCCCTGTGCCAGGTGCTGAAGACCTTGGTTCTCAAAGTGTGGTTCTGGACCAGCAGTATCTCCATCATCTGGGAGCTGGTTAGAAATGCAGTCTCAGGCCCCATCTCTCACCTCCTAATCAATCTGCATGTTCACAGGATCCTCAGGCAATTTCTATGAATAGGGCAGTTTGAGCAACACCGCTATTGGGGATTTAAAGAGAACCAGGCTGAGTCCTACCAACAAGGAATTTACAGAACAGTTGAGTATGTAATGAATACATGTAATAATGTGATCAGTAATGTTCCAAATCACCACTTGCCCATATGCCAAGTGCCCTTAAAAGGATTTTTTAAAAAAATATTGGTTCATTTCTGTGTGTTAGGTCCTAAGGTGTGGACCCTTGTGAGGCACTTGAGCTTTCAAATGGGAATGGCATTGTCACTGCCTCTCCAACTTTTAATTATTATCAACAATAATAATGACAACAATTTATTTAGCTCACTATGTGCCAGTCACTATGAATGTTGAGGATACAATAAATGGAAACAAAGTCCCTGCTGTCCTGGAGGTAAGTGTGTAAGAGAAAAATCTAGCAGGGGAATAGTGACAGAGGGAGTGGTGGTTGTGATAGGATGGTCACTGGCATTGGAGAAATGACAAGGATGTCACTGGAGGATGGAGACAGGGAGGAAGTGAAGGAATGAGTCCTGGGGAAATCTTGGAGGAGATTCTAGGCTGAGGGAACACCAAATGATAAAATCTGAAGTCAGAATGAGCTCAGCTTGTTCCAACCAAGGAGGTTGCTGTGACTGGAATAAATTGAGTGAGGGGGGTGGTAGGAGATGACTGGGAGCAGATCATATGGCTTTAGAGGCTATGAAAGGATGTTGGGGTTTTTTTTTTGTTTTTTGTTTTTGTTGTTGTTGGTTTTTTTTTGGCCATGCCGTGTGGCATGTGGGATCTTAGTTCCCTGACCAGGGATTCAACCTGCGCCCCCTGCAGTGGAAGCTCGGAGCCCTAACCACTGGACTGCCAGGGAAGTCTGAAAGGATGTTGGCTTTAATTCTGAGTGAGACAGGTGCCATTGGAAAATTTTAAGTGCAAAAGCAACATGATCTGACTTAGGCTGCTGTGTGAGGATATACTGTAGGGAGGCAAGGATGGAGGCTACTGAAGCCATCCAGGGGAGAGAGAGTGTTGGGTTGGACTAGGGCAATATCTCTTAGAAATATATATTTATCATTTTATTGTTGTTGCTTGTGCCTTGGTGTCCTATCTAAGAAATGATTGCCTAATCCAATGTCACAAGATTTATGCTTATATTTTCTTCTAAGAGTTTTATAGCTTTAGCTCTTGCATTTAGATGTATAATTCATTTTTAGTTAATTTTCGTATATGGTGTGGGTTAGGGGTCTGTATTAGTTTTCTAGGGCTGCTTAACGAGGTACTGCAAACTAGATGGCTTAAATAACAGAAATTTATTGTCTCACAGTTCTGGAGGCTATAAGTCTGGTATCAAGATGTCAGTGGAGGTGATTCCTTCTGCAACAACCTGTGAGAAAGAATTTGTTTCATGCCTCTCCCCAAGATTCTGGTAGTCTGCTGGCAATCTTTGGCATTCCTTGGGTTGTAAAAGCATCACCCTGATCTCTGCCATTATCTTCACATGGTGTTCTCCCTGTGTCTTTTATGTGCCCAAATTTTCCCTTATTATAAGGACACTAGTCATATTGAATTAAGGACCCACCCTACTCCAATATGACCTTGTCTTATCTTAGCTAACTACCTCTGCAATGACCCTATTCCCAAATAAGGTCACATTCTGAGGTACAAGTGGCCAGGACTACAACATATGAATTTTGAGGGGGACACGATTCAGGACTCATCTTCCTGGTGTTGAACCCTAGGGTTGGGGTGCCCAATATGTGGCTCAAACCCCTCACTCCCCAGGGAGGGTCCCTGAGCTTGAGATATCCCCCTTTTCTTCTGTGTCCCCTGCTAGGGGTGTGGGTCCTGAGCTGATTGCTTCTCCTCCCTTCCCACCCAACTCTGTGAGGATTTTCTTACAGCCTTGGTTGTAGAAGAACCTTTCTGCCAGCCTCCAGGTTGCTTGCAGTGAGAGTTGCTCCACATGTGGATGTATTTTGATGTGTTTGTTGGGGGAGGTGAGCTCTGCATCATCCGACTCCGCCACCTGATCTCCCCAATTATAGCTGTTTTATAAGGTATTTTAATGTCTGGCAGAAGACCCCTTCACTCTTATTTTTGAAATTTTGTTTTCTGACTATTGTTTATTTTTCATTGAATTTTAAAATAAGCTTGTCTAATATAAATTAAAAATCTTTTTTTGTATTTTTATCATGATTGTATTGATGCTTTAGTTTAACTTAGAAAGATATGCCACAAGCCTCTTAGGTGGCCTCATCCACCAGAGGCCAGACAGCAGAAGCAAGAAGAACTACAATTCTGCAGGCTGTGGAAGGAAAAACCACATTCACAGAAAGATAGACAAAATGAAAAGGCAGAGGACTTTGTACCAGATGAAGAAACAAGATAAAACCCCAGAAAAATAACTAAATGAAGTGGAGATAGGCAACCTTCCAGAAAAAGAATTCAGAATAATGATAGTGAAGATGATCCAGGACCTCGGAAAAAGAATGGAGGCAAGATCGAGAAGATGCAAGAAATGTTTAACAAAGACCTAGAAGAATTAAAGAACAAACACACAGAGATGAACAATACAATAACTGAAATGAAAAATACACTAGAAGGATCAATAGCAGAGTAACTGAGGCAGAAGAACGGATAAGTGACCTGGAAGACAGAATGGTGGAATTCACTGCCATGGAACAGAATAAAGAAAAAGAATGAAAAGTAATGAAGACAGCCTAAGAGACCTCTGGGACAGCATTAAACACAACAACATTCGCATTATAGGGGTCTCAGAAGGAGAAGAGAGAGAGAAAGGACCCGAGAAAATATTTGAAGAGATTATAGTCGAAAACTTCCCTAACATGGGAAAGGAAATAGCCACCCAAGTCCAGGAAGCACAGAGAGTCCCAGGCAGGATAAACCCAAGGAGAAACACGCCGAGAGACATAGTAATCAAATTGGCAAAAATAAAAGACAAAGAAAAATTATTGAAAGCAGCAAGGGAAACATGACAAGTAACATACAAGGGAACTCCCATAAGGTTAACAGCTGATTTCTCAGCAGAAACTCTACAAGCCAGAAGGGAGTGGCACAACATATGTAAAGTGATGAAAGGGAAGAACCTACAACCAAGATTACTCTACGCGGCAAGGATCTCATTCAGATTCGAGAGAGAAATCAAAAGCTTTACAGACAAGCAAAAGCTAAGAGAATTCAGCACGACCAAACCAGCTCTACAACAAATGCTAAAGGAAATTCTCTAAGTGGGAAACACAAGAGAAGAAAAGGACCTATAAAAACAAACCCATAACAATTAAGAAAATGGTAATAGGAACATACATATCGATAATTACCTTAAACATGAATGCATTAAATGCTCCAAGCAAAAGACACAGGCTTGCTGAATGGATACAAAAACAAGACCCATATATATGCTGTCTACAAGAGACCCACTTCAGACCTAGAGACACAGACAGACTGAAAGTGAGGGGATAGAAAAAATATTCCACACAAATGGAAATCAAAAGAAAGCTGGAGCAGCAATACCCATATCAGATAAAATAGACTTGAAATAAAGAATGTTGCAAGAGACAAGGAAGGACACTATGTAATGATCAAGGGATCAATCCAAGAAGAAGATACAACAATTATAAATATATATCACCCAACATGGGAGCACTTCAATACATAAAGCAACTGCTGACAGCTGTAAAAGAGGAAATCGACAGTAACACAATAATAGTGGGGGACTTTAACACCTCACTTACACCAATGGACAGATCATCCAGACAGAAAATTAATAAGGAAACACAAGCTTTAAATGACACAATAGACCAGATAGATTTAATTGATATTTATACGACATTCCATCCAAAAACAGCAGATTACACTTTCTTCTCAAGTGCGCCAGAACATTCTCCAGGATAGATCACATCTTGGGTCACAAATCAAGCCTCGGTAAATTTAAGAAAATTGAAATCATATCAAACATCTTTTCCAACCACAACGCCATGAGATTAGGAATGAATTACAGGGAAAAAAACGTAAAAAACACAAACACATGGAGGCTAAACAATACGTTACTAAATAACCAAGAGATCACTGAAGAAATCAAAGGGGAAATCAAAAAATACCTAGAGACAAATTACAACAAAAACACGATGATCCAAAAACCTATGGGATGCAGTAAAAGCAGTTCTAAGAGGGAAGTTTATAGCAATACAAGCCTACCTCAAGAAACAAGAAAAATCTCAAACAGTCTAACCTTACACCTAAAGGAACTAGAGAAAGAAGAACAAACAAAACCCGAAGTTAGTAGAAGGAAAGAAATCATAAAGATCAGACCATAAATAAGTGAAATAGAAACAAAGAAAACAATAGCAAAGATCAATAAAACTAAAAGCTGGTTCTTTGAGAAGATAAACAAAATTGACAGACCTTTAGCCAGACTCATCAAGAAAAAGAGGGAGAGGACTCAAATCAATAAAATTAGAAATGAAAAAGAAGTTACAATGGACACCACAGAAATACAAAGCATCTTAAGAGACTACTACGAGCAACTCTATGCCAATAAAATAGACAACCTGGAAGAAATGGACAAATTCTTAGAAAGATATAACCTTCCAAGACTGAACCAGGAAGGAATAGAAAATATGAACAGACCAATCACAAGTAATGAAATTGAAACTGTGATTAAAAACCTTCCAACAAACAAAAGTCCAGGACCAGATGGCTTCACAGGTGAATTCTATCAAACATTTAGAGAAGAGCTAACACCCATCCTTCTCAAACTCTTCCAAAAAATTGCAGAGGAAGGAACACTCCCAAACTCATTCTAACTCATCACCCTGATACCAAAACTAGACAAAGATTCTACAAAAAAAGAAAATTACAGACCAATATCACTGATGAGTATAGATGCAAAAATCCTCAACAAAATACTAGCAAACAGAATCTAACAACACATTAAAAGGATCATACACCATGATCAAGTGAGATTTATCCCAGGGATGCAAGGATTCTTCAGTATATGCAAATCAATCAATGTGATACACCATATTAACAAACTGAAGAGTAAAAACCATATGATCATCTCAATAGATGCAGAAAAAGCTTTTGACAAAATTCAACACCCATTTATGATAAAAACTCTCCAGAAAGTGGGCATAGAGGGACCTACCTCAACGTAATAAAGGTCATATACGACAAACCCACAGCAAACATCATTCTCAATGGTGAAAAACAAAGCATTTCCTCTAAGATCAGGAACAAGACAAGGATGTCCACTCTTACGACTATTATTCAACATAGTTTGGGAAGTCCTAGCCACGGCAATCAGAGAAGAAAAAGAAATAAAAGGAATACAAATTGGAAAAGAACAAGTAAAACTGTCACTGTTTGCAGATGACATGATACTATACATAGAGAATCCTAAAAATGCCACCAGAAAACTACTAGAGCTAATCAATGAATTTGGTAAAGTTGCAGGATACAAAATTAATGCACAGAAATCTCTTGCATTCCTATACACTAACAACAAAAGATCAGAAAGAGAAACTAAGGAAGCAATCCCATTTACCATTGCAACAAAAAGAATAAAATACCTAGGAATAAACCTACCTAGGGAGACAAAAGACCTGTATGCAGAAAACTATAAGACACTGATGAAAGAAATCAAAGGTGACACAAACAGATGGAGAGATATACCATGTTCTTGGATTGGAAGAATCAATATTGTGAAAATGGCAGTACTACCCAAAGCAATCTACAGATTCAGTGCAATCCTTATCAAATTACCAGTGGTATTTTTTACAGAACTAGAACAAAAAATCTTAAAATTTGTATGGAGACACAAAAGACCCCAAATAGCCAAAGCAGTCTTGAGGGAAAAAAACGGAGCTGGAGGAATCAGACTCCCTGACTTCAGACTATACTACAAAGCTACAATAATCAAGACAGTATGGTACTGGCACAAAAACAAATATAGATCAATGGAACAGGATAGAAAGCCCAGAGATAAACCCACGCACCTATGGTCAACTAATCTATGATAAAGGAGGCAAGGATATACAATGGAGAAAAGACAGCCTCTTCAATAAGTGGTGCTGGGAAAACTGGACAGCTACATGTAAAAGAATGAAAGTAGAACACTCCCTAACACCATACACAAAAATAAACTCAAAATGGATTAGAGACCTAAATGTAAGACCGGACACTATAAAACTCTTAGAGGAAAACATAGGAAGAAGACTCTTTGACATAAATCACAGCAAGATCTTTTTTTGATCCACTTCCTAGAGTAATGGAAATAAAAACAAAAATAAACAATTGGGACCTAATGAAACTTAAAAGCTTTTGCAAAGCAAAGGAAACTACAAACAAGACGAAAAGACAACCCTTAGAATGGAGAAAATATTTGCAAACAAATCAATGAACAAAGGATTAATCTCCAAAATATATAAACAGTTTATGCAGCTCAATATTAAAAAAAACAAACAACCCAATCAAAAAATGAGCAGAAAACCTAAATAGACATTTCTGCAAAGAAGACATACAGATGGCCAAGAAGCACATGACAAGCTGCTCAACATCACTAATTATTAGAGAAATGCAAATCAAAACTACAGTGAGGTATCACCTCACACCAGTTCGAAAGGGCATTGTCAGAAAATCTACAGACAAATGCTGGAGAGGGTGTGGAGAAAAGGGAACCCTCTTGCACTGTTGGTGGGAATGTAAATTGATAAGCCACTATGGAGAACAGCATGGAGGTTCCTTATAAAACTAAAAATAGAACTACCATATGACCCAGCAACCCCTCTACTGGGCATATACCCAGAGAAAGCGATAATTCAGAAAGACACACGCACCCCAGTATTAATTGCAACGCTATTTACGATAGCCAGGTCATGGAAGCAACCTAAATGCCTATTGACAGATGAATGGATAAAGAAGTTGTGGTACATATATACAATGGAATATTACTCAGTCATAAAAAGGAACGAAATTGGGTCATTTATAGAGACGTGGATGGATCTAGAGAGTGTCATACAGAGTGAAGTAAGTCAGAAAGAGAAAAACAAATATCATATATTAACGCATATATGTGGAACCTAAAAAAATGGTACAGATGAACCAGTTTGCAGGGCAGAAATAGAGACACAGATGTAGAGAACAAATGTATGGACACCAAGAGGGAAAGTGGCAGGTGGGGTGGTGGTGGTGGTGGTGTGATGAATTGGGCGATTGGGATTGACATGTATACACTAACATGTATAAAATAGATAACTAATAAGAACCTGCTGTATAAAAAATAAATAAAATTAAATTAAAAAAAAAAGATATGCCACCTTACAATGTTCACTCTTTCCATACATTTACTTTAGTTTTCTTATTTAAGTTTTAACCCATCTGTTAGGTTTGTCAGCAGCATTTCAAAGCTTTCTTCACATATCTTCATACTCTTGAATTGTTCTTGTCAAGATTGTTTCCAGATATCTTTTATGTTGCTATTGTATGTTGGCTCTTCTTCAATGTTATTCTTTAACTTAGAAGTTTATTGTAGTCTTGTCCTGAACCTTAAGGGCATGTTTGTATATTTAACTTCAGGGTAATATTCCATTTAGTCACATGCTCCTGCAAGAGTTTTATCAGGTTGTATAAGTTTCCTTTCTCACCCTGACACATTTGGGAATGACAACCTTGCTTCTGTGGCCTCTCCCCACTGGCATGGGATATGTGTCTCTATTTGGTGGCTTCACTGCCTCTCTTATATCCCTTTCTGGAAAGATGGCAGACCAGAATCACTGCTCATCAACAATAAGTGGGCTTCCTGTCCATCAGCTGGATCAAGGGCTGCTCCTCCAAGTGGTATTGTGTGCCGTGATATCAGTGCGATTGGTGCCATTCCTCCTCTTACTGACGTTTGTGGTGAGGAGATTGGGGTTTCTGTGGTTGCTTCTCCTCAGTGGTCAGTACAGAAGTCCTGATGGCACTCGGTGACAATGACAGTCACTTCTGTGTCATCATGGCGACCAGAACATAGTCTGTGTGGTATCGAATCACAAAGCTCAAGGGTTAAGGCTGTCATTTAAAGATGAGGGAGTAGGAATTCCCTGGTGGTCTGGTGGTTAGGACTCTGAGCTCTCACTGCTGAGGACCGGGTTCAATCCCTGGTCAGGGAACTAAGATCCTGCAAGCTGAGTGGCGTGGCCAAAAAAAAAAAAAAAAAAAAGATGAGGGAGATGAGGACCAGTGAACTCAGGGACAATAATGCAGATGATCTGCTCTAAGTGGTAGAGCAGTCTATAGCACTGACTCTGGGCCCCCTGCTCTATCTGCTGTCTTATACTTGCTCTCTTATACTAGCTTCTTGGGAAAAGAGTGTGTTTTATAGAATTGGCAGGGACAATGTTCAAAAATCTAGAGCAGAAGCAGTTTCCACAGACCATCTGTTGATACTTTACTTCTCTGTTCCATGGCTGTGTTTTATCTCTATGTTTTAGTCTTCAGTATCTCCTTCTCTCTGCCCTTCAGTATCTCCCATCTTATTTAGTAGTTTATATTTTTAACTTCAGTCTTTTTCTGCAGTTTGAACATGCCTTGTGTTTTGACTAAGGAGTTTCATATTTTGATTTCATTTATTTCTCTTGTGGGTAATTAATTTTTATCTATCTGTACGGCTGTGTGTCCTATCTGAAAATGCTGCTTTTGTACAGGAGGGCTCTGGGCCACCATCCGAGGCTCTAGTTTGGAAGACGTTAGCCTGGTTTTATTTGGATCCCAGTTTTGTGCCATTAATGTCACCACAAGCAATTCACGAAGAATTCAATGCAGAGTTCCACCCAAGGTAAGTGGAATCTTTTGGCATCTCCTCTCTGAGTGAGTGACCATTATTAACGTGTAGTGTAAGGTTCTGAGTGAATCGTTTCTTAGAACTAAGTTAACTGACATGACGTTTTCATCATGAGAGCATGCTTATGTTGCTTACATGGAAACACTTCTGTTATGAATTGGGAAGCTGACCCCGCCAATGGGGCTTGTAATTAGCATCAGTTAATTTCTTTTAAAAGAAGACAACCAGGCAGTCCCAGTCCATACTCTTAATGAGTATTAGTGCCACAGAGTAAATATATTTACCTAGTGCACATTCTGAGTGCTGGTTTGCAAGACAGAGATCTTAGAATCTCGCTTCTTTCTCAAGTAAACAAATAACTTAGTTTTCATTATCAATTTTGTTTTCTGGCATGGATGGGACTGGTGGAACTTGGAATCCTCTAGAATGTCTGGTTCCTATGAAATAGCTTCCTAGTTAGTCCCTACTGCTTCCCTTGTTTCTTAGAAACAAGTCCCTTAGCTTTCCCATCCCTCTTCAGCTGGTGCTCTCCCATAGATGGCATAAGAGTTTTTGGTCCAGACCCTTCCCTGGTGCTGTGGGTGAGAGTCATGCTCACAGCTGAAATTGAACTTCCTATTCAGAGTTCACTTCAGTGCCATCAAGATTCCTAGCACATCCATGAGCCCCAAAGAAGACTGTCTGCTGAACAATAAAGATCTCTGGAAGAAGAGAGGGTTCAGAGTAATCTTTGATCTCTGGTCCCATATTTTTATCGCATCCAGTTATTCAAATATTATGAAATGTTAGCTTTTATATATAAACTGCATGCAATTCTAATATGTTTGTGTTGTAATTTGTGTATTTCCCATTATTGGACATTTAAATAATTTCCAAAATTTCCTATTTCCTATATTTACTGTGTACTTACTATGTGCCAACAATAACAGCACAGAGATATAAAGCTTTTGACATGGATATCCAGTTGTCTGAAACTCTTTTTGAATTAATACTCTCACCATCGCTGTGTGGGTGTCTGATTTCTGGTGCCTTGGCCGAAATTGAGTATCAGCACTTTAGCATATATTTACCATTTTAATGGGTAAAATTTGTACTGTTTGAATTTCTTTTACTAGAGAGAATAAAAATTAGGAAAGCCAACTTTTAATTGAACAAAGCAATACATGCAAAGTTCAAAAGAAAATAGTAAGGCAATCATACTCTCTCGTACCCACTTCCCCATTCTTCAGTCCCCCTTTCTGAAACAACCACTTCAAATTCCTTTGAATATAGTTACAGTGTCATTTGTTGGTTAAATCAATAAACCATATTTACATTATTAAACTATTTGAATGATACTGACAGAATCAGGCAATATATATTTTTTATAGTTTGTCTTTTTCTTAGAGTTTTTTTTTTACTTTATACATTTATTTATTTATTTGTTTGTTTTTGGCTGCATTGAGTCTTTGTTGCTGTGCATGGGCTTTCTTTAGTTGCGGTGAGCAGGGGCTACTCTTCGTTGTGGTGTGTGGGCTTCTCATTGTGGTGGCTTCTCTTGTTGCAGAGCACGGGCTCTAGGTGCATGGGCCTTAGTAGTTGTGGCACACGGGCTCAGTAGTTGTGGCTCTTGGGCTCTAGAGCGCAGGCTCAGTAGTTGTGGCATACGGGCTTAGTTGCTCCGCGGCATGTGGGATCTTCCTGGACCAGGGCTCGAACCCGTGTCCCCTGCATTGGCAGGCAGATTCTTAACCACTGCACCACCAGGGAAGTCCCTAGAGTTTTTTTTTTTACATGTCTTCCTTATTATAAAAATCCTCTATCTTTAAAAAAATTTCATTATATCAGTTGCTCTTTTTTCTTGAAGCTCCCTCTTCTTCTGCTTCAATCTAACTTGGTGTTTTCTAGATTTATTCTATAGGTTTCATCCTAGTATTTCCCTTGACTGCTCTCCTGAGTAGCTTCACTGTTTCTTGGAGTTTTTTTTCTCTTTTTTTGGTTATTGCTTATTTTATAAGATAATAGCCTTAAGAAATATCCCAAGAAAGAAAATGTGGGAGGGAAGTTTTCTGAGTACTTAAATGTCTCAAAGTACTCTCACATTTGATGAATAGTTTAGCTAGATATAGATGTTTATTTGAAATTGTGTTTTTCTTGAAGAACCAATTGGTGTGTTAATTGCAAATCATTCTTCTTTACTCTTTAATCTGTTGGATGCTGCACTTGCCTATTCTAAGCACTTGTCACTCTATGTGCGTGCATGTGAGAGAGACAGAGACAGAGACAGAGAGAGACACAGAGAGAGACTTCAAAGTAGCAAATATATTCTTTAAAAACAATTTTCTTGAAATTAACCCTTTAAACTAATTCTGTATGGACTTTGCTCAACTCAGTCTTATTTACAGAGTTTTTATTTTATTTTTTAAAAAATATTTATTTATTTATTTTCCTTATTTTTTGGCTGTGTCGGGTCTTAGTCGTGGCACATGGGATCTTTGTTGAGGCATGTGGGATCTTTTGTTATGGCGTGTGGTCTCTTCGTTGTGGCGCCCGGGCTTCCCTCTAGTTGTGGCATGTGGGTTTTCTCTCTTTAGTTGTGGTGCAAGGGCTCCAGGGCGAGTGGGCTCTGTAGTTTGCAGCACACGGGCTCTCTTGTTGAGGTGCGAGAGCTCAATAGTTGTGGCACGAGGGCTTAGTTGTGCCGCGGCATGTGGGATCTTAGTTCCCCGACCAGGGATCGAACCCGCGTCCCCTGCATTGGAAGGTGGATTCTTTACCACTGGACTACCAGGGGAGTTCCCAGAGTTTTGATTTTAAAAATTAATTTTTCAGGGGGAAGATGGACCTACAGTGAATGTGACTGTGATCAGAGGGGACCATTCTGTGGTTCTTCCCAAGGCATTTACTTACGTCTCCTCTTTAAATCCAGTAATCGTGTCTCTCAGCAGAAACAGAAGCAATATAGCAGGTAAAATACCTGATCCTGCAGGATCTTTTCATCTTAGAGCACTGATTGTATAAAAAGGCAAACAATGGCCTATTAATTTTATTGAAGATAGTATTATATTTTGGATGGAAGTTATTTTTCTGAAAACCTGGAGACTGATTTTCTCCTCTTAGCCATCATTGAATAAATCTCCTTATTATCTGTTTTTCTCTCTGTAAAATTGGGACCATTTCTATCCTGAAAATGACATGGGAATTCTAAGTTAAAAATTCAGTAAATATGTATTGTGTACCTACTATGTGCCAATAATAATAGCACAGACATATAGTAGACATTAATCTTTGTCATTAATTTATAGAATTATTAGCCTCAGTTTACAGATTAGGAAACTAAGGAACAGAGAGAATAAGTTACATGTCTAAGATGTTACCTGGTAGTAAGTACCAGAGTGGGGATTTGAACTCAGGCAGTCTGGTTGCAGATTCCAAGCACGCAGCCACTTACAGTTTATTGTAAAATAGCATTTGGGGCAGCAGGTCCTTTTATAGCAGTTACTTGATATGATTAGAAAATAGTATATTCTGATTAACTTGTTCCTTGAGAGACATATATATAAAGAGTGGATTCTTTAGCATCCCTACATGAAATGATTTAATCTTTCTTTGATGATTCAGATGATATGACAGGATGGAATTTTGACAATTTATTATCATGTCATAACATATAGATTTGGAAAAGTAGCAGGTAGCACTGTGTTCTGGTTAATTGGATGCCAGTTGACAGAGTTTATGGCAGACATGTCTAAGGGTTTATTATACAAGACCATCAAATTTCCTAAAGAAACAGCCTGGACTCAATTTTTCTGGTACTATTTTCATTTTCCATTGCTCAAGAGTACATAAAGGGAGGTGTCCTTTAGCTTCTCAATATTATTCAGCTCAGATAGGTGCAGAAGAAGAATTTGCTGCCTGAGGCGACCAAAGTGTATAAAATTCCTTAGTGGTATAGATTCTTCCCAACGAAGTAGAAAAGGGAGGAGGGAGCTCCGTGTTCTATTCAGATTTCAGTGATTTTGGCTTTTAATAAAATTTCCCACCTATAATGAAAAGAATAAATACATTGCATCAGTGCCTCAAAGGCATCTCAGATTAGCTTGACAATTGACCAAGAGCCCAAGGAGTTCATGTTATTGATATATACAACATGATGCATTATTTGCAGGATTTACACTTGCAATGAGATCTTTCTACAGGCAGAATAAAGAAGAACTTGTTATAAAACCCACAGTGAGTGGTGCCCTATTGGGAAAGTTTCTTTTGAAAGTTGGAGGGCTACATATCTCCATCCAGGAGATGCTGATGGTGATGATGACAGTAGAGCCAAGATGAAATCAAAGAAAAAAGAAGAGGGGCAGGGAAGGAGGAGGAAGGGTTTGATGTGAGGGACCATTAGTGTGGTTTTTGCCGTCAGCGCCGGATCTGAATGAATTCCAACTCAATCACTCCTTGGGCACAATACTTAACTTCCTTTATCTTTAGTTTCTCCAACTGTTAGGTAGGAATAAATCTTTCAAGGTTATTGGGAAAAATGGAGATAAAGTATCAATAGGTAAAATCAATAGCCCAGGAACTAACACAGAATAAGCACTCAATAATTGCTTTATTGAAGTGAGCACCATCATTCTGCCAGATACTGGGTGTTGTATAAATGGGCCAAAGATGGCCTCTCTACATTGGCCCCATGTGGTTTCCTTCTTCACAGCAGGCCGGGATCCATTAGCTGAAAAGTCCGCCAATGCCAAATTCAAATTCTTACGCACCTAATTGTTTTAAATTTAGCCTCAATAAGCAGATTTTCTATAATTGTTTTAAATATAGCCTAATTGTTTTAAATATAGCCTAATTGTTTTAAATATAGCCTCAATAAGCAGATTTTCTATAACCTTTTAGAGCCTATCTGCTTTACATACCCTGCAAAACTTCATTTAACATCTGATAGCCATATCTGTTCCTCTTGATACTCAATAAATATGTGAGATAAAATGAAGTGTCCGTAGTATACATGGCATTTTAGCAGAGTTGCTAATAAACTAAAAAGGTATTGAGATACAAGACTGGGCTCAGGCCCTCACATTTCCATTAATCAGCTCTGAGACCTGGGCTGCTGAGCCTTAGTTTCCTCAAAAGCAAAATGCCAGTCCTGCTAACTGCCCTGCATATGTTATCAGGACAGTGTGAGGGTCAAATGGGATGATGTGGGTGAAAGGGCTCTGTAACTGCGAATGACTGCGCTCATATATAGCATTGCTACGGGGCTCGGTGCATAATCAAGACAGAGCTTTAGACTTTTACCTTCAGAAAAGTAGAGGCTAAAAAAAGGACATGGGGTGTTATTTTCTGGTTATGAAGACCATCATAACTACTTGATTTGCCTTTGCATGGAGATGAGTTAATGCCTCTTGTGTACAATTGTCCTGACAATTTTTCTTTCTATGCCCTTGAAGTTATAGGCTGTAGCTCTATTAAAAGAGTTGTAAGTTTCATGATAAAAATTAGGTTGGCATTAAAAGCTTTTTCAAATTATTTTTATTTGTTTTGGCCACACTGCATGGTTTGCAGGATCTTAGTTCCCTGACCAATGATCAAACCTGGTTCCAGCAGTGAAAGCACCAAGTCCTAACCACTGGACCACCAGGGAATTCCCAGCATTAAAACTCTTAATCAGAGTATTATGCACAGGGCTAACCACGTGTTTAATCTCGAAAGATAATCTTAGAATTGAATAAACGGTTGAGACCACAAATCCACTTCACAGGAGCTAATGGATTCTTTTCAACACAGGAGGTGAGACCCTTACCATTGGAATGGCGCTGCCAATGAACCACACGGATTTGGATGCCCAAGTCCACATTGGGGACACCAGAGCTCGGGTCCGAGCGCAGGCAGCTCAGGGCCTGGAGGTGGTGCTGCCCCCGCTGCCTGCTGGGCTCCACGGAATCTCAGTCTCCATCAATGGGGTCCACATTCATGCACAAGGGTGAGGTGGACCCTTGCCATTCATTTTAAGTCTGTTGATGGTCTAGCGATTCAGTTGAGGAATTCTAGTTTTGAGTTAGGTCTTTATTTTTTCTTCTTCTTCTGAAGTTAAGGGATAAACATATGAGAACCCTAAAATTTGAACAACTCTTGGAGACCCTACAGGACAGTTCACTCTCAAGACCAGTTTTTGGCTTACTAGCTGGGGAAAGGAGAACTTTCTGGAACTAAGATGTCATGTCTCTCAGTTGGGTCGGGATGGGATGGGATGGGCATCTCTATGTGAGGAGGAAGAGTCTGTGCTTAATAAGAGACTGTGATTTCACTAAGACCTTTAATAATAACGGTGTCTTGGGCTTTGAATAAATGGCTTCAATTACTGCACAAGCCATGCTCAGTCCTCTTTACCCTGATGTCCCTCTGCCCAGTATTTCTCCAGAAGTTCCCTTGCTTCATTCCAGAAAGTAGCTAAACCCTATGAGGCTGATGTGCCCACTTGGTATTGGAGTAGGAAAATATCCCACATAGCTTCTCTTCTTCACGTTTCCTTCCTTCTCTGGTGGACAGTGCCCCTCACCTGCGCTCTCCATCACAGCCCCCTTTCTTTCTTCTTCTCCCCCCAATACATACATCTCAGCTGTCTCGTGCCTTCTTTTCTCTTTTTTTCTGACTCTCAGTTATTTCATGACCATCTCCCCATTTTCTGTAGTGTGGATCTTCACATCCAGTACATCACAGAAGTCTTCAGCATCCAGCCTTGCTGTGGGTCCCTTCTGGGTGAGTGGCTTTGACCTGACTGGTATTATTTATTCAGCAAGTCTACTCCCTGGATATTCAGAGTTTGTTCCTGGTGAGACCAGAGAAGGGGCTCCAGGGAGGGGTGTTTCCCCTGCCCTGGGAACTGAGTGATGTACCTTGGAAGGTGTGAAAACTCAGGATCCCTTAGCCCAGTGAGTTCAGGAAATTAAAGAATTTTTACGAAAAGGAGATGTGCCTGGTTTTCTTTTTTCCTAATGGAAGGAGGCTGAAACATCTAAAAAGTGGCACATCTCAAGTACATATCACCGAATCACTTTGCTGTACATCAGAAATGAACACAATATTGTAGATAAACTATATTTTGATTAAAAAAACAACAGTAGAAAACAAGAGACGAGCTTCCTGAGTTAGCCTTTTTGATACTACATATGCAAGGACAAGAGGGATGAGTCTTTGATGTCTTTGCTTGCTCTAGGGATGTAACTGAAGGACGAGACAGAGTCAGAAACACAAATGCCAATATGGGAGATGTCAGGACGGGACAAATAGAGAAATCTAGAAAACTACGCATTTTCAGAAAAAACTGAAAGCTATATATTTGCCTGTGATAATCATTGTGATAGTGGATAAAATAACACATTATTATCCTTTTTAAAAAAATTTTTATTGGATATAGTTGATTTACAATGTTGTGTTAGTTTCAGGTGTGTATCAAAGTGAATCAGTTATACACATACATATATCCACTCTTTTTTAGATTCTTTTCCCATATAGGCCATTGCAGAGTACTGAGTAGAGTTCCCTGTGCTATATAGTAGGTACATTATCCTTCTTGAACATAGTATAATCCTTTTTAAAGCTGCTTGGCTATACTACTGATTTGGTAATGATAAGGGGTACGTTGCCCCCATCCCTGTCCTGAAGATGGGATTTGATTGTGCCTCACCTAGAAAGTGAGACAATGTCTATGAATACAGCAGCAAAATTACAAGCATGTTTCAGTGTTTCAGTGGTTCTTGATATGTCATATACACACACACACATGACTACATAATATATGGAATACTGGAATATTACATAGAATAATATAGAAGATAAGTAGAAGACTTCAACAAATTAGATTTTTCATTAGTAAGTTTAATATATATAGAACAATATACATATATACTACATAATAACATAGGGAATAATATGGAATATTAGGGCAGATAATACAACAGATGACAAGAAGACTAAAGAATTTGATTTTTCATTATGTATATGTTGTATACATATGTATATGAAATATTCATATCCTCTTTCTACATAATAATTTGTAGAATCATATAGACTGACATGTTAGATAATACAGCAGATGACAAGAGCACTTCAAGAAATTTGATTTTTCATTAGTGTCCAAGTTGATGGAGGTGGTGGTTTCTAGGATCTATAAACATACTTGGAAATTTTGTCTTAAATATTATAAACATTCCTCTTATAGGACAATTTATATTGTTTTACTACCATGTGAAATTTAGCCCATCTGACTCCTGCCAAAATGATCACACATCAACACTGATGGGTGAGGTGAAATACTTTCACTAACACTTACCCCACCTTTTACTTAGTCTTGCTGGCGCTCACACAGGGGCTGTGAGTTCCTAGTTCTGAAGTATCAGCTTTTCAGTTTTGTTCTAAATATTTGTGCTTTAGGTGGAACCATCCTCAGCATCTCAGGAAGAGGGTTCAGCAGGGACCCAGCTTTGGTTTGGGTGCTCGTGGGCAATCGGTCCTGTGACATTGTGAACTCAACGGAGATGAACATCTGGTGTGAGACCCCGCCAGCCCCCCTGCCGCCTGGTGCCCCAGCCCCTGTGGAAGTCTGGGCTGGCAGCCAGCCCTTCCTCCACCAACCTTTGCCAAGCCTGGTGGGGAAGGGCTTCACCTTCACATATGAAATGGCAGCAACCCCGGTGGTCACAGCCACGCGAGGAGAAATCACAAATCACAGCCTGAGGCTCTACGTGGAAGGGCAGAATCTCTCCAACTCAGAGGTCCTTCTGGGGAACTTGAGCTGTGATGTTGAGACCCAGTCTCCCAGTAGCAACACAAGCCTGTCTGGGTGCGCTTTTCCTCTTCACAGTTTGGAGGCGGGCATCTATCCTCTCCAAGTACGTCAGAGGCAGATGGGGTTTGCTGACATGTCCGCGGTGCCCCAGCAATTTGTGGTGTTGCCTCAGATAACAGCCATTTCCCCAACACTTGGGTCTACTTGTGGAGGGACAGTACTCACGGTGAGGGGCTCGGCTCTCAACTCCAGCAGGAGGTCAGTTCAGGTTGACATTTCAGGTCCTTTCACTTGTGTGATTTTGAGTTTGGGGGACCAGATGGTCCTCTGTCAGATTACCCCGGCGGGTAACCCCTTGCCTGGCACTTCCTTCACCCTGAATGTCACTGTCCTGGTTAATGGGCTGCCCAGCGCCTGTCAGGGGAATTGCACTCTTTTCTTGTGTGAAGAGACAACTCCTGTCGTGGACGCCTGGACCACGACCATCAGTGGGTCTCTGACCACAGTGCTGATTAGGGGTCAGAGGTTAGGTACCGCGGCTGATGAACCAATGGTGTTTGTGGATGATCGCCTTCCTTGCACTGTGACTTTCTTTAATACAAGCCACGTGGCATGCTGGATCAGTGACTTGGCCCCAGGACCCCACTACCTATCGGTTTTTCATACAAGATATGGGTATGCTTGCTCTGGTTACGTTTACAGACACTTCCACATTTTGCCTCAAGTGTTTCATTATTTCCCCAAGAATTTCAGCCTCCATGGTGGAAGCCTCTTGACCTTGGAGGGTGCAGCCCTGAGGGGACGGAACTCCACGTTAGTCTACGTTGGCCAGCAGGCCTGCCTGACTGTGAACCTCAGCTCTGAGCTCATCCAGTGCTCTGTTCCTGCAGGGAATGGCTCCGTTGCCCTGGACATAGAGGTAGATGGACTTTCTTATCAGGTGGGCGTCATTGGTTACAGCGATGCCTTCACCCCCGAATTGCTCTCAGTTTCTCAGACTGATGACATCTTAACGTTTTTGGTGGCCGGGATCTCAGGAGCTGCGAACGTTGACATTTTTATTGGGATGTTCCCCTGTGTGGGTGTCTCTGGCAACCGTACCCTTCTCCAATGTGTGGTCCCATCCCTTCCTGCCGGGGAGTACCAAGTCAGAGGTTATGACCGCCTGAGAGGGTGGGCCTCATCTATCCTGGTGTTCACGTCCAGAGTGACCGTTACAGCAGTGACTGAGAACTTCGGTAAGTCAGGCAGATGAGGCAGAAGAGCTTTCTTTATATAAGTGGATCAGTAGCTCCTGTCCCTACTCTGTGAGGTAGGAAATCAACATCAGTCTCAATGACAGGAGAGAGAAGCCGGTTTTCCTCTTACGGTCCCAGCTTCCTCCTAAAACGTTGTCATGCTCCATTTATGAGGCTTTGTTTTTTGTCGAGGAGATTGCGCATATTCTCTAAGTGTTTGATTGTATTTTAATTTGATACATTAACCCGCTTTAATTTGTGCTTTAAATTAAGTAATACCATTTGTAAGAGCTCATAATTTGATCATTTAAGTAGAGCATAAATGCCTTCATTTATTTTTAAACCTATCTGCCAATTTGAATTGTTTTAAACTTATTAAATATGATTAATTTTTATCATTTTGTGCTATTTCACAGACAAATTCATACTCCACCAATAATAAGCCAATTGCACAGTACGATTGCATTGGTTGAACTTTTTCTCCTTTTAGATGTATTGGTATTTGCCTTGGCTTTTCTTCCAATGATGGTTTGGGTTTCTGTCCCCTTAATGTCTTACTACACTTGAGAGAGCTCAAATGTGATTGTGATGCAGAAAGTTTAGAAGTAATTATGGGAGCAGGATCTTAGACTGATGAAGTATGAACCAAGCCATTTCTTGGAACAAATATGTCTGGCCTCAGCTGGGCGGGATGCTATGGGGATTGGGGTTTGGTCCTGAGTCTGTCACTATCTTAGCTGGGTAACTTTTTTAAGCCTCAGCTTTCTTATTTGATAAAGGGTCTGGGGCTGGATGCTCCCTTCTTCCCCTTTCAACTCTCTCAGAATCCATGACTTTTATGTTGAGAGAGGAGGGGTAAGAATGCACCCAAGCAAAAAGTTTGTCAGGTAGCTGTGTAAGTACCACCTAGATTTGACCTTGAAGGCAGGAGAAACTAGACCTCTATCTCAGTGTGGACTACAGATCTCTGCACAGCTGAGACTTCAGCTGACATTTTCCTTTATTGATTTTCAGACTGAAGCAAAACATGCTGTCTGTTAAGAACTGACATGATTTTACCCATCAGACAGTCACTCTTCCTACACAGCAGGTAGGAGTATAAACTGGGGCAACATTATTTTGGAAAGAAATTTGGCAGTATTCGTCAAAATTAAAACTTTACTTTTCCTTTGACCTAGCAATTCCACTTCTAAGAAGTTGCACCAGTTTTACTCATATAAGTGTATATAGTTCATTGCACCATCCTTAATTGCAGCAAAAGAGGAGAAATTATGGAACTATCAATCAATAGGAAGACTGCTCAATAAATTATGGCATAATCATATGATGGAATTCTAAGTGGCTATTAAAATGATGAGCTAGATCTGTATATATAGACTTGGAAAAATGTTTATGCTACACTTCTAATTTTTTAAAAAAGTTGTAGAATATTATGTATAGAATGATCCCTTTGTATAAAAAAACCTATATGCTTAGAAAATTCAAGAAGAATTCACAAGAAATTCTATACATGGCTACTTCTGGGGAGTGAGATAAGTAGTTAGGGGAAGTTTTTCTTTCACTTTATACTCTTCTGTATAAAAAGTTTAAGAACTATAAATACACATTATTTTTCTACATAAGAATTTTTACACGTTTTATAGGTTGTTGAATTATTGGGGTTTGACAGAATAAGGGCTCCACACTTTGGAGGCCAGAGCTTAGTGAGAAGAAACTGAGAAAACAGGGAATCTAAGGCCAGTGTGTGGACTCAGGAGGGCATAGAAAGAACGAAGGGGAGCAGGAAAGCATGGGTTTGAATTCTGAGTAAAGAAAGATTTGCCTCTGTGATGGTGAACTCGTCATTTTGTCTTTAAAGGCTGCCTGGGTGGAAGGCTTGTGCATGTGTTTGGAGCAGGATTTTCTCCCGAGAACATCTCAGCTGCCGTGTGTGGTGCTCCCTGCCAGGTCCTGGCTAACGCGACAGTGTCTGCCTTCAGCTGCTTGGTTCTGCCCCTGGATGGTCAGGAAAAATGCCATATTCGTTTTTTAAACAGTGTATATGAAAAGGACATACTTTGGTTAACTCCATTTTTTGGATAATTAATGCTGTATTGACTCTAAATTTTTCTATGTGTTCCTGGGGAAAAAAAATTCGCTGATCCCCATCTAAGATGGTAGTTAGAATTGGGGACCACCTGTTAAGATGAGTCATAATAGCTTTTGTCATATTAATGACAACAAAACATTTATCACCTATGTTCTTGACGGCCATCATATGAAGATGGAGAAAGTAGTTCTGAGTGGTGAATACTAGTTTCAGTGACAGCCTAGGCATCGTGGAGAAAACAATCTTGTCTTGTTCTGAGGTGGGGCTGCTGAAAATGTCTGCCTTCTGGAGGTCCTAGTGAGGGGATTAGACCATTCTGCTGGAGAGCTCTTGCATATTAGTGTGCTCAGGTCTTGAATCTTATTATAGGAAAAAAAGGCCAACATTAACATTATCCTTTTATTCTGTAAAGTCCAGATAATTACCTGAGCCCTTACTCAGTAAAACACCATGATCTCTCACTGCTTTAAGCTTTGTAGCCATCACGTAAATTGTGGCACGGGAAGCCATGTCTGTGTGGGGTGGAGGGTTTAGAATAGAAGGTGCAAAGTTTTGATATTTCTGTGATGGGGCTCACAACACATGCTTATTACCCACTGAGCTTCAGAAAAAAAAGTCTCAGGGATGAAATCACTATTATCACTACAGGGGCAGCTAAGCCAGGTGGTTATTTGGTTTGCATAATCATAGATCTTATACCTGTGCATTTAAAAATCATTTCTACTCATGTTTTCTGTAAAACGCTTTAAGTTATATTCCTAATTTCTGTGTCTGCAACTTGAATGTTGGTGAAAGATTTACAGTGATAAAAGCATCACTTCTGAGCTTGGACAAAAATTCCATGATGGATAATACTATTGTGATGGCAGTTTACATTGGATTGTCTTAGACCAGAAGGAGGAGGAGGAGTTGTGGTGGTGGTGGGGATTGGGAGGAAGGAGAGGAGGAGGAAAGGAGGGGAGAGGAGAAAGAATCCTTGCTTAAAATACTAGAAATTGAGTGTCCTATTACCATCATGTATATGAGCAGAACATCACAGACGAGAAATCTATTCTACTTAAGATTCCACAATAGGAAATATAGGATATGGTAGAAAATTGAAGTTAATTTGTCTGTTTCTTTCTCTGTTCTAACTCCTGTGCATAGAACTGTCCTGGCTTAGGGGACGTGCAAAATTATTGCTTGATGAAAGAATAAATACGGGAATTGGGAAATGGTGGAAACATAAAACCGACTCCCCATTTCTAGGTCCTAATATTTAACAAATACTGCTACAGTTTTTTTGGAGGGGGTGGGGGGCTTTCACATATACACTATTTAAATTAATCAACTCCTTGCTATTATTTCAAGACATCTAGTTTCAACCAGAAGTACAAACTAAAAACCAATGAAGTTTCAGGGTCAGGTAAATTGTGTTATTGGGAGTTTTATAGCCCATAGGAGAGGAATAAAATAAATTATTATATTTTAAAAGATCTGATTAAATTTAGAAAAAGAATTCTCAAAATTCCTTGATTTTTAGAAGAGGAAAACATGAGTGAGGCGCTGTAACTTTTACCATTGTCACTAGGTGTCAGCAAACACTCATTGATTGTGCAAGGACCGCTCATTTAGGGAAATGGATAATTTATTTTCCTCTTTCATTAAAAAAGAATTGGGAGATTGGGACTGACATATATACACTAATATGTATAAAATAGATAACTAATAAGAACCTGCTGTATAAAAAAATAAATGAAATAAAATTCAAATTAAAAAAAGTCTTTTAAAAGACTTTTAAGTACAGTGTCTATAAAGATGGAGAGGAACTGGTGGAATCCAACTCCACTGGTTTCTTTTTTTTTTTTTTTTAACATCGTTATTGGAGTATAATTGCACTACAACGTTGTGTTAGCTTCCGCTGCACAACAAAGTGAATCAGCCATATACACATACCCATACCCCTCCCTCCCTCTTGCGTCTCCCTCCCACTCTCCCTATCCCACCCCTCTAGGTGGTCACAAAGCACCGAGCTGATCTCCCTGTGCTATGCAGCTGCTTCCCACTAGCTATCTGTTTTACATTTGGTAGTGTATATATGTCCATGTCACTCTCTCACTTTGTCCCAGCTTATACTTCCCCCTCCCCGTGTCCTCAAGTCCATTCTCTATGTCTGTGTCTTTATTCCTGTCCTGGCTCTAGGTTTGTCAGAACCATTTTTTTTTTTAGATTCCATATATATGTGTTAGCATATGGTATTTGTTTTTCTCTTTCTGACTTACTTCACTCTGTATGACAGACTCTAACTCCATCCACCTCATTACAAATACCTCCATTTCATTTCTTTTTATGGCTGAGTAATATTCCATTGTATATATGTGCCACATCTTCTTTATCCATTCATCTGATGATGGACACTTAGGTTGCTTCCATGTCCTGGCTATTGTAAATAGTGCTGCAATGAACATTGTGGTACATGACTCTTTTTGAATTATGGTTTTTTTCAGGGTATATGCCCAGTAGTGGGATTGCTGGCTCATATGGTAGTTCTATTTTTAGTTTTTTAAGGAACCTCCATACTGTTCTCCATAGTGGCTGTATCAATTTACATTCCCACCAACAGTGCAAGAGGGTTCCCTTTTCTCCGTGCCCTCTCCAGCATTTATTGTTTGTAGATTATTTGATGATGGCCATTCTGACTGGTATGAGGTGATACCTCATTGTAGTTTTGATTTGCATTTCTCTAATGATTAGTGATGTTGAGCATCCTTTCATGTGTTTGTTGGCAATCTGTATATCTTCTTTGGAGAAATGTCTATTTAGGTCTTCTGCCCATTTTTGGATTGGGTTGTTTGTTTTTTTGATATTGAGCTGCATGAGCTGCTTGTGTATTTTGGTGATTAATCCTTTGTCACTCCACTGGTTTCTTACTTAAGATCCAGGATGGGAGTTGGGGATTCTATGTATCCCTGAAATTGGATAAGACATTTTGGGAATATGATTGTGTATTTTTTTTTTTGTAGAAAGTAGGTCTACAGTGTACATCAAATTGTCAAAGGGGTGTATCTCATAAATTACTAAAAACTACTAAATAATTCCCCTACTTTCAGATAGGATTGCACAGAACCAATTTAGTTAAGAATCTGTTATATTTTAAAAGATTTTTTAGCAGACACTTTCACAGCAGCGACCCATACAAGTGTTTCACAGTTGCCTTTCTCAGAGAAATCTATCCTTTTACCTAACTAATGCTCCCCACTCTACTTTGTTCAACCTTAATCAGCTGGCAGCCCTTGGGAAAGCTGAATAATTTCAGTCCTTCTAACACAGTGCTTCTCAATGATATTATTGTTGAGAATTACTGAAAAAAATATTATTACTGGAGCAGCAACCGTAGCAGCACCTGGGAGTTTGTTAGCAGTGCGAGTCCTTGGGACCTGCTGTATCAGAAACTTTACAGCAAGTAAACATTTTAGTATTTCTCTTCTGAGCTTCTTGAGTATAATCTGTAAAAATATGCAATCACTATGCTGTACACCTGAAACTAACATAATATTGTAAATCAACTATACTTCAATAAAAGTTAAGAAATGTAGAGCTCTAAAAAAGTCCTGTTGCTGCTTTTGGGGTCATTCATCTTTACTTTTCCCCCAAATTGTACTTCTAACAAAAGAAGAATTTTCTTTTTTCATATGATAGGTTGCTAAAGCATCTTGTCAGTCTAATACTCTGTATTTGTTTTAAATCAGCAAGATCTTTGATCTTTTGGTTTCCTGCATTTATATCTTGAGTTAT
The DNA here is from genome assembly GCF_009873245.2 of Balaenoptera musculus. NCBI lineage: Eukaryota > Metazoa > Chordata > Mammalia > Artiodactyla > Balaenopteridae > Balaenoptera > Balaenoptera musculus. The sequence continues at coordinate 25,484,621 of NC_045795.1, forward strand.
GCCACATGACTTCTTCATGGAAACTTTGACTTTTCCATGAGGCATGAAAAGCTAAAGTGATTAAGGTCGCACAGCTATTTTGTGGCAGAACCTTGAGTAAAATCCATGGATTCTGATCCCCAACGCTGGGCACTTTTCATAATCCACCTTATCAATTTGCATCCACCTAATCACCCATAATGAGTTCATTATTTTATAGGTGTTAAGCCTGTTTTTATTTGCCCCAGGGCTTACTAACTGGAAAGTTCTCATGTTTCCTCTATCCATACAAGACTCTTACTTTCCAGACATTGTAATTGCTGTAATTCTTTGGGAACATAGTCACAGAACCTACTATGTGTTGGGTGCTTTGGAATATACCAGCAATAATAATACTATTTGGGTGTGATTGAATAACGGCAAACCCTCTCATGTACTTGTCTTATCCCTTGCTGCATGCAGCCCTGTGATGTAGGCAGGCCTCTTAGCTTCAAGCTCATAGCCCTTGATAAAATGTGTTACGTACCTGCATGAACAAGCTAGCTGCAGAGGTAGAAGGCTAGAGAAAATTTTTCTTTTCTATTTTATTAAGGTTTTCAGGCAGAGATGCTCCCAAACCATCTCATGTAGAGATTTGTTCATCCTCCTGTTAAAGGTTATTGCCAGTCTGGCTTGGTGATGCTTTTTACATCGTGTCTCATGACCTGGAAAGAAGTGTTCTCAGGGTCAGAGGGCTTCAAATCATTGCTATTCTTCTTTATGAAATGTTAATAGTCATAACTCTATGAGAATCAAGAACTTCTGTTAATCAAGAGATCCCATAAAGAGAATGAAAAGTCTAGCCACAAATCTGGAGAAGGTATTAGTAAGCATATAACCTCTGTAGGATTAGTACCCAGAATATAAAACTCACAAATCAATAAGGAAAAGATAAGCATTCCAATAGATAAAAAGGCAAATGACAGAAATGGGAATTTCATAGAAGGGAAAATATGTTATTACTAAACATATAAAAACTTGCTCAACCTAGAAAGTAATGATGAAAATTCAAATTAAGGCCACAGTGAGATGCTGTTGTATACTCACTGGACTGGCCAAAATTAAGAGTCTGATAATCCCAAGTGCTGACAATTATGTGGGTTACTGGGAAGTTATAAATATAGGTGGTAGGAACGTGAAATGACACAACCACTTTGGATACAACATGGCACTGTCTTGTAAGGTTGAACTTGCACCTACCCTATGAGTAGACAATTTTCTTAGAGGCATATACCCTAGAGAAAATTCCTTACATGTTTGTAGTAGCAAAACCTGGGAATTACCCAAAAGTCCATTGGTGACAGAATAGGTAAATATATTGTAGTACTTTCATGGAATGCAGTGTTGAACAGCAGTGAAAATGTTTGAACAACAGTTACATGCAATAATAGGGCTAAATCTTGGAAACATAATATCGAGTGAAGAAAGCAGGTCTAAGGATATTATGCCATGTAGTCTATTTTCTAAAGTTCAACAAGAAGTAAAATTCAACAATCTCCTGTTTAGGATACAAACCCACGTGAGAAAACTATTGAAAAAATGCAAGTGTTTGTTTCTGAGAATGAGGAGGAAGTGGGTAGACTTGGCCAGGAGCACATAGACTGGAGAGCATCTTGACGGTGTTGGCTTATGTTGGCTGAATTTATGGTACATTCACATGAGTTTTCTGACTAGATGATTCATATTTTACAAAAACATGATTTGTATCTTCTGTATGAATTATGTATACATAATACACTTTTAAGAAGAGTAAATGAATAAGTTTATTTTCCTATTGGTCAAGGGAAAACACATGGGCTTGGTTGATGTAACAAAGTAAGGCCTTTAGTTCTTTCTGTGGTTATTACCTAACCCAACGTTGACCATTTCATGCAGTGTCCTTGGCTTTCCTGTGTGGCCTGAGGCCTGCGGAGGAGAACTGTGAGACCTCTGGCTGCAGCTACGTGCAGTGCGATTTGACTGTCGCTGTGGGGACAGAGAGCCTGCCTGAATCATGGCCTTATTTCTACACCTGTGAAGAGAGTTCCCGATGCATCTGTGCACAAGATCGTTGGACAGAGTTCGTCTTTCCGTCTTTCTCAGGCCTCTTCATCAGGTAACCCAGTCCTCTCCCTCCCTGACCTTCCCCACGAATGCACAGCCAGTGAATTAATGGAATTCTCAGGAACTGCAGGCTGTGTGGACATGGCCCTGGGGCCAACCCTCTTGTTGGAGGGACTGTTCCATTGTGGATTCCAGCCAGCCTGCATATCAAAGAGTCTCCTGTCTTTTCAAGTGTTCAAGAGAACATCTGAAAAATCTGCCCAGTAAACAGCCTGCTTTGTTCTTGCTTAGATTTTAATATTTATCTTCTGATCCAAAGCAACATCTGGTGAATGCCAATGGGGGAAAAAGATTAGACATTATGAAAAACAGAAGGCTCTTTTCCCGTTTCCTTTTTCTTTTCTTTCCAAACAGATTCACAAGTATGAGAAAAAGTCATAGAGAAATCCAGCAGATTGTACAATGTTTATTCAGAAGAAAGGGGGATGCATGGGCCGAAGGACTGTAGATCTAGGATTTAGAAGCCATAAGCTTATAAGTTTTTGAACTTAAAAAACAAACAAATAAATACCACAACTTTCCAGGTAAAAATCCCCTTTTCTAAACACATTTTAAAAAAAGTGTGGCCCTGTAGGTTGCTCTAGATGACCTTCATTTCTGCAAGCAGCTCCCTTTCTGTGAAGTGTGATATTTCAGTGCTGAATGTGGCCCTGCGTCCTTCTTTATTTCTTATCTAGATAGAGTGGTTACATCCGATTATTTAATGAAGGCCTCCTTCCCCATTAAAAAATAAAACTAAACAAGACCAACTACCCAGAGGAAAAGCGAGAACCAGCCCTTTCCATGGCAGTCGGAATTTCTGATGTCCTAAGGCAGCCCGTGTTTGTTTGTTTATTTATTTACTTTTTAACATCTTTATTGGAGTATAATTGCTTTACAATGGTGTGTTAGTTTCTGCTTTATAACAAAATGAATCAGCTATACATATACATATATCCCCATATCTCCTCCCTCTTGCATCTCCTCCCACCCTCCCTATCCCACCACTCTAGGTGGTCGCAAAGCACCGAACTGATCTCCCTGTGCTATGTGGCTACTTCCCACTAGCTATCTATTTTACATTTGGTCGTATATATAAGTCCATGCCACTCTCTCACTTTGTCCCAGCTTACCCTTCCCCCTCCCTGTGTCCTCAAGTCCATTCTCCACATCTGCGTCTTTATTCCTGTCCTGCCCCTAGGTTCTTCAGAACCATTTGTTTTGTTTTTTTTTAGATTCCATATATATGTGTTAGCATATGGTATTTGGTTTCTCTTTCTGACTTACTTTGCTCTGTATGACAGACTCTAGGTCCATCCACCTCACTACAAATAACTCAATTTTGTTTCTTTTTATGGCTGAGTAATATTCCATTGTATATATGTGCCATATCTTCTTTATCCATTCATCTGTCAGTGGACACTTAGGTTGCTTCCATGTCCTAGCTGTTGTAAATAGTGCTTCAATGAACATTGTGGTACAGGACTCTTTTTGAATTATGGTTTTCTCAGGGTGTATGCCCAGTAGGGGGATTGCTGGGTCATTTGGTAGTTCTATTTTTAGTTTTTTAAGGAACCTCCCTACTGTTCTCCATAGTGGCTGTATCAATTTACATTCCCACCAACAGTGCAAGACGGTTTCCTTTTCTGCACACTCTTTCCAGCATTTCTTGTTTGTAGATTTTTTGATGATGGCCATTCTGACCGGTGTGAGGTGATACCTCATTGTAGTTTTGATTTGCATTTCTCTAATGATTAGTGATGCTGAGCATCCTTTCATGTGTTTGTTGGCAATCTGTATATCTTCTTTGGAGAAATGTCTATTTAGGTCTCCTTCCCATTTTTGTTTGGGTTGTGTGTTTTTTGATATTGAGCTGCATGAGCTGCTTGTATATTTTGGAGATTAATCCTTTGTCAGTTGCTTCGTTGGCACATATTTTCTCCCATTCTGAGGGTTGTCTTTTCGTCTTGTTTATGGTTTTCTTTGCTGTGCAAAAGCTTTTAAGTTTCATTAGGTCCTATTTGTTTATTTTTGTTTTTATTTCCATTTCTCTAGGAGGTGGGTCAAAGAGGATCTTGCTGTGATTTATGTCATAGAGTGTTCTGCCTATGTTTTCCTCTAAGAGTTTTATAGTGTCTGACCTTACACTTAGGTCTTTAATCCATTTTGAGTTTATATTTGTGTAGGGTATTAGGGAGTGTTCTAATTTCATTCTTTTACATGTAGCCGTCCAGTTTTCCCAGCACCACTTACTGAAGGGGCTGTCTTTTCTGCATTGTATATTCTTGCCTCCTTTATCAAAGATAAGGTGACCATAGGTGCATGGGTTTATCTCTGGGCTTTCTATCCTGTTCCATTGATCTATATTTCTGTTTTTGTGCCAGTACCATACTGTCTTGATTACTGTAGCTTTGTAGTATGGTCTGGTCAGGGAGCCTGATTCTTCCAGCTCTGGTTTTCTTTCTCAAGATTGCTTTGGCTATTCCATACAAATTGTGCAATTTTTTGCTCTAGTTCTGTGAAAAATGCCATTGTAGTTTGATAGGGATTACATTGAATCTGTAGATTGCTTGCGAAGTATAGTCATTTTCACAATGTTGATTCTTCCAATCCAAGAACATGGTATATCTCTCCATCTGTTTTTATCATCTTTACTTTCTTTCATCAGTGTCTTATAGTTTTCTGCATACAGATCTTTTGTCTCCTTAAGTAGGTTTATTCCTAGGTATTTTATTCTTTTTGTTGCAATGGTAAATGGGAGCGTTTCCTTAATTTCTCTTTCAGATTTTTCATCATTGGTGTATAGGAATGCAAGAGATTTCTGTGCGTTAATTTTGTATCCTGATACTTTACCAGATTCATTGATTAGCTCTAGGAGTTTTCTGGTAGCATCTTTAGGATTCTCTATGTATAGTATCATGTCATCTGCAAACAGTGACAGTTTTACTTCTTCTTTTCTGATTTGGATTCCTTCTATTTCTTTTCGTCTCTGATTGCTGTGGCTAAAACTTCCAAAACTATGTTGAATAATAGTGGTGAGAGTGGACAACCTTGTCTTGTTCCTGATCTTAGTGGAAATGGTTTCAGTTTTTCACCATTGAGATTGATGTTGGCTGTGTGTTTGTCATATGTGGTCTTTATTATGTTGAGGTAAGTTCCCTCTACGCCTACTTTCTAGAGGGTTTTTATCATAAATGTGTGTTGAATTTTGTCAAAAGTTTTTCTGCATCTATTGAGATGATCATATAGTTTTTCTCCTTCAATTTGTTAATATGGTTTATCACATTGATTGATTTGCGTATATTGAAGAATCCTTGCATCCCTGGGATAAACCCTACTTGATCATGGTGTATGATCCTTTTAATGTGCTGTGGTATTCTGTTTGCTGGTATTTTGTTGAGGATTTTTGCATCTATGTTCATCAGTGATATTGGCCTGTAGTTTTCTTTCTCTGTGACATCTTTGTCTGGTTTTGGTATCAGGGTGATGGTGGCCTCATTGAATGAGTTTGGTGGTGTTCCTCCCTCTGCTATATTTTGGAAGATTTTGAGAAGGATGGGTGTTAACTCTTCTCTAAATGTTTGATAGAATTCTCCTGTGAAGCCATCTGGTCCTGGGCTTTTGTTTGTTGGAAGATTTTTAATCATAGTCTTAATTTCAGTGCTTGTGATTGGTCCGTTTATATTTTCTATTTCTTCCTGGTTCAGTCTCCGAAGGTTGTGCCTTTCTAAGAATTTGTCCATTTCTTCCAGGTTGTCCATTTTATTGGTATATAGTTGCTTGTAGTAATCTCTCATAATCCTTTGTATTTCTGCAGTGTTAGTTGTTACTTCTCCTTTTTCATTTCTAATTCTATTGATTTGAGTCTTCTCCTTTTTTTTCTTGATGCGTCTGGCTAATGGTTTATCAATTTTGTTTATCTTCTCAAAGAACCAGCTTTTAGTTTTATTGATCTTTGCTATTGTTTTCTTCATATCTTTTTCATTTATTAATTCTTCATACTTTGATCCAGCAATTTTACTTCCAGGATTTTAAGAAAACAGTTGGAAATATGTAACATTTATGAAGAACTATAGTCTTCAAAGCTTTAGATATATTAACAAAAACAGTTGAAATGAAGTAAGCGTTTAGTAATAAAGAATGAATCCAAGTGATAATATACTAAGAACCTTGAAAAACCATGGTGTAGAATATTTAACCAAAGAAGGAAATGCTTACAATATACTGAGGAGTGAAAGGTACAGGTCACAAAATAGTGCATCAATGAAATCCTGATGGTGTTTATAGTACATGTACGTGTGTCGCACAACAGGTGATTGGGAAAAACACCAGAAGGATGTATTCTAAAATGCTGATAGTGCCTAACCCTAGGGGGCTGGAGGACTGATCATATTTGTTTTCTTCATTGAGTTTTTATGTAATTTTTTCAGTGAACATGTACTAATTTAATAACCAGAAAACACAAAATAAATTATACAAGGGGTGCTAGGAATATCATGTGCTAAATGGCTTACCTTGGTTCCTCTTAAGATTGTGCTTGTGAACCCAGAGAACTACTTTCCAGGATCTTTGCAAAGAACCCATTTCCATTAAATGGTTTACCCCCCTGCCAGCCACTACCACTATGGATTTGATGTCATTTGGCAAAGACAGGCATTTGTATCTGTGGCAAATATATGCCCAGTTTGTCCATCCATCCATCCATCCATCCATCCAGTAGTTATCAAGTGTTTATTATGTTCCAGGTACTATACCAGGAGCTGGTGACTCAATGGTGAATGAGATGCAAAGTCCCTGTCCTTAAGAGTAGAGGAGGAGGCCAGACAATAAACAAGATGATCACATGTTATGATAAGGGCTATAAAGTGATAAAAAACAATGGAGGCTGCTTTTTAAAAATTTTTTAATTTCATTTTTTGTTACTATTATTTTTTAAGTTGCAGTATAGTTGATTTACAATGTTGTATTAGTTTCAGGTGTACAGCAAAGTGATTCAGTTATACAAATATATTATATATATATATATGTATATATATATATACATATATATATATATACATATATATATATATATACATATATATATATATATATATGTTCTTTTTCAGATTCTTTTCCCTTTTAGATTATTACAAGATACTGAGTATAGTTCCCTGTGCTACACAGTAGGTAGTGATATGAAATGATATTTGTCTTTCTCTATTGGGCTTACTTCACTTAGTATGATAATCTCTAGGTCCATCTATGTTGCTACAAATGGCATTATTTCATTCTTTTTTATGGTTGGGTAATATTCCACTGTGTGTGTGTGTGTGTGTGTGTGTGTGTGTGTGTGTGTGTGTGTGTGTGTATATGTCTCACATCTTCTTTATCCATTCATCTGTCAATGGACATTTAGGTTGCTTCCAGGTCTTGGCTATTGTAAATAGTGCTGCAATGAACACTGGAGTGCATGTATCTTTTTTTTTTTTCCCCCAAGGGAAAGATACTCATTTATTTATTTTTATATTTTTTTACATTTTTTTTGAATTTTATTTTACTTATATTTTTATACAGCAGGTTCTTATTAGTTATCCATTTTATACATATTAGTGTATACATGTCAATCCCAATCTCCCAATTCATCCCACCCCCACCCCCACCCCCCCTGGAGTGCATGTATCTTTTTGAATTATAGTTTTCTCTAGATATATGCCCAGGTGTGGGATCACTGGATCGGCTCAGAGGAGGTTTCTCTGAAGGAGTGCCTTTTAAGCTGAGCTAAGGACAAGTGTCATTATGGAGAGTCAGGTAGTGGGGGCAGCAAGTGCAAAGGACCCATCAAGTTTCATGAACTGTCAGAGGTCAGAAGGGCAGGAGTAGAGTAAGAAGGAGGAAAAGTGGCTCGAGAAGAGCTTGGGGAGGTATTAAGGCCTCAAAGGCCATAGTAAGGAGTTTGGATTCTATTCTGAGAACAGACTAAGTATCTTTCTAAAGTCACACAGTGAAGCCCCGGCAGTATCAGGACTGGAACCCAAGACTTCTGACTCACAGTGTACTCAGCATGATGCTGTACTATCGGCATCAGTAACAGAGCCTTGGCCGGGCTGTGTGGGTCCAGGAGACTTGAGACATAGGAAGCAATTTCAGGCTAAGTGAGGGAGACAGAATGACGGCATGTGTTTTTACTGCCTACCATAGAGAGTGCATCCAAGGAGAATATCTGCTTACTTTTGGATATGATTGGACCGACTGAAAGAGCAATAGATTGGGACTCAGGAAACTTAGGTTCTAGAACTCTCTCTGCCACCATTTGGACCAAATATTCTTATCGCATTCCCTCAAAATAAATACTTGTGTGCATGTGTGTGTGCGTGCACATCCGTATCATCTATATTTGTGTATTTCTCTATGTACATATATGTCTATAGTTAAATCTGGCCAACTGTGCTCCTTAATTTGTGGGATGATTGTGGAAGAACACATGACATAGTAATTATTAAGAAACTTTGAAATTTTGCAAATGTTAGTCCATTTTTGACATCCTGGTGTCTCTGCTCATCTTGATGATGGCTTTTTAATGAAAAAAATGTCTAGTCATATAATCTGGGCCAAAAAAAAAAGAAATATTAGCTAAAGGTTGTGAAAAAGTCTAAGCCAGCAGAAAAGGATTTTAACTCTTTCAGAGCAAAAAGAACATGATTTGTTTTCACTTTCTTCTTTTATTGGGAAACAGGGCACACAGGGTGGGAAGCAGCCTGGAAACACAGGACAATGCAAGGCAGAGTCAGGGATGCCATGGTGGCCAGGCCTACGCCTGACATCACAGAGGTGGGAAGGAGGTGGACCCTTCTATACCATGGTCACTAGTCTTTCCTGGGACGATCAGTGACCCCACTGTGACATCTGCTTCTTCTGTCGTGTGCCTACGAATGCAGGGAACAGACTGTCTCCTCCAGGAACGGCCTGGAAAGCCACAGCGACCCTTGTTACAGCATCGACCGATATCAGCAGGGTCTTCTACTGGGGGACCAGCTGTTAGAGGACTTGCTGAAGAAACAGGCTTTGTTTAATTTTTTCAGGACTCGGTCAGCTGGAGTGACCTTCCAATGGCAGGTGATATATACTGTGTTTCTGGAGTCACTAGCAAAATGGAACAATCCACTGTGAACTGGTGGGCATTGCTACAGGCAGATGAAAAGAGGGCAGGGTGACTTACCTCATTTTACCCTAACCTTTGCTGATGAAGAACCTAGAAAGGGCAGAAGAAGTCTTGTTAGGAGGTGGAAGCCCATGATCAAGAAAGGTTGTAAAGGTCACTCCTTCCCTTGAGTTCAAGTCAGTATCTTAGATCATCATATAGTGAGTATAAAAAACCTGCTCATATGAGTGAAGATCCACAGTTGGAAATGAACATGAGAGAGGAGCACAGAACAGAGAGAGGTGACAGGCAAATATTCTTTCCCTTGCCTAAGAAGCAAAAAAAGGGAATTCTGGAAAGGCAGACAACTAAGTTTACATTATCCCTGACAAAATTCCAGAATGAATTATTAATCAGATGGCTTGTGAGCCTTCAGAAATGGGAGTAGCAATCTGGGAACCGATTCACAGGGAACGAGATGGTGTGGAAAACCAACTTCATTTCCTTTCTGATGGCTTTATAAGAGATTTATGATGGCAATGGTGATGGAGAGCTTCTTAAACTATTTTAGCAACCCTCCTACCCCCCGCCCCCCAGTAGCAAAAGAAAGGTTCTAGCTGCAAAGCCCAAGGTACCCTATCACAGCATCAAGTTGAAGTCAGGTGTTTTATTTGAAAAGTCCATGTGAATTTTGCATTCTACTTCATCATATTTCCATAGGTATCTAAATATTACATTTTAATTTGAAAGTTAAATTACTTTGCTTTGCTTTTCTGAATCTTTGCATGCAACTGACACTCCAGGAGCAAATGCCGTGTTTATCCTGTGGCTTTGTCTACCCCTGGACGATGGCTCAGCTAAATGGATGTGTAGCTACATTACAGGCTCAGATTCAAAATGTATTTGAGCAATGGGTCCACATCAGTGAGACGACCCGTAACAACGAGTGTAAATTCCCACATTGACATTTCAACAATAATACCACCTATGTCACTACCACCTAAAACTATAACAAGAACTGACTTTATCGGACACTTCCTTGCACCAGATTCTGGACAGGTCATTTTGTAGGCTTCATTTTGCTCCATCCCCCAAACACCTCTTTAAAAGAGGGTCTTTATGATTAGTAACTTCATTTTATAAACGTGGAAAACAAAGCTTAGAGAGTCATGTCTTCAACAATGTCAGATGGATGGTAAATATCTGCTTGGGGATTCGAATCTAGCTGGTTGGCTTTCAAGCCTCACTTCTGCATTATAATGCTTCTCAGAAAATCGGCTGAACAAATGCAGCATGGTGAAATCCTCAGGTAATTGTGGCTCTGAGACTTTGAGTTCACCACCATCTTAATTTAAGCTTAGGGGCTACAAAACGAACACAGTATTAGGTGCCATGGTGGGGAGGGCTTCGATAAAGGGAGACCACAGCCTCAATGGTCAGCCAAACTGGGCTGCACAATATTAACATATTGACAATCTACAGTAGGTCTAGAAGACAGTGAGTATGGAAGTCATGTCTTGGGTGGATATGGAGCTGGGAATGTTTTAGCATGAAGACGAGATGAAGTAGATGTGATAGTTATTCTGCTCATTATTTCTAGCAAAGTGTGGGAGAAACCATTTCGACATTGATTTGAAAAAAGATGTTCTAGTTGGACATGAGTTATAGTTTCTCAAGCAGTGACCTTTTGCCCTTTTCATCACCAATCCTTGTCTTCCCGTGGGATATGCCAACTTCGTGGTGATGTCCCATCAGCATCTCAAAACTTGGGAGTACTGCTCTAGGAGATGGGACCCCTTGGATTCTCATCTCGGAGTTGCCTTATTTTTGTGTTTGACTTTATGCAAATCCCCAGATCTCTTTCAGTTACATTTTTTATGCCTCTACCTAATTTACCGGCTGAAATGAGATCATACATATGAAACTGTTAAAAAGTGTAAAACATCATGCATTATTATAACTAATAATCTTGGAGCTAGTTGCAATAATGCCTAAAGCCAGGATTATTCTTGAGTAAATATCACACCTGTTGGGGGCCATACCCTGCAAACTCCATGCTCTCCTCTCCTCTGGACCACATATTTTTAGACATTCAGTAATGCTACACTGCAGTTTTTCATTTTAAATCCAGTCTGGTTTCTCTCCTTAAAGCAAGAGGACTTTTAAAGCAAGTGGCTGGTAGTATAACTGGCACATATATCGAATCTCCTTAGTCTGGGCGGTTAAGTAAGTTTAATTAATTTACTAAGTTAATGTTCCACTGCTAGCAACAGAGCCTCATTGCCATCAGCTGGGGAGAGGGAATTGAAAGCCTAAATGAGCTCATTTTTTCACAGTTGGAATTAGGGACCAGTTAGCCAGTCGTGTGGGTTTTCCAATTTCTCCATCTGCCCTGGGGGGATTCAGGCAATTCACTCCCCCATCACTGAGTGTAAGAACAGGAAGAGGGAAGGGGAAAAGAAAAAAAAATTTTTTTCCCAACATTTGCTTCCATTTTTGGAACTGGAAGTATTATCTGTGCATTGCTTCTTTGGTTGGGTTTGGAGAAGCTTTTGCTAATGTTCCTGATAGAGCTGGAAAAGAGAAAGGCCTCAGTGAAAGATATTTACCATGTGCATTTTCATTGCAGGGTGTGCAGATAAAGGGAAAACAAATAAACAATAAAAGAATGGAAACAAAATTACAGAAATTTGCAAAATTTGACAAATGGTGGCCTGTAGTTGCCACAAGCTAATGGCTTGCAATGATTAATAAGAGTAAAAATAATTGCATTTCATTAAGATTGATGACACCCCATTTAACCTCCCCTCTCATTTCAGCCCTAAAGTGGAAAGAGATGAAGTTCTCATCTATAATAGCTCCTGTACCATTACCATGGAAACTGAGGCAAAGATGGAGTGTGAGACGCCTAATCAGCCAATTACCGCCAAGATTACTGAGATACAGAAAAGCTGGGGCCAGAACACTCAGGTATAATCAAATCTTTTTTACAGACTGATTCAAACAGCTCAAATTAAATTTGTAATATTGTGTACATTAAAAAAACAATTTAGCCCAAATGGCAGCGATATATAATATTAAATGCTCTCAAACTTTGAGGAGCTGGTCTAATGCACAGCATCTGAATTCATAGTTAACTATGGTTAATCATATATTTTCTCAAAAATAAATGAGTGCTGCCTGGGCTCTTTTAAAGCAAATTCTGAACAGATAATCTCAGCATTTTGTCCTGCTTTCCGTGAGCATGTTTGAAAGAAGCTCTCAGTGGTTTATTTCTCCATGAAATAAATGGCCTACAATTTAACCAGGCCCTTCTGGAAGGTTTCCAAATCACTCAGCCATCCTCAGTTGGTGGGATGGCAGTGTCTCCTGGTCCATCCCGTTCATCTCTGTGCCAAGTAGAGCAGAGTGGAAACTTCTACTTCTGAGGGGATGCCGTGGAAATTAGGACCGAATAGGGAAAAGGTCTGTGGGGTCATCTGGTCCAGCCTCCCTACCTCACCCATCCATTTTTAAATCATCTTAGCCACCCCTCCAAGTGGGTTTTGTAAGAATGTGTCCTTAAAAGTCCCTTGTGGGAGATTCCACAGCCTTCCAGGGAGTTTTCGAAAATTGAAATCAGAGGCAAAGGGCTCTTTGGAAATGTATCAGATAATCTTTTACAACTCTCCAGGCTTCTCATGGTACACAGATAAAAAATAATATTTATTGAGCACCTACTCCCTTAGGTGTCTTTCTCTTTATGAAAGCGATCCTCAGATCTCCCTCTTTTGTCTCTTTTATTGGAACAAACGTTTATTGAGCACCTATTAAGTGCCACACGCCATCGGAGACCCTCACATGAATGCTGCTCCGATGAAACCTTTGCAATCCCAAACTGTACCTCCTGGGTTCGCGAGGCCTGTTTTTCTATAACTTTTAGGCTGGTGCTGAAAAAACATGCAGTTACAAATAACGTGATTTTTCTGTCCGTTCTAAGCTGTTCCCTGTCTGCCTTTCCATCCCCCCCCCCTCCCCCGGGGTCTCCCTGTCCATCCTATTACCTCCCAGGCTTTTCACACCCCTTTCCCAAACCTTCAGGTTGTTGCACAGGGCTGTTGCTTCTTCCTTCATTGTGTCCCCCCCTGCCAAATTCACCTCTTCCTTTCAGTGTCCTGATAGCTTTAATTCTTTATCTGCAGCACTATGGTCCCCTAATCACAGCCTCCTCTTCATGCCCGTGCCCCTTCTCAGCAGTTGGCTGGCAGTGATGTCTCAAAGGTTTACTGCAGTGAGCGAGGCTGCTGAATTAGCATCGAATTGTAGAAAGAGAGCTGTGGGCTGAAGACTAGCTGTGGGACACTGAGCATTCTTTAAGGCTTTCCGGGCTTCAGTTTCCACCTGGGGAATAATAAGCTGGGTTGTTAGGGCGCACATCTGAGCAAATGCCGGTGACAGGGAGGGAGAGGCAGCTAGCACAGGGGTTAGGGGTGGGCTTTGAGCTGGACTGCTGGGACTGGAATACATCAGTTGCTCCCTGGGGGACTTCAGGCAACTTAGCCCCTCTGTGCATCACTTTTCTCATCTGTAAAGTGGGGAGAATAATGGTACCCCACCCCCCCCAAGTAGGGTTGGTATGAGGATTCTAGCATGTGAGCCGCTGTGAACTGCACCTCACACACAGTAAATGTCCAATGTTGGTTGCTCTTGTCCATGCTCATTTGCTAGTCTCAGTGCTAGAAAATGATACAGGATCATTTCTCCGTAGTGCTTGCTGCTTTGACCAGATCATTGCACTTCTCAGATTTCATTGAATTTCCCATCATCTCAAAGACTAATTTTGAGGTTTTTGGGGGCCTTAAATGTCTGTCATCTTTAAATGTTTATACAGCATGTATTTATTGAGTTCCAATCATGTTCAAGGTCCTCTACTATGAAAGAGAAAAAAAAATGTGGAAAGAGACCCCAGTTTATGGGACAGTAGGGAAGACAGGTCGTGTATGGAGGTAGGTGAGGTTCAAAGAAGGACATGAAGAGTCAGTTCATCACAGTTGGATGTAATGTTGGACACCATCCGACCAGTGCCTCAGCAAGGGATGAGTTAACTGAGGTCCATAAAGAGAGGTGACCTGATAAATGACACAGCTGTAACTTGGCAACATAACCCATGCAGCCATAAGTCATTGTGGAGGAAATAAGCCAATTAATCTTTAGGAACCAGAGGGGCATGTGTCTAAACCTACTAGGCTAATGTCAGTGCCTAGGAAACTCCAGTCCTGGGATGTATGGTTGTCCCATAGATGTTGGGAAGTCTGGGGACCTTAGGTACACAATTGCCTTTTCTGGGTCTGGGAAGAACCAACACTGCCAGTTGCTTTATCAGGACTAGAGTTCTGGTCTCTAGGTCCAAGTATTATGTGAGAACCTTGGAACACTAGTTCCATAAAAAGTTAATAAGTATTCTGGGATAAAAGGGTTCTAAACTCAAATACATTTATGAAAGTTGGGTTAAATATATATATATAAAACATATATATATATGTTTATTGAGAGCATTCAGTATATGAATATATAATGTAAAATTCTAGGAGAGGGCTGTAGTGTGGAGTATTACCTGAACTTGTTTGTCCACAGAGCCCTTTATTCCCAGAATTTCTTTGGGGGCTGGTATCCGTCCTGCTGCCCTCACTTTGGGAACTGTTGCCCATGCCATGCTCTTCCCCCTACCCTAGAGTGGAGGGTCAGAGGTGGGAAAGGTTACCTTCAGATGGGGCAGTCAACTGAAGGTAAGTAGGTAGCATTTGTATTATGCCAGGAAGGATGGGCAGGGTTCAGGCAGGTGAGGATGCAGAGGAAAGGTATTTTTGGTGGCGAAACCAGGATGCACAAGGCACTGAGGCAAGAGCCCACAGGAATAGTGTGAAGAGCATGGTGTATATGAAGGGGACTAGTGAGTCGTAGGTTTGGAAAGATGGGCTAGGATGAGATTGTGATGGCAGGTTCAGCGTTTTGTCCTTTAATTCATCAGGTGACAAGTAGTCCTCAAGGAGTTACTGCCAGATCCCAGGCGTGCTTTAGTCACACTGGTCTGGTAGCTGGGTGTGGGGTGCCCTGGGAAACCGAGGGGAGATGGGTGAGAGGTAATCGAAGGAGGGAAGTGGCAGAGGGAGTGGAGGGTAGGGGGCACATGCAGTAGTCAGCACTCGATAACTTGTGTTCAGCAAAGTGTTCAGAGAGATTGAAAATTCAGTGTGGGAGGTGGGAAAATTATGGGTCAGTTTTCCCAGTGGTCTTTTCAGATGTTTGAAGTATATCTATATATCTATATCTATATATCTATATCTATATATCCATGCTCTTGATTCCAGAATTGTAATCTCCAGCCCAGAACTGTTTCCTGAACTTTCGATTCCCAGACTTCATTGCCTCCTGGCCTCTTCACTTGGATACCGAAATGGCATCTCAAGTCTAACAGGTTCTGAGTTGAACTCCTGATCTCCACTGCTGCTCTCCCCTAGCGCCTCTTCCCCCCACCATAGTCCTGAACTGAGTTGATGGCAGCTTTTCAGTTGCTCAGGCCGTGGAGGCATCCTTGATCTTCCGAATCCCATGTCAGACCCATCAGGAAATTCTGTTGTCTGTACCTTTCATCTGACTGCTTTGTAGCAAGTCTACGGCTGTCACCTCCTCCATCATCTACTGATGATTACAGAGCTGGTCTCCCTGCCTCTCCCTCTGCCTCCCCTTTCAGTCTATTCTAATGGAGCCCCAGTGACCCTTTCCAAATATGTCAGGTAATTACACTCCTCTCAAAACCTTTCCGTGGCTCCCAAATTCTCTCTCAATAAAAGCAAGTCCTTACACTTATCTAAAGGGCCATTCTCTGCACCAGCTTCCCACCTCCAACTCCTCTTTGGCTTCACCTCTTGTTTCTGTCACCTGTACCTGGTCTGTCCAGGCCCAGCAGCTCCCTGCTGTTCCTGGAACACGCCAGGCTCACTTCCACACTGAAACTTTTGCATCTGCTCTTCCTTCTGCTTAAAATACTGTCTCCTCCTTAAAATACTGTCTTCTGCTTAAAATACTGTCTCTTTTTCTTTTTTAAATTGAAGTATAGTTGATTTACAATATTGTGTTAGTTTCAGGAGTACAGCAAAGTGATTTGGTTATACACACACACACACACATATATGTATGTATATATATATATTCTTTTTCAGATTCTTTTCCATTATAGGTTATTACAAGATAATATAGTTCCCCGTAAATCCTTGTTATTTATCTATTTTATATATAGTAGTGTGTATCTGCGAATCCCAAACTCCTAATTTATCCTTCTCCCTCCCTCCTTCCCCTTTGGTAACCGTAAGTTTGTTTTCTATGTCTGTGAGTCTGTTTCTGTTTTGTAAACAAGTTCATTTGTGTTATTTTTTAGATTCCACATATAAGTGGTATTTGTCGATGGACATTTAGGTTGCTTCCACGTCTTGGCTATTGTGAATAGTGCTGCTGTGAACGTTGGGGTGCATGTGTCTTTTCAAATTCGAGTTTCATCTTTTCCAGATATATGCCTAGGAGTGGGGTCACTGGATCATATGGCAACTCTACTATTTTTAGTTTTTAAGGAACCTCGATACTGTTCTCCATAGTGGCTGCACCAATTTACATTCCCACCAACAGTGTAGAAGTGTTCCTCCATTCTCCATACCCTCTTCAGCATTTATTATTTGTAGACTTTTTGATGATAGCCATTCTGACTGGTGTGAGGTGATACCTCATTGTAGTTTTGATTTGCATTTCTCTAATAATTAGCAATGTTGAGCATCTTTCCCCATCCCTTTTCAAGAACAACCCTCTGTTTTAACTTTTTGCTGAAATGTTACTTCCTCAATGAAGTCTACTTTTACCACGCTACTTAAAGTTACAACCCAGTGCTGCTCACTCCATATATCATGCCTACAATTTTCCTTAGTCTGTTTTATTTTTTCCATAGTCCTTATCACCTGCTAATATATTATGTAAGATACTAATTTATTATGTTTATTGTTTTGCATCTGACTTTTCTTGCTAGAACATGATCTCCAGGAAGGCAGAAATGTTTACCTGCTTTGTTTGCTGATGTACCCCAACTGCCTAGAACAGAGCCTGAATCAGTTGTACAAATGAACAATATAGAAATACAAATAAAGGCAGTTAAAAGAAGCCTTCTCACATGTTGCTTCTCCAATTCCATCCCCTGAAGATTCTGTCTGAAAGGAGACACACACACACACTCACACACACTGGTGTACATACACTCATTTGCACACAAAGATGTTATTACGTCATTAATATTGTTCTTCGACTTGTATTTTTAAAAAACCTATTGACACTCTAGGGTATCAGCTCCTTGAAAAGAAGAATTTTGTTTTGTCACTGCTGTTTCCCAAAGCTTAGAACTATGCCTAATACACAGCAGATCCTGTTAAAAATTATTGAATGGACGAATGGATTTATGAATGAGTGAATGCATCATGGTCATCTTTCCATTTTAGCGCAGGTGCATTTGTCTCTTCTTCAGAAGACATTGATTATACCTACTATGTATCGCCGTGGTACATGAAACAAGAGAAAAGATATTGGAAAAAGCAAAAATCTAAGAGTGCTGGAAAACACAATAAGGTGCCATAAGACAGCCAGAGGTTTTGAGGGATTTCTGAAGGATAAAGAGTGGATTGGGTTGGATGGGTAGAGAAATCACAGCAGAATAAACACAATGCAAAGCCAGTTTAGAGAAAATGGATAGAAAGAGTCAGCTATACTTTTCAATGGAGCTCCAGGAGAAATTCCAAACTTGAGAGTCATATAGGGCAGATATCAGGGTAACTGAAGAAAGGATTGCTTGGGAGAACTACTAGGGCCATTTCCCTTCCTTTTCCCTCTCCCTTTCTTTTTCTCTGTCCCTGTGTACTCAGAGTGGTGGCTCTGTGGCTCTCAAGACAAAGTCTTAAGAGCAGCTCACAAAGCAAAAAGGGGATTATTTGCTTGGGGACAGGAGATGGGTACGGTCCTTTGTGAGTATTAGGATCTTTGTTAAACTTGGCCAAACCCAAGGCAACTCTGAAACTCCAGGACAGACTCAGGGAAAGAAGGAAGAAAAGGGCAGGGAAAGCAGCGTTCTCCTCATTTCTGCCTTGAAGGAATCCCTTTACTTTCCCTCCACTCATCCAGATGTTTCACCTAGCAATTTCAGTTGTGATAACTTGAAGAGGTTTCTCTGAACATCTGATCTGCCATATCAGTGGAAAAAGAAGTTGGAAACAGTGCTATTAAAGTTATCTGGGAGATGATTTTAAACCTAGAATCCTATACCCTGTCAAATACTATTTGGAACAGAAACAGAATGAAGACATGTATGCTATACAAAATTGAGAACGTTTATCACCCCCGTGCACGCTCTGAAAAATCACATGCTCTGGCAAACCATAAAATGAATCCAAGGATGAAGATGATATGAGAAACAAGAAACAGTAATGAACAAAGAACCTGAAAATAGCAAAACCGGAGTAAAAATTGTTGAAAATATGGCTGTGAAGCTTAACGTAGTTAACAATGAACTCTTAGCCAAACTGAGGCAGGGACCTCCTGTTTCAAGTAGATATAATAAAAGGAGGACAAGAGGGCTTCCCTGGTGGCGCAGTGGTTGAGAATCTGCCTGCTAATGCAGGGGACACGGGTTCGAGCCCTGGTCTGGGAAGATCCCACATGCCGCGGAGCAACTAAGCCCGTGAGCCACAACTACTGAGCCTGCGCGTCTGGAGCCTGTGCTCCGCAACAAGAGAGGCCGCGACAGTGAGAGGCCCGCGCACCGCGATGAAGAGTGGCCCCCGCTTGCCGCAACTAGAGAAAGCCCTCGCACAGAAACGAAGACCCAACACAGCCAAAAATAAATATAAAAATAAATAAATAAATAAAAAAAGATTACTATTTAAAAAAAAAAAAAAAAGGAGGACAAGAAACAGAGACATAAACCTCCCTTTTTGATAAAATGAGATTTTTGTAGCACATGCCCAGCATTATGTGAAGATGGAAAGTATATGGGAGAATGCGGATGACTTCATGGGGAGGAGGAAAGCCAAAATTAAGTTCCTGCAAAGGGACGTTTAGATAAAAAGCAAGGCAGTTTGCTCTACTGGGCCCTAGAAGAGCTTTGGATTTAGAGAAATTTAGGTACCAGGAAACGGTCATGAGGCAGGAAGGGGTTGTTTGAAATCCTCAATAAAGAGTGTCTAGAGCCCAGGACCTTGCTATTGGTGCACCCAAGCAGACATCTCTTTCCTACTCCTTCCTCCAGGAAGCAGGGGCATAATTTACGAACAGATTGTATTAATTAGGTGCCTGATATCAAGCACAGGGGAGGAGGGGATGGAGAATCTCGAAGATGACTGGAAGATCTGGTTACTCTTTTAAGAGAGGTCAACCTCCCCCGACCCCGCACGAAATTCTGTCCTTTGCCCCCAGCTCCAGCATCCTGGCAATTCATGTTCTATTCTTTCCAGAAAGGAGACTAAAAGATACTTTTCTGGAGCAATTAAACCAGAGTAAAGACCCACAGATTTGGACATTTGGAAGCCTCATGACATCCCGCTTATACAGATCGTCCACTTAGATTTTTACTGCGTTGCTCTTAAATGTGAATGGACAGACTTCTGGTTTTGGCCACGAGAGAGTGATGATTTTAGGCTTACCCTCCTGCTGTACACAACTGTGAAACTAGTTGGAATATATTTCAGGCTTTGGATAATAGACGGCACAAGGCTGTGATCCTTGAGAGAAGGGAAACATACAAGGAGAGCAGCTTTCTGTCTGGGAACACTATTCCAGGGAAAGAGACCTCAGGCAGAGAGAAGCAGTCTCCCTGGGGGGAGCCATCGGAGGCTGGGGCTCAGGGTTGCTTATGTAGGTAGGAGGTATGGAAATGGAAGAGGAGGTAGGAAGGATAGGGAAATATTTAATGAGATAATGGCCAAAATTTTTTCAAATTTCATGAAAAATACAATCCCATAGATCCAAAAAGCTTAATGAATCCAAATCAGAGGAAACATTAAGAGATCCATTATTGGAGTTTTCAATAATGTTGAGATGTCAGTCCTAAGTTAATATTTAGAAACAATGCAATTCCAATAAAACAACCCAACTTTATTTTTTGGTAGCAGTTTCCAGGCCGATTAAAAATTTCTATGGAAATGTAATGAATAGCCAAATCTACCTTTAAAAAGAAGAACAAACTTTGATGACTTACTCTGCCCAATTTCAAGTCTACTATAAAGCTATGGTAGTCAGTAGGAGTTCCAAGCAAGATCTCATTTGAAAGAAGGTTTCTGTTGCTAAAAGTATCTTTGAAAACTCTTGCTGCAGTGTCGTGGAAGCCAGGGGAGGGGAGAGATTGAAGGAAGGGGTGATGAGGCACATCAAAAGGTAATGTGATCAGAAGGTCCTTAGTGATGCTTGAGGCTGCAGGACAGTATTGTTGGGGAGGAAAACCAGATTTTGAGGGGTTAAGGAATAAGTGAGTGGTGAGTAAATGTAGGCAGCTGATACAGATCACAAGTAGGAAGGGAAAGGAGGGATGCAGATAAGTATCGTGGTGGGCAGCCAGCCCCTTCCTTGTGCCCATACTCACTACCTCACTATCATTGGCACTAGGGATGGTTTCTTATGTTAAAGGTGCTGTGATTCAAGCTGGCATCTTCAAGGATGTTACTTGATTTGACAAGACCAAGTCTCTGCAGGTCTCTCACTCTATTCATTCTTCTACTGACTACAAACTAGCTTTCACGCCCCTGATCCTTGGCTGTTAAAAAAGCAAAACCCCACTGCTTAATTTAATCCCTACTTTCTGTTTAAGGAGATTCTCCTAGAAAATTGGTGCAATACAGTGATGCAACAAATTTTACATTTTCTTTATAATGTGTATAGCTAGTTAGAGGCTAATTTGAAACTACTTTCTATTCCCTAATTGATTTTGTTTCTTGTATTACTGAAATCCCCAAACACTTTTTGACTTTTGTTTTCTCTCCTTTCCTTTCTTCTCCTTTTGGTTTTTTTCTTTCCTTTTCTTTTTCTTTCTTTTCTCCCTTCTCCTTTTCCCTTCCCTTCCCCTCCCCTCACTTTCTTCCCCTCTCCTCTTTTCCTTTTTCTTCTTTTCTCTCCCTTCTTCCTTTTCTTCCCTTTAAACCACCTCTTTTATTCAGTGTTTGTCTTCAGGGGTGTGTGCCTTTGGAGGGAGATGCTTTTGGAAGCAGGGCTGAGCTGGTCGTTAAGCCTAAGTGCCTAACAATGAAGTGCTAGTCACCTCCCAAGATGAATGGATATTTAACTGATTTTCCAGAACTGTATCTTTTAACTAAGAACGTACAGCAGCTCTGCAGTTAGTTCCCTCTGTGGTAGTCTCCTCCACTATCCAGTTCTCATCTGTTTTGAGCCCTAGGAAGCTTGGCACACTCCCACCCCTTTCTGAAGTGTGATGGGCCACGTCACTTGCTTAGCGTGTGGGTAGAAACCCTTCATGTCTAGGGCTTGACTCTCCAGCCCTCTCTTTTCCTTTGCCGTGATGACTAAATGGTCCAGAGTGTGGTGTCAGCTTATAGAGGACAGCTATTCCATCCTGGAGACTTGCCAACATTTGTAGTGGAGTTTGTGTTGTGCCCATGAGGATTTGGGGTTGTTTTTTACTGCACGTCATCTAGCCAGTCCTAGCTATAGACTAATGACCCCATCTAACCTTTAGCCTGGTGGCTGATTCACTGCATTCCACATGATGCCTTTAATTCTTCTCTGTGAGTCCACATGGAATGATGTCCTGGTTTATGTTCTTGGTGCAGGGATGACAAGCTGGACTATGAGATGGGACCATTAGGCAGAACTTATGGCCTGATGGGAGTTAGCGGGGTAAAGCCAGTCTCCTTACCAGACTCTGGATTCCCACTTTCCTCCCCCTTCATTGATGGTGTGCTTCCATTCTCACCCGATGCCCTGAAGATCCTCTGTGGAATTTTCTAGTGCCGAGAAATTAATCATCTTCTTTTGCAGTGTTGTTGCAAACTGTGGGAGTTTGGGGGGAGATGTGGCTATTTCTGGCATCTCTACCTGTGCTGAATCTCTGTTTATTTCCTCCTAAGAATCACTCTGGAACATTATGTATGAAGAAAGTTTGTTCCAACAGAGCATATATTTATACTGTAGTCTATATGCATATCCATAGCCCTGTAGAATCTATGTATAGGCGTTTTTCCATTACACTTAGGCTCTTTCATTTCTTTCTTTAAATTTTATTAAAAAAATCTTATTATGAAGATTTCAATCACAAGGGGAAAAGAACACGACTCAAGTAGACTTAATAAAGTGTCTCACAGAATGGCTCATGGGACAGAAAAGCTCAGTCAGGAGTCATAGGCATGGCCTGACTCAATAGTTCCGTGCTCACTCATGAGATGGCTCTTTCCATGTCTCTGCCCTGCCTTCCGTGGGGTCAGATTCAACCTAAGGCTGCCTCCTCTGTGGGCAAAAGATGGTTGCCAGTAGCGCCCAGGGCTACTTGCTCCCCTATCTACATTGCGTGTGAATAAAGGGGTATTTTATGGGCATGGTTTCAGAAGGAGGAAGTTTCTTTTCCAGAAGCCCTCAACAAATGTCTCTTCATGACTCATTGGTCCAAACCGAGTCATTGTACGTGACCATACTGCCTTGTGCTCAGGGTGATAGGATTTGCTGGCTGTTTTTGGCCAGTTATTGCGGACCTTGGAACAGAGTCAATCCCAGCCCCCAGCACCTGGGTGAGAATATGACAGCAGTGATGCCTGGAAGGAAAATCTTAGGGCTACTGATGAAGGGAAACTGAGGACTAGACATTGGAAGGTCAGCCAACACTTGACCATAATGGCTTCACTTTTGTCTTTATGGCTCTAAACTAAGGCCTCTTCCTCTGATTCTCCTCACTGGTCCTTTGTGATAATCTAAGGCATTGCTGTTGCATGGAATTTTGATGGGGGTGAGAACAAGGTGCCAATAAGGGATTTGGCTAAGTGAAAAGGAAACAAAGAGTTTGGTAAACCTCCCTTAGAATTCCATAGAGTGTTTGCTTTAAGAAACAAACAAATAAACAAGCAAATGAGAAAGCATCATGACTACATAAAACACACATACCTTCAGTAGCCTGCAGGACCTCAAAACCAGTTATGTGTTTCTTTTGTGATGTGCATCTTCCTGATTCAAAATGACAGTAGTCGTTTTTATGATGTACCAGCTCCCAAAGGGGATGGCTCATCATTCAGTTCTAACCTTCTTCTAACAACAAAGAAAAGAGCAATCTAAGGAAAGAAATGGTCTGTTATAGTGTTTGTTTCTCATAATGGGTCTTCCAAATGCTTGGCAAATATTAATTAATCCTCCCAGCGTCCCTGTGTAATGAATACCTATATATACACGGGGTGGAGTAGACAGAGTCAACTGACCAAGGCCCCTCCATGAATTAATGTCAAAAGCAAGGACCTGGACTGTTGGGCTCACGGCTCCAGTACCAGTCACTTGAAAGCACTGCCATTTAACTTCTTTACTTCCCAGAGGGGAAAAGTATGCATGGCCAAGCAGAAGCAAATATATTTTGTTCTGTTTCTGCTTGACACCAGTGAGTATGCATTGGACACCACATGATGACTTTTACTAAGAAAGCGAGCAAATACAGCAATATGGCCAGCAGAGAGGGCAAGGTACTTTTATACTGGGAAAATAAGATTATTGTCCTCAACCCTTCTCAAATATCATTTACAGATCACTCTCAGGGTGCCAGCCTTTTTTTTTTTTTTTGGCCACGCCACGCAGCATGCGAGATCTTAGTTCCCTGACCAGGGATCAAACCTGTGCCCCCTGCAGTGGAAGCGTGGAGTCTTAACCACTGGACTGCCAGGGAAATCCCAGGGTGCCAGCCATTGTATTAGTCCCTGTACAGGATGGTCAGATGGTTGTTCTGAAAGATGACAGAAGACTTTGAAACTATGAAGGGCTTGGATAAAATAATTCGGTAAACTTTGAAAGGGTTGGGTTAATCCTACAGATGAATAACCCCTACCGTGTGGAATGTTCTCTTCAATAGGGGAGATATAAAAACCCCAATAACTGTAGTATAAGCAAAATGTAATAAATGGGATAGTAAAGGTATTCATATTTTACTATGGAAAATCAGTGAAGGCCAAGAAATCTTCTGGATGGAAAAATCATTACCTACAAATTCCCTGGAAGGTGTGTCATTTTATCTGGGCCTAAATTTATGAGGATTTGAAGGATAAGGGGAGATAAGGAGAAAATGTATACTAGTGAAGAGACGAGTGTTACAGAATCCCAGAAGTGGGGAAACATGGTTTTTATATAAGTAATTGTATTTGGCTGGAGTGTAAAGTTTGAAAGGAATTAATGGGGAAGGGAGTCACCGGAAATAAAGGTTGGGAAACATAAGCCGTCTTGAGTGTCAAACTAAGGAGTGTGGATTTAATCCAGGAGAAAATGTAAGGCTGTTTGAGGCTTTGTAAATTTCATAGCTGCCACTTTGTCTCATGAAATATCCCTTAGGGCTGGTATCAGAGTCAGAACCGCTGGCTGAAGTGTGGCCCGACGCCAGGTTAGTACTGACAGCTCAGATGCAAGTGGATACAGGGCAGTGCTGAGGCAGGAACCCAGGAAAGGAGGCATCAGAAAGCTGCAGCTGAGAGAGGGTTGAGGATGGGTGTGCTGAAGGTAATATGGAGAGACACCCCATGTCTCGTTGAGGGACAGGAAAGCACAGGTGATTCTGTGCTGTGAGTTACAGAGAGGCAACGGTAACCGGTAGCGGTCGGTCTGAGAGTGGATGACCTGGGTCCTACCTCCCAGCTTGGGTGTCACCTACCTGTGTGATTCTGGGCAAGTCCTTGGGAGAACCTCAGTTTCTCCATCTGTAACGAGCAATGGGACCAATGCAGCATCTTCCAAGGTGGGTTCTGTGGACAATTAGTAACAAAGAATGGCCCATTAGAAAAAAAGGTCTGGGGTCAAATAAGTTTGGGAAACGCTGCAGACTCACTCACGAAGTCCACATTAAGGGGAAGGTAGTTTCATTCTGTTGAACTCAGCTTTTCCCAAACCTCTCTGCTCACAAGAATCGTACTTATTTCTTGCTTCCATGCAATACCCATTGGCTGCCTGGGGAACATTTTGGGAAATTTTGGACTAGATCCTTTTCAGGAAAGGTCCCATCCTCACATTCTCTGATCCTGTGTCACCTCTGAAGGTTTCTTCTCAGTCTAGGATTTTACAAATCCAAAGGAAGTTTTCTCCTCCAGTCTGATTGAGGGAATTTTCCTACCTATACTATAGGATTGACTATCATCCCCCAAGTCAACTTTCTCTCAGAGTTGAGGCAAGGAGTTCTTTAAAAGTGTTTTTGAAAGTGCTTTGAGATCCTTAAGGAAGGAGATCCCTGGTGGATTCATCATATGACTTCATTAGAAACGTTGTATGCTAAGGAGCCTTCGACTTCACCTTCTAGTTTGGAATCATCATATTTCTAACGTACTCTATTAAGCAGGAAAGAGTTGAGGGATTATTTTTTTCTTCTCTTTTTTGCATCTGTATATAATGTAATTTAACCTAGCAAAAAAGACACTGATTGTCCCACAGGACTTAATTAACTCCCAGCTTCATGGTGAGCTGCAGAAATAATAAGAAAAGGAAAAGTTCGGGTGTTCCATACCTGTCCACTTCCACCTCTGGTGCATAATGAGATGTCAGGAGTGGTGACACTGATGAGATGTGTAAAACGTGCTGATTGCAGGAGGCGGCGAGCTGCCGGCTTGGCTCCTGGGAACGCTGGCCGGGCTGGAGGAACTGCAGACCCAGGGAGCAGTAGTTTTCTTCAGATGACAATTTCCAGCATCCTACACACCCTGCCACCTGAATGGTGGTTTTGCTAACCTTTGGCTCTGTCTTCTGCACCCTGGTCGGAGGTTATGACAATTGTCACAGGACAGGTGCCATGTTTATTAAGCTGCCTGTAGCAAATCTGGACGGGTAGTGCAGGATTCTACCAGCCAGCCCTCGGGGGAGCCCATTAAGAAATTGCAGGGCTAATAAAAATCATGCTGGATAAAATTGCAATCCTCTGGTGCCACTCTATGATGGGTTGAATCTGGTTTTAAATTTTAATGGGGGCAGAGACTGAAGGTTTGAATTAGGACCCTTGTCCCAGCAGCCCTGAAAGTTGTACCTTCTTAATCCAGAGTTAGAAGAGTGCAGGGAGAGGAAGGCTTGCTTCTGTCTTTGTGCGAGGCTTCTGCACATTTGAGATAGGAATTCATTAATGTTTCTTACATGTTAACAATGGAAAAGACTCCTGGAAGAAAGCCTTACTCTGCTATGTGGCATGAAATCTGGGCTACAGTTCACATCCTCTAGCCTCACATTGATTGAAGCCTTCAGCAACCAGGCCTTGAGGGGGCCTTGAAAACGCATGGGGAACAATTCCCAGTTCCTCGGCTCAGTAAAATTGTTATAAAACTGTCCTGTACTGGTAACTTCTTGAAAAGGAGATTGTGTAGTTCTCTTGCAGAACCATTCCAGCATTTAAATTCATCTTCACATTGTACCCCCTCCAATCCAGGGGCCACAGCCTCAGAAGGTGATTCTTCGTTCCTTTGCTGAATCCCTTCTGCTCACAGAATTCATCACTTCATCTGGATAAATCTATGGTTTTCAAACATTAAAATGGAACAACCAAGTGTATACTTGCTGTTTTGGGAAGACTCAGGAAAATGGAAGGAAAAACATAATAGGGTATTTCAGTAGTAGATATGATACCATCTAGGGAAGTATATTCTGTATTTTCCCGGAAAGAAACACTGCTATTACTAAGGGAAGGAGGTAACGTTGGCTGAATAGTGACTTCTTCTTGGGGACTGAGTGAAGCCCTTTACTTGAACTTCCCATTCAACCCTAAGAATAGAGCTCTGACGTGATTACTATTATCATTTACAATTTTTTTTTTTTTTTTTTTGTCTGCGCCGTGCAGCATGCGACATCTTTGTTCCCCAACCAGGGACCGAACCCATTCCCCTTGCATTGAGAGTGCAGAGTCTTAACCACTGGACCACCAGGGAAGTCCCTATCATCTCCAATTTACAGATCCATAAAGGCTCAGAGAGGTTCAGTAGCTTGTTTCAGGACCCACAGCAGGTAAGTGGCAGAGCAGGGACTCAAAGACAGAAGAATTCCAGAGCCTGTATTGTTATTAAAACAGTAATTTTAATAACAACAGAATAATCATTTAGCCATATTACTAAATTAATAATTTTCTTTGGAAGAAAGCTTTCAAAGAAGAAGAAAGGAAACCTGTTCTCTTTTATAAACAATTCCAAAATAAGTATGTGAAGTTACAATATAAATTTGTGGGAGTAGATCTCTGGGTAGTGGAGAAAGTACAAGTATATGAAAATTTACCTCCCGAGCTTCAACCTCAGCTAGGCGCATGGGTCTAGCTGTGCTCCCTCACCCACCACAGCCCCTTCAGCCCCTGCCTTCTTGTGGGCACTGTCCTACCACTTGTGTTCTAGGTCCTTCCAGCGAGATTGTCTGCTTCCTCTACCCTTCTGCTCTGCCAGTGATTTCAGTGGACGTGCCCGTGTGTGGATGTGTGCTCATTTATGCCGGTGGGGTAGCAATTTGCAGTCTGAGGCTTGATATTCATAACTGTAGGAACTCTATAGGAATAAAGTTTTGTTGGATGAATACCTGAGTGAGCATCATTAAAGCTGATGGTCACCAGATGGAAATCAGGTCTCAAAACTTTCATTGTGAAGCTTTTAGAAACTGTTATTGAGACTGGAGACATTGGGAAAGACAGAAGCGTCATACTCTTACCAAAGAAATAAGTTGTACAAAGGGTGATTTACTCAGAAAGGCCTTCCATTTACAGAGGAGGGCATCTGGCCTCCACAAACATAATAATTTGGCCATTTGCCAGCTGGGTTTTCCTGAGGGTTGCAGAAATAGAGATCTGCTTGACAGGTGATTTTCACAATATCTTTCTGAACTGTTTCATTAAGTCTTGATAATGTGAGCAATATTTTGTAGAAATTACTAATCTTTGCAGTACAGAGAGAACCTCGTAAGTTCCTTTGCTGTATTATATTAGTGAAGTAATTGGAGACTAGGTCCGTAGTTCCAGAATATTCAGCTTAATTTTCCTTTTTTAAATTTTCTGGGAAATGAGGCAATGTGTCTTGTAAGGTTAGGGATGGGGTTGCTGTTGTAGGAGACACACAAGTGTTATAATTTTTAGGCACCTGCCAGTATCATATTGCCCGGTAATTCCAGCTTCTCTCTTCCTACTGTTTTGGACTCTCCATTTAAGTGCTTTAGTATACAAAACAAAACAAGACAAAACACCTTTTCATCTTACTGCAAAAAAGATACCTGCTTAGAGCAGAAAATGTAAAAAGAGATAATAAAAAGAGACCAAAAATGATTCTCTACAATTTCAGCATCCAGTTGCTTTGATCCTGGCCAAGGGAATATTGGCCAGGGATGTCATGAGCCATTAACGCTTCTCCGGCTCCTCCACCTCATAACCTTCAAGCTGGAGAGTTTAGAGACGGCCACTCCTGAGTTCAGTGTCTACAGGCACTGAGTGTAGATGTATGGTAGTTTGGTGAAGTAATTAAAAGACATGTTCTGTATGTTGGATGAATAAACTTGGAAGGGTCATAGGTTCAATGTCGGCAATGCGTGAGGGCGATATATTCATGTCTATGACTATATACCTATCCATAAATTTTATGACTTTTTTAGACAATTTTTAAGACTTCTTTGTTCCATCCTAAGAAACCATCCCTTTCAGTATCAGCACCACGGAAAACTGACCGTATTATTTACTGTGTATCACACACTTCAATGGTACAATTGGGAAGAGCAGTGCAGTTGGCCTATATAAGGTAATATATTTATTGGGGCCCATTTTTTTCTTTAACTTTTTATTTGTTTAAAAAAATTTATTTACTTAATTTATTTTTTAAAGTTTTGGCTGCGTTGGGTCTTCGTTGCTGCACGCAGCCTTTTCTCTGGTTGCGGTGAGTGGGAGCTACTCTTTGTTGTGGTGCGCAGGCTTCTCATTGCGGTGGCTTCTCTTGTTGGGAGCACGGGCTCTAGGTGAGCGGGCTTCAGTGGTTGTGGCACACCAGCTCAGTAGTTGTGGCGCACGGGCTTAGTTGCTCTGCGGCATGTGGGATCTTCCTGGACCAGGGCTCGAACCCGTGTCTCCTGCATTGGCAGGCAGATTCTTAACCACTGTGCCACCAGGGAAGCCCTCTTTAACTTTTTTTTTTTTTTTTTTTTAATTTTATTTATTTATTTATTTATTTATTTATGGCTGTGTTGGGTCTTCGTTTCTGTGCGAGGGCTTTCTCCAGTTGCGGCAAGCGGGGGCCACTCTTCATCGCGGTGCGCGGGCCTCTCACTGTCGCGGCCTCTCTTGTTGCGGAGCACAGGCTCCAGACGCGCAGGCTCAGTAGCTGTGGCTCACGGGCTTAGTTGCTCCGCGGCATGTGGGATCTTCCCAGACCAGGGCTTGAACCCGTGTCCCCTGCATTGGCAGGCAGATTCTCAACCACTGCGCCACCAGGGAAGCCCTAACTTTTTAAATAGACAGTTTCAAATATACTAAAGTGGAGAGAATAACATAATAAACTCCATGTACCCATCTCCCACCTTCACCAGCTATCAACTTACTTACTTTTGTTTTTTAAGTTTGAATGGAAGACTATTTTATATGGGTTAATTTTGAAAGGGGAATCTGCTAGTGGGAATTTTGAGGATGAAGGTAAGTTTTAACCTGGGAATCTCTCGTAGTTTAGTATTTCACACAGAGTACAAAATGCTGTGAAAAGGATGACTACGTTTCACATTTATTCGATTTTATAGGAACATAAGGGGGTTTAGATTAAAAATTATATCTGTATATAAAGTTTCCCTTTGAGCATCTCTTCTTTTTCCTTTTTTAAAAAAATTTCTGTCTTCCTTTCTTAATCAACTTCAACTCTTATTTAAGGTTTAAGTTCATAAAATCCAAAACTCTCCAGGTATGTTTGCATTTTATAACAGAATTCTTGGAGACTCAAATAAATGGTTATAATGGTAGAAAAATAGGTGGTGATGATGATTTTCGTGTATGGGCTGAGCCATGCTTGGTACCCACCAAATTCCATTGCCTGAGCAGCTAAGTGACTATTTATTAACTTTAAGGCAATAAATAGTAGCTCATGTATATTGAGCTTTTATATGTGACGGGCACAAGGCATATGACTATTCTGTGTACGTTATTTTCACAGCACTATGAGTAGATATTATTAGCTCCATTTTATAGATCAGGAAATGGATGCTTCTGAAGGTTGAGAGACTTGTCCAAGACCCCATGGCTAAAATGTTGGAGCTGGGATTTAGAATTGCAGTCTGCCTCATGTGAAACTTTCTTTTCACTATGATGCTGCCTGCTGAATAAGTTACCAAAATGATAGCAAATGGTATGGGGCCGGGGCGGTGAGGAGAAGACAAGATGAGGAAAGGATGGAGTAGCATGGAAAATAAATTTGAGTTGAAAGAAATCTTTTACTAAAATTTCATGTCTAGTGGAATCAGAGCAACACTCTATGAGTTTAGTTTAACTTCAAGGGCATGGCTGAATGTCCTAAGGAACAAAAGTGTTTCAGTTTTATTTTGAAAAATTTGGCCCGGAAAGCCAGATTCTTTTCCCAGCCCATAACTGTTTCCCTGGCTCTGGAATTTGAAAAGGCTCTGAAAAAAGGGAGGGGCTTCACTCATTCCTACCTAGATTTTGTATGAAAACATGTCCAGTGGAATAAAACAAAGAAACAGGCCAAACAAGGGAAGAAAACGACTCAGAAGCAGATGTTATCAGGCTGGGGAGGTGACATCTGCAAGTGAAGATGGCTGCCCGGTAACCACAGGCCTCGCGCAGAGATAAATGGTTGACCCCGGCCCGTGTCAGCCCACGATTGATGCCACTAACAGCCCTAGTGCCTGCCCAATGAGTTTTTAAAAAAATCTTTGATAGAGTGTGTTATCTAGTTACTGGCACAAGGGCAATAGCCCTGAGGGGTGAAGGAAAAGGAAAGAATAAAAGGTCAATCCAGGAGGACAGTCTCTGTCGGAGTAAATGAGAAAAAAGGATCTGGCTCCAAAGGGGAGGAAATAAATAAATAACAATAAAAGCGGCTGTGAGATGCGTGGATGGATAAGTGAGATGGCTTGTTCCCTTTGCTTTCCTTCCTTTTCTCTCCTTTCTTTCCCTCTCTCCCTCCTTCCCTTCCTTCCTCCCTCTCTCTTTCTTTCCTTTCTTCCTCTCTCTTTTTCTTGCTCTCTTTCTCTTTATTCTCTTTCTTCCTCACTCTCTCTCTCTCCCTTCCTTCTCCCATTTTCTTTTAAATTAACACAGGCCTTGAGCTATTCTGGAGAATTTAACAGATGTAGCCATAGATCCTTCGTTTTTCTCTTGAACTTTTCTAATGGTCTGATTGGGATTGTTAAGCCTTTTAAAAAAATGTCTTGGAGAGGTGAAATTAAAGGCCTTAATTAGCCCCCCACTTTGTCTGTGAAATAATAACAATTCAAGTGTAAAAGGTACAAAACAAATAAAATGAAATTCCTCTAGATAATGGAAAATATGTCATTATAATATGGTATTATTAATTGATTTGTGGTAGATATGTGAATTCAATTCTGTAATAACTCTCTTGCCTTCCTACACACACACACACACACACACACCTGTAGGCCTAGGTTTTATACATTTTTGGAAAGGCAGGAATATAATTGCTTTTGCTCAGTATTGCTGCATCCACAGAATTCTACTTCATGATAATAGAATTTTTAATTGGCTCTTTTAGTCTTGAAATACATTTTGCAGAGAGAAGAGAAAAGAAGGGAGAACTGAGTTTTTTGGTCTAAAAGACCATGGCTTTAATTATGAATTTTTTCTTTTTATTTGACCTGGAAAAATTTAGTTTTTTTTTTAGTTTAGTTTTAGTTTAGTTTTTTTTTTCATAGAGTGTTTGTAGAAGGTAAGATGGTTCCAGGGCAAAGGCCTGAAGGCTGGGCTGGATCTGTGGCATTAATGCTCTCCTTTGAGAAGAATCATGTTGGATATAAAAATATTGGTCCCCAAAAGCAACTCTGGAAAGAGTGGAGAAATACGCTTTAGGCAGAATCCATCCTTTTCTAAGGCCAGAGGAGTTTAATGATGTGACTTCCTGGCCTTACCGTATTGGTTCTCACTAGCCAGTACTGGGTGGGGTCATCTTTAGTTGGCACAGGTGGGAGGACTTGTTTTGCCATCCTTTCCTCAGAGTAATGGAAAGAGATGAGTCTTGATGCTGGAAGATGTAGGTTCTAGTCTCTGCCAAGACCATCTTACTAAGAGGCCCCGGGTCCATGGCTCGATTCCTCTGAGCCATCATTGTCCTCATGTACATGATGGCACTAGTGCTTCACAGCGTCTTCCTGCAAAGATTTTGAAATTTAAATGAGTCTACAGATGTGAAAACCCTCTGAAAGTACTAAAGCGCTACTCACCTCTTACAGGTCCTGTATCAGTGTGGATTCCGTTGGTGTATGGAGGTGGTGGTTGGCTATAACGTGGCACTTGCAGAATAGAGCAATGAATTGGTAGTTACTGTAAATTTCCACAAGATTGATTAAAGTAGGGGCAAGGCGGAGGAATAAAATTTTAGGGCTAGCTGAAAAATATGTAGTGTGTATTTTTTTGGCTTTTAACAGGTTCTAGCTTGGCACCATAAAAATGTATGTTGTATAATTTGGCTTGCTGATAGAATTAATATATTTGAAATACTAAATTTAAAATTAAAGTTTATTTGTCAAGAATTTGTCTTTTATTGACAAATAAATTACATAGAACAAAATGCACAGATCTTAAGTGTATGGTTCATTGACATATGTATATACTATGAATCCCACACTCAGAATCAAGGTATAGAACATTTTCATCATCCAAGAAAGTTGATTCTACTTTGGGCTTTTTTTTTTTTTTTTTTTTTTTTGCCATAAATGGTGATGCAACAACTGAACTTAAGTAATATATCTTCTCTTTGTTTTTGTTTAAGGAAAAGTATGAGAAAAGCAAGAAGTAAGCACCTGTTATGTGTCAGGCACTGAGTTGGTCTTCATATATATTAGTTAACCATATATTATTATATATAATTATAATGGCCCTTGAAGACTCTCCATTTTATGGTTGGGGGACTGAACTTCAAGGAAATTACATGACTGCCAAGGTAACTCAGTGAGTAAGTGGTGAAGTTGGAATTTGAATGCGTGTTGCTACCTCAAAAACCTTTTTTTTTCTTCAACTGATAAGATAAAACGATCTCTGAGATTTGGGGACCCGAGGGTCTTCTGCAGAGTCAGAAATACTGAAAGTCCACATTTTCAGGAAAAAAGGGCTAAAGAAAAAGAACTTCTCCTCCATGAGGGGAGAAAAGTGATTTGTTACAACTTTTGACTGGTGGAGCTCTTTCTGTTCCCGGGGTTATATTTTTCCTATAATTTCAGATTTCTTAAAACTTCACTATTATTGAGACAGTTTTTATATTGCCCTAGATTGTTCTTTAGGGCACAGGTGCCTGTGTCTGGAAACAGAGTGGTGAGCCCTGGCCCCATCACTTCCCAGTGTTTTGTCCTTGGGCATCCTTCTTAGTCTCTGCAAGTCTCAGTTTTCCCATCTGTAAATGGGACTGATAAGATAGATGCCTCAGATGGTGGTTGTGAGGTTCAAATAGGGTTATGACAGCGCAGGTCTTAGTGCAGTGCCTAAGATTGTCATTCCTCCAAACCTCATGCCTTCAGCCCTGAAGTTTTAGTTGTTTTGGTTTTTTTTTTTTTTTTTAATTTATTTATTTATGGCTGTGTTGGGTCCCGGCTTCTGTGCGAGGGCCTTCCCCAGCCGCGGCAAGCGGGGGCCACTCCTCATCGCGGCGCGCGGGCCTCTCACCATCGCGGCCTCTCTTGTTGCGGAGCACAGGCTCCAGACGCGCAGGCTCAGCAGCTGTGGCTCACGGGCCCAGCCGCTCCGCGGCATGTGGGATCCTCCCAGACCAGGGCTCGAACCTGCGTCCCCTCCACTGGCAGGCAGACCCCCAACCACTGTGCCACCAGGGAAGCCCTGGTTTTTATTTTGATATTTTCCAAATTCAGGTCAATTGAAAATCCTCCCCAAATGGGGGGGATCTGAGTGAGTGAGGAAGCCACTGAGTCTGGGACTGTGCGGTGCACATGCATTGCCCCATCCCTGGAGGGCTTTCTGGTCCTGTGGCTGGTGCTTTCTTGTGGTGCCCTGACATCCCCTGTACCCACCGCTGTACCTGATACCTGCTGTGATACCCGTTTTCTGTTAGATGACGTGTCCTGGGGAGCAGGCAGTTCAAGCACCCAGCACTGTGCCTGGCATTAGTAGGTGCTGCCCCACTATTTGTTGAATAAATGACACTTCCAAATTTCATCCCTGGACCAGACTCCTCATCTGTTTTTCTGGGGGAATGAGGGATAATGTAGGAGTTAATTTTCCGGGTAACCAAACCATTGCCCTTAAAATACCGAGCCTTGTTTATTTTGGATGTTATCTTCTAGAACAGAGCAAAGGCTTTCCTGCCTTTTTGACTGACTCTAGGCAGCAGAATCAAATGTTTTCTGGATGCTTCTGGGTCATTAGCATAAACCTCAGTGATTTTGCTGTTTAGAAATAACACTTCCGCCGGAGGTAGTATTGAAATAGCAGGAAGGTGCGTGCCCCTCGCCAAATGGCCACGACCGTACTGACCCATCCTGCCCTTCCTTTGCTGTTCAGACTGCAGGTTTCTGTCAGGCGGGCTGCTGTCAGCAGCCTCCACTTCCTTCTAATCTGTCCTTCCGCTCTCTTCTTCACCGACTGACAAGATAACACGATTTTGGTAGATAGATGTGCAAAATCAAAGTAAAACAATTCTG
This sequence comes from Balaenoptera musculus, assembly GCF_009873245.2. Lineage (NCBI taxonomy): Eukaryota > Metazoa > Chordata > Mammalia > Artiodactyla > Balaenopteridae > Balaenoptera > Balaenoptera musculus. The sequence continues at coordinate 25,519,896 of NC_045795.1, forward strand.
AGTGCAGCTTTGAAAGATACTTCTTGAAGAAGTGCATGAGGTTCAGTGTGTGCATCTTGTGAAATTACTCCTGCCCTCCCACCCCCCACCGAGCCATATCTCATTAGTCTTCATGACTGAGATTGTGAGAGGTCTGGGATGCACCTTCCACCATGAAGACCTAATCTCATGATCCTAGAGGACCAGGTGCTCTATGTCACTTACACTTCTGCTGCTGCTTCTTTTTTTTTTTTTTAATACTTACGACACAAAGTAATTATAGTTACGCAGATTCCCCCCAAACGGAATTATTCCTGTTTATCGTTAAGTTTTTACTTCACCCTCTCACGTTTATAACTGGAAATATGCGAAGATGAACAATAAATTGGTAATGCAACCCTGTGCCATTTGTTAAGTAATAACTGTCAAAAGTACATTCTAATGCATTAATAACTGATATATATTATTAAAAAATTCTGCCTAGTATAACTTTTAGAAATAATTTAGAAGTCACGTAACGTGTGAGAATAAGGGAACATATATCATAAAGATTCTATAATATTTGGTATTTTAAAAGAAATTAGAGTCTGATAATATTTGGTTTTTCTATGAAAATAAAATCTAGTAATGACAAAGTATCTTTGGACAAAGAGCCCACCTTTCCCACTTCCTCCTCCTCCTCCGGTTGTAACCTCTGACTTACCTTCAAGATTTGGTGTCATCCTCAAGCCTTTCCCTTTTTGGTGTTGTAGGTGTGGCCCAACTTGGTTTGGTAAATGAAACCTTACACTGTATGTGATTTCTAGGTCACAGATTCTGAACTTCCTTTTCTTTGTAGCTGAGATTCTGTCTGCGTTCCTCAGAGGCATTCCAGATTGGGTTAGAAATTTTGCTTTCACTTTGCTGGGTCGGGGAGTGCCTCAAGGAAAGGATACCCCTAAATTCTCCAGCATAACAATGGCTTCAGGGAAAGGGTGGAGGTTCTGAATTTCATACTGATATTGACATCCCGGTGTGCTTGAGGTCAAGAATATGTACAGGATCACTGAACACTGGACAGTGCTCTTAGGACTTTGGCAGGAGATCCAGAAGGATGCTTCCATTTTGTTCGAATACAGCATGAAGGTGGAGACTGAATGCACAGACTCTGTGCAGGATCGGGGTGTGTGTGAGCATCCTTTTAGGTCAAGTTCATTCCCTCTTTGTCCCTATCCTCCCTTCTTCAACAAGTCAGTGCGCCCAAAGCCTTACCTGGTGAGGAGTAAAGGGAATAGCTTCCTTCTAGGCCTTTCTCTTGGGGAAATGACTGGTTAATGATGGATTCACTTCCATTCAATGAACCAAGATTTTAACTAAGAAGAATACAGGCCATCTTTCCAGCCTCATTGGTCTACTCACTGTGCTCTCTTTGGAAAAGGATCATTTTAATGGCATTGCCAATAACAGAAGTATTGTCATCTTGCCTTTCCAAAGGGCTGACTTCTTTTTCTTTGTGGCCTGCTCCTTTGTTATAACTCCATGTTCTCAGATCTGTCCTTATAATCCAGGTTGCTGTAGAGCAAAGAGCTTCATTAATGTTTTCCTGCTAGACTGGAAAACAGTTAGAGCTGTGACTAGGACGAGTTCAAGAGGGACCCCCAAACCCTGAAACCCAAGAGACATCACAGGGCAGGGATAGCAGGTAAAGTGGTTGCTATAAACACTTTCTCTTGAAAGCTGTGTCTTTTCAATAAACACACCGTTAGGCCCTAGCGAAATATTTCCAGTTGGCTTCGTGGGTGGTGCAGTGCTGGAAGCTGTTAGCTCGTGCTCAGTTGAATTTCAAATGTCAAAGCTCATTAATAGTGATTTTAGCCAAAGACAGCTTGTAAGGAGCTGTGCACACTTAACTTCCTCAAATAAAAGGAGAAGAAAGATGACCATTGAACATTGCTTTTCCTCCCCCTGCTTTTTTCACCTCTGCTTCGAGTTTGTTTTGGGTTTTATTGACAGTAGGTTTCAAGTTTATATTTTGCATTTCCCTTAATTTGCCTTGTCCTTTGATCCCCCCCTTGGGAAATAGGCCTATTACAAAGGTGTGGCGATGTTTCTTTGAGCTTTAGGAGTGTTTTGTCTGTTTGAAGGGGGCCTGGAGGAGTCTGTGAAAGTGTTAAGGCAGACGGTTCAGCTTTTGAGTGAGAGAAACACACTGGAATATGATTATCCCAGTTCAGATGCTGTTTCCAGCCTTGCTTCCAGTATACAAATGTCAAAGGAGATTCCGTTTACACAGTAATGATGTTTCGAATTAAAATATGAATACAAGCTGCACCCCCATTATTTGTGGTCTGGCCAGTTCTCACCACTGTGGTGACCTGGAAAACTAAATGAAAAACAAAAAAAACCTTTTAACCTGGTCTGAGTTTACTTGTGTAGCTGTGATTGTGGGCTGGCCTGCTGTGTTAAAGTCTGTGAAAAACAAATTCATCATCGAGTTGCTGATTACAAATTTGACATCAACTTGGCCTCCCTTTTGATTCTGGGTTTTGTTAGCAGCAGGCTTTACTGTGTTCCCTTCCTGAATCTTGCAGAGGCTTCCTGGGTACCATGTAAGCAACGCCTGAATTTCAGCTTTGGTGCAGGAGGCCTAAGGACCCAGGGCAAATGCCTCAGAGATGGTCTGGGTGTGGATATCTCGAAGGTTCTCTTATTGGACTCGGTGACCACAATTGTCTTGAGGAATTTGAGCTTGGGTTGCACTGAGGTTTTTGTGTGACTCCAATTAGAGCAGACGTGGAGTGTAGGTGGATGGGTATGTAGGGGGAGTGTGTGTCTGGGGATGGTGTTGAATCAGGGGTTTCTTCTGAAGATTTGTGGCAGTTGCCTCTTGGGGGCAAGCATGGGTCCCAATCAGAGGTTTATGAGCCCTGTGGCCTTCTCCCATTTTCCAAAAAGTAAGGGAATTTTTTCCCCATAAGTTTATTTAGGTTTTTAAAGCAGCTGACTGATTTGGACAAATGTTGCTATGCTGAACAAAGGTCATTAATAGTGAACAGTCCACCCTCTTGAAATGAAAAAAACCTAGTTACAGTCTCTAAATGGATGTGTGTCCAGTTATTGTTTATAGATTTTGATAATATTTGACTCCCAGGTAAAGGCTTTAATAACATGAGATCATGTTGAGTAGGTTTTCTTGTTCAGAGTATTAAAAGTTTGCATGATTTCTTTTTAAAAGCCAAGTAATTATATTTTCTGCAAGCAGGATCATAATCTGAGAAGTATTTCTAAGTATACTCTTTTAGCTTTTATCTTTTCTATCTTCTCTTGTAAACATCCAGATTTTGCCCTTGTGAGAAAAGAAACAAGCATGTGTGATAGTATAAGGATTGGCTTTTATGTTCGTTTCTTCTAGACAGTGAGCTTCCTGAGAGCAGGGAATTATGTTATGTATCATTTTATCCTCGGGACCTACCACAGTACCTGGCTCAACAGATATTTATTGGTTGAATATAGTAAAACTTCATTAATTGATACACTAGCAAGATTATAGGTGGAATATTTAACTTAAGAGAAAAATCAATTTTATGGACTCCAGCACATTCATTATTTGCATGCAAATGGGGGCTGCAAATTACAAATAAGTGCTATCAATTTATCGAAGCAGGTCTGGAGGCACTCTTCTGGCAGACACAGCACCAGTAGTTTGGATTACGCCTTGATGAATATATTCTGCAATCTTTTAAAAAACATTAAATTACTTTAACAGAGGACAAAGAAATTGTAAAATTTCAGGCAAGAGAAAGGTTTTTGGTGACACTGTAATCTGCCGTTTGCTGCTGCCTGTTTCACATAGCCGGTCTAATTCATGAATTTGATCTAATTGACTCAGTAGGTGCCCACTGTGTGCCAGGTACCGTGCTGGTGACTTGTGATATGCGGATGATTACGATGCAGCCCCTGCCCTGTGGAACTCACATTCTAGCAAGGTAAACGTCAAGGTAAATATGGACCACAAAAGTAGTAGGAGCAGGATGCAGGGCAGGCACTGAGGAAAGAATAGTTTCTCAAAGAGAAACTGAGAAAGTCATCGCAGGGAAATTTAAAGTGGAGCCAGACCTTGAGAGATGATGGTATTGCCCAGGAGAGAAGGGACTTATGCATCAGCATGATCATGACGTGTTTAGGAGGTGGTGTGGCTTTTGGTATAGCTTGAGGATGGTGCACGTCCCAGCGGAGGAGTCGGAAGGAGTGGGAGATGAGGCTGCGGAGACCAGTTCTTGGGTGGGGGGTTATATACTTATTTGAATTTGTACTTTATTTTCTAGGCACTGGGAATCAGTTTCACACCTCTGTATTCTAAGGGGGTGTGTGGCCAGGTGTGTGACTGTGTGTGTGTGTGTGTGTGTGTGTGTGAGCGAGGGAGAGAGAGAGGGAGAGAATATGAATTAATGAGGTGAGCTTTTCTAGCAAGAGAATATTGAATATTGGCAGTGCCTGTGGGGAGGAGGAGGATGGAAGGCTGCAAGCAGAGTGGAAGCAGAGAGGCCAGCTCAGCCATCGCCATGGTGGTCCTTCATGCAGCCTGCCTTCATTCAATGAACAAGGATTCATTACAAACGTGCTGTGGACCAAGTGCTGTGCTAAACTCTAGGCGCACACACAGACCTGCTCTCTGCCCTCACGGAGCCTTTAGTCCAGAAGATCCAGGCGAGCGACGGGCACCTCCTGTTGCCCTACACACGGCAAAGAAAAGCCTGAACTAAGAGGCATTTCTGGGGTGAATGGACACGGTTTGGTGACTTGTTGGCCATGGGACGTAAAGGTTAGGAGGAATTGCAGGTGACTATATTTCTGGAGTTGGGGGACACTGTAAACTTGGTGGATAGGGCATCACTAAGTGTTGATGGCAGAGTGAGTGAGTTTGTAGGAAGGGGAGGCTAAGAAATGCAGTTTTACCCTTGTTATGGCTGACTGTTACATGTAACATACATGTAGAGCTATCTGGCTATTTAGAGCTTAGGAGAGAGTTCAGGGTCTGAGATACAAATTTGAAAGCTGTCATAAGGTAGGTTATAACAGAGGCTAAGGGAGGTGGTGACAGTATCCAGGAAGGATGTGCAGATGAGAAAGAAGGGGCTGGATGCTTGGGGACTGCAGTGCTTGTGGGATGAGCAGAGGAGGGGCTGATCCCCGCCCACGTGTTGTATGTAAATCACCCCGTCTCCCATCTCGGCACCATTTGAGGTCATCAATGATCCCCTTTCTTTTCTCTTGTTCCATTAGCTCATTTTCCTCAGTATATAAACTGTTTAATCTTAACCAAAGAACTTCAACCTTTCCCTAATCTTCCTTCGAAGCTATGGCTCCTTTTACAAAGGGGTTGAGTTCTCTCCTTCCCTTGATAGCCGTGTTTTTTGAAAGGATAATGCCATTGGCTGTTTCTAGTTTCCCACACTCTCAGGTGCATCCTTACTCTCAAGCTTCTTGGCTTTGAAATGCCCTGACCAGGGTCCCCTGTAACCTCATCCTTATCTTATGACCTGCTTTTGAATGCAGTAGTCTTGATAGGCTCTAATAATCATCTAACTCCAATTCAGTTCAATGTAATTTCAAAGCCACAAACTTTTATCAGTTTAAAAATTGACTTCCCCATCCCCAGATGGCTTGAAGCTTGTGGTGGGGGGAGTGGTTATTTCTCTCTTCCCTCCATCCCCTTCCCCACTTTTGTAGGAGTTGGCCTGGGGGAGGGAGGATTAGGGTAAAATTATACATCAGATGTGGCAGGTACAGCAACAAGGTAACAAATGCACTGCTGGTGGCAGAGGTACCATTTTTAGCTTCCTCGTGGGCTCTTTTGTGGGTTCAGCAGAAATCCTCCAACTAAGGTCCTTGGCCTACAATTCTTTCTGACCCATTCTGGCCCATTTCTGGCCCATTGAGTTTTTTGGGGGTGGGGAATTTTGCTCTCCCCAGTAGTTCAGTCTGCCTCTTGGGAAAAATCCTTTTTATCACCCCCAATCCGTTCCCTTTAATGGGATCCAGAGTCACCTTTGTTCCTCCTGTAGTGACAGGCAGCTTGCTTCCAGACCAGCTCCATCGTTTCCCTCTGCTACTGGGCCGGGGCAGCTCCAGCCACAGTCTCTTGTTTAGACTTTCCAGGTCTGAAGCAAATGCTGGTGTCTTTTCCGTTAAGCTCTCCCATTGGCTCCCTTGAATCTGTCTCATTTGGCTTAGATGAGGTGGGCGTGGAGATAGAAAATACCACAAGATACCAAACACTGTGAAGATAAATACTACAGCAATAAGTTCAAAGCCCAGTGCAAGCAGAAAAAAGAGACAGCTCTGTTTCAGGGTGAGGGGGCACTAGCTAAAGCTTCACAGAGAAAGGGAGATGATCTGGCTTTTGAAGACTGAGCAAGGGTTTCCCTAGTGGAATAGGGTAGAAAGGTCTTCTGGGCACAGGTAATAGAGGTCACCTCTGGGACTGGAGGCTGGAGATGGGAAGTAGCAGAGTGTGTCTGGGGAGCTGCAGGTGATTTCTGTACGCTATCGAGCAGGGTGGAGAGGTGACCAGGGACTAGAGCACAGAGGACTTATGGACACACTCATGCACATGCGCTCACACAAACAAGGGGACAAACCCACTCTCCACAGAGCAGCAAGGCAAGCTTACATGCTGAGGCTTGTCTTCAGTTTTGGTTTTGCGTTCCTTCGTCTGGTTTTAGAACCTTGAAAAAGTCATTTAGCCTCTCTGAGATCCAGCATCCTCATCTGAAAAAGAGAAGACAGGAGGCTCTAAAATTCCTTATTAGAAATGAAGAAACATCTTTTTCCCCCCAGTTTTTAAATTGTGGTAAAATATGCATAATGTAAAATTCACCATTTTAAGTATATTTAATGGTGCAGTTCAGTGGCATTGTTGTGCAGCCATCACCACTGTCTATCTCTGGAACATTTTCATCTTCCCAAACTGAAACTCCATAACCATTAAGCACTAACTCCCCATTCTCCCTGCCCCTGGACCCTGGCAACCACTATTCCACTTTCTTTCTTTGTGAATTTGGCAACATAGGTACTTCATCTAAGTGGAAGCATACAATATTTATGCTTTTGTAGCTGGCTTATTTCTCTTAGCATAATGTCTTCAGGGTTTATCCATGGTGTAATGTGTCAGAATTTCCTTCCTTTTTAAGGTTGAATAATGTTCCATTGCATGGATATACCACACTTTGTCCATTCATCTGTGATGAACGCTTGGGCTACTTCCACCTTTTGGCTTGTAAATAATGCTGCTATGAACATGGATATACAAATATCTGTTCGAGTCCCTGCTTTCAGTTCTTTTGGGTATAAACCCAATATTGGAATGGTCAGAGTTATATGGTACACCAATGTTTAACGTTGTGAGGAACTGCCATACCATTTCCAAAGTGGCTGCACCATTTGACATTCCTACCAGCAATGCACAAGGGTTCTAATTCTCCACATTCTCATCAATACTTGTTATTTTGTTTGTGTTTTTTTTTAACTAATAGCCATCCTAATGGCTGTCAAGTAACAGCTCATGGTTTTGATTTGCATTTTCCTAATGATTAGTGATGTTGAACATCTTTTCCTATGTTTATTAGCTATTTATAGATCTTTGGAGAAATGTTTATTCAGGTCCATTGACCATTTTTAATAGAGTTTTTTGTTGTTGTTGTTGCAATTCAGAATTTCTTTATATAGTCTGGATATTAATCCTTTATCAGATATATGATTTGCAAATACTTTCTTCTATTACACAGGCTGCGTTTTCACTCCGTTGATAGCGTCCTTTGATACACAAAAGTTTTTAATTTGATCAAGTCCAATTTATCTATTTTTTTGTTGTTGTTGTGCTTTTGATATCATAGTGAAGAAATCATTGCCAAATCCAAATGTCATGAAGATTTCCCCTACATAAAAACAAAGAAATATTTTTTATATAAATCATGTTGGCTTAAGTTCTATCTTTAAAAATCCAAATCTCTAGCTTAGTCTGCAGAAAGTAATTAAACTTCATTTATTTTCTGCTTTTGCCTCCTATTCTCAAAATATCCTTTGGGTACCTTCTTATCATCTCAGTTTCTTGGGGATTTAGGCAAGGCATCAATGATCTATGTCCATTACATTGTCTATGTTCCCAATATGTTCAGAAGGTTTAAAAAATGCTTTAAACTAACAATGGTTTAGGTTTGCTTTGGACTGCCCCATATGAAAAACTTAAAGACCTGCAGATTAAAAGCTACCTTCCCACCCCACTTAGTTGAGTATAATGGGAAAGAGAAAGGAGTAACAAGGAAAGGTTATTTCTTTCTGCTTCATGTGATTGATAAGGAGGTGAAGTGATTTTTTTTCTCAATTTTCTAAAACAACAAAAACGCCTTTGGGTAGATCCCAGGCAAAGGAGACTTCATCTGGAGGAGCTGTCCAGAAGTAGGAAATGGGGAATAATGGGAAGTTGTGCCATGCCATGTGCTTACCAGCTTTTCCATGGGATCCATTCATGTGGCTCATAGCAGCCAGAATGCATGTTGGCGGGTCCATCAAGAAAATTTTAGAAGAGCTCCTTACACTATGTTAACTTAAAAATAAAGGCCACGTCTTTTGGTGGAAAGAACAAATCACTTCGTTTGGCTTTTGTCCTGACTCTACCCCTGCTCAATTCGTTGAGTAAGTAGTCTTGTAGCAGTCACTTAATTTCACCTTTTTGGAATGAGATATTAGAATAAGTACCTAAGCTTTCATTAACCCTAAGTAATAGAGGGGCTTATTGGGAGCTATATTTCTTCCCATTGGGAAAATGGGGAAAGAAGAAGCTCCTATTTCCTTAAGGCAGAACAGAGCCACGTGAATAATTAACCCTCAGCAAGTTGAGGTCCTGATTTTCAACAAGAGGGTAATTCCCCAAAGTTGGGAGAATTCCATGGAAAGGCATTTTGCATGTGTTATTTCAGATGTTGTGGCCTCTGATTGCTCTCCCATATTGCTTATTGAATTAGTCTAGCCTTGGATCCCTAGAGAGTGAGTACTGCTGCTTTAAGGCTCATTTCATGGGGGTCTTTGTGGCTTTTAAACTTCCAAACTTCTTGGGTGATAACTATGCCTGTGGATTGTTTAGTATTCATTAAGGGTTCTG